>NC_084886.1:1834976-2534953 GCF_958979055.1 Alnus glutinosa | reverse complement strand
ACAAACCAAACAATGGAAAAGACGTTCAATTTTATTTTCAAAGTCTCAAACCAAACGATAAAAAATTAGTGATTTTTCTTGGAAATATTTTTGACCGAAAACATTTTCTGTCAAAAACCATTTTATGTCAAATCAAATGCAGCTTTTCTAATTAATGATACTCATCATTACTTCAAAAAAAAAAAAAATTAATAATAATAATAATTGTCCTGATCTTACCATGTGGACGCTTTTTCTTATTTCACGGCCAACATGGATGATTGGACCATTGGATTATGAACGATTTGCAAATCATGGCAGACCAAATAAAAATGCTTGCTATATATACTTAATTGCGTTTAGTGAGTAATGATATCATTTAAATAAGCCTAACATGAATTAACAAGATCAATAAATATGTAGTAAGGGAGTAAATTTATATAATTATATGGTAAAAGTAAAGGAAAACTGCATAATTGTGGTCAAGCCTAGAACCAAAAGGACCAAGCATCGTTGTCTTCACGAATAAACCATCATTTTACATCGTTGTTTTCGAGGGACCAAGAGTAATGAATATCTTTCTTTGTCGTGCTCGCAATTTACACCATCTTTAAAAATTCTTGGACCAAGTTTCTTCGTGTACGCCAAGGCATTGTAGTCTTTTTTTGTATGTTTATTTATTTATGTTTTTTGGGTAAAGGCATTGAACTCGTCGTTATGTCATTACTTTTGGTACTAAAGTTGCAGTCATGAAAATTGTCAATTCCTTTTCTTATACCAAAAGGAAAAACAAAATATATATATATATATAAAGAGAAAGGAAAAAAAAAAAAAAAAAGTCTATGTTTCACATTCCTGTCGATACAGATCATATATATGCCCAACTAATCACTTGTAGGTTTGAGCTCATGTTAAAAGAATACAGAACCACCAAGATCTTATGGTCCAGGCATTCATCTGCTAAAGCAATAATGTACCCCCAACTAATCACAAGACCTCTCACTCTCAGTATATTAAGACTAACTCCCACCATGGATGCAGAATTGATTATTCATGAGCTGTGTACTTCTGCTGCAACCAGGACTGCATCACAAGCTACAGTCTGTATTTCACTTAACTTGTGTACATATCTAGGCTTGCCAATGTTGTTACACTGAAACCATCGCGACATCGGTTCCCCCCACCGATCAGCTGATCATTCCCTTCTGGCTTGATGCGTGTCTTCTCCAGAAAGGTTGTTATCCTTCGTCGTACTAGTAGTGTATACATCAACTGTTTCCTGAAATATTGTGAATTTGCCAATTCCATTATAAGAAAATAAGTTTAAAATACTGGAAGCAATTATACCAAAAAAATAAAAATAAAAAATCATCTGAGATCATTCAATGAACCAAGAAAGAAAAGAGATATAAAGGAGAAAAAAAAAAAAAAAGGTTTGACCATGAAGCGTAACTTTAAAATCGTTTAAAGTGACCATACTCTATACATTGACATCAAGCTCATATTAGGTTCCAAACTCTTACATATTGATTTATCCTGCTAGTGAAGTTGTACTCTGCTCTAACTTTAATTGGGGTGCACCTTGATTTACACTACTCCCCCTTCCCTTTCCATTTCTTATGAACTAAATTCAGCTGACACACGTTACCGTTTCTAAGAAGAGTTAGAAGCCAGCAGTTCCAACTAGTAGAACCATAAAGCACAAATAGCTTAAATAAACAATTGTTAATGCCAGGGCCCCAGTGTAAATGCAGCACACAGTTGACATTTTTATTTATAGCTTAACCAATAATAAACAGGATTCTCGCTGCATGTTTGAGAGCATACTTGCTACAATACCTTTTCCACATGTTCATAGGATTGCTGCCCATCGCTCCAATCAACCTTGGAATTGTTAGAAACTTTATCATTTTCCATTCTAAACATAGACGCCGTTTTCTGATCTTCCTGTGAGTCCTGACCAGATAGATCACCATTTACAACAACGCCGACACTGGAAGGATTGTGAAAGGTAGACACAGACTGGGCCTTTTCGTTATTTTCAGCAACTGAGCCAGCTCCAGCCCCATTGTCCCTCTCAAGTAATTTGGCTTCTCTCTCGGATTCTCTCTCATGCCCCTCATTGATTGGTTGAGTTCCTTTAGCCGCTGCCTCTTCAGCTTTCCTCTTTTCTTCTTCTTTTTGTCGTCTTCTTGCCTCTTCTTGCTCCTTTATCTGCTTAAATCTGGAAAATAAAGGCAGATTAAGACCGCAAGTATCACTAACCATAAAAACGCATAGTAAATATTAACAAATATTAACCTTTCACCAGGACTTAACCCCTTTGATGTCAACTTATCTCCTTCTCTGGCCTCCTTTTTGGTGGAACTTAATTCAGAGACTGACTTCTGAATCTGGAATTCATCTTTCTTGATGAAATCTTCAGCTAATGCACTCGTTGAAATGTTTGCACCCCCTAACTTCTGAAGCCATACTTGTTGAGCAGTGCTCAATATATTATTTGTAAACCTGCATAAGCATAATTGAAATATTCAAAAAACTAAAAAGTACTACCTGATTAGGGAGGTGGGGGGGGGGAACATCTTGCGTTAAAGGGCTTTACATATGCTCACCAATAAAGGCTTAAGCCAGAAGGAACCGAAAGAGCAAAATAACCAATCATTAGAGGGAGGAATTTTGTTATCGCTTGAGAACTCTTCATGTTTGGATCATTACTCTGAAAGTTATAACACATGTTAATTGATCAATTAAAAATAACCTAGTACCTGGGAGAAAAAAGTATATATAAAAGGTGAAAGCTTACTACACTCTTTTTGGATGCACATCTAAAGACAAAATAATTGAATTTGAGAATGTTATTTTTCATTTCTATGATTTCTTCATATATAATTATTTTCCTTGTAATATTTGACAACTGTAAAATGCTTGATAATGGCAGCACTAACAGAAGGTAAGAGGAGACAGTTGACTGAAATTGCTTGGTCATGTACAACAAAGACCAATCACTAAAAAGACAAGAAATGATAGCCAGTGATTAAAAAATGACCGAGCCTTATCCAGAGCAAAGAGAGAAAAAAAAAATTGTTAATAAAATCAAGTAAAAAATGTGAATAGCTAGTTATGTTTGAATGTGATCACGCTAATAACACCTGGGTAATAACTGACCTGTGATGACTGCATAATTTGAACAGAGATGTACTGTGAGAAAACCAGCAACACGGGCAAGACAAGATATGCCAAGGTGTCCGACCATCCAAGGGGTGGATGACCATCCTGAGAAAACATAAAGTAACCAATAACGGAAGTTCATTCCACAGCATTCAGCTAGGTAATAATTAAGTATCTAATGCAAGCAACTGCCAAGAAGTATCAACTTAAAACAAAATGGAACAACAATCATAGTTAACAGCACATAAAAGTTATGAAGTGGATAAACATGAAAAACATACATCACTTCTGAACTTTTATTCAGTGACAATTGAATGATTGATTGTTATTGAGCTTGTAAAGAAAATAGCAATATGGCTTCAGCATAAATTGTATAATTCAAAAAATTTATTAAAAATTCTTGAAAAAGAGAGTAGGGTCGTTAGATTTGAAACTAAGATACTTACCACAAAAGGGAAAAGCCAAGAGATGCCACTTCCATTTTGTCGAGAAGCAATGGTAGTTGGACCAGCCAGGGAGGGTATCCAGAAAAAGCCTTCTGTAAGGAGTCCCTTTAATATTAGGAACATGCATTCAATTAGATGTGGGAGGAAAGCAAAAGCTACCACAGGTTACCTATGATGAATCAAATGACAGAACATGTTACCTCATCCGCCACATTTGAAAGGGCCCTATAGAGCCCAATCCATACAGGTATTGTGGCAAGCGTAGGCAGGCATCCTGGCACAAACAGAATAACCACTAAAAGTTAAAGCCATTAATAACAGGGAAGGAAGAATATTAAAGAAATTTAATCAAATTAACTCTGTCTACAAACCCCCCCCCCCCCCCCCCCCCCCCCCCCCCTCTTCTCTCAAGTGCTCATAACAAGATTGTCAAATGGGTTGTTCTGGAAATTGTCAAAACAGCTACTTATACAAAAGGCCGTACTTGCATTGAATTCAAAGATGTTAGACATGCCCATGTGCCAAGTGATTCAATAATCACAAACTTTTAAACCCATTCCTAAATCAAAATTTCTGTAACCAAGACGAAAGACCCGAAAAGTAAAATTTAATGCAGAAAGATGTCTAAATGTTACTAGTATTCATCAAAATACATTATTAAAATTGCTGCAAATGAATGTCGAACACTGGTAACATTAATATAAGTACCTGCCAGCGGGTTTATGCCGGCTAGTTTATACAACCGAGCTGTTTGTAGTTGAATTTTTTCCTGCAGATAAACAAAGCATCGGAGCTGGTCATTCAAACAGATATAGCTCATCTTTGATCCCCTAATTTTAGTCATGTTCCTCGTCTGAATTAAAACAATAAAAAAAAAAAAAAAAAAATTGTTCATTAAGAAACAACCATGATAGAGAGCACAAAAAATTCACCTTATCTCCAGCATACCGTTCCTGAATAGCCTTTGCCATAGGTTGCAAGGAGCGCATAGCCATTGCCGATTCCACCTTCACACAATCATATCACCATATAATCCATACATACATACATAAACACAGATACATGCATGCATACATAACATTAAAATACCTGTTTCTTTGTCAAAGGAAAAGTGGCAGCCTTTACAAGAACAGTCAATAGTATTATAGCGAAACCATAAGCATACGGAGTGTGCACCGTCGATAGCCCGTCCTTTAGAACCTAAAACACAGAGAAACAGGGCGTTTTGGAGAATTTTCTTTTGCGGCACCGTTTAAAATCAGAGAAATGAGTATTTTTCTTTTACATACCTTGAGCACAACCTCCATGTAATACGTGATTCCAGAAAGCCAATCACTGCTCTGTTTGGTCGCGCCGGTAACGCTGTCGGAGGAGGACGAAACGGCGGCGTCCGCAATCGTGTAGAGCAAACTCTCGGCTCGCCCAAACAGGTCTCTAACCACGCTCTCCGCGGCATCAGGGTCGGGGAAGAACCCGGGAGAGTTGAACCCGGCCCGGGCCACGGCCATGGAGCCCCGAAGAAAAGGTTTGTAGTTGTGGTAAGCTCGATGAAGTAGGAGAGGACGGCTCGTGGTTGTTGTTCGGGCCGGAAAGGGAGCTGGCGCTAGGGCTAGGTTCGGCCCGTAGGGTGGAATCGTCGTGGCCATTTGAGTGCGTTTGGTGGATGTTAAAACCCTAAGAGCAGAGGCTTTTCAGTTTTCAGTCTTTGTTCTTCACTTCGCAGTTCTGCGTGGATTTTGCTGGCAGTGAGGTGAGGATTGATGATGGATCTGGAAAAAGTATGCGGGAGTTGCTGCTCTCCACTTTCTACTTAGCGCAGATTTTGATTATAAAAATATCATCTTTTTCATGTCCCTCGCAAACAAATTTTTTTTTTTTTTATTATTATTTTTGGCATGTCCACGCAAGAAAGGGTGGGGGATTTGAACTAATAACTTTCGTTTCATGAGCATGGTCTCCAACCAATTGAGTTACCTCTTGGGGACGCAAAAAATTTTTATTTGATCAAATAAAATTTTTAAGTGATATTTAAGGATCAAATTCTTCCAAATTCAGATAAGTGATTTGAAAAAAATCTTGATTTAACTTTTTGATTCTAACTCAGCAAGCCAAATTTAGAATCTTCATCTTATTCAAATGGACAAAAATTCCATACAATTCGATTTGTAAAAAATTTCATACAACCTACGTATAAAATTGACATGTATCCATTAGCATGTGAGAATCACTTGAATTTTTTTTATTAATGCTTAATTGCCTTATATATTAACAACATTCATGCTTTTGAGGATCTATTAATTGGAACTTATGCTCCGTTTGTTTCAGTGTAAAATGGTTTTTGGAAAATGATTTCGATATTTTTTGGTGTTTGGTAAGTGCAAAAATAATGGTCAAATGAAAAATGATTTCCGTTTGACCAAAAATTCTTGGTAAATTTCGAAAAATGATTTCATTTTCCGTAAATGGTAGACGTAGTCGACCCTCTTTTAAACAACGCATTTGATCTTCACGTTCCAGTCGATCATCTCTGGATTTCAACAAATCAGATTCTAGCATCGGTCGGTGCTGGAGTCTGGAGATTTCTGTTGGAATCCGGCAACGTCCAGCCACGGCCACCAAATGCCGGTGGACCAAATTCCCGCCAATACTGCCCGAGTCCGATTGGATCTTGCCAGAATATGGCTAAACTGGCAGGATTCCGGCTGGATCTTGCCAGATTCCGGGCAATCTAGCTGGAGTCTGACCAGATCTGGCCAGATTCCGACCATACAGCTGGAGTCCCGCTGTATTAGGCCAGATTCCGGTTAAATCGCCGAAATCTGGCGACGGCAACCGAATGTTTCCAAATCCCGACCACTTTTGCCAGAATTCGGCCAACCCCGATTCCAACGAAACTGTCCGAATTTTTGCCTTTATCCTAGATTTTGGCAATAGTAGCCGGAATCCGACGAAAGTGCCCGTAATCCTGTCGGTCAGTGACGGAAACTCGTCACCAGTGATTTTTATATTATTTTACATAAATATTTATATGTTGTGAATAAAAATTGATTTTTATAAATTAATATGATTGAATGAAAAATATAAAAAATATTTGCGATTTTTCATTCGCGCCAAATACCGAAAAATGCTTTCTGCGAAAAACATTTTCCTGAAAAATAACTTTATTAAAATCATTTTATATCAAAACAAGCGGAGCATTAGAGAAAGTCAATTATTTTCCTTCATTGTCCGGGATATGATTTGGTTAGCTAGAAATCAAGTGTAGAGATCTCTTGTCTTATTAAATAGATTAAGTTGATTATGAAGACTTGGTGAATTGGCTCGGGAGAACACAACCTTTGTGAAAAGAGAAATGCCATAGTTCAAAAGCCCAAAAAAAAAAAAAATTGCTTATTAAATAATGTGTCACAATCCAATGAGGTGACACATTTTTAAAAATAATAAATTATATAAAATTGTGACACATTATTTGAATATCGAATTTTAGAGAAATTTTTTTAGAAGTCTAGCATTTATCTTGTGAAAATAATTATAAAGGATCATAATCAAAGATTAACTCCACGAAGCAAAATGTGCTTTACTTGCTGCACAATTAGCGTCTTCCAATGGCAATATCCCCCTTATCTTAGAAGGAGAGTTTTAAGGCCTTGTTTGGCAAGCAACACAAAAATTTCTAATTTTATTTTTACATTTTTTAAAAATAATCAACATCAAAACTTTCTAATTTTTTATTTTTATTTTTATATTGCATCAATAATTTTTTTATTACTATTCAAATAAAAAAAAATATATTATAATATAAATTTTTCTTTTTCACTTTTCTATATAATTTTTTTTTTTACTTTATTTCACATCTACCATTTTTTACTAGCTCAAAAATTCTTTTTCCATTACTCTATTTATGTTCCCTCCCTTACCAAACATACCCTCGTAGTCATCGTGCTATCATCCCTTACTTCATATTGACAAATAGCTTCGGTTATCGGGGACATCAATGCAGCTCTTTCTCTTTTCTTTCTTTCTTTTCTTTTCTTCTTCTTTTTTTTTTTTTTTTTTGGTTGTGTGTGTGGCTAAGTGGACTGCTACGCATAATAATGCTTTTTGGTCTTATTCCTCGCAATTGTCTAGCTCTTTCAGCTTTGTAGTTTTGTGTTTTCCCCTTCCCTCTTCCTATGTAATTTCTCAGGAGACAAAAAAAAATAATAATAAAATAATAGTAACATGTTTTGTACTCTAACGTTTACAATAAGTTGTTTTAAATTTACGTAATAGTCTATTGTCAGCTCCAAATTTAACCACACAACCTTATCCGTTTCTTCTATTTTGAGATCTTGCCACCCTCAACCATCAACGTCGTACCATCACACTGTAGGAGAAGACCCATGCCGTACATTTTCATGGCTCCACGACCTGGTTGTAAGTATCAATATATATTTGTTTGGAGTTCAAACGAGGATAAAGAGGAAATGAGGTGGTCGTTGTCGTCGATGCAAGGTGTGGAGACAACAATGGGGGAAGCGACGAATTGGAATTTCTTGTGTTACACAAACTGTAGTAAAAATTGTAGTATTAGTATAACAACACTTTAGTTTTTTTTCAAGATAATTTTATGAAGTTTTTGAAAGAAAAAAAAAAATAAGAAACACTTAAAAAGCTTATTCATTAAATGATTTATATTATTATTGCACTATTTATTATTTTGAATATCTTACCGAATTATATGTTAAAATAATAATTTCAAACTATCTATTAGAAATAATTATTATAGTTCTAAAAACTCTATCATAAATTTGCTCAGACAAATTATCCAACTTTACACAGATTGATGTTTCATAATTTAAGTGGGTTTTTTTTTTTTTTAGAGTAGTTAACATGAAAAGTCATTTAAAATATGCCAAATTAACTAATATATAATTTTTTTTAAAAAAAAGATTAACTAATATATATTTTCAACAAATTTTTTTTTTGACTAATATAAAATAAATGTAATAAGTAAGTGTGGAGAGTGGTATTCTTCGTTTGTTTGTTATTTGTTTTTATTTTATTTTATTTTTAGGATAAATAGTCCATCAAGTCTATCATAGAGTGTAATTTGCTTAGGGTTTGGGTCTAGTTGGACCCGTGGGTTCAAGTGCGAGAACATCCTTTCGGCCCTTCTTTCAAATTGGGTTTATGGGAAATATTATGGGGTAAAGAAGTGACGATTGGGCTTTATTAATTGATTGATTGACCCCTCAAATGGTCATCAATGATTTTGGGTTTGTCAAGCAAACAATCGATTCATTATCACAATAATTTAGTTCACTTTATCGCCTTAAAATTGAAATACTGATAAGAAATAGGAGTACCTAGTTATGTGCAAAACTTGCATTCAATTATTATTCAAAAAAAAAAAAAAAAAAAAACTTGCATTCAATTAATTTTGCAATTTGGGGGTTATTCATAGCATATATAAGCATTTTACTGGGAAATAGATGCATCAAAATCATTTTATAAGAAATAAATTCAGACAACATTAACTAAAACAACATGTTCTCAAAGTTAGGAGTGTACATCCGGACGGATATTAATCACGCGGACCCGTTATCCTCGTATGCGGATAAGCAAAACAACTATCCGCAAGTAGTATTCATCTTCCAAATTTTTTTTTTTCCGATTCTATATAATTTTGGTGTTGCATTATATTTTCAAAACAAGCCCAAAAGATTAAAAATTAGTCAAAATTATTTTTAAAAACGATTAAAAAATGCCCATTACCTATTTATAGAGAGCGGATAATAACTGCACTTAATAATTGTAATAATTGTACAAACAAGAATAGTTAAAAAATAATACAGTTGCGAGTATAAATATCACAAATAATCATGCGGATATCCACGTGTATACACATACTCAAAGCTTTCAACATTACAAATGATGGTGCAAGAGAAAATTTGAGTTCTATAAAATTATAATGCATTATATTTATTTATCCTCTCAAAGAAAATTATGATCCCATCCTTCATAGTTCTTTAATACGAGAATTAATTACTTTTGATCCCCAACTCAGTTGATTTACCCATAGAAAATGCTTGAGATATTACAATTTATAACTATAATTCATTTACAAGCTCATACGTCAATATCTTATTGATGAAAAAAATTAAACAATAAAATTTGAGAGACATTATTTAACTGTTAATGTGGTAGCGTTACGTGAACCCACCAACATAGACTATGATATTCTGCACACCCATTTTGAGATTGAAAAAAAAAAAGGAATAACTTTACAAAATGGTATCGAATTATACGCCGTTTTGAGATCAGGGTACTGACCTAGCAAACGTCTCAAACTGAAGTATTTATGTTTCCAAACGTTTCTCTTAAGGGTAGTCTGTTAGAATTTGTTGTTAAAACCTAACGGAATACCCAACATACCCCTATTTTTTTAAGAAAGAAAAAAAATCTTAGGATTGGGTGTTGGTCAGAATTTAACGAAATTTGCAAAAATACCCCACGCCTGAATCTTTGATTTTTTATTTTTTAAAATAAAATAAAAAAACAGCGGTATTTTGAGAATTTTGACAGGATTTAATAGCAAATCTTAATGGAGTACCCTTAAGTGAGACGTTTGAAAACGTTGATTCCCTAGTTTGAAACGTGCTAGTTCAGTACCTTTATCTCAAAGAGATATGTTATTTGCACAACTCTTACACAATAATTGTACAACAATGCTGATGTGTCTAGTATTTTTTTAAAAAAAAATCAAAATGTTAAACACATTAGCATTGTTGTGCGTAATTTGATACCCTTTTGTGAAGTTATAAAAAAAAATAAAAAAATAAAATTACACCTAATTAATATGTGCAGCATCACCAGCACGGACTCTTTTTAATTAACATAGTCTTGACCAAATTTTTATTTCTTTTTTCAGTTTCTAATTTTGTCACAAGGAAAATGGTAATTTAGTTACAGGGAAGTGATAAGAAAATGTTGTGGGGGTATGAAATATGAGGTCCATATCTCTCCGATCACCCTCTTTTGGATAAGAGACGAATCCGAAAACACAAAGCAATTGGACCTCACATCCCACCTTGGCTCCACGTCTATAATCCAATTGAACCACACATCTCTTCTTCTCAACTTAGAGATCAAGCTTCTCCAATCTCCATCTACCTAACTTCTGCCGCACCCTCACGGATCAAGAGCAAACATCGATCAATGGCAGCAACTATAGCCACAATGGCCATGCTCAACTCCAAGTGCTTGAGCAACAGCTCCACCAAAATGGCCAGTACCGCCAAGCCAACCCCGAAGCTTCAGAACCTCCCAAAAGGCCTTGCCTTCTCTAAACCTATTGAAAATCCCAGTTTGTCGACTTCCCTAACAAGCACTGCCATTGCCGGAGCCATCTTTTCGACCCTAAGCGCTTGTGACCCGGCCTTGGCTGCCCAACAAATCGCCGAGATAGCCGAAGGCGGTGATAACCGTGGCCTGGCTCTCTTGCTTCCCCTTATTCCAGCCATAGCTTGGGTGCTCTTCAACATCCTCCAGCCAGCTCTGAACCAAATCGAACGCATGCGTAGCACCAAGGGGCTCATCATCGGGCTCGGGCTCGGTGGGTTGGCGGCATCTGGATTCATGTCAACTCCCCATGCATCAGCTAGTGAGCTTGCCATGATTGCCGATGCTTCTTCGAGCGACAGCAGGGGACAGCTTCTTCTCATCGTTGTTACTCCGGCCATTCTTTGGGTCCTCTACAATATTCTACAACCGGCCTTGAACCAGATCAACAAGATGAGGTCCGGGTGATTTATATAATAGTCTTGTGGGGGTAAATTAACGGCACTTGTAATCGTTCCTTATGTTAATGAACTTTTTTATTTTTGTTTGCTCACTTTCTTTCTTTTTTTGTTCTTCGGATGGTTTGAATCCAATATTGCATATATAGCCCGGCCATAAGTATCTTAGTACTAAATTTCTACTGTTTTTAGTACAATTATTTATTTTTTAAGTGGATTGTTTGAGTGAAAGAATTTTCTAGTTTCTCTAATTCTTTTATTAACAACAAGATGATCTTTAATTAAGTAGAATACAATAGGATGATATCTAAATTGGTAAGAACTCCTAGTTAATCCTAATTTTAAAAACAACCTAATCCTTATTAATTAAATCCTAATTGTATGTTGGGAATAATTTCATTCAGACCGGCCTATTTAAAAGAATCATGGGCCTTCAAGTTAGTATTAGCCTAAGGAGAATTGACAGCCATAAAGCCGAGACAGTAGGACTCTTGGGTAGTCTTATCCTGGGAGATAGACACCAAGTAGTCATCCCCGTAAAAGATACTCCTGAGAATACGCGGCAGAAGGTATATTTCGATTGAGTTTTGAGAATGCAGACATCTCAGGACCGAGAGTCAACTCAGTCAATCAAAGCCTGGGACAAGCATGTTCCGGGAACTCAAGTCTCATTCAGCCTAGGCCTGAAACATGAACTTAGGTCTCATTCAGCTAAGGCCCGGGACAAGCATGTCCCGAGAACTCAGGCATCAGTTAGCCAAGGTCCAGAACAAGCATGCCCCAAAGACTCAGGTATCAACTTCATCCCAGGAAATCCGGATTAGAACCTTACTTCAAGTTAAATTGAGGTAGGAGTCACAATTTGGGTCCAATAAATCCGATCAACAGTCCTATTCTCAGTAAAATTAGGATATGACTCCCAGTCAAAATCTAATCCCTAAAGATCTGGGAATCACTAAATATTCGAGATCACTTCGAAGATCCAGACCAGATCCCTACGTCTACTAAGGAATTGAAGTCCAAATAAAATTCTGACGGCACTCTTAGGTTAAGAAGGAGCAGGAAACCTAATTCAGGTTGACATCTACCACTTTGCCTATAAATAGGCTCATACTCTAGGTATAAACGACAGATTGATTATTGTAGGCATTGAAGATACTTTTCTTTGAGAAGCTAATTTTTATTTTGCAGTATACTTAAGGAGCGTGAAAAACATCGAAGAATGCGCCATTCACACTATACCAATAATTGAACCAACACTAATTAATCAAATACAATTTCTAATTATTTCTCATCTTATCGTTATCCCTAACAATATGTTTCATATATTTAGTGATCAATTCCAAAAAAGATTACATTAAGGATATGATGCATCTGGCCTGAGGGGGACGTCGAAAAAAGGACAAAGAAAAAACAATAATGGGGCCTAAAGTGGAGCTGGAACAAGCTTAGCTACTCAAAATCAGTCTGGCTTTGATCGGGCGGATTCTTAATTTAAAGTGATAGGGCCCAAACTAGAAAATCAAGAAATAATTGGCTCTACTAAATTGTTGTTACTGTGTACAACAATAATAAATAATACAAAATCAAAAGAGAGAGACAGAATTGAGACACAAATTTACGTAATTTGGCAATGTACCTGCGTCCACAAGAGTGTGGCTATATTTTACTGGAAAATGATTTTTGTACAACTAAAAGTGCACAACTTTTACACAACCAAGACACATTGGTGGGATTCATGCATATGGGTCCCACCGTGCATGGAACTTACCAATGTATCTTGATTGTGTAAAAGTTGTGCAACTAACGCATCTCTATTTCACTATCTCATTTAAGGTTACAGCATAACATACTTATAAGAAAACTCTAATTAAACAGACGTATTTTAAAAAACCTCAAAATACCTTATACCATGCCTTTTGCCGCACCCCCACAACCTATTCGTCCCCATACCAACATAAAAGCTCTGCTCCACTCCGTTCACTTCGCTCTGTTCCGATAACTAGCCTCTATATATATTAACATTTCGTATTACTATCTATGCTTGAGAGAATATGAACCGCTTATTTCATCATAAACTCATTTGGAGCCCACTCTTTTGGGGCATAAACTGTAATCTCAAAATTTTGACATATTGGAAATCACGGGTCAATCAAAAGCTTATTTATACTTTATATATAGGCAATGAAGATCAACAAATTATTATGAAGCATAGAGGGCTAAAATTGAGGGGGAAATTAAAGTGTAGGTACAATGATTAATTTGCATGCATAGTGTTGAAAATGTGCACATGATCACAAGAATTTTACGCCCACCAGCACCGGCTACTGTTCCAGAATCATCGGAACCAACACGATAAGGCAACAATGCGCTCGACGGTACGTACGTTGGATCTTTTTCTTTTCTTTTCTTTTCTTTTCTTTTCCTTTCGGTGGTGGAAACAAATTCAAGTGGGGTGGCTGGCATGGCATGCTTTGAATGGATGATATCTACGTTTGACTTGCAGGGTGCTCCGCCGCTAGCGCTAAAGCTCATGTTTTTATCTAATTGTAATTGGTCTCCACCATATAGAGAGACAAAAGAATCGAATATTCCTTACTTTTTGACGAATTAACCACAACTAGAAAAAAAAAAAGATAGTTAGAATAAATAAATAAAAAAATGAGAAGCAAAAAGCGAAAGGAGGCTAGGTGGTAGGTTCATTGACATATATATAACTATATATATATGTTTATTAAATCACTAATATTTTAATTGATAGCAATCGATGTTAAATATATCATTAGTATTTTTGTCAAAAGTTTAAATTGATTATAGAAAATTGTTAATTTAATTATTTAATTTATATTCTAACGCTCTTCTTCTTCGTGTGTAAACCGATCAAACTCATTTTCAATAAATGATGTTTAATTCAAAAGGCCTTTCGAGGCGCTCACCTATTTTGAGCATCAATGACAAACCGTGGATTTGCATCCAGAAAGCATGCACTTAGAGAGAGAGAAGTCCGCATGCTCTTCAAGGGTATACGTGGATCCCAAGACTTCAAGATAGAGAGTGGCCTCTAATATTTCAGGTATTAAAATTAGGTTTGATTAGTAATATATCAGGTATATATATATTAACAGTTTGAATATTAGAAATTGAAAAAAATCTAAGTGTAGGGGATGTTCTAAATTCTAACTAATCACGTAGTTTAGAGTTTGGTTACTCAAATTTAAAGTTTAGATTTAGAGATATTAAAAGTTTGATTAGTAAAATAAAGTCTTCGATCATAATATTACCATACGTGAAACTATATATGAAAGTTAATTAGTTTGATAAAGTAGTTATCAGTACTTGAGAAAAAAAAGGATGACAATGCCTAGAAATTGGCCTACAAAAAAAGAGATTAGTTATAGTTTTTGAATAATATATACTACTTTTGAGGTGTTTCTCTTACTTAATTCAAGTGCTTTCATAGTTTTATTCATTTCCGCTAGGTCAGACAAGCTTTTGCACGTAAGATATGTATAATATATGGACATTAAAATAAACGGTTCCGAAAGGGATTAATTAGTTTATAGAGTACTTAACTAAGTATCCATGAAGATCAATGCGTTTAGCCCCGGATGGAATAACTAGTCTTTATTTTATTTCAAATGGATGGTATTTAATTATTTCATGATTAAGATTGAAAATTAGCATAATGTCAATATGCTGGCTGTTGGCACGTCCCTAATTGTGATCATCGATCAGGTTTTAATTAACTCGATCAACAGCTTTGATCTGATCACAAAACAATGCCGCTTTGACTCGTGCATGTCCACTACCCCCACCATATATGATATATTTACATGTTCCTTCCTCGTTGGCCGGTTCATGATGATCACAAACCAATTCCTAATTTGCCTTTCTTTTCTTTCATTTTCTCTCCCTATACTCTTTTTCTTTTCTCATGCAACAAACAGTCCCAAACATTGGAGCCGGCGAGAAAGTTTAGAGAGAGAGAGAGAGAGAGAGAGAGAGAGAGAGTTTGAAGAAGCTTTCACGCAGACATGAAAACCACGCAAACAAAACCACCAATACTCAGAAAATGCTTCCTTCTCTCTCTCCTCCTATCTCTTCCTTTCTTTCTCGTCCTCCTCTCTCTCCAACCCAAACACCACCACCAGAACACCACCGACCCACCACCGGAAAAACAGAGTTACGGCTCCGGAGACCTCAAAATACGTCCCGGATACCCCTCCTACAAGTCCTACATACAGCGGCAACTCAAGAAGACCCTCAATCCTAAACTCAGAGAACTATGGACAACCCGTGACTGGGATCGGAAAATCCGAGTCTTTGCAATATTCTTCCAAGATTTAAAGCAAAAGCGGCTTCTCTCCAACGAGTCGAAAGCGCTCTGTATTGGTGCCAGAGTCGGTCAAGAGGTGGAGGCCCTGAGGCGTATCGGCGTGTCTGACTCGGTGGGGATCGATTTGGTGCCGAGTCCTCCGCTTGTGATGAGAGGAGACTTTCACAACCAGCCCTTCGACAACGAGACCTTCGACTTCGAGTTCTCCAACGTGTTCGATCACGCGCTGTACCCGGACAGGTTCGTTGCAGAGATTGAACGGACGTTGAAGCCCGGAGGGGTATGCGTGTTACACGTGGCGCTGTCTAGACGGTCGGATAAGTACTCGGCTAATGATATTTACAGTGTTAAACCGTTGGTGGAGATGTTCAAGGGGTCGGAGGTTGTCCATATTCGTGGAGTTGATGGATTCGGATTGGACACCGAGGTCGTGTTCAGGAAAAAGAGACCGATCCCACGGTCCTGATTGGCTGATTTTCGTGGCATTTGTTTGAATTTTTTTTTTTTCTTCTTTTTCCAATTACATGTTCTTAATTCATTTTTTTTTTCTTGAATTAAATTTGTCATATACTACTCAAATGAGCTCTATTTAGTGTATTTAATTTGAGTGTGGTTAATTACGAATACTACAACTTTTATTATATGTTTATAACTTTTATTTCATGTCGTTTATAGAGTGACTTCGATCATGGCAAACACTTGAAGGAAGAAGTTTGTAAGAAAGATAAAGGGCTAGAGAGGTTCGCGAAAGGTACCGGCAAAATCACATCAGACACTTAAGTAATTAGAAGAAGGAAGGAAGAAAATTTTGTTGAGTTACACTTGGGGAAAATTGAGCATATATTCCCACATTTCCTTGTAGGGTTTCAAGGTTCTTGCCCATTTCTAATGTAAGTTTGTAACCATGGGTGATTCTCCCCTATGAATATCGAGAGGTTACATTGGGGGTCCAGGAGGTTACATGACGTGGCAAGGAGAATGTTGAGGGGGAAGTTACAAGTGATCCTGGGCAGTTACACGACGTGGTTGGGCGCCCGGGGGGAGGGGGGCGGTTTGATTGAGTGTAATATCAATTTGGGTGTGTCTCGGGTCTATTACGTTCAGAGCCTTGAGGCGTGCTTATCATGGCTAACATGACCTGATTGACCCGAAGGGGCTTTTGGACTCTTTGGTAGCGTTGACCTGGTGGATCTTGCAATCATTGGTTCTGATGAACTTTCAGTTGGAAGGCCTTAAGGACTCTTGATAACTGTGTATATACCATTATAAGTTTCTTAAAAATTGATATGCATGGTAGTTTACTTAACATTTATAACGTTAGCCTATAAACAGTTAAATTTGATTGTGGTTAATGTGACAGTATTACCACATGAACTGCCATATTAACTTAAAAGGAAATTGTGGTAAAAGTTGTAATATACCAAACATAATTTTTGTTCGAATGATTCTGTTACTCCCCTCCCCATATCGTAGAAAAAAAGAAAAAAGAAAAAAAGAAACGTGAATTTGAAACCATTCTTTTTGCCCATAAAGTTTGTACTTTGTAGACATTTAGATATATACCTTGGTTTCATTCAAAGTTTCCGTTGTAAAGTAAAATGCATGTTTCTCTTTTCACTCTTTTGACTCTTGATCTAGAGCTTGTTTCATGAATCTATCATTAATTTATTGTGAAATTATTGAGGTGAAATGCTGCATGGAATTTCTTTCAATAATGCCATGGCATGTGGAAGTTATTATTATTAATTATGATTAAGACAATTTATTAAACCTAAAATTTGACGGATCACTATAATTAGAAATGATTAATTTCATGGTCTACGTTAGATTTTACAAATCTTATAATGTACATACATGTTGTTAAACCATTTAAAATTTGAAATGACGTGATGGTATATATTGTGTAAATTGTTAAATACAATAATAATAATAATAAAAAGACATTGAAATAGTTTTTTTTTTTTTAATCTTTTTTTCTTTAGTTGAAATTGAGAGAATTCTATCGCATTTTGACTATAGATACTACGTCATCTACTGATTATATATAATGCAGCATGAGTATGATATTAATTAATGTGAACACAATCCTTGCTTTCTTTCAAATTGTAATCATAATAAATTATTTTGTTATAAGAAATACGATCAAAGAGGACCTACTAAAAGGAAAGAATAAGCTGGCGTCCAGCTCAGTTGGGGCCCAAATTATGATATTTTTTAAGATAATTTTAATAATACTTTAGGTGAAATTAACGCAAAGATAATTAAAGGAATAAATTAAAGTATTGCTTAAACCAATAAAATGAGTTGGCTGAGACTTTGTGAGACAAAACGAAATTTCGAGATACCTTTCATCAACCACCAATAGTACTTAGGCTTATAAAAAAGCAAACCAAGTGGGGCAACATTGCCAATCGGACCAAATAATTTAATTTAATTTTTTTTTTCCATGATTGAACATGATTTACTTAATAAGGTTTTATATTTCGATCAACAACCTAGCTCTTACTAAAGTTTTATATTGTAACGGCTTTGTTTGTTAATGTTTCTTATGAAGTATTTTTTGTTTGAAAATAATATTTTGATGTGACATAAAAATAAAAGTAAAGGAAAACTTCATTTATAAGTCATAATCTTTCTTAACTTTTGAAAAAAGATACTCAAAATTTTTAAAAATGTCAATTTAAGGTACTTATTTTTTAATTTTTTTTAATTTCAACCATTCGTTAAAATTTTCCGTTAAATCCTGTTAAAAAATTCAAAATACCCCTTTTTTTTTTTATTTAGGAAAAAAAAAAAGAAAAAATTTGATAGGACTTACATGTTAGTAAAAATTTAACGGAATTCGCAAAAATACTAATGCCTCCTAAAACTTTGAAAAAAAATTTTATATATTTTTTTTTTAAAAAAATAAACACAAGAGTATTTAATTTAACTGTCAAATTACATGTATTATAATATAATTAAATTTACTACTTCTATTTTTAGTCATGCACGTGCATGTAGGGCAAGAAGCCATTTAGTTGAGACAAACTGAACATCTTTGGCTTATAAATATTTTTGGAGAAACTTTATGGGGTTTTTTTTTTTTTTTAAAAAATAAAAATAAAAAAAATCAGTTTTTATTATTATTATTTTAGCAAAAAGAGTAATCAAAACAATAACAAATAATCTCAAACACAAAAGATTCATTAAATAGTTAAAACTATTTTACATTAAAACACTTTTCAACCAAAAAGCAAAAACGCAAGTGTTTCCAAACAAAAACATGTTTTTCAACAAACTTGCAAGCCGATGTTTGATTTTTTCTTGGCCTAATGCCATTCTTTCTCAATAGTATATAGAGCCATGCGCAGCCTACAGTGAAAAAGATGCAACAAAACTGAACTCCTAGAGACAGAAGCCAATGAGATCCAAGCAAGAGAGCAATTACAGGTCAGCCTGAGTGTCTGGAACAAAATGAACAGGCTGGCTTTCAGTGTCCTCCTGCTGTGACTGAGTAGCTGTTAGTTTAGCCCTCTTGTATCTTCTGGAACTTCTAAGGATTGTATCTAATGTCATACCCTTTTCACCTGAAGAGCTGCTACAAAGATAACCAAGAGATTAAGTTCGAGATATACATAACAGAGAAAGAGCATGGCTATCATCAACAGACAAAATTTTCACAAGGTTGAAGGCCTTGAAAGTGAAAAGAAATTTCTAATAAAAGACATCTGTATCTCACAGGAAAAAGGGGTGTGTATTTTTATTGAACTTACAATGCTTTTGTGATGCTTCTTTGACCGCGGTTCTTTCTTTTTGAGTCATTAGATCCTGGGGCAATTTTGATTCAAATGGAAAAGTTAGCTCCTATAGAAGCTCAGACCGCAAACAGAAGTAGCAGAAAACATGAGGATACGTTATGAATGGCAATTAAGGAACATTTCACAATATTAGCGCTGAACATATATGGGAAGTTTTCAAGCAATTGAGGAAATTGCTGTCAAGTTTATATAAGATTATCTATTGTGTTAGTCAAAATTGATCCAAAATTCATCATCAAAAGGGAAATGAAACAATGGGCGATCTCTCTATTGAACTAATTTCTGGAGAGGCGGATGTCACAAACTTTCATAGACATTGAAAGGATTATTTGGAAGTCAAAAGAGAGGTATCCTGTTGCCTGAAGCCTAAACAATGTAATTTCACCTTCTCATATCCTGTTCTCCTTAAGGGCATTTGAATAATGCCAATATATATATATTGACATGAACTTACCATGAGATAATTAAAGTCGCATCCAATACACACTTACATATTTAGGCTTTGAAAAAAAAAAAAAGAGTTTGCATGACAGAAAATGGCATTCTTGGTCTATTAAGTCTGATTAGCTAAGCTATGGTTACCAACAGTTAGACAAGCACAACAATTACGAGTGATATTTGAGATGTGAATCAACTAGACAATCCAGACACAATTTGTATTACCATTTTGTGGTGAGTTCAGATTTGCATTGCTTTCCCCATCAGAGTAGTTGGATGAAACTGAATTATCAGATGGAGTTCTGGTGCTGGCATCGGAATTGACCATTCCATCTTCGTCTTCAGAACTCCCACTACTATCATCCTTAAAAATTGCTCCTGATTTAGCTAATAAGCTCTTGTCTTGTTCCGAGTTATTTACAACTTCCCCAATGTCATTAACATAATTTTTTCTAACACCCCGGCCAACACCTGATTGAATCTCACTAACTAATTTACTTTGGTGAACTATATTTTTAGAATTTCCCAAGTTAGACTTTGATACAGCAAAAGCTTCACTTTTTCTCTCTGAATTGATACTGGTCTCAGAATCATTGACTACACTGCGCCTTCTCACATCTTCAGGAATGGAAGTGAACTTATCCGACTTAGTGGATCGTGGAGCTTTCATCCCACTTCTAGAAACTTTTAGAAGCTTCTTTTCAGGGTGAAGCATGTGCTCAGCACATTCATCCTTTGATAGTGATCCTTGCAGTTGGATGGTGCTAGAGTTGCCAGCTTGAGATTTTCCTCCACTCCCTTGCTTTTCATTTGTCATTTTAGATGAAGCTTCCACCTCCCTTTGATTATCAGCTGAAGGTGTAGGATCTTTATGATCAACATCTTGAGCTTTTGTTTGCACATCCAAAAGGTCCTTTGCAGTAGAATTTTGTTTCTTCTTGGATTTCTTTCTCATTTTCTCATCCATATTCTCTGTGGTTGCTCGAGTTTTGCTGATTTTCTGCAAGGATTGCACCTCATCTCCATAAACATCACCAGCGTCCCGACCAGTAGCCAAAAGTGATTTACTTACCGTGTTTGTTTTTGATACTTCCTTTTCCTTTGTTTGAGAAAAAATGCTTTCTTCCTTCTTAGAAATCTCACTAGAATGATCACTATTTACAGTTTTAAGAGGCTCTGCTGAAAATATTTCTTGTTTAGAACTTTTACCATGCTCTATACCTGATTTAATTGGTGTTCCTCCAACTAAATCTAAATCCTCACTTCTAGAAATTTTTACAAGCTTCTTTTCAGTGTGATGCATGTGCTCAGCACATTCATCTCCTTGAAGCTGGATGGTGCTATAGTTGCCAACTTGCGATTTTTTTCCACTCCCTTGCTTTTCATTTGTCATTTTAGATGAAGCTTCCACCTCCCCTTGATTATCAGCGGAATCTTTATGACAAACATCTTGATCTTTTCTTTGCAAATCCAGAAGGTTCTTCGCAGTAGAATTTTGTTTCTTCTTAGATTTCTTTCTCATTTTCTCATCCATATTCTCTGCATTTACTTGAGTTTTGCTGATTTGCTGCAAGGATTCCATCTCATCTCCATTGACATCACCAGTTTCCCTAACAGTAGCCAAAAGAGAAGTACTAACTGTTTTTGTTTTTGATATTTCCTTTCCCTTTGTTTGAGGCTCTGCCGAAGATATGTCCTGTTCAGAACTCTTAACAAGCTCTATACCTGCTTTAGTTGGTGTTCCTCCAACTGAATCCTCAGGTTTTCTCTTCTTCTTTTCTTTCTTACTAGATTTCCTATGCTCAACAAGTCCAGCACCATCCAAAAATTTAGAAGTGGCAATTACTTCTTTAGCATCCATGTCTGTTTCAACCCGAACGGGCAGTTTGAACTTTTTTGACAGCAATCTTTTAGAATTTCTATTATGTAATGATTCTCTTGCCTCTTCAACTCTATCAGTCTGATCGGATTCAAAATTATCATCATCATTAAGGACACCATTCTCAGGCCTGGAAAGCTCAATGTTGTTTTCGAGATTAGTAAGCTCTTTGAACCCAACAGCTTGATGGCCTTTCAGATCAGCAAAATGACTATCCTTCGAGTTTCTCATTCTTGCTACTCCAACTGCCGCTTCTTCTTTAGATGCATTATTTTTGCTTTTCACATTGCCCGCCCCAGTTTCACTCATGTCAAGATCTACAAAAGAATTAGCATCATAATCAGCAAAAGATGCTACGATTTCTAGAAACCAACATGACTGTCATGTTTCAACAAATGACAGGTGTTGTTGGATATGGCAATTATGAGAAATGTTAGCTTATAGAACATGGTTATATATACACATCTTGGTGAATTTACCATAATAAACATATAAATTTACCAATATGAGGGTTTGAATGCTTTAGAATCATAAATATCAAAACTATCTTGAAAATAATATCAATGCGTGATTTTCTTGCAAGAAATTGCAGCATCCTCGTAATGATGCACATTTTTCAGGTTAATAAAGGTGGGATTCTTTCATGATTTGAAAAAGTTTCTGACATGCCAATTTTTTAAAAGAACTGTCCGACAAACCAAAGGGATGGTTTCTTCAAACTCAAAATAAAATTAAATGCAAGCAAGACAACAATAAATCGCATATCAATATAACAGACGAGAATCACCTAGTGAAGAGGGCACTTTGTCATTTTCCCCCGCTTCATGTAAGGAATCACACTGCTTTTGCTTCTGGTAGATTCCATGAATTTCGGGAGTCATTACACCCTGAACACCCTTTCCAGGAACAGATGCTGCATGTGGTTCTTTACTTGAATCCTTCCAGTTAATTCCCCCAGTGACCCTGGAACTTTCTTCCTCAACATCTTTCTCAGAAGAAGGAACAGAGGTGACTGCTCGATTAAGGGGATTTGAAGATTTCTTTTTCCTTTTCTTCTTCCCGTTGCTTGAGTCAGTTGCCAGCAATACATTCTTGAATGCTTCAGGAACTAAGCTGTCTAGTGTGGCGTTTGTCTTCTGCTTCTGCACTAAAGAAGAGGTTAATTTATCATTTCCCCCCACTTCATGGACTGAATCACTCTGCTTTTCCTCCACAGATAGTCCACGAAGTTCAGAAGTTGTCGCGCCCTGGACACCTTGTCTAGGAAAAGATTCTGCAGTACGTTCTCCACTTGAATCCTTGTGCTTAATTCCAACAGTGACCCTAGAATTCTCTTCTCCAACATCTTTCCCAGAAGCAGGAAGTGCAGAAGCTAATTGAATAAGAGGATTTGAAGATTTCTTTCTCCTTTTCTTACTCTTCCCAGTGCTTGAATTGGTTTCTAACAAATGGGCATCCTCCACTGGCTCAGTAGAAATACTGTCTAAGATGGCATTTGTCTTCTGTTTATTCCCTGCAGAGTGCTGAGATGCACTCTCTGCCTTGGAGATCTCTTTATTAGAATTACAAGTCAGAGCTCTCATTTCTTTTAAAGAATCTTGATCTCCACTTTTCTTTTCAATTTTACGCTTTCTCTTTGCATAAGATCTGGATTTTGAAGTTTCTTCCGATGACTTATTGCATTGCACATCAACGTCATTCTTAAATTTGTCCAGTATGCAATTATCATGTTTCTCTAAAACATCAGTCTCCTTGCTCAGATTATTAGTCCTCTTTATTTCAGAAACTGACCTCTTACTAGTATTAGAAGATGAGCTTCTGCAAGGTTCATCAGCAATATCTTTGTTCCCCATCCTCATATCAAATGGAACTTCTCTACCTGCATTAATTAAAGAGCTTTCTGGGACTATAATAACTTGTTGTGACGTATCTTCGCCAAATCCATGAATTGGAGCATCTTTTACTTTTAAAACTTCTTTACCAGAATCACTTGAGCCATACTTGTCAGCAATGGGAACATTCTCTTTTGCATTCTGGTTGCTCCCAACCAGTGGCAGAGATGAATCATCATAATTGGATGCCCCCCTTTTGTGAGGACCATCATGAGGAAGATCAACCCTATCAAATGCAGTACTATTCCTGATGCCAGAACAGTCTAACATGTTTTTAGAAGCAGGAATACAGGAATTATGATTTTCGCCATGCTCCACTGAACAAGAAGCATCAACACAGAGAAACCAACTATTTTTGACCCCATCAAAGGCACTTTTTACATACATGGAATCTGATAAGTGATAAAAGTTTCCTTTGCGCTTTACCTGCCAATTTTATAAGACTTTGTCAACGTGAATAATATATGTATATTCAACAAACATGATGTTCAACACTCTTATTCGGCATGTTAAAGTGGCATACCTTTAAGGCATGAATTTGTATCTTCCCAATGCTAGGAAAGCACAGTGGATGTTCATAAAGAATTTTCTCTGCACGTCGAACAACACAGATAGGTCATTAGAAATAGAAATTGACAAACCAGAAAGCTCACTTAATTAGTAGACTCATTTTAAGCACTGCTTGTAAGTAATTGGAACTTTTGATCAATCGTTAAAATTAATCTAGGAGTTGCATAAACCGTAAGAATGAAGAACTATAAGGTGCCCACAAACACATCCCAAAACGGCTTAAATGGCAATATAAATCTCTGCCTCACTGGCAATCAGCTTCCAAAGGCCTTGCCTTTCTCCTAGTACATCCATTTGGGTAATTCCAACCTTTTGACAATGCATCCAGAAGATAGATAATGGCTATATCATTCATTTGAACTTTGTTGGTCTCAAATGAAGACTAATATTACTCCCAATGAAGTTAGTTCAAAAGAAATTAAATTATCTCACAAACTACATTATAACCAATCTTTCAACTAGACAGTTGAGACTGATTACTAGGGGCTGTCAAGCATAGAAGATTGCAACTACAGCTTCCAAATAAGAACCCCAGATTGCTAACCGAGCACTACCTCTCAGAAAACGATTGGATAAACAAACGAAATTTAAAAAGTAAAAGGAAATGCTGAAGGTAGAGGTGGAGGTGATGAAGAATTAGGTTACTTTTGAGATCGGAAACAGTGTCGGAATCCGAGACGAGCAAGGCCAAGTGGGTGTCGAGGCTGGTGTCCACAAAGATCACGTTGTTCTGAGACGCTTTGTTGATACCATCGGGACCGGACCCAGATTCCAATTTCGCCATTGATTGGCTCATCTGAGCTGATGAGAGTGCTTCCCCAGGTTGAAAGAAGCGGAGAGGGGCTCTTTTGATTGTTTTCGAACAAAGCTTGTTTGTTTGGCGGCACGGCAGGCAATGTGGTTGGAACAGAACCTCAACAAAGGTTTTTCAAAAGGGACACAGACACCGCATTTTGAATCAAGAAAGCCCGTTAGTTATGTGATTATGTAATGTTTCTGCTTTATTATCAACAAGCCCCAGGCCCAAGAGCCCAAGTGAGAACTTCACGAGTTGGACCAATGTTAGTCAATTTAATAGACCCTGTTCAACTAATTTTTTTCAATTCAATTCGAGGAAAATTTTATCCTCTACGTTTTATTTAAAACGATTACTCAATATAATAATTTTTTATTTTTTTATTTATTTATATTTTTCGGGGTATTTTGTACGACCATAAATCTTGGTCAAATTGAAAATATTTTTCGGTTGATTGAAAACCTCCCTTAAAGCCGTTAAAATGGTTTCCTCTTTTATTTATTTTTGTAAACTATTTTCTGAATTTGAGCTTCTCTTTCTTGACCCATAGTACCCGACTTCATTCTCACACGCATATTCTCTTGCAGTTTATTCTTCGTTGCCACGCCGGCTGTTGCTGTTGTCATCGCTAACGATCCGTACTAACCAAATGCCAAAAAATTATTTTTAGCTGAAATCATTTTCTTGAAAAAGAATTTCGCTAAAAACATATTACGTCAAAACAAACGAAACTTGGATCTCAACTAGAATTGGATGGCAAGTTTAAAGAATGAAATAGGTAGCTTTCATTGTGTAGTTTCAGGAATATAGATAAATTATTTCACGATCAAAGATTTTACTTTCTTACACTTAATAGCAAACATGTTGTCACGTCATTTGAAACTTTTAAATGACGTACCAACATACTTTTTATGAGTTGATACAACAAAACAAAATATTGAGAAAGTGAAATGGAGAGTATCCCATTCCTATTTCCTGGTCTCATAGGCCTTCAATTGACAAAAATGAACCCCGTGTTAGATTTGACTATCCAACATGCGGCGGGTGCTGGCTGCATGTTTCAATTAGGTTCACGCAAGTTGGCTTCACTTGCATGAACGGAAACATCACGAAAAATAAGGGCCTCAAAAGTGAGGGCCAACAAAGCCATTGGTATAAGCAACTCTGCCAACAGCAAACATATTCTCCTTCGCCAAAAGTCTAAGGCCAAATTAGTGTGAACGGAATGGCATGCAGAAATAGAACAGAGAAAGAAGAAGAAAAAAAGTAGTCCATTGCAAAACCAAACGCATAATATTAATGAAACTGAAAGGTGAATTCCAAGCATACAACCAGTATTCTCAAGCTAGTCTACCAATCTGCTTATCTAAGCAGCCAATCCTGCCTAAGAAAAATAGACCAAGATATCGCCTATTCCTTCTTCCTGGAGTCCTTGAGTTGTCCTCTCTTTCGAATCCCAAGGCAAAACCCCAGGCGCCATTTGTCAATGACAGACTCCGGCAATGAGTTGGCCAAAGCCCAGAGGAGTGTATGGGGCCAGTAAGGTGTGCAACGGGGCTCGTACCCTATCCAACGCAGACCTGCTCGGGCATATCCATCAGGTGATGGAACAAATAATGAAGACCTCTTAATTGATGCCATCTTTGTTGCCACGTACAGAGGAACCTGCGTCCAGAGAGTTTTATCAGAGAAAATAAAACAAAGCTTTTTATTTCTTGAACAGATTAGCTCCCCAAAATTTGGATGATAAGCATATTCATATCGAAGATAGATGATTTTGAGATTGTCGTTCGTTCTCATTTAGAAGACAAAGCATACAAATTTAGATGCACAAGGCAGGACAAAGTCATGAACTAGATAGTAGGGAAGAAAGTAATGATGCATATTGGTATTTCGCTAAATAAATTGCTCCACTCAATTCATAAGAGCACATCATTGCTTACCCATTTCTCATTGTGTAACTTTGACATCCTTTAGGATCTTAGATCCATTTTTTTCCACTCTATTATTACTTAAAGGAGACATCACTTGTTTTTGTTGCATATAACCATCATTTGATATTTCCTCATTTTGTCACTTATTTGAACCTGCCCGAAATCCTCCCAAATGCACTCAAATTTTCACTGCAGTATCCAGTCATGCAACCTACCCAACATCCCATCTCATGCAATGCCAATCAGGTGGATCATTTTGAACATAACCAAGCAACCTTTAGAGTTTAATGGAAGTAAAAAATGAGTGAATAATAACAAACGGAAAAATTGAAGGCACAAATGAAGAAAACTAAATGGTGCCAACAAAGAATAACAAATACCAAGCCAAACTTCTTGGGGTGGGCATTTGGGGTGGAGGGGAGATGTGTAATGCTAAAAATCAAACATGCAGAAGAAATAATGTAAAATCTATGACCTGCATAGGATAGGAAAGGTAAATAATAATTATGATCAGGGGCGCCAGGGCTTCAAAAATATATGAAGCTCCCTAACGCCCTAAAAGTAACTTTTTAAAAATAATTAATAAGTTTGCATGAGGGCTACCCTCTGTTCTTTAGCCATCATTGCCTTCAAAACAATAGAAAAGAACAAAAAAAATAAATAAAAAAATGAGAAGGCTCTATAAAGTAACTCTTTTTCTTTTGTTTTTCCTACAGTCCATGGCTAAAGCAACAATCTACAAATCCCCCACCTCTTGTTTAGAATTATATACTAGTACAAAATGGAAATGAATGACAGATAAACTCTACCTAATGAGCCTAATAAACAAATCAAAGCATATCAATTTTGTCTACTATATAAAGTATTAATATAAAAAAGAGAATACAAGAAAAAGATGACTTTACCTAATATTCTAATAAGCAAATCAGGTTGTGAATAAATTGAGTTTTCTCATTGCACCAAGATACGTGTAGTGGACAACACTGGGCCATGCTTATATACTCACCAAGCACAGCCACTTGCCTCTAGCATGGGCACAAGGCTGCTGTATTATACCACTCGGTTTCTTGGGTGGTTGACAAATGGCAATCTCTTTTGAAGGTCAAACAGAGAAATGTTGAATGGCTTAGTGAAAGTTGAACAGGCTGTTAATTTGGCTACACAGGCCCCTCAAAGCTGTCTTCTTTTATAATATTCTCAACAATGAGCAGACACACCAATCGAAAGGTAAAAATGAAAATCCACTACTCATGGTTACTGAACATTGAACTTCTAACTTGGCAACTAATAGACGATGCAACCATCACAAGGGGAAGGCCTAAAATATAAAGTAGTTTTCGTTTAATATAATTTGAACAAATATAAAAATTGGATCTCCATCCTTTATTGTCCTGGTCATGATCATTACTGTATGACGAAGAAAATCCAAACTATACTGTTTTACCTTAAAACTAGATGCAATGATATTAAACATCATATCAATACAAAGAATTCTCACTAAAATAAAGCAATACCATCTGAGAGGGATCAGTACCTGACACTGGACGTCGATCCCTCTTTTCTTGTATTCAACATAGAGAGACCTCGAGAATTGATCAACATACCTGATTGCAAACATAAATAACATCCTTTCACCTCATAAACTATAGGATTAATTAGATTAAAGTACATAAATTAGGCAAAGAGAGAACTTGCTGATAGTCTTAAGAAATAAACAGAGATAACAAAATTCAAGAAAAAAAAAAAAAGGGAGGCAAATTCAAATGCTTACGCTTTCGTGGCAGCATAAATAGCATAGAGAGGATCCGAGGGGATCACAATGGCAGCCCCAGAGCCAATATTGACGATTGCACCCCTGTTCCTCTTGAGCATCCCAGGCAGAACAGCGTGAGTAACCTTTGAAGTAGCCTCAACATTGATCTTAATCAAATTCTTCAGCAGCTCCTCATCCACTTCGTGGAAAAACCTGGCATACGGGTACGACATACCAACGTTGTTGATCAGAACCCCAACATCCAACCCTTCAATGGCTTCGCTAATCCTCCGAATACCCTCGGAAAGATCACCGGCAAAGTCCACAACAACGGTCTTGATCTGGGTCTTACTGTACTTGGCTTGAATCGAATCCGAAACATCTTTGAGCTTGTCCGGATTCCGACCCACCAAGACCAGATTAAGCCCTTTACGAGCCAATTGAAATGCGAAACCCTTGCCAATGCCGTCAGTGGGTCCGGTAACGAGTGCCCAGGACCCGTATTTCTTGAGATTCTTAGCGGGTCTGAGAAAGTTGACGTAGACCCAGTTGAAGAAGGCGAGAGCAAACTTAAGAGCCGAGATAGAACCCAAAGTGAACAGAACGAGAACCCAGAACGGCTGAGGTTTGAGCTTGTCCATGAAACAGAGCTCCATGTTGGAAGAGCGTGCTTTTGCTTTGGATCTGAGAGGGAATGGTGGAATCCAAGAAATGGGTTTTATAGGGACAGATTAATCACCGTGACTCGCAAGAGATTCAGTGGATTCGAGATTGCTAGAGTTGGTTGTTGATTTGACTAAGCAAGGGATGGAGTTACCGAAAACATTAAGGTTCTTGCTCAATGATAAAGGAGGATGGGCAAGGACAGTTAGAGCTAGAGCAATAGGTATTCAATTTATGGAAACGTGAGTTTGTGTGCGCGTACACGAGACAGAGACAACAGAGTTGGGTGAAGTAGATGAGCGGAAAACCACCACAATTAACTACGAACAGTGACGAAGATGACAGAACGTGGGGTGCGCTGTACTTTGCTATACCGGATGCCACCCCTTCTATCTTTCTGCAAAAATTGATGCTTTTGGTACTCTTCTCTACACACTAAAAATATATATATATCCTCCAAACATACTAAACTATTTGATCACCCTACTTACAAAATAAAATAAAAAAAATAAAGAAAAAATTCTCCACACCAATTACCGTCTAATTATTAATGGTTATGTTTGGCAAGTGAGGAAACAAAAGAAAATAATGGAAAAATAATTTTTGAGTTAATAAAAAGTGATAGATGTGATATAAAGTAAAAAGAATTTGTATAAAAAAGTGAAAAAAAAAAAAAATTTGTATTGTAATAGATTTTTTTACTTAAATAATAATAAAAAATTATTGATGCGATATAAAAAGTAAAAAAAAATTAGAATGTTTTGGTATTAATTTTTTTTTAAAAAAAAAAAATGTGAAAATAAAGTTAGAAATTTTGTATTGCTCGCCAAACAAAGCCAATATATCCTCCAAACTTACAACTAAGACAATAATATCACTTTTAAAACATTAAAATTTGTCAATATCCCCTAATAACGAAAATTACTAATAATAAAATAAAATAAAAAATTTTAAAAACAACTAAGACTAAAAATTTAAACAAAATTACCACTCAATTGACAATTTTTTTTTTTTAAAAAAATAGATTCTTTTTTTTTTCCAAATTTATAAGGGTGTTTTTATCTTATTGAAAAAATTGCAGAGTTATTTTTATTTTTTTATTGATCTTAAAGAATATTGGCAATTTTTTCATAGTTTAGACGTACATTATCGATTGAAATTATCGATTGAATTCTAATATGAGCCTTTGAGGGTATGTAGACTTTTCTATATAAAAAATAATAATAATAATAAAAAATTATTTGATAACTCAGGCAAAAGCTCAACCGACTGAAAACCATACATTATAAATCGAAAGTCCTTTATTTGAATTCCGTTTCCTCTTCCCTCCCCTTTCTATCATATCCGAGTAGTGAGCGGTATCTCCACAAAAAAGGGGGAAAAACACTATTTAATGTGTTAAATAGTTGAAAACAAAATTTCATTATTCTCTACGTTTTGAAACCCTAATAATGAAGATGGTAAAAGGATTAGAGTATACATGATTTGTAATTGTAAATAAGGAAGGAAACTCCAAAATTGTGTTACCCTCGGAGATGTCATCATCCTACTATTCTAAAGAGCCCCCTCCGACTTAATTAGGTTAACAACTACCAACCCAGAAGAGAAAAGGAAAAAGAAAATAAAAGAATTCAGGCCAACTACTTTTAAGAACAGATCTTAAGGGCAACAGTACACCATTTAAAGGTTTGAAAGTATAATTTGGGACCAATTTGCCGGAATGGAATCACCATTGTAGCTCGTAATTAAAGCTTTGGCTGATATCTTAAAGACGTGGTCACTTGAGGGCTACAAAAGCGGTTGGGCAGAAAAAATCCTCATTATTTCATTTGCCGACTAATAACTATTTAAGAATATTCTTAGTAGCATCACTAAAATAACTTTTTAGTTATTTTAATAAGTTAATTTGATAAAAACATTAAAAAATCATTTAAAGCAGCATCACCACTTTAACTAAATAGTTTTGGTGAGTAAAAATATTCACTAATTTTGATGAGTAGTTTTTACTCACCAATTTTGTTTCTCATTTCTTTCTCACATGATCACAACACATTTTTTTTTCCTTCCTTCTCCCATTTTCTTCTTCCATTTTCCATCTTTCTCACACGATAATGTCCCTATTTCATGGACATGAAGGTTTTTTTGTCCATGACATAAACTTTGTGGTTCTTTCATTTATCTTTTCTTTTCTTTTTTTTTCTTTCTTGAATTTGATTGAGAAACAAATGAAAACTTTTGTGAATTTCTTAGCAATGATTTAATCTCAAGATAAAGAAATTTGAAAAAAAATATTATTTAAATGGAATAGTGATTGTGAATAGTTAAAATGTGAGGTTGTTGGGAGAACTTTAAAAAAATGGCTCATCAAAATAGAGAAAAGTGATTTTTAACTACTTTGGTGAGTAAAATTTGATGAGACTACTATGAATGCTCTAAAATAGTTAAAAAAAATGATCATTTTACTCTTTTTAAATACATTAACCGGCTCCTTGATCTCAGAGGATCCTTCTCTAGTTGATCCAAGGCCAACTTTGAGAGAGGGCTTCTTGTCGTTAATGAGAACAAGAAGCAGCTTCAAAAAAAAAAAACAAAAACATTCTATATATACTTTGATGCAATTCTCTGGTCCATACTTTCCTAAATATTACTTTGAAACCTTAGAGACTGACCATAGCTGGTTATTGTTGATGATACCTTAGAGACTGACTATAAATAAGTCTGGCCCCAATAACATAAATGCTGGCTTTTCAGAAAAGTTAAAAAGCTTAATTAGAAGCCTCCGCAATCTAAAGTCCACAAGTGGTAGTTAAACAAATTAAAAGTCTAAAATAAATGAGGGTTGGCATTCTTGGACTAAGGGGTCTTTTTGGTCCTCCTTGGGTTTTCTCAATGGAGGTTAGAGTTTCCCAATCTCTAAGATTGTGGAATTTTGTTCCCCCCGGACTAGTTTTGACGGTGGTTTTTCATCCCCCTGGTCTCAGATCCGATGGTGGTTTTTTGGTCCTCTTACTCCGAAAGGATTAGGGAGGTTTGTGCTTTGTTTTTCAGTTCTTATTTGTTTGTTGACAGGAAAACATTTCAGAGAAGTTCTAAGTGGGAAGCAACCACTGCTCGTGTCGTTGGCAGCTGGGATTTGGTGAGCTTCAGTTTGTTTCCATTCTTTGATTCTAGATCTACAAAGTTCCGCCGTCCTCAGTTGGACACGTGCCCTCTAGCCTTGCTTACCGCCGCCTTCTGGTCCAGCCGCCGCGTTGTAACGACCGAAATGATTGCCAGACCTCGGCGTGTGGTTCTCACGTGCCAAGGTGTGTTCATACCTTGGTCACGCGTGAGAGTTACGCTCCGTCCCTTTTGCCGTGTATGGTGGCTTCCAGTGCTCTGGGGCGTTTTGGGAGTTTGGAGGGTGATGCTCGACGGTGGCGCGTGTGCTACACGCGCTGTTGCCGACGGCAGCTTCTCCGACGGACGTTTCTGTTAGGATTTTTTTTTTTGTTTTTTACAGATTGTATTTAACAGTTTGCTCTGTGTCAGATTATCCTGATCATTGCTTTGTGCACAGATTGTATGATCGACTCTATAGTGCAAGTAGTAGTTTCTATGTTATCGCAGATGCACCTTTCTGTTGGCTAGGCTTATTTGTAGCAAATGTTGGTACGATTTGAGTTTTTAAGGTAACTGTAACGGGGTATCTATAAAGTGAGTCCCTGTAATGTTCTGAGCATTGTCTCAGTTTGATTGTAACTTTGTTACCTTTTGAGATTGATTAATGAGATTTCTACATTTTCTCTTAAAAAGGATAAGGGTCCATTTTTTTCTTAGAAACTCTCGATTATATTTTTCTCTTTATAAATCTTCTACTTACTTAAGTATCGAAGACTTCTCGTTAGCCTCTAAACATCGTCATTACTAGTTATCTATTGTCCGATCCAGCCGTGTGAAAAACTATTTTTGCAGTCATCATTAGGTAGAATATTGAAGGCCAGCACAAATAATGAGAACAATCCACCCCTAGAATATGAGTTAAAAAATGTGAAAGCTAGGACTAGCAGGAAAGCTATGTTGGTAACTAGAAATGTGTACCATAAATCACAAAGAAGGGACATTTTGACTAAAACACTTGCTTAATAACATACAATTTCGCATTGGAACAGCTACAAATTGATGTGGAAAACCTAGTTTAAGGGTATGTCATGCCTGCACTATTAATCAAAATGACAACAGTATACGAACCTTAGAGAAAATAATGGAGGCATTTACAATATTAATGTCAATTCATGTCAAGCTATTTAGTTAAAGCAATACTACTTGAGTATATAATATATACACTTGTGTGTATGTGTGCATGTACTTGACAGTGGGTTGTAGGGTGCTTTTGTTGTGCAATTGGCACAAAGCGATCAGATATGATTGTTAAGTTTTAGACGATTATGATCATACAACATGGTGATTTGATCTGGATGGTAAGACGTTTTAAGGTAGATCTAATGGTTAGACTTACTTGACCCGTTGACCGTTAGTGGACAATTATGATCATACGATATAGATTGTATAATGCTTCTAAGGTAGACCTAACATTTGGATTTACTTGACCATTAGTAAAATCAATTGTAAGATTAAATTAAATTTGATCTAACGGTTGAAATTAAGTAATCGTTACTAAAAGTTATGATCTAATTAACGGTTATAATTAAATAACTATTAATTCTAAGTTTAATCTAACGATCAAGATTAAGTGTTTGTTAATATAGAATGGTCAAATTTTAATGACTATTGAATTAACAGTTATTTTATGTTAATTTTGAAAGTACATGTCTGTATGAACATACAGTATTAAACTTGCTAAATTGACACTATATATAGTCCACTGCAGCCTAACCAGTTTAAAACACTGAAATTTTCTCTTCTTCTATATCTCTTAAAATCATCCTCTAGTTTTATAATTGATGTTTGTCTCCTTAATTGCTAGAATAGAAACATTTAGAGTATTTTTGTTTGGTTTCGCTTTGTGCAAAACGTAATAAAATCTCAGAGGTTTTTGTATACTTCAATAATATTGTGTTTTGAAGAAGTATTTGCTATAACACAGTACACACCAGTTGATTAGAATTGGTGGGAGCAAATAATTTTTTTTTTTTTTTTTTTTTTGAAGAAAAACGATTATCTAACAAATTAAGGATCCGTTTGGGTTTGTGATTTCAAAAAAATGCAATTTAAAATAACGATTTTAAAATGTGCGATTTGAAAAAAAGAAAATTTTAAAAAACACAGTTAAGCATTTGATAAAATTGCAGTTTATCCTTTAAAATCGCAATTTAGCATTTAAAATTCTGCATATTCAAAAAAACACCATCTTACCTGCAATTTGAAAAAAAACAGATTTTCTACGTTTTCAAATCGCAATTTTTAAAAACGCATTTCCTAAACTATTTATATTTTGCGATTTTGTTTAAAATTTCACTTATTGTCTACAAAATCGCAATCTCAAACGCACCCTAAACTCACTTAGGAGCATTTATTATTATTATTTTAAAATTTTTGTACTAACACATCTGATCAGGAAATTGATCAAGGGTATACAAAGAAAGATGAAGCTAGCTAGCCCCGGGAACTTCTGCTCTCAGGATAAACTCTTCCAACATCATTGCCAATTGAAGCTGTAGATATTACTTCATAAGCTGGTTAATTTCAGAGATAAAATGTTTTCACTGTTTCACCCTCATCATCGTCTTCTTCAATCGAATCAAACCTCTCTTACGCCCTTTGAGAAGGAGCTGGAAAATGCACCAATCCAGTAATGGCTCTGGCAATCCATGCAGTAAAAACCACTGCACAGAATGGGTCCAGTATGGTATACAGATATGCTCATAACCGATCCATCGCATGCTTGCTTTGCTAAACATCTCCGGTGACGGAATCAAGAACAGAGGCGCCTTAACAAAACCTTTTGCCATATTTGTTGCCACAAACAGTGGAGTCTGCATGCCAAGAAATTAAAGAGGTGCCTTAATAACATGCACTTTTCCGGCGGTTGAACAACAATTTTTAACGGCCAGCTGTAGCAAAGACAGAAATTAAAAGCCCTAAGAAAAATAAAAGGAAGAGAAGAAATTAAGAACCTGGCACTGAATATCTATTCCGTGCTGCCTGTATTCCAAACCTACGCTTCTTGAGAACATTGCAAGGTACCTGTTCACAAACAACCCCGACCGGCGGCCGTATTGAATAAGATATCCTGTTCATATACGTGTGTGTATATATATATCAATCTTGAACATTTTTCTAGCTAACCAGGAAAACTTACGCTTTAGTTGCAGCATAAACGGTGCCTAAAGGGAAAGGGAAGAAGGAGGAACCGGAGCCAATGTTGATTATTGCTCCTTTCTTCTTCTTCAGCATACCAGGAAGCACAGACCTAGTGACCCAAGTCGCTGCATCTATGTTCACCTTCACATGGCTCTCCATCAGCTCTAAGTCAACCTCATGAAAAAACATAGGATAAGGGCTTGCCACCCCTGCGTTACTGATCAAAATGCCAACGTCTAACCCTCTTATTCCTCCCTCTATCATCTTACATATCTCCTCTCCGCTGGATTTGGTGAAGTCTATAACAATACATTTTGTTTCTACTTTTCCGCCGAACTTTTCATGTATCTCCTTTGATGTAGCTTCGAGTTTTGAAGGGCTGAGATCAAGTAAGACCAAGTTAAGACCCTTCGATCCTAATTCAAATGCAAGGGCTTTGCCAATTCCCCGTGTGGAGCCAGTTATCATAGCCCATGAACCATACTCCTTGAGATTCTTCGGAGGCCGAAAGAACATAACCCACACCCATCTGAGAAAATTGATGAAGGCTTTACAGAGAGAGAGTAAGCCTAAAGAACTTGCAGCTATCAGGATCAAATCTTGCAACTCCATTGAAAATTGAGGCTGTTTCTAAATTGTTGAGGCTTCTCTTTCTTTATAAAGTTGGGGGGGGGGGGGGAGGGTGGGTGGGGGAAGGACTTCCCTTCATAATTAATGATACCACGCACGTGAATAGGTTTCAATTAACCTACCCAACAATTGGATGGGGCCAGTTGAGAGGGCCTGAACTGGAGAAACAGTTAGAGAGAGAGGCAAGGCCAGCTTTGAAAAAGGGCACTTTTCTCTTCATTTAACGAGAAAGAGATGCAATTCTTCGGCCCATACTTTTCAGACAAGGATCTTCTTCAATTCAAATAAACAGGAGAGTATCTGGTTAATGTAATGTGAAGAATAATAGTCTTTTCACATTTTTGTGAACAATTTGCTCTTTCACATTACACTAATTAGATACTCTCCCGTTCAAAGATAATCCAAATGGATACTTTCCTAGATATTGGTTTGAAACCTTAGACTGACGTATATAGTTGTTTATTATCATTTTGTAGAATAAGGGCTAGCTAGCACCATCCATGGCCACCCTAGAATATTAGTTCAAAAATGTGAAAGGACTTGCATGAAGGCTATGTTGGTACCTAGAAATACGTACCATAAATCACAAAGAAGGGATATTTTGATTAAAACACTTGCTTAATAGCATACATTTACACATTGGAACATCTACATATATATTGATGTTGAAAACCTACACTCGGTTGGGAAGAAGCTTATGGCAGGTTTCAATTCTGGTCTCATGTTCTTGGAGTTGGAAGAAAATTCTAAAGCTCCAAGACCTTGCTAAGAGATTTATCTAGTTCAAAGTTGGAGATGGGAGCAGTGTGTTCCTTTGGCTTGATCAATGGTATCATGCAGGATATTTACTGGACAGGTATGGATACCAGATTGTGTATGATTCTGGTCTCCCTCTTAAGGCTAAGCTTGTTGCTATTATAAATGATGGGGATTGGTTTTGGACTTCTGCTCGGTCTGATGCTCTAATTGAGATCCAAAGCCAGCTCCATGAAGTTGTTCTAGGAGATGTTGACTTGCCTATTTGGGATTCCAAAAATGGCAAGTAATCTTGTCATGATACATGGGGGAAGTTGAGAGAAGTTCATCCAATTGTTAACCGGTGGAGATTGGTTTGGTTTCCCACGGCTATTCCTATACACTCCTTCTTGCTTTGGATATATAGCTTTCTGTGATGCTTTGGTGACAAAGCAAAAGATGTGCTGCTGGGGTTACTCAGGAAAGAGTCTTTGTCTCTTTTGTTATGGAAGACAGGAAAGCAGAGAACACCTGTTTTCTAGGTGTAGTTTTAGTACCCGAATATGGACTAATATTATGGTTGAGTGCTCCTTTTTGAATATGCCTTTGAATTGGGAAAATATTGAAAGTTGGGGGGCTGCAGTGTTGCATGGTAGAAGCCTTAAGGCTAGCCTGGGTAGACTTTGTCTAGGGGTTACTGTTTACCACCTTTGGCGACAGCGAAATGACTTGCTGCACTGTAATACACCACGCACGGATGAATCTATTCTGGAACAGATTAAATGGGTCGGCGTCCGGGCTAGAGTCTTGGCTAAGGGCAATTTTAAGAGCCTTGGGAAGAACTTGGAGCTTGTGTATCGATGGAACTTACACTCATTGTTGTTCTAATTCTGCCTTGGTTCATGCAGCAGCTCAGGTGCTTTGTTTTATGCAGAGCCTTGGATGTTGATTAGGTGTTGTTTGGTTGTTTTTTTAGGCCCATTTGGCTTTGTTGTTTTGTGCGTCATTCTGTGGTTGCAGTTTTGATTGTTGGTGTTTTAGGCCTATCTTTGTTTGTGGCCCGAGGTTTTTGTCGTAATCCTTGTCGGGATTGTGTTCCAGTTTTCACTGGAGTATTGTAGTTATTTGAAAAAAAAAAAAAAAAAAAAAACCTACACTCGGTTTGAAATTGTGTTGGAAAATAGAGTTTTTGTATATAGGAAAAGTTTGAAAGAGCATTTTAAGAAGAAAAAAAAAACTTCATTTTCAAGCTTCTCAAAAAACACAGTTTTGCGCTTCTTTAGAATAAAATAGTAGAAAAAAAAAAAAAAAAAAAAGAAGAAGAAGAAGAAGAAGAAGAAGAAGAAAAGAAATGAGCCACCCCCTTGGCCAAAATGGGAGTGGCCGGAGCCACAGCGGTAAACACGTGGCAGATTGTTAATATTTGGACGGAAAATGTAACAGAAGTGCCAAAGTAGTTTTTACCCTTAAACTTAGGTCTACTTATGAAACAAATGAAAACTCAAGTACTAAATTTAAAAAAGCTTAAAACTCAAGTACCAATAGAGAATTTAACCCGTATTTTTAATAGTTAGGCAAAGTACGTTTTGTACTTAATAGAGGCTAGAATTCAAAGTGTGTGGTTAATGTTGAACAATCGAGAAGCATAGTATTCTCGGTTGTTGGGCATCCAAATTAACGAGCATATTACAAGAAGTCAAGTTCTCAATTGCCGAGACACTTGATTGCAATGGCCATTCACATATGGTCCGAACGATCAAGCTACTTCAGAACATATACATAAAAGGAAGACTTCTTGAAACGTACATTTAATTGGTTGGAAGACTTGATTTGAGTATGTCTGAACGAGCATATATATATTATTTAACCAAAGAGGAGTTCTGGAATGGATCAGTCGAAAGAGTGACGCCGAACAAAATTAAGATTATTCTAACAGCGTATAGTAATAGTAAAAATTAAGAATTGAAGACAAGAAATAAACCAACAAGAGAGAAAATAATGATTAGGGAAGACTCAGTCTGACGACTAAGTAAATAATGATTAAGGAAGACGCTGATCCTCCTACATCAAAGAGTTGGTTGGAGCTCGTCTGAACAATTAAAGCTCAAGATGACTTCCAGGAAGTTCGGGTGGACTTTAATTCAAATGACTGGAAGATCACAGTTAAGCCGAGACATTTGGTTGGACTACACACGTCTGAACACTGCTAGAAGAAATTCGTGAAACCCTAGCAGTGCTCGATAGAGCTGATTTACTCTTTTGAACAACAATTTAAGAAATTGCATTTTTAGTGTTTTAGTTGCATCGAAACAGTCTTTTTTCACGATCTATATAAACACTAGATTGCATGCTTTTTTATAGACCTTGAGGCCAATATTTTGTGAGCTAAGTTGCATCCTTATGCTTTCAATTCATTACCTCTATACAGTTTCTTTAACCCACACAAGTGATCTTAATCCTTCAAGCCACCAGAATTTTGGGTTGTAGAGGAGAATAAATAGAATGCAAATGGATCGTTTAATTAATTTGTTGGGTACAAGTTAAGTTTTTACTATGAATGTTTTGCAAGTATGTATAAACTAATTGTAATTTTAATTTTCTACAATGGATAGGTTTTTTCGGAGTCATTTTTCAAAAGATTTCAACTTCATCACCAAAATTGGTGTGCTTGATTTATTTTTTAATTTTGTTAATTTTGGTGATTGTGTTATTTCAATTTTTAATTAATTGAGTTTAATGGGAAAAACTCCTATTCACTCCCCTCTAGGTGTTATTAGCTAGGAATTGTTGGGCGAATTTCACAAACCTTCTATTCATTCCTTCACCTAGCTATCATCTTTAATTTTTTTATTTTTTTAAAAAAAACATTAAGCTCAGGACTCCTTGCATTAATAACCAACAGGCTCAAGGGCACATTACAGTGAGTAGAAGTACAAATGCACGCTACCCACTAAGCTAAAAAATTTGACTTAGGTACTGCCTACAAATAAACAAATATTACAAGATTAGGTATTTGAGTCATTTTCTATATTTAAGCACCATTCCTAAAGATGAGAAGGCCGATTCGGGCAAAACAAGCCATAAAACCGACTAGTAATATCTAAAAACCCGTAGACAGACTTAAATAAGATAAAAACAATACAAGGAGCACTACAATAAACAAATACACAACAGAAACATCAAACAAGTCGTCGTCTGAAAATCCTCACTTGTGCCGGCGCGTGAACAGCACGCGTCGTACACAAACACCATCCAGTGACAGCCAATCGCTGGAAACCATCCCCACCACCGGCCAAGACCAAGAAAAGAAACTCGTGACCCATACGCGCAGAAACAAAGAAGGAGAACCTTGGCGCGTCCAGGTCACGCGCCGACGACTGGAGACCCACATGACCGTAGCTAAAGGTGGTAGGACCGGAGAGCGACGACGAACTCCACTAAGAGGCATGTGCCCCAAAAAGCCCGACGAATGGGCACAGATCTATCAAAAGAAGCGAAGAAGACAATGAAGCACGGCCAGAAAATCTCTCCCCAAACGATCTTCTCTTGCTTGCTATTCTCGCTAGAAAAAACACAACCAAAACACAACCAAAACACAAAGCAAAAGCACTTTCTACTGGTTCTACAAACCAAAGAGGACAACCACTCCATAACCCTAAAAATTAGGAGATAAAAATCTAACCATGGGTAAAACAAAAGAAGCTATCATCTTTAAATTAACTATTTCCTCTCCGCTAAATTTTGCAATGTCGATGACGTACGTACAACATTTCTAGTTTCAACAATTGGCCGGCCAGCATATCTTAATTTCATGTATTCTATTATGCGTGGCTTCAAGTTTTGTTAAGAAATTTTGTATGGGCAACTCGAGCGCCAGGGCTTTGGCATGCAATATCCATCCATGATGAGCCATAATATAATCCTTAATTGCAATTTCTGAGGAAATTGATCAAGGGTATACAAAGAAAGATGAAGCCTTGGCCGCCTCCAATGATCACCGTCAACTATCGTTGATCATTGTCATCTCCAGCAAAAAGAAAGAAAGAAAAAAAAAAAATCATACTCAAGCTTTCAAATTCTTTCACCTTGAGTTTGAAAGGAGATGTGACGACCTGTTTTTTTTTTTTTTTTTTTTTTTTTACACAAACATAAACAAGTCCTCACAGTGGCGCAACGATGTGTCGCAACGCCAACATATGGTATATATCCCATAATATATACACCTGGTAAATCAGAGTATAACATCTAACTAACTGTGCAGCGGAAACATAAACCTGAATAGCGAAAAGCATAGCTTATACATCTATTACAAATTATTTACGATACAGAGCCATTTAACATCTATATGTTTAAGTCTTATTAACATAATATTTAAACAACAGGAATGGCTTATACAATAACAAGTGACCAAAGCGTCACAGCCATAAACAAACCTATAAAATAGTGGACAACTGTGGTCCAACCATTACGACCGTCGCGGCGAGCTTCGGTCATATTATCCCAAGTGCACATCTACAACACTCTCCCTTACGACCAGAGTACCTGCAGCCAAAGTATAAACGTCTGTACGGTTGCGGGGGTTGCCGCATCCATACAGGTGGAATTATGAGCCCACCATCTTAGCGTAAATAATTACACTAAGACCTCAGAGGTATACTATTCACTGAGTTTTCGCAAAGAACCAACTTTTTATTTTTAGTCATGCTTACGTTATAACAGCCACCAATTCTATAAACTTTTGTTTGAAAAACCCCATAGCCGATATAGCAAACGCCGATTATTAGAAACCATTTAAACATACTAAGCAGCTAAGATTATACGTAGAAAATTCGTTATAGAAAATAATGGCATTTAAATCATACAACCATCCGATACCAATATACATAAGTTCTTTTTCTATCAAGACTCTTATGCATACTAATACGTCTAGCAAAACTACAATATACTTATCATGAAAACATCACACAATTTAAACAATGCTATGCATGCTCATGATAATCTTCTTATTCATTGTGAGCCTTACGCTCTCTTTGTTATTATGAGCCTTACGCTCTCTTCCATTATTATGAGCCTTACGCTCTCTTCGTTATTATGAGCCTTACGCTCTCTTCCATTATTATGTGTTCATGCTTTATGCTTTACAATTCAAACTCTATACTCCTATTTTTTGCAAATCATGCTTTCTAACTCTATATTCATATTCTTTGCAAATCATGCTTTCTGACTCTATATTCCTATTCTTTGCAAATCATGCTTTCTGACTCTATATTCCTATTCTTTGCAAATCATGCTTTCTTCAAATACCATGAACCAATCAACATGAAATTTCATCATTCTTCTCTGCATAATTAAATCCCAACTGCAACACACTTTCAGATACTTCAAATCAATTCAAAACCTTTCATTCATGCATCATTCCGTAACATCATTGATATTTCAACATAATTGAAACTACTTAAAACATCCAAAACATACATGTTAACAAATCGTTGGTTCAGTAAGAAAATCATATATCATTTGCATTTCTATAAAATACATAAAAATATATTTTCTCAGTGAGTAGAATACTCACATTGGCTGCATTGGACTCCAACTCGAACTCTACATTGGAGAACCCATTGAAGTCTCCAATCCGGACACTATCCTGCAGACATTGGTATCGTTAAGCTATACTATTGAACTCTACACTCTTTGACACATAGACTACCCGCGTACTCACACGTCGCATTACCCGCTTCTAAGTCTAAGTATCCTAAACTATTATTAGGTTAACATTGTTTATAGGTTAACACTTGGCGCTTATTATCTTTAAGACATGTCTACTATTTTGTTCGCCTATTTATTATTATTACAGCACATTATTATTATTAATCCATTATTGGCTTGTTATTTCTTTACCAAGTTAACAATATTTATTTAACCTATTTACATGCATATGCATATATATACATTTATATATATACACATACAACGCTTAACCAAATCTGATAACACATAAATATCATGTGTGCATGTATAAGTGGATTAGTTACTATGTCGCCACATAGTGGATTCATATAATATTTATGTGTTCCTATAAGCTTACTAACTTATACTTATTAATTTATGGTCATTTGGGTAATCTATAACTCTCTGACATTCTAATTAAATTGTTGTCTCATCGGTATAACTTATACTTATTAACTTATGGTCATTTGGGTAATCTATAACTCTTTGACAATCTAATTAAATTGTTGTCTCATCGGTATAAACCTTAGACTTTAGGTTTGTAACGTTATTTCGTTTATTAACCTTAAACACCATTGTTATTATATTCAATACTTTTATCTTTTATTAGCTACTAACCATCTAGGTAATTTAGATTATAGAACCTAAATCTTGCTTAACATATTAATTATTAGATTAGGTTATAATCACGTATTGCAATATATTTATTTATTAAAGCTTGAGACATATACATAAACATCAAAGCTAAGGATTATACTATACTCTTTACTAAACCTATGGGCATAGATGGGTTCTATAATTTATTTTAGCTATCTTCACTTGTTACCCATATAAAGCTCTATACTTAGTCACTTTGACTCATTCCTCAATTACCGCCAAGATTAGAACCATATTACTTATAACCTCAACCTAATACCATCTCATAATCACCATACCTATAACACTAAAATGAGGAATCCAACTTTAATCGATTCAACAAATTCAGACATTCTCATCAATACCAACTTCTCTCTCAAGTGAGAATAATCTCATATCTTCAACCAAAATATCATAACACCAATCCTCCACAATCATAATACCAAAATATCATCACAACAATCATCAACAATCATAACTTAATTCAACTTCATAATTAGTATACCCTCTCAACCATAATAAGGAGCTCAACCTAACAACCATGGTACCAATTCATCATCATCAACTAATTCAAAACCCAACCATCACCTATACATCCAAATTCCACCACAACTCATACTATGCCATACAACCATCCAAACCAACCATAATTTATAACTATCAAAAATACCCCCAATTTAACTCACACAATCAATTACAACTTCAACCAACCAAACACGCATGTAATTAACACCACCATTCGGCCACAGAAATTAAAAGTTACCACATTAACCCAAAACACCAATAAATCAATTACATCATTAAACTCGATCCTTAACAATCAAACACTAACCAACATCATCAAGTTACCAACCCCAAAAACCAGATTTGATTTCAATTAAAACACTCCTCAAAATTAGCTCATACATTCTCTAAAACTCAAAATATCAATCAACAAACTGAGCCCTAAAATACATCATCAAATATGTCAAGATTTTCTTCCACATCAAACCGCCAAAATTCCATCATTCATCTAATGAATTCCTTTCCAAAACTGAACTCAATCCAACCAAACATTCTACAATCAATAATGGAGCATTAATCATGAATTAACACAATTATCCCTAACCTACAAACATAAACCAGATTTAAATTTCTATCAAAACATTACTTTTCCACTTCAACTAAAATCTAATAATCCATTTTAGAGTACTATACATTGGCTTGCATCAACAAAACCAAAATCCCAAAAATAGCACAACTCGGCCATCACAAGGAAACCATCAACCATCTCATTTATCAACCATGATCCCACCCCGAAATCAAACCATTACAGAGTATTAAACATAAGTTAAAACCACAAAAATAAAACTCCAAGAGACTTGCACAATTCGGCCAACACCCCAAAAATCACCTAGAAACCCTAAATTTCTTCCTAAACCAAATTCAATCAAAACCCATAAACTTATATACCAAAATTCATAACTTTAGAAATCCTAGGATTACATCTAGTTCAAACCCCCAAGAACCCATACGGTTTGTAGAAAAACCAAAGGGATAGAAGTGAAATCCATTTTGAAACCCAAATCTAAGGAACAAGAAATCTATTTCAAAATCCATATCTAAGAGCTAAAGGGGAACACGATTTTTACCTTAAAAATACAGGATTTGCTCCTCATCCACCAGTGGCCAGAAATCACCAAAATCCCCTTCTAATTCTCGGACTGCATCACTCTTACGGACTGGGTCACTTTCTCTCTCACGATCTCTCTATGTTTTTCTTCTTATTGGGCGTGCGGGGAGAAGAGAGGAAGAGAGAAAATGGGGAAGAGGAGGGCAGCATGCGGAATGGAGGAGAAGAGGGGAAGAAAGAAGAAAGAAAAGGAAAATGAAGAAGAAAAAGAAAAGAACGTGCGTGAGGGGAAAGAGAGAGAGAGAGAGAGAGAGAAAAAGAAAAGACAGGAAAAGAAAGAAAAAGAAGAAAAAGAAAATAATGAGGGAGTGGGTGACACATGTCACCATGTAGATGATTGGGTGGAGATAATGTTATCTCTACTTAGCTAACCGTGTGCTGACACATGATAAGGGGAATCCCCTTTTTATTTTTAAAGCCCCCGGCTTTTATGAATCATTGCAAGACCCCACTAATTTAAAGATCCTATCTTTTGACAATTAATATTTAACCCTAAATTTAATCTAACCATATTTCATCAATATAATTAATTATTAATTACATTATGACACATTATTATTCTAACTTTATTATTTTATCTTCGATTTATTTTATTTCTATAATGCAAGTATTATCACCTAGAACATAATTATTAGTCCTATCTATTTAATAAATAAAATTTATTAATTGTCAAATGTCATTTTTATTTCTTGGTCTTTAATATTATTATTTATTCTCATAATTTTCATCTGTTACATATTGATTATGTAACTCTTCTAATTCTCATAAATTACTTATTATTTATGTAATTATTGTATTCCAGGCCTCATTCAACTATAAATAAATCATTTATTTGTATAATTTTTATCAAGAGAAATAAGAGCATAATGTAACCCTTTGGACATTATCCAGTAGATATAAATAATCATAAACTGAAGCACGTAAAATCTTTTGTAGCTCTTTCTCTTTATTCCACTTTATCTTTATTTTTCTATTTGGCTATCTTTTCTTTTTGTGAATGAGGATCGTAGTTGAAAGAGTCAAAGCCATTCTTTTAATTACTTCATGAGCCCATTTCAAAGATAAATTAATACATATATTTTGCTTTATTAATATAGTAGTGGAAACAGGGCCGGAGGCACGTATGTTGTTGCCAAAGGTTGGTTTGTAGCATCACGAAGTATCACAAAGAATATTATGCTTGCTTTTGTGGTAACTTAAGCATTGACAGCTTTTCAGGCTGTGGAGCTATGCAAGGAAACAACTGGAGCATGTTTGACACATCGTGGATGGCATCATGCAAAGCTGGTTTGAACCAGTTGAGATCCTCGAGAATTGAGCATGTGAAGCGGAATATAAAATAAAACAAACAACTTAGCTTGGTTGCAGAGAAACCTTGAAGAAGTACGAACAACGAGCACAGTGAGACAAAAAATAAAAATAAAAGTTTTCACTGCTTCACCCTCATCATCTTCTTCAATCTTCTCTGACGCACTTTGAGATAGTAGTCGAGAGTGCACCAATCCAGTAATGCATCTGGCAATCCATGCATTATAAACCACTGCACAGAATGGGTCCAGTATGGTATGCAGATATGCTCATAACCGATCCATCGTATGCTTGCTTTGCTATACGTCTCCGGTGATGGAACCAACATAGGAGACGCCTTCAAACCTCTTATCATCTTTGTTGCCACAAATAGTGGAATCTGCATATATATGCCACAAGTTGACACCATTAAACTAAATACATATCCAAGCACGTCCCATATATATATATATATATATATATATATATATATATATATATTCACAATTTATGCTCTATTCGAAATCATTTTCAGAAAAAACGATTTTCTTGAAAATATTTTTCGGTGTTTAGCTCGCATGAAACAATTACCAAAAGAAAAATCAAAGTCTGGGGACTGTCGCAAAATCCTTATTTTTGCCCTTACCAAACACCGTCAAACTGAAAATGATTTTTGTTAACCATTATTTTTGCCCTTACTAAACACCGTAAAATGTCAAAATCATATTTCAGAAATCATTTTACGCAAAAAAAAAAAAAAAAAAAAAGGGAGAAAAACATTGCCGCTAAAAATATAAAAGGAAAAGAAGAAAGAACCTGGCACTGAATATCTATTCCGTGTTGCCTGTATTCCAAACCGATGCTTCTTGAGAACATTGCAAGATACCTGTCATGACAACGTAAATTAAGAACACTATTAATTAAGATCAATTATATCTTACGATATTTACATTGAGCGAGGAATCAACACGTACACGTGGAGCTCAAATATTGTTTCTTTTCCCAAATTGGTTTTGAATTAATCATCTTGCCGACAAACCCTCAACTCCCACATGAATTGCAACCAACTTTCAACTCTCATAAAAGAGGTTGTTCGGTTCTTTTAAGGCCAAGAGAGAGACGTGAGGCCAGGGAGAAATTAAATAAAAGACGCTGCTGTACGTTGTGCGTGAGCAGTGAGAAAGAGAGGTTTTTTTTTTCCAAAAGCCACCAAGGGAAGGGTAACAAGAGGCCAGGGTCTTTCCCATTAGTTCATTCTTGATTCGTAAGGAAGAGAAATAGCTAGAGAATAAGATCGAGACCATTCATGCATGAATGCTTCAAAAACACAAGGTTGAAAGTGATCCATCGAGCCATGTACATAATAATGCATGTGCAGAATAAAAGCGAATTAAAAAGTTGGTTTTCAAGAGGGACATGTCACTATCTCATAAAATCTACTGCTTTCTAAAAAATATCTCAATTAAAAACCAACTTTAAAAAAAAAAAATATATTAAAAAGTATAGCATTTCTGAAAAGAAAATAGTTTCTGGTTCTATTTTCTCATACTTCTCTTTTGTTTTCTCCTTTTCTGAGGGCAAACGTGTGATATGAGATTTGAATTTTGATAATATTAAAGCAAGTGATTTTTTCACTCCTTCCTACTATCTGTAAGACTGTAATTCATCTTTTAATAATAAATTTTCATATAATGATATTTGACTTCTAGCTGTGTTACAGTAAGATTTGAAAACTAATTAATAATATTGTCCCGTAGTACTCAAGTGGATTAATATTATCAATTTGTAAAAAATTTATAATACATCAAACATTTTTTATACTATTTTATGCAAATTTATAAGATAAAGTCTATTGTTTGAGTTAAAAAAAAAAAAAAAAAAAAAAAAAAAAAACTAAACTATCAGAGCTTATATATATATATATATATATATATATATATATATAAGTCAGCGAAAAATTAAGAAGATCGAAAGAAAAGAAAGAAAATTACATACAAGATATTAATGTAGGAGGAAATTAAACTTACGCTTTAGTTGCAGCATAAACGGCGCCTAAAGGGTAAGAGGACAAGGAGGAACCGGAGCCAATGTTGAGTATTGCTCCTTTCTTCTTCTTCAGCATACCCGGAAGCACAGACCTAGTCGCCCAAGTCGCTGCATCTATGTTCACCTTCACATGGCTCTCCATCACCTCCAACTCAACCTCATGAAAATACATTACGTAAGGGTATGCCACCCCTGCGTTATTGATCAAAATCCCAACATCTAACCCTCTTATTCCTCCCTCTATCATCTTACATATCTCCTCTCCGCTGGATTTGGCGAAGTCTATAACAATACTTTTTGTTTCTACTTTTCCGCCGTACTTTTCGTGTATCTCCTTCGATGTAGCTTCGAGTTTTGAAGGGCTGCGACCAACTAAGACCAAGTTAAGACCCTTTGATCCCAATTCGAATGCAAGGGCTTTCCCAATTCCATCGGTGGAGCCAGTTATCACAGCCCATGAACCATACTCCTTGAGATTCTTCGGGGGCCGAAAGAACATAACCCACACCCATCTGAGAAAATTGATGAAGGCTTTACACAGAGAGAGTAAGCCTAAAGAAGTTGCTGCTATCAGGATCAAATCTTGCAACTCCATTGACAAATACTGGGGCTAGCTAGCTGTTTCTAAATTGGGGGAGTGATTTTGAAATTTTGAATGACTGCCTTGAAAGTCGTTCCGATCAGTACCACGTGAATAAGTTTCCAACCTGCTTACAACGCAACAATGATGGAAGGGGCCCAGCATATTACGTGGACAAAATTAGCAAATTATGTCTATGTCAATGGGGCCTAGCATATAATACTTACTGGTCGGCAAATGAAATAAAGAGGATCTGTTTCCGCCCAACCGCTTTTGTACCCCTCACGTGACCACGTTTTTAAGATATCAGCCAAAGCTTTAATTAACGAGCACCGCTACGGAGTAGCAAAATTTCTGGATGTTTTCCGAAAATTTTGTACACTCAAGTATTACCCTTAATTAACAAAGGCAATGATATTTGCGAAACTCGGCGATCCGGGCCGGCTGCAAAACACCGGCCCTGACTGAAATTTTTCTTTCTCTTATATTAGGGGAGAAATTTTATTTTGAATGATTATAAAATATGATTGATATGATATAAAGTTAAAATAATTTATATGAAAAAATTAAAAAAAAAAAATACATTATAATAGGTTTTTTTTTTTTATTTAAATAGTAATAAAAAAATGTTGATGTGATATAAAAAAATAATAATAATAAGGAAATGATTGTTGGGGGACGGTAGACTTTTGTATTAAGTCACATCAAAGGACTTTTTGCATTAAAATTTGATTTTTTTTAGTAAAAAGAGACATCATTGCTCATAATAATAATGTTTTAAAGTTGATGTTTTTTTAGGAGAAGTGAAAATAAGAGAAGAGGAGGGAGAGGTGAATTTCAAACAGGACCACTATTTTTATAGCCTCCAATAAAATACTAACATGTTGCCTAAAAATACTAAATAGAATAGTGAGGAAAACATATGATCTTTAAGCCTAAACTAGATATCGACCAAAAAAAAAAAAACCTTTTCTCCCACATGCCACTCTCTCATAGCAAAACCCTTATACACCGGCATCTCCTCCGACAGCCAACTCCACTCTCACCACTCTAGCTGAGTTCAGCCTCAGCCACAACCGGCTCTTTCTTCTTTTTGTTTTCAAAAGGACAAGCAAATGAAAGTTCGTCAATCTCTCTGTATCTCTGTATGGAGTCTATGGCGGAGATGGGCCAGGCGACAGAGGTTTTCGCTTGGCGTCCAATGCATGTGTGGCGGTCGCTGATGGACTGGGTGGCATTTGTGGTGCAAATAATTGCATAGATCATGAGGGGCACGCCCTCGGTGGCCCAATTCGTGCTCTCCCACATCAGCCTCGCCGCACTCTCTCTCTCTCACACACACACCTACTTGAAACTGGGCAAATTTCAGCGGTGGCCTTCCCCGTATTTTGACGGTGGCTCCATGGATTCCAAAGCTTCGACTGGAGAGGTGGGGTGGTTTACGAGTTGGTTCACTAGGGTTAGAAGGAAATGAGAAAAGTAATGATATGGTGTTTTCATCCTATTATTCTGTATAGTGTTTTTTTTGATGTGTCGAATTTCTACCAGAGGCTGTAAAAGTGATGTTTTTCAACCCCTTCATATAGTAGGGGCTCTCATGATATTTAGCTTTGACATTAATAATAGTATTGATCACCTATTTATTATTTTTTTCTTTCTCTGTTTTCTGGTTTGAGAAAGGAGGGGGCTTGCCCCCCAACCCCTTGTTTGTTTTTTTTCGATTTGTTTTTGCTTTATGTCCTTATTGTTTAGGCTCGGCACTGAGCCGTAGGCTGTTGTTGTTTCTTCTCTCTCGGTGTCGCTCTGTGAAACTAAGAGGTAAAAGGTGATTTTCTCCAATCCTTCTAAGGATTTGGAAGGTTGAGGGTTTCAATCTATTGGTAGGTTGATTTGGGTAAGGTGCCAGTGGCCACCCAGTGGAAGGAAAGTATTTTGGCTCGGTTTACATGCAGATTGTTTTTTAAGCCAGATCTATGATTTCCAGTCAATATCTGCATGTCACGAGCCCCTCTAGGGTGTTCGTCATCGTCACCCACCTCTATCGCACCCAGATGTGTTTTTTCTGGCCGTCTGTACAACAGAGCATGGTATACACGTGTAAGCAAGCGCTCCTCACTTGTCGGCGTGTGTTAGCTCCATCATGTCCTCCAGTTTGTGGTTGGTAGTTCTCAGGAGTTTTCATGGTTGTTCTGATGGTGGCCGGTCTTATGGTGAAGGCGCATGGTATACACGCACCGTATTGGCAACTCCTTATGCTCATTTTAGTTGGCCAATGTTGTTTTGTTATTGTTCTAATTTTTTAAGTTTGTTTTATATTGTTTGTTAGTTTGTGATTGGTTACATTTTGTTGAACAAAATCACTTCTATATAATGTTGCTTATTTATCAAGGATGCTGTTATATTCAGAGTCTACACTTCGATTATGTGCTTCAAGAAGACTTTGTGCATAATTCAAGACAGTGAAGTTCAGTTCTTTTGCATCCGTCTGGACGACGTGGTATTCTGTCCAGACGCTAGTCAGTCAAGCAACATCCGTCCGGACGATAAGAACTTTCCGTCCAGAAGCTTCAAACTGTTTCAGGTTGCATCTGTTGGACGTCTTAGCAACACGTCTGGACGCCTTTAAGTGTTCGACAAGTAAAAAGATTTCATTTCCAAACATAGATATGGGAAGACAGCTGCAATCGTCCGGACGACGTGATTATTTCGTCCGGACGCTATCCTTGATAAGGCAAGTCATGCATAAGATGCTCAACCAACCGGACGTCAGTCTACACTATCCAGACGCTCAATCTTTATTATGGAAATTGCGTGCAACAGAAGTGCAACCGTTCGGACGTTAGGACAACACCGTCCTGACGTGGCTCTATTCAGGAAAGAATTTTAGCTAATTTGGAAAGCTGATTGCACAGTTGTCTGTCCGGACGCCCTTAGCTACCGTTCTGACGTTGCCTAGAGAAAATCGGTTAGGACTCGATTTAGGTCTTCTGTAGCCTATAAATAGAGGCCTCTAGGCATGTAATTTGTAAAAATTTGGTATTGAATTCCTTAGAGCTTAGATAGCATATTTTAGGAGTTGTTGTGCTGATCCACTCACTCTTAAGTCGTTGCCGTTGTGTGTTGTTGTTGTGCTACAGTTGAAGTCTATCTTAGGGAGGAACCCTAAGGTAAAAGATTCCATTGAATACCGTACTCCTTCAAATAGGTAACTTGGTTGGGAGACGTTCGTGTTGGGAGACGTTTGTGTTGGGTTACACGTCAGAGTTCAAGGTACGACCACTGCATAAGGGTATGTGAGTGCTACTGCTTTGTAACTAACTTTGTTTTCTGAATGGTGGATATCTTGAGTTTGGCTGCCCCGGAATGGTTTTTCTCTTAATTGAGTTTCCACTTCGTTAACAAAATATTTGTGTCTTTTAAATTTCGCTTTTACAATATTTTGTTACACGTTACACACACACACACACACACATTAAATTAGAAGTCACTTTATTTTTCATTGTTACCCTTGCAGCCTGTCATGGTAGATTTTAGATCCAAACTGGACTGTAATAGTTGTTTTTAGATTAGAATTTGCACTCTTTTATCTTCATTAGTGAAACTCATATGTAAAGAGTGGCTTGTATTGTTTGTCTATCTGCTTAGATAGCTGCTCCCCAAATCAGGATTCAATCCTTAACTTTGTTTTTAGGAGTTTTTGTATCCCTAATTACTGCTTCTGGCCTTTTGGGTCTCATATAATAATGAAGGTTTCTCATTGTTTAAAAAAAAAAAAAAAAAATCACATCAATTTTGAGAGAATAAAAAAATGAAAGATGATTTCTTTTATTATTCTTATGCGGAATGAATCCCTTGCAATTGATTGCCTCAATTGTATAGAGGGGGCAATAACATTTTCCAGTATTGATTAAGTGTAGTAAGTGTATCCCGCACTTTTGAGTTATTTGAGACAGTTGAGTCTTTTTATATACTTATTATTTGTATCATTTTTAACACATGAATAACCTTGAAACCGAGATTTTTATGATTTTACAATGAGTTACAAAATGATATATTAGATTTATTGTTGTTAATGTAAAAGTAGAAAATGTTTGTAACGTTCAGACTATTTCTCTATAAATAGAGTCTTGTATTCAATCAAATAATTAAGGAAAGATATAGCCAAAGAAAAAGCTTTGACGTGTAGATATAGATCATACACCAAACTACCTAAAATTTATGTTTACTCTACCTTTTTTTTTCTTTTCTTTTGTTTTTTTTTTTTTTTTTTTTTTTTTTTTGTCTCTTCCTATTATTATTAGTTCTTACAAGAAAAGACTTAAAAATTAATCTGAAAATTTTATTGCAAAGAAGGTTGGCATTAATTATATTTAAACCGACATATGTACTTCAACTATTTTGCATTTAATTATATATAGGTCCGTTGACCGGGTAAAATGTGGAATATATATATATATACACACGATAGAAAATGCTAAGGAGGAGACTCTCATCCACTTGTCATCTCATTTTTCTTAAAAAAATTAATTTTTATTAAAAAATTGTCTCTGATATCACATCAGAGACAACTTTTTAATAAAAATTAATTTTTTTATTATAAAAAGGTGATAAGGGGAGGATGAAGGGAGGATGTGTAGAAGCTCTCATGCACGATTCTCTCCCATCATCAGGGAAGAGAGAGAGAGAGGGAGAGAGAAAAGAAATACTACGAACACACTGAGACATCAAAATGTTTTCACTGCTTCACCTTCATCATAAGTCTTCACTCTTCTCTTACCCACGTTGAGAAAGTACTGGAAAAGGCACCAATCCAGCAATGCATCTGGCAATCCACGCATTATAAACCGCTGCACAGAATGGATCCAGTATGGTATACAGATATGCTCATAACCGATCCATCGTATGCTTGCTTTGCTATACATTTCCGGTGATGGAACCAAGATAGAAGATGCCTTCAAACCTTTTACCATCTTTGTTGCCACAAATAGTGGAATCTGCATGCCAGAATATGACACCATTAATAAACTAAATATCCAAGAGTCCTATATATATCCATCCACAATTTAGATAGAGAAAAAGATTTTTGTTGACTCCCCGGCCGGGTTTCCCTCCGATCCTCCCCTTCCCTTGAAAAAGGAATAATATTCCCTGAAAAAATGAAAGGAAAGAAGAAAGAACCTGGCACTGAATATCTATTCCGTGTTGCCTGTATTCCAAACCGACGCTTCTTGAGAACATTGCAAGATACCTGTCATGACAACGTAAATTAAGAAGTAAAGATCAATTATATCTTACGATATGAAGAAGAAGAAGAAGAAAAGGAGATCTTTTCTTCTTCTTCTTCTTCAAGACCAGGAAAACTTACGCTTTAGTTGCAGCATAAACGGCGCCTAAAGGGTAAGAGAACGTGGAGGTAGCTGAGCCAATGTTGATTATTGCTCCTTTCTTCTTCTTCAGCATACCAGGAAGTACAGACCTAGTGACCCAAGTCGCTGCATCTATGTTCACCTTCACAAGGCTCTCTATCAGCTCTAACTCAACCTCATGAAAAAACATTACATTAGGGTATGCCATCCCTGCGTTATTGATCAAAACTCCAACATCTAACCCTCTTATTCCTCCCTCTATCATCTGAGATATCTCCTCTCCGCTGCTGGCTTTGGCGAAGTCTATAACAATACTTTCTGTTTCTACTTTTCCGCCATACTTTTCGTGTATCTCCTTCGATGTAGCTTCAAGTTTTGAAGGGCTGCGACCAACTAAGACTAAGTTAAGACCCTTTGATCCCAATTCAAATGCAAGGGCTTTGCCAATTCCGTCAGTGGATCCAGTTATCACAGCCCATGAACCATACTCCTTGAGATTCTTTGGAGGCCGAAAGAACATAACCCACACCCATCCGAGAAAATTGATGAAGGCTTTACACAGAGAGAGTAAGCCTAAAGAAGTTGCTGCTATCAGGATCAAATCTTGCAACTCCATTGAAAATTGAGGCTGTTCCTAAATTGTTTAGCTTCGTTATAATTATAAAGTTTGAGGGGGTGTTTAGTACGTGATCGATCGAATTGAATGACTTCCGTAAAAATGATACCTAATTTTAATTGGACATGTTCGTACGTTATAGTCATGACAATTTAGGTTTCCAACCTACCCAGCGTACAATTTGTGGATGCATATTGCACGGGGGCCAGCATATTACGTGGACAAATCTAGGATCACAATTAATTAGGTGGATTGGGATTCCTCACAACATAACACTCAAAACCCGTTTTCGTACCCTTTCACGGTACCTACCTGTCGCCCTTCTTAACTGCTTCCTTAATTCCCCCATGTTGGTTGTTCAAATCCTTTTTTTCTTCTCAGTTTCCTTTCTCGTACCCGACATTCTTTCCTCTTTTTTTATTCTCTTTTAATTGAAGCCTTAAAAATATAGAGAAATGCTAGAGCGCGCTCATTTTAGTGTTTTTTTTTTTGTAGTTTTTTTATGTTGATATGATATTATATATTTTTTAATAAAAAAAAAGTTACAACTTAATTTCTCTCTCCTATTTGTTTTTATTAAAAATTAAAATACAGAATGCCATAACAACATAAAATGACATTAAATATATATATACATATTTTACATAATAGTGACTATCACAGTATCACCGCACAGCGCACTATTCATGAGACATTACCCTTCAGGCCTTCACGACTCACGTGGACATGGGGACCACTAGTGGTATAAGATTATAGATCGACATGTTTTTTTTTTTTTTTTTTAAAAAAATTTTTTTATTATTATTAATCAACTTCTAGAGAAATGTTGTGTTGAAGGGTGGGGATAATATATAGGATCCTATAATATAATATTTCCGTAATAGTTTCCTAATTATATATGTTTTTCCGTAATTATAATAATTGTGTTCTCGACTAAAATTTTTTTGCTCTCTCTCAATATGGTTGTGTGGGTTTATCTCATTTTCTCATTATTTTTAATTTATCAAAAAAAAATAAAATAAAAAATTGTATATGATAGAAGCTAGTCTTTTCATTAGTTGGTGGTTTTGTAATTAATAATTATTATTTTTAAAATAGGCTGCAATATTCCTCGATTATGGTAATTTAATCAGTGAAAACTCAATTGCTTTAAATTTAATAATCTATGCAATATTTAGAGGTTGATCTCCTCCAAATGATCTATTTGATATATGTACGATCCCTTGAAAATGGTCGATCAATTGATTGATAATTTTATTTTATTTTGTTTTCTGATTTGCAACGTACGTTGGGAAACCCTTGGAGTTCCTATCATATATAGAGCCACAAAAATTTGGTTCAGTTTTCAAAATCATCTTAATTAGTCGGAAGTACGTTAATATGATACTAATGAAAACCAAAAGATTTTAGTCCTAAACTACAGAAAAAAAAAAAAAAAAGGAAAAAGAAAAAGATATATACATTTTCTGCAATAATTCTTTAAAGCTTCTATAAATTAAAATACCCGTCAATTATTTATATATTTCTCTTTTCTTTTTGGCTGGGCATTATTTCTCTATTTCTCATTGGTCAAAAGGACACATAAGAGGTAATTAACAATAATGTACAACGAAAAATTGTCTTGTTTTAACAGTCAGATCATTTACTTCGTAGCAGAGCCTGGTTGTTGAATATTGATTGATTTTTCACCCAACTGTTTTTAAAGCTTTTATGTTTTGGTTGAGCATTATTTTATTGACCAAATTAAGATCGTAAAGCATAAAGTTCTGTAAAATTATAGCCACATGTTATGAGGTTACAAAATCATAGATACAAACAAAATTCTTATAAAAAAGTGTTATCTATGACTTTCATATCTTGCTAATCCATATACAAAAATAGTTAAAGAGCAGATCTGTTCCGAGCAGACTAGATCTAAGATGAGGGTAGCTAAATATTCTAGAAAAATTTATTTAAATCAGACGTGAGAGATAATCTTTCACATTGAACTATCCAGGCTGTGAGTGATAACCCATCACACCTGACTAACCTTCATTCCATAGATCGTCCATGAGAGTAGATTTATGGAGAAGAAAACTTTTATTCAAAACAAAAACACAACCAGCAAACATCAGCAGCGGCTATGGAAGAGATGAACGGCATAACATGAAGGTAGATGGACAGATGCAAAGCGGAGAGGCCAAAATTGCTAATCTGGTCGAAGAACACCTGTAAACAAAAGAAAATACCAGAATGAGAGGAAGAGTGTAGGAGCGGAGAGTGAAAATTATAAAGGAAAAGGGAGAGGAGGTCCTCCTTTCATCTCTGTTTTTTGGTTCTCTGTAAGTTTTTAAGTTTCTGGTTTACGTCTCTGTCATATCTTCTGATTGTTTTCTTGTAATTTAAAACTCATTGTATTTCATGTACATTCCTATATAAATAGAAGAGGACTAAGTCCTCAATATACAGGGCAATCATAACCTATCAACAGTGTCTTTATTATAAAAATTTCAATCATACAAAGAAATTATATTCATATAGAACAGGACAACATGAGGTGGGGAACCCCACAACATCAATTGCCCCATAACAGATACTAGCTAGAAAGCCCATAAAATAAATTAATTAATAAAGAATCTCCTTCTAGGTGAGGGGGAAGGGTGGTTATTATTAAAGATAACACTATTTGCTTTATTGAATAGAAACAACAATTTTCTTTCCACAATATGCAAAAGCATGGTATTCTGGCAAAGAGTATGTATTTCATGTTTCAAACACGACCGAAGAGTTTATACATCATGTTATCAAAAAACTTAAAGTAAGCATATCTCCAAGCCTTGTTCAAAGCTAATGGAGCAAATAAGCTCCAAAACCCCACAACGAATCCCAATGGTATGCTAATGTAAAACCACTTCATGTCAATCCAGCCGCTGTCCTCGCCTCCTTTGTCATCAAAATTTGGTGTTATTGGCTCTGGGGGTGTGTTGTCTCCAATGCAGCTGGGCGTAAGCGGAGGTCCACAAAGATCATGGTTGCCAATGAAACTCAGTGCAGTAAAGCTTTGAAGCTGAGTGCTGGAGGGAATTCTACCAGACAAGTTGTTGTATGATAAGTTCAACTGGCTTAAGAATGTTAAATTCCCCATGCTTTGAGGTATTACACCTGTCAAATGATTCATTGATACATCGAGAGACTCCAACAATTTCATGGTATTGATCTTGTCTGGAATCTTTCCATGGAGTTGATTGTTAGACAAGTTCAAGAATAGCAGGCCGTAGAGATTGGTGAGTTCCTCGGGGATCTCTCCGATTAAATTGTTGCTCGAAAGGTCCATGCTTGTGACGAGAGCAAGAATATTTTTATATTCGTACTCCATTCCGTTCCTCACTAAGAATGTTGATTGTGAGAATCCTCCCTTTGGTGGGATAAAATCAAAGATTCGGGCACCTTCTGCTGGTCTCACCATGGCGCTAAAATTTCCAAAGCATCGTGGAATGGATCCTGAGAAGTTGTTATTTGAAACGTCCAAGATCTGAAGTTGAGTTTGGCGACAGAGCTCTTGAGGAAGACTGCCACTAAAGTTGTTTGAGCGAAGCACAAGAACCATAAGAGTGAATAAACTTTTTCCAAACCAAAGGGGTAAGCTGCCAGAGAAATGATTTTCACTAAGATCTAAAAGCTCTATCGCTGTCTGATTTTGCATGGACAACGGTAAATTTCCTACCAGATTGTTTTTATGCAAGGATAAGGATAAAAGTGATGGTATAGAACCCATGGAGCTTGGTATCTTTCCTGTCAGGTTATTGTTCCCCAAGTATAGCTCTTCTAATAAAACATAGTTGAGCATCCAACAGTCAGGAATTTCTCCGGATAAAAGATTTCTTGAAAGATCAAGATAATGCAACTGGTGCACAACATCTTCACAAAAGGCAGTAGAAAATCCACTGAATAAGTTATTTGAAAGATCTAAATCCTGAATGGTAGAAGAGATGTTGGGGAGAGGGCTAGAAAAGTTGTTTGAACCAAGATAAACTTCCACTCCACAAGATAAACTTGTAATGCTCCCATTAAAGTAATTGTCAGAAAGATCTAGAACACTAATTTGGGAAAAGTGGTTCCAAAACCAAGAAGGGACTACACCTGAAAGTTTATTTGTAGCCAAATTTAAAAACTTTAAACTTGTCGCGCTGCAAGCAGATGAATTTCCTAAAAGTTCATATACACCTCCACTAAGATTGTTGCGAGATAAATCTAAGTGTTGCAGTTTACAAAGATTTCCCAAGAATCTTAGAGATTTTCCTTCAAGCCTATTGTTTGACAGGTCAAGATATATCAACCGGGAAAGGCTTCCAAAGGCGCTAGGAAGCACACCTTGAATATGGTTATTTGAAAGATCAAGTCTTTCAAGAGTAGTCATATTGTATAACCAGTTAGGGATCATGTAAGAGAAGTTGGTACCACGGAGATATAGATATCTCAGAGTAGACATGTTCTGGAAAGCAACTTGAATTGGAACCTGATCAATAAAAATTAAGATAGATTATGAAACCAGTCAAATGTTGAATAGACAAATTAAGATATTCAATGATAGATCAAGCATAGCAGATATAAAATATACCTGTAGGTATGCAGATGTTTTACTAAGATCGATCTCACTCATGTCTAGGAATTCTAGCAAGGAAAGATGAGATAACCATTCAAGGTTGTCAATATTTAGGAAGAGACCTCGGATGTCAAGATAGTGCAAGTTTGAGAGATTTCCTAGTTGATAAGGATTTGCTGTAGTACTCCTGAAACCCACATCTGAGAGGTTTAGATATCTTAGATCTCGGAAGTGTCCAAGGAAGCTTGGAAAATGATTATCTTCAAAACCATTTGAACTTAGGTCCAAATATTGAAGATGTTCCAACTCCAACAAAGAATCACTTATCAGCCCACCCAATTTGGACCAAGGATGATCTGCATTTGTAAGATTTAGCTGGATGACATGCCCAGTTGTGTTGTCACAACCAATTCCTTTCCACATACAACACTCTTCGCCAATCCAAGATGAGAGTTGATTGGAAGGATCTGTGATACCTTGTTTGAAGGTGAGGAGGGCTTCTCTTTCTCTTTTTCTGCAAAGGGCATTTGGATTTCCATGACCATTTGTAAACATGCATATAATAGTAGCCAAGGAAAGATACCAATGCAAAAGGGCCACCAGAAAACCGGTATTCCTATTCACAACTGTGGCCATATCACAATAAAGAAGGAAATACGAGTTGTTATCTCAAACGGTAATATGACATATAAATATACGAGGCCCCTTGAAGAAATTGAGTTGAAGATTCCTCTTAATATGACCGCCAAAGAAAGTTCTTCAAGTCAATGTCTCGATGCTAATTAAATAGGAAGACAATTAACAAGAGTGTTTCGCACTCCATGCTTCACCAATAATATACATCAAAATAATAACAACGTGAAGGAAGGACTAAATTCTGTAATCTCAGTCAGCCTCTTTGGTCCTCCTTCTGTCACCATCGATGCCTAAATCTCATACCAACGTGTAGGAAGGACTAAATTCTGTAATCTCAGTCAGCCTCTTTGGTCCTTCTTCTGTCACCATCGATGCCTAAATCTCACACCTTTCCTCAATTACTTTGTCACCATTGTTGCCAAAATTTTATACCAACGTGAAGGAAGGACTAAATTCTGTAATCGTCAAATACGAAAAATTAGCTCATCTAAAGAAGAAACCCTGTCATCATGTGATAAATTTCACTTGGGTGGTCAAATATATATACCAAAAATTAGCTCAACTAAAGAAGAAATCCTAACACGTGGAATGACTGATTTTATACCACTAACTAGTCAAGAATTTAGGACTACAAACCGCATAATAATTTACAGAAGATGAGAGTTCAAAATTTCACAAGGAGAGAATAATATGGGTCTCCCGTACAATAGCTTCAATGGGAAAATCAAACACTACTTTTTTAAAGAAACATAATTCCCTTTGGTATTATTCTCTGTTAAAACAAAATCAGTGTCTGTACAGCTATATTGCATACATACAACATGTTACTACACTTGCTACTCAGTTCACCTCCTTTCTTCTTTCCCTTATCCTTTCTTTTTCACTTTCTTCTTATTGGCTTTCCAAGCCATTCTGTCGCAGGTAAAAAACAAATTATCCCGATTATAGGAATGCTACTCGAGTGATAAAGACAAAGTTCCAAACTCCTGGTTCATTGCATCTCTGAACCATGACTATCAATGCCCGAACCCTTTAAGTTTTCTTGGTGAAAGGGATCGTCAGCACCGTGTACAGCACTCAACCTAGGAGAGAAGTTCCAACCCGTCACCTGTTCCAGCTCATTGCCATTGGATCTCATACTGGCTTCTTCTTTGAACTTCAAGAAGAACATGGATGACCAGTAATCTTTTCCCAGGTTCTTGAGGGGGGGAAAAAAAGAAAAACATACTCAGACATGATACTAATCCAAATGAAACCAGTAAAATTGCATAAACCCAGGAAATAACCTACCATTTTCATCAACTGCAACAACTCATTCAGTGCATTATTAAAGAGATCAGGGTGTGCCAGATCGGCAGTAGTCAAGATTTCTTGTCGGCTTCGGTGAGAAATATTCACCTCCATTGCTGAACCTGTGTAAATTGAACAAAACATTTCAGATAAAGTTATGGCCCATAAGCTTGGAAGGTAAATGGGGTATGAATTGCTGAACCAGAAAGAACCAACAAAATTTTGATCTTGCAGTGACTACAAACTAGTTCAGAGTGCCTTTCCAGCTTTGGATCAGCAAATTAATACTAGATCACATGGTACCATAAAGTTGATCTGTCCTTTAATGACAAGATTGTGAGTTACCTCGTTTATTAAATAGCACAACTTTCAATTATTTATCTACAAGTTTGTCCAGCGACATGCAATTATAAGTCCTTAATATATATTTCCTAAAAATAGCAATGACATTGAAAAGTAGGGTGAAAATTGCTCATATGACCAGTGCTTTCTAACAAATAAGGTCAATCAGACATCTACAAGCCTATATGGTAATAGGGGCTGCCAAACTTTAGATAAACATTTCAAGTACCAAGATTGCTCAAACTCTATAACTGGAAATAAAGCGAGTGCTACAAAGACTGGACACCAATGAGTAGGACTAGAAATAAGCCTAGTAATAAGCTACTTGAGCTTGCTTTATTTATTTTAGTAGCACGCTCAAACAAGCTGTTTATCGATTGATCTCAAGGAGCTTGACAGTAAACATTTAAGTTGAGTTGAGTGGTAGGTTGTTTGAAATCAGTTCCTTTATCTCGAGCCAAGTAGTAGGTATTTGAATAAGCTTAAAGGGTGAGCTCAGAGTAGCTTGGGTTTTTTTACTTATCATGCCAAAATTGAAAAAAGATGAAAACAAGAAGTAGTTACAGTCCAACGGATAACATCCCTCTCTTGCCAAAACTACGAGATGAAGATCGTTCTTCATAAAGTCACACTACAATATATGCTTCAACTACCTATTGAAGTCCCTATAATTAGGCCTGTGCAACCCACAGGGGCCATATGAACAGTGGCATTCAAATGTTAATAAAGATAAAGTTAGTTCATATTATTAGTATGAGACTTAAGTTGGAGGTGATGCATGTACAAGATAAAGAATTGGCTTTGACTACAATTCCATTAAATTAAAATCACAAACCTGCAACTATGTACTTGTCAATAATATGCCGTGCCATGTAGATCCTTCTTACAGGGTCATCTACAGATATTTTGCCAAGCTCATGCACCTCATCATAGAAATGCACACTCTCCCCAGCCAAACAACTGCGATTAAAAAGAAAACGACAAGTTTATTCCAATTTTTTCTACAGGAAAAAAAAAAAAGAAAAAAAAAAAGAGGATAAAATAAAAAAAGGGGGACCTGGAGATATCTTGTGGGTTCTAAGGCTTCATTTATCTCTATGGAATTACTAAAAAATGGCAAATTTCTCTCCGCATTTAGCTTAAGAAAAATGCTATCTTTCCACCTGGGAATTTTCCTCTCGTGAAAAAAAAAAAAACCCTAAGAATGTTTTCCACATAAATGTATACCCAAATACTGAAGTTTGGCAGAAATACAACACCTGTCTGCAAATGCCATGAAGGACTGCCGAAATCTTTTGTCCAGAAGAAGCTTATCCAATGGTTCATTAGGATCAATGACTTGAGTTGGTTCCCTCTGCAATAGTAGTCCACTATCAGGTATACCCAAAGCCTGGCCCATTGTCTCATATTCTTGGGGTTCCCTTTTCCTTAAGCTGATTTGCGAGAGTAGAGGTTGTGAACTTGATATAGAGAAAATAGCCAGTACTAGAATACTTGCCTGTAGAATATGCCTAAGAAATCTTAGCAAATACACATGAGCTGAAGACAATAACAACTTAAACCTCAATCAACTAACGATGGCGGCAGGTGCATAAAGATGAAGAGGCACAAATCAACAATACTGCATACCATAATCAAAAGAAGAAATCTGGAGGAAATCTGAAGCCATGAGATCTCATCATGAATTTGATTCAAAATGTAAGAAGCAACCCATACTCCTGGAAGTGAAAAAAAGAGCACATATTAAGGCCGAGACGAAGGTGACATATTTTGACTTAATCATCTTTCAATAAGTTTCATTGCAAAATGAGGAAGGGCGTAGCCCCAATACATGGGATGTCTATAAGAGATGCAAAGAACGGGATACAACAAACATTAACCTATTTTTAGTCTGTTGTGACTTTATCAAGGGAAGTTTCAGATGATTGATGTTTCTTCCACAGTGTTATACATGCAGAATGTCCACTAACCTGCCTAACAGTCACATAAGCAGTGATCAAATCACTTCCAATGGTGCCTTCCTCCCTTCCCCGCCCCCCCCCCCCCCCCCCTCCACTCTCCGCCCTCCCTTTCTTCCTTCCTTCCCCCCAGTTGTTTTTGCATATGTAAATGGAAACGTGACAAGATGACCGAGGCTACAAGATATCCTGTCCATACATAATTACTGATTCCTAATGGGACATCTTAAACTAGTTTCATTCACATATAGATGGTCAAGCAGATAGTGTACTAACATCTATTGTCGGCTCCTTTTGAGTTTTGCAGATATCCCTATATAATTCCCAAAAATAAAACCTGAACTTTGTAATTATTATATCAAAAACCTATGTTTACTGCTCATGGGAAAAAAAAAAATGTTCACCAATCACCAACAGATCTGTCGGAATACGACAACGTGTACAACTTTTTGCAAGAAGCTGGGAATACCGCTCTAAGGAAGTTTTCAATACCTAGAAAACTGCCACAGCCATAAAATTATATAGTTATTCCTAATTACAAAATAGGAAGATCCATCAAGGACTATAGGATATACCATAGCCAATGTACATAGAGCAAGTCAAGAAAAATTAAAAGGCCTTGTAGAACCTAGAGGAAAGTGTACCAATGGAAGAGGCTGAGACAAGTATTCCCCTCCACAGGTCTCTCAGTTCATCGAACCTGAACTCTACATGCCGAATAGCCCCAGTAAATCCAACTAAAGCAGAAACATACGACGTGTGAAGAGAAACAACTGGAATTATCCAGTAAGTCCCCAGATGACACCGATCATTTAGAGGCTTCTTCATATGGATAACTACAGAAAATGCAAGTAATCGTGTTAGAAGCTGCAAATTGTATAGGAGCAAGAGCAAATGAAGGAGTGAAAAACCATGCAAACAACAACCAGTTCAAAAGAGCTCCAGGCTGGTGACTAATGACTTGTACAAACAACACTTCGGTTGGCTAGACCACTCAAGTCAACAGACTGGAGAAAATTTAAAATAACTTGCATGAATATAATGAATAACAGTTTCAGATTAGAGAAAATCAAATTACTGTAATGTTGGACCAAGATTATACATTGATGATGTACGGTTGAATACAATTCCATGATAGACAAAGTACCCTTCCCAATATTGTCAAACTTACTGGAGTCATTTCTAAGATTGTTCAAACCAAAGCACTGTACCAATTTAAGTGGCAGCATATGATAACTTGGAAGGCATTTGTGATAACTGGAGAAAATGGGGCTTGACAATGTTATTTGAGAATATTTTTGATGAATTTCGGTACACATGCCTTGCCCATCAAGAACTTCCATGGATGAAATGTGTCTTTGTTCTTGGGAATTCTCTTCCCCTGCTACACTAATGCCATAATAGATAATTTTCATTATTTTTCCATGTCTTTGACATAAGACTCCTTCCCGCAGTTATTTAAATTTATAAGCAATTGAAAATCATGTACAAAGACATCGAGCTTGAAGCTCCCCAAACAGAAGTTTGGCAAAAAAAAGTAAAACATGAAGTCCCAAAGGGTTGAAACTGGTCTATTTAGAGGCATATGGTTTGAAAATTTGCAAAACAATGTTACCCTAACGCCTCTGCCTCAAATAGTATTCCTGTATATAAATAACACCCTAGTAATCCAGGAAACAATAATCTGAGAACTGCATATCTATGCTTTGGCTGTTGAAAGCATAAATATCACAAATGTATAAGAAATAAAAAAATTGAGTTGTTAATGTCTGACAGAGTACGATGAAGAAAAAAACTGGAAGGAAAAGAGAAAAAAAGGTACAATCAATATGAACACAGCAAAAATACTTCCAAGGAATATTAGAATCTGCATTAAATAGGCTTTACATATATTCAATATTGAAGAAAAAATTAAAATATAAAACGAGGCCCTGGAAAAGAAAAGTGATTGCTTCATTCAAAAATATTACTGCTAAATTCATTAAAAAAAAAAAAAAACACTGCTCCATTTTTTTTTAATTAAAAAAAAAAAAAATTACTGCTCCATATGTATCTTAATTTCATTGTAGGAAGTCCAATTTGACAAGATACATATCCAAATAAGTAAATTCATTTAATTTAGAGACTCTTACATGCAGCCCCAGCAACCCATGGCAAAAGAATTAGTGGAAGAAATATATAAGATCTGATCAGTGGTAAACGCCTCCTGAAATATCAGTTGTAGTAACTAGTAAGTAGAGCATTTTCTGATAAAATAGTCACAAATAGGCAAATTCTAACAGCTCTAGTGAAGTAGTGCAGTAGGCAGAAAAGGTTTGAGCCAATACAGGAACAAATCCTTGGGTTAAACATGTGCTATGTTGAACAAAAACAGAAAGAAAAACTCTAGCCCCCATAAGTTCACGTTGTCCACCTGTTTATTGTTTCAATTGTCACAGAACAATTAACCAAGCATATCCGAATAGTCCCAAGGACCTTGGCTTGGATGAAGACAGATGGGGTAAGGTGGGGAGGGTCAATCTACAGTCAGTGGATGTGTTTGGTAAAGGTTATTGAGGTGAGTTTTGTTTTTGAATAGTAAGAAGTGATTGCTGCGATTTAAAGTAGAAAGAATTTGTATGAAAAGTGAAAAAGTTTTGCATTGTAGTAGTTTTTTTTTATTTTTTTATAAGTATTGTAGTGGATTTTTTCTTATTCAAATAGTAAAAAAAAATATTGATGTGATATAGAAAGTGAAAAAAGTTAAAATGTTTTTAAGTTGATATATTTTCTTTTTTAAGAAGTAAAAATAAGGGAAGGGGAGGGTTGTTACCAAACACACCCAGTATCTTCCGATCCTAATGGTTAAGAGTTTAACCAAATTAGTATCCAACAGTCCTAGAAATTTTGAATCAGAGGTTAGGCCCTTAACAATTAGAATCAGAGCAACCACTACGTCACGGGTTAGAGTCACAGAGGAGGCGACCTATAAGATGGATTGAAATGCCTTGGTATTACGTATGAGCATATTATTAAGTCATTGAATACTAGTAAGTAAGTAGAGCTGCCAAAAAAAAAATATTACCATCTGGTCCGTGTCGATAAAGTTGACAGCCATGGACATCGGATTCGGAAGTATGGTGGAATGTTACGAGTCTAAGGGTTAAAGGTTTAGCCAAATCAGTATCCAACAGTCTTAGAGTTTTTGGATCAATGGTTGCCCATAAAAATTGATATCAGAGCAGGCACCACATCACAAATTCGAGTCACAGAAGGGGCAACATATAGGTTAGATTAAAACGTCTTAGTATTATGTATAGGCATAGTGCTAATTAATTGAACATTAATTGGTAAGTGGAGCTGGCAAAAGGGAAAGGGCTACCATTGTGTTAGTATTGATAGAATGGGCCACCGTGAACCTTGAATTCTCCAAGCATCGTTGAATATTACGATCCTATGGGTTAAGGGTTTAACCAACTCAATATGCAACGGACCTAGAGATTTTGGATAAGTGGTTAGGCCCTTAAAACAGTAGATTGTTGACTTGATGCCCAAGTTACGACCCGACGTCAAGGTTCATTGAGAATTACAGTGGAGTACTAATTTCAATTATGTAAAAACATTACTGAACTTGACGAATATGTAGTATAGTTGAAATGCCTGCGTAATGCGACAGCTCAGCAGCAAACCGAATCCAAATGGGCCTTCTATCCAGACTGAAACCAAAAGATACTCAAAATCAATGCTCCTAAGAAATAACCATTTGCAGAAAAGATACAAACTTAAAAAAGGTTGTGACTAATAACAGAAGTGAAAAACCTGCCCAAACATAGCAAGACTGCCACCAATGCCTCTTCTTGAGTCTTAGGAAACCGATGGACACCTGCATGGAGCGTGGGTTAACAGTATGGCAAAAAGTATAAACTAAAAAGTCCATTACTCCAACTTTTAGCGGACAAAGTCGTCAAAAACATAGTAAGGGTAACAAAACAAAAGAAAACGATCATATATCTATAATCTACCACAATGGACAACAGAAGGTTGAAGCTGGCAAAAACTTGAATCACTGGAATCCAAAAGCCACTGTTTTTAGTACGAGGAGCCTCATGAACCAGAAACGGCAAAATGAACCGTAAGAGGAGCCTGAAAAGAACGAGAGACAATAACACAGCTTATTGATCCCAGAAAAAAAACAAGATCGCTTTAGGGAGGAGACACCCAGAAAATTTCCGATCTTCTACTTACACTGGAACTCACTGAGGCATTTCATCAAATAGACACCACGCAAACAAAAGAATAACAAAATTCAACTTCCAACAGCTTGATTAAAAAGTGGTATCAAAAGTTCAACACTTAAAGATGATGAAGAAGGAGGAAACGTACAAGATCATAGAGAGGATGGATATGGCGATGGCTATGTAGTCGGTGACACAGCCTCCTTCCACTGCACAGCTCGCCATTTTCCTTGCATATAAGATCTTCTTTGGCCTCCGAATTAAAATCCAGTAATTGTAGCATTAGACCCATCTAAGACTCAATAGTCAGTCAAAATACTAATGACATCTACGCTAATGGTTATGGGAAGAGCCCATTTCCATGTGATGTTTGAATGAAATCTTGGGGTCTTTGATTCCCCTAAATTCTTTTCGTCGAATTTTTCAAACTCTAGGCATGGGCCACGGCTTTTATTTATTAATCAATGATATCATGGCCCATCGGCACACAATCGTAAAGTATGACTAGTTTTTTTATAATATACACGTGTTATTCCACCAGTTTAATCATGACCACCCATTTTCACCGTCCTACTTTGCTGATGTGGCGTGCCAATCAACATTTTGATTTAGATTTTTAATCGTGAGTATGAAACGTTTAGAAATTTGGATACCCTAATTTGAAACATTTGCTAGTTCAATATTCTTATCTCAAAACAACGTATAATTCAATATCCTTTTGTAAAGTTATCTCATTATCTTTTATAGATTGAAGAGTAATTCTATATACCATACTAATATCCCACCACTATTTTCATTATACTGTCATAACACCGTCAATCAACTCTTAGATTTTAACAAGGGTTGATCGGTTGATCCAAAGATGAATTTACAGTGTCATGTCAGCATAGTAAAATAGTGGTGGGACATTATAACTCACTAGAGTTCGTCTATACGGCAGACTTTGGTCGTCCCAGTGTCTGCCCCAGTCAAATGTGTAATATATCAAAACCTGATTTAAGTTTTCCCCCATTTAAAAATAAACCCTAAAAACGTGTGATATATCAAAAAAAAAATATAAATAAAAAGTTAGATTATCAAGGAAATAAAAACATTCGACTGCTTTCTCTCTTTTCATCACTTATAAATATGACAAATAAAAGAATTGAAGTTTGAACGAAAATAATACAAATTCTTTCCTTACACATCTCCTACCATCTTATTTTCAAATAAAAATTAAGAAGTTTGATTATCAAGGAATAATAACATTCCACTCCTTTCTCTCCTTTCAGCACTTATAATAATTAGCATGTAACCCGCGTCATGCGCGGGTTTTTACAAATTAAAATTACTTTAAGTGCTTATGTTTTAAAAGTAATAGATAATGTACAAAGTAGTTTTAAAAAAAGTTTTGAGTTATTCTATTAAAATGCTACATTTAATTTAAAAAACAAAATAAAAAAATTAGGAATAGAATAAAAATACATAAATATATATTGTGAATTATGTCTTAAGGAAGCAAAATAAATCACATGTATTAATTTTTTTTTACAAATTATCATTTACTTAATGTCTTCATCAAACTCACGTAAAACATATAATATTATTTGTTACTTAAGAGAATAATCAAAGAATGCAATGGTAAAAAGTATAAGTATATACCAATTCAATTTGTGAATTACAATTTACAATATTGATGAAGCAAGAAATATTTATTGAGAACATACCTCCGTATGTATTGCAATTTATTTGCAAAAATAAGTTAAAGTAATGCTACAAAATAAATTGAGGGAACTCCAAACTGCCCAATGAGATTGAGATCTCAACTCGTTTGCGTTTTCTCCCCGAACACTGAAAGAATAAAGATCGACCCAAATCCACATAGTTAACAACCAACTCTAATTAATAATAATAATAATAATAATAATAATAATAAAATCATTTAAAAAAAATTAAAAAAAAAAAAAAAAAAACTTTACAGGACTTAGATACCTGAAGTTCCAGACTTTGCTATGATTCCCAAATTCTTGATTAAATCATCCTTTGTCATACCAATACCTCTGTCACAAATTGAAAGGATTTTCTTCTCCTTGTCTAATTTAATCTGCGTTATATCATTTCACATGTTTCAGACCAAAAAAGAAAAAGAAAAAGCCGTTCCATATTCAGCAATACATGTATCGACTATTATCAAATTATTTAGACTTTTTCTTCTCTCTTTAGCGCAATACTAAGGTTGCGTTGGAAATTACGATTTCATTAAAAAAAAAAAAATGCGATTTTAAATCAAATCGCAGAAAATAAATCATTTGAGAATTGAGTTTTTAAAAAATTGTGATTTCAAAATGCAAAAAATTGTTTTTTCAAATCGCAGTCAAGAGAGTGCTTTTTTGAAAACCTAAAATTTTAAAGGCTAATAATCTGGAGTTTTAAATGCCAAAGTGCGATTTTGCCAAACGCTTAACTGCATTTTTTAGAAATTCTTTTTTTAAATCACAAATTTTAAAATCTCAATTTTTAAATCGTACTTTTAGAAATCACAAATCCAAATGAATCCTAAGAATGCGATTGACCCCGCAATTTAGCAGGTTAAAGTTCATTTTTAAAAAATAGCAGAAATTTGAAAACAATGGCAACTATTTGAAAGGTCAAACTCCAATTTAAATACTAAACCACAATTTTATCAAAATGTGATTTAGAAACTGCTAACCAAGCGGGCTATAATTCAATGTTTCATTATCTTTATTAATTTAATGTGGCCAAATATTACTGACCTGGATGTCAGGCTCGGTGTTCTTTCCTTTGCCCAAAATCTCTTTTCTTGTGAGAGAAAGGAACTTAATCTTGTCCAATGCCTGAAATTGAAAAGTATAACGGTTTTGCATAATTAACATTAAATCGTAATAATAATTATAAATAAGAAATGTGGTTCACAAAACACAATCTTACGTCAGAGGCGTTGGAGATTAACTCCATGAGAAAAATGTCCTTGTTCCTATAGAGGGAGTAGAATGTTCTAGCCAAAAAAAAAAAAAACGTTTGTCTCTCTCTGGTAAGACGCACGTCCCTCTTTTTCAGTTTTCCTTCTTTTTACTTTGTTTTTTTGAAAACAGTTAAACTTGTTTCAGATATCTGTTTAGCAAACAGTTATGATGCAGTTATTTTGTAGGAAAAGTAAACTGAATAAGATGCAGTTATTTTGATTCCATAAAATAGGTACACTTATATATCAATTGCATGAGATACCATATGTTTAACACATAAATGGGGGTTCAGTTAAATGCCGCATTTTTAACACAAAAATAAGTACACTTGTAAGTTTAATAGAATGCCACTTGTCTTAATATTATGCATTCCTCTAAATGATTCTTCTATTATATATATATATATGATTCCTCCTCAAATTTTTGGTTGGAATTATTTCTTTTTATTTTATTTTATTTTGGGATAATTGCACCATTGATCCCTGGGGTTGGCCTGAATTATGAATCACTCCTTGTGGTACAAAAAGTTCATGAAAGGTCATTGTGGTAAACTATAATTACGAATCACTCCCTAAACCCCTTTTTCGTCCACCAAGTTAACAAAATCTGTTAGTTTGCCAGTGAGATAACCTCTAAATATCATTTGTATTGTAATCTACTAACGGACTTTGTTTACTTGGTTGACGGAAAACGGGTTCAATGAATGATTTGTAATTATAGTACTACAGAGAGTGATTCGTAATTTAGGCTAACCCTTGGGACCAGTTATGCAATTACCCATTTTATTTTTTAGTCAAATTAAGTTAGTTGGTTATGAAAGACATTTGGGTATCATAATTGGATTCTTTCCTTTTCTTTTTCTTTTTTTCAATCAAAGGCAATAATAGTGGGCTAAGTTTGCTATGTCCACACTAGGCAAGGACGCACCATTGACCAGTTTTGCAGAACAAATCAAATTACATATATACAGTTCACTGAAAATCAAGCAGAGACGCTATTTCCTTCATAACTTCTCTGAGGAATTTGATGTGTATCGCCACAAAATCCCTCCAACCAGATTGTTTACTGCATGAGAAGCCATTGGCACGATGATGCTAGAAGACACAATTGTGGCATAGCCATACAAAAGCCCAACAAAAGATGCCCTGAAACATGTCAAACAGTAAAATCATGATTGGTTGGAGTCAAAGGTTCTTGAACAGTTTGATCAAAAGACATCTAAGGAAACACCCAGAGCTTCTTTTGGGTTTCTATTAATAAGACATTTTACTTTACACCATGTGAGTGGAATTTTTTCTTTTTCTTCATCCTTTGGCTGGAAGTTCAAAGGCTGTAGTTCACTTATGATATTGGAGCATGAGATGTGTAAAAGGGTATACTCTTTGACAGTCAGAGCAATAATAACATAATGAGAAATATAAGACAACAACAAAAAGGGCATACTAAATATTAGTAGGGATCAAATGAAGAGGATATGCCTACTGTCAGATTAAAACAGACCAGACAGTCAATGCAATTGCATCATCATTTAATTTGATGAAAATGAAATCTCCATCAAGTCAAGAAGATGAGTACCAGACTGCAAAGGAGTACTTTCGGCCACTGCCCAAGTGTAGAACACCAAAAACAGCAGCAACCAGAGAGACACTCTTCCAATTGAATCCAAAAAGTGGTAGCAGTGCGCCACGAAAAAGCAGTTCCTAGTCAATCGAGGCATGTAAGTGTACAATCTTAGTAGAACTATAATTGAAAAAGAAACAAACACACATGCACAATTAATTGAACATAGTTTTCTCTGCTTATTACCTCGCTAATACCAGGCAGAAACGCAACGATTATGTAATCCAAAAGCTGAAGTGAAGCAAGGACCTGCATTAGAAATAGCATGCTGTTGGAATTCACCAAAGCCAGTTAAGGATCAATTCAAAATGATTGAGCTGCATGAAAGCCGCTGCGCTAAAACTTGCAGCTCATCAGCCACAAGGAATGCCAGCAAAAGCTGGACATGAGCAAAGTCTGACCTACAAAATCATCTCAACCTATGTGATGTGGTTTCTTTTTCTTTCTTTTTTGGGAGGGGGGTAAATTGGATGAGCCTGAGAATTGTGTACAAAAAATAAAAAATATATATGTGAAGCCTGAACGAGTCCCTCTGGAGACACAGAAAAGTCAGCAGGGTTACCTGCTGGTTGGCTGCTTCGCTAGACTCAGCAAAATCTGGCCACGTCTTCAGTAGTAGATATCGGCAAGACGATATCAGTATAACTAATCCTGTAATCAACTCAAGATGCCACATCTCAAAACCAACTGTAAACAACAAAAAGATGACACTCTTTAAAGTAATGAAACATCTAATTCCAGTCTGCCAGATAAGAGCCAAAAATGAAGCATATGAAATCTCAAATACTGGAAAGGTGATTCCACATCACAATGACATTGTTCACACTATTTACCTATCAGGAGAACATTTTTCAATAAACAATCTGGGTAATCTCTATTTCAATATATATACATATATATTGTCTTGTTTGACGATTTTAAAAATGTGCGCATTTTGATTATCTAGTATTATTTATTTTGAAAATCAGATCCCAAGATTATTTTCCAGATCCATGAAAAAGCGTAGTTGTGCTTTCAAACTCTAGACAAATAAAGCGAAAGACTTGATTTGCATTTGGTATCAGCTATTCCATTGTCCCATTAGAGGATGATTGAATGAGTATAAGCAAAATGAAAGTCCCAAAAAAAAACCTGCATCCATGGGCAACTTTAGTTGCGCTGCATTTAACCTTAACCTGACTATTGGTAAGCAATAGACATCCTTCATCACTTTTCAATTTCTACCGTCTTTATTGTTTTTTCAACTTATTTATTCATGTTTTGCTAAGCAAGATTGGAACCTAAACCTGCCACACTTCCACTCCACCCTATTATGCATAAGCCAGGTCCTTAGGGGTGGCTGATGATCTTGTCATAGGTAGCAGTACTTCAGGTTAAGATGAGGAAGTCAGATATCAGAGGCATAGGCATATGCAGTGAAAACCAACAGTAATACGAACGAGCATAAGTTTATCAATATGTAAAATTAAGGCAACGAGCAGCCTCCCTGATCCTTCTCTGATGTCGAAATATGGACAAAGAACCATTTTCCAGCCTTCTAGTCCTTGCCATTTACGTAGCACACATTCTAACATTATTATCATCACTCAATAATTTTCCCTTGGTAAAGCTCTAAGGCGAAGTATCACATTGCGAAGGGCCTGTACCATTTTTCTTTTTCTAAGCATTGACATGTGCAATCCCACAAATGCTTCTAATGTTTCAGGACAAGTCTACATATTAGATGACTACCCCGGTCCTATTTGCTCAGTTTTCTAAATGTGTCTTGTCAAAGTAAATCGTCTATGCATTCTGCAAAGGAAACAATATTCTCACAAGGAGAACAATAGTAAAGTTTTCAATGACAAATTTGCAATAGAAGTGGAAACAAAATGTATACATGATACTTCTGTGGAGCAGTCAAGGATCGGCAATCCTTCCACTGAAGCAACATGAGATACCTGCAAGTTGCAGTTATGGAACAACATTTAAAACACAGATTATTGACCATATTAAGCATAATTTTGCCCATAATTTTTTTTTTTTTTCTTTCATATTGAAATTGAGAGTATTCTTTTCAACCAAAGTGAGGAGTCCTGGCTAAAACCAAGAACTCAGGCCTAAGTAACAAAGCTTTAATTCATAATTCAATTTTTATCACTGATGTTCAGTGTGTGCTGAACTTAAATAGTTATAGTCAATAGAAGCAGAGTCATATGGACCCTGATTGCTATCGGACAATATAATGGTACATTACTAACACAATCTAACCAGATACAAGGATGCATTCCTTGTCACACGCAGCATGATGAAGAAAAGGGGAACTAGCTGTTGAATGTTTAGATCATCACAGAATTAAAAATGTGATCCAGCTTCAACTTCCAAACTTGGCTCACAATTTTTATTTTTTATTTTTTTTCCAAATAAAGAAAAATGGAAAAATCTACAGGTAATAGAGGAGGAAGTGAAAAATACAATCAAATTCACACATGATGAGAAACTAGAATGGAGGGAAAGGATGTAAGAACGACTATGTGGTCATTAAGAACCCAGGAAAAATAACTCTTAAAGACAAAAATATAGTAGAATGCCGAAGGTAGTAAGCCTACCTGTCGAATTATCATACCCAACCCTGCTATCAGTCCGGAAGTGACAGTGCATGCCTGAAGCACTGTACTCCTGGAAGGTATGGTGGCAGAATTCGGGGAAGCTGAATCTTCAAAAGAGTCAACCATGTTGTCATCTTGAATATAGTTATGTTTTGTGGGAGGACTATCTACTACACTTTTAGGTGGTTGTCCATCTCTTCTCAATTTCTTCACTGATTTCCGACTCGCAAAAGCCCTTGTGTTTAATCTTAAACCCTGCAAAAACAAGTATATTAGTGTTAGATAATGTAAAACAAAAACTATAGTATTTTTCTCAGAATTAGAGATCAAATAACAAATTTTGAGAATCTCACACTGCAAAATTTAGCAGGTAAAACCTTCTGCGCATCATAGATGTAAATGAACTTCCCGCCTGATAATATGTAATCACATTTGAACAATCATACAAGAGTTGAGCCCTTAACAAATAACAATTTCATAATTAACAGAGAATGAAACATCGCAAGACTAGAAATAGAGCTTCTCTGCTAGGAATATGTCAATGCAATTTAGATGGGTCGGGCAGCTTGACATCAAGATTGTAACTTTAGCATGGAATGTTATGACAGAATTGAATCACGAGGCTGCAGTTTTATTCTAATACCTAACGTAAAGCAACAAAAAGAAACTAATAATAAAACAACATTTGACTTACAAACATCAAATTAAACACCGTGCCCAACATGTACCCTCTTGCTCTTAGTCGCACAAACATCAAATTGAAGCTTTATGAGAAGCGATGACAGGTTCAACTTAAATTGCATAGACCAAAATCAACGAAGAAGCAAGGATAACTGCCATTTTATATTTCTTGTTTGATATATATGCTAGCGGGTGAAGAGCAAAAACTAATAAAACGAGAGAAAGTGACATATAATCAAGGAGTTAGAGTAAACCGACCAATGAAAGTAGAATTCCTGCAGGGTAAGAGGGTTGTAGAGACATCGTTTGTTCTGGTCCACCAACAGTTCGTAGAGAGCAAACCCATTCTAGATAACAGCGTCAAATTCCAAACGGGGTGCAACGCTGATGTCTGCTATATTCCAACTAGTTCTCCAGCAAAGCAACTGAGGAAATCAGAGAATGAAACCCCAACTTTTTCGGTTCCGTTGGGGAAGATTGCAGCTTTTGGTGTTCTTTCGGATGTGAAACTGGAAAGACAGACACCCCAAGAAATGGCTGATGAATGAGAAACTGAACTCTGAGTCTCTGATGGAATGGAAAAAACAGTTTCAACCTACCGTTTATTTTACCGTTTTTATCAGTATTCTCTCTAGGTTTTGAGCTTTCGCCACGTGGGCCGTTCGGAGGGTAGTTTTGGAAATTCGCCTGCCGTCTGGTACAAGAGCCTTTAATTTATTTTTTTTTTCCTTTTTTATTATTATTATATCAGTAATTTATTTTATTTTTTTTCCTTTTTAAATCCAGTCCACATTGTCACACATTGGCTCATGGTTATTACTTATTATTCTACGTGTTCGTTTGATTTAACAATTTAAAAATGTTTAGATTGAAAAAATAGTGATTTTGAAACTTAGTTAATAAAAATAAAAATTTTAAAAATGTAGTTAAGTGTTTCGTAAAATTTTTTATTCAAAAAAAAAAATGTTTTAAACGACTTTAGAAATGCATTTTTAAAAGTGCACCGTCTTATAGTCTTACCTATTACACAAAAATGTAGAATTTTTTTTTTTTTCAAACACTACAATTTTGTTTTAAAATGTTCATTTGGCATGTGAAATCGGAGGACCAAACGCAGTCTAAGATAATCATCCTCCATACTTTTCCTCCTAGCAAAGTCAGTAACTTTGAAACATATTCTAAAATTAATCTCGATTTTACAATTTGTTCAGCATTCAAAATGAATCAATGGGGATTAAAATTGATGATTCAGTTGTTAACATGGCCTTAATTGGTCCAATGCAATATAGGAAAGGAAAAATTTGTTAATTGGCATAGTATAAGATATGCTTACATTCAAAATTAAGTCCAAAATAATACGTACATATAGACGCATATATATATATATATATATCTATATATATATATATATGAGAAATGATATTCTTCCGTCTCCTAGCATTCTTCCATTCATTTCCATCTACGATGTGTCCTATAGATCCATTAATAGATTTGAAAAATAAATGCATAAGGGAATGTTAGGAGATGAAGGAGTTTCACCTCTCTCTCTCTCTCTCTATATATATATATATATAAGAAATGATATTTTACCACCTAAAGACACAACAATTAACTTTTTTTGGTTCTTTTTATTATTATTATTATTTTTTTTTTTAAAAAAAAGAGACATAAAACCAGACCCCCAACTCATTTCTATGGTTTTGTGGTTTTTTGTTTAATAAAAAAATAAAAGTCAATAGTTATGTCAATAATTGTGTCATGGAGTGGCAACGTATCATATATATATATATATATATATATATATATATATATATATATATATATATATATATATATATATATATATATATAGAGGGCTTGTTGGAACTATGGACAAGTATAATTTTTTATTCAATCAACAAAGAAGTTGTAAATAATGGACAAAATTTCAGTCCAAATTGGGTTGAAAGAATTTCTTCTAATTTAGTCCATTAAACGGCATGTATTAAAAAAGAATGCAAACTAGTTTATTTAGAATAAAATGTATGTTACTACTTGGATTTCATGTTCATCTACTGTACCACAGCTCAAAATTCCAACGGAACAAAAGAAGTAATTGAAGTGGGCACATTCTATTCAAGCTACAAGGCTTGGATTCCCTGGAACCCTAAAAAATGATTGCAGAGAACCATTATGGTGATGGAACCATGTATATAAACATGTTAACCGGTCATAAAGAATGGGGAAAAAATGACTACCCTATGATACAATTTGCGGAGGCAAAGGATAAATGTTGTGGTGTGGTCCAGCGTAGAGACGATCACAGACTTCGCTACAAAATGGTTCCCAAAAGCCAAATATGCAAGAGGAGGCAATAAGCTACAAGGCCTAGCCTTGCTCGGGGACGACTCATCAAAACTCGACCACCAGAAACCCTGCATGCATAGATTAAAAAGCAACTTAGGGTTTATGAAATTAGGCTTCAACACAATTAATGGAGAGGTGATGCGAGGCATTGGTTGAATCTGCTACCAAAAGGATAATTACTTGAATCTCAGGCCTTACAATCTTAGCACTTGTTAGGGTTTATCTTTCCTAGGCAATGTTTCCATAGAATCTAATAAAAAAACACAGCCAAGCAGAATGGAAGAAGGGTTTCAATTTCCTCACTAACAAACTTAAACAGATAATATGGCACATTACCAAATTCCATCAATTCGATCTGCCATCAACTTTCCTTGTTTTGGAATGAGACCTGATGTGTTCAGAGACTTGAATACATGACCTGAAAAACGGGGAAGAAAAAAAAAAGACATAAGCTTTCTGAGCTTTTAAAACTTATATTTGGATGAGGGTTATAAAGAAGGCAAACCTTTGTCCTCATCAGTTCCCTCATTGTTGATCAAACGTTCAGATTCTGAGTCAATGTTGATTGCCAGGTGGTCAGTTGAACCCTTTCTCAGAGTTCGCACATGAGCAGCTGGGGGGACAGGAGATACTGAATTCTGTCCAACTGAGCCCTGCACAACCATTGGAAAGCAATATAACTTACACATGCATCTTCTCTATATTTTGCAAAGTTCTGATTCACCAAAACGACAAGCATAAGATGATACATCCATAGCATTGCTCTGCCTTAAGTGCATCTTTGTTCATTTAATATCTGACATAGAGAGAGAGAGAGACAGAGAGACAGAGAGAGAGAGAGCATTGAAGAATAATGGGAAATAATATAATATATTTACCACATCTTCAATTTCAGATATCTCTGACCCCATAGGCAATGACGGTGCTTCAAAGATGTTCCTTTCCTGAACAATCTCTGGTTGAGCACTCCTACCTTGAACTGAATCTTCAAGTAATTTAACTTTGATTGACAATTCATCTACAGCCTTTTGGCTTGCGAGCAACTCTGTGCCAAGTTCCTGAGCTTTTGATTTTGAATTTTCAGATTCCAAAAGCATGTCCATGACCTGCTTTTCTAAAACCGACAAAAGTCCCTTCACTCCAGCAAATTTTTGGTCCTCTAGATCTCTACCTCTGAACATACCTATAATGTTCTCCAAACCAAATGTGAGCTCAGACAATTCATTCTTCATTTTTTCAGAATCTTCTTTGCCTCTAATGTGTTTTTCAACTTCCTCCTCCAGATGCTCAATTTCAAGAACCTGTGTTGTAAGGGTCGACTCTAGCTCTTCTTTGTCATGAGATAATAAGTTTACTTGTTGCCACAATTCAGTAACACTATCAATGATGTTAAAGAGCTTCTTTACATGAGCTGAATTATGGGGCTCCACATCTCCTACTTCTGACTCTGCTATAGGGATTTCAATTTCTTTAATTTTGTCAAAGAGTGTTTTCACTTGTGATGCTGACAGGAGGGGGACTTCTGCCTCTGAAACAACAAATATATAAAAAAAAAATCAGAAGAAAACTGACAGAAAAAAATATTAACCGAAATAGATTTGTGCAGCAAGATCCAATCAAAGATGTTTACCTTGTTCTTTCATTGACAAAGTATTGTACAAAGAGGAAACTTCCGCCTCTCTTTCCTTCAACTTGTCCTCTTTGGTTTGATAATCCTCTAGTTTAAGCCTCAGCTCACTGCATGAATTTTGTAATGCTTCTACATCAGTCTCCAACTTGGAAACCATATTTTGGTTTAGATCCTTTTCTTCCACAGCTTTTTCAAAACCTTTTCTGCTTTCCTTCAATTTATTCTGCAATTCTTCAATTGTAGCAGCTGCCTTATTACTTGTGCTCTCAAACTGTTTAATCAGAGCTTGAACTTTTCTAGTAGCAAATAACAACTTGTCTGCAGCTTCAAGATGTTTTCTGCCATCAACCCCTTGCTGCTGCACTATTGTGGCACCTCTATCACTTTCTCTCATTTCCAGGAACAAACTATGGTTCAAACTCTCAGGCTCAGGAACATAGCTAAGTCCTCTTGTAGCATCGGTACAAACAGACAATAAAGTCTTAACATCATCTTCTAACATGCTTATAGTAGTCTCCTGTTCCTGTTTATACATTTCTAGATTCTTTGTTTTTTGTTTCAAAGATTCAATGTGCTCAACTATAACTACTGCTCCATCCTCTACTGCCTGTAATTTTCTCAACAAAGCTGCAATAAACTCATCCACTAAAGATGAGAAACCTTCAAACTTATCAGCAAGAAATTTGTTCTTCAACTGGAATCCTTCCACAGACTTTCTAAAATGTGAAGATATATTATCACCACTTGAAGCACTAACCCAGCTGTTATCGATTTCAACATTAACAATATTATTGTCAAGGTTATCTGAGAAAGGTTTCGTAACATATGAATTATCCTGGAATGAGAAAAACAAGGTAATCAGAGAAACGCTGGAAAAGATTATCTAGGAGGAACCAAGAAGATTTAAATTATTTTGTGTTCTGCATAGAAAAAGAAAGTGAGCAAGCAAGCAAGAGAGATCCCCAAGAACTAACAAAGAACATAAACCTACGAAATTGCCCTCTGTTCTCAAAAACACTCAAGTGGATCTTCTTGTGCATACATATTTCAAAACATTGGCATATTCTTTTTTCATTTAGAATCATTATTACAAATGAAGATGATTTGTCAATGATAACAATTCCAAAAAGACCAGACTGATTGGCGTATAAAAAATGATGCACTCAGAATGATTACAAGTGAAAACAATTAGTAATCCAGAATCGAGGTACAAAAAAGCAAAAGCTAAATCCATACACATGGAGATCCAGCAAAATAGCATCCCCCATAAGAATGGGATGGATGGAAAGATCGTGAATTCAAACCCCCTGTGCATATATAACTTACCAATAAAAAGAGAAGTGTGCATTTAACAAGATTGAAAACCATATATACGTAATATTTTACCTCCATGAAATGCTGACTTTGCAGCTCTTCTAAATCCATGTCAACGAAACGGTCCCTTATGTTTTTAAGAATGAGATCCATATTTTTCAAGCTCTCAAATTTCTTCTCGAAGCATTCTTTCGCTTTGGATAACAGAGTGTCATCTTTCATAATTACTTGAAGATCATTATAGTGTCCAGCGAGCTCTACAGATCTGCTCTCTAAGCTGCCACTGGTTCCAGCCAACTCTTCCAGGGCTGCACTTAACTTGGAATTAAGTGACAAGACCTCCTCTTCAGCATTTTTCTTTGCACCTTCAAGTACCGAAATATCATTCTCTGCCCTCAACAGCGTATCTTCCAGTGATTTTATAGTTGCATATGCATCTACAAGCTTGTCAGCCTGGGACCCAGCTTCCTCTCGCAGCTTCTTTAGCTCATTCTCTAAATTGGTTCTACCCACTTGTAAACCATTATTTTGCTCAGTCAGCAAAGCAACATTGGTCTCTACCTGAGATAGTGAATCTTCAAGTGACTTTATAGTTTTGTAGGCTTCTGTTAGTTTGCTGGTCTGAATAGCAACTTCCTCTTTCTCTTTCTCTAGCTCCATCTCTGCATCAGCTCTACTTACTTGAGCCTCTTCTCTCTCTTTGAAGAGCACAGACACATTATTTTCTGCTAGAGACAACGCCTCTTCAAGTGACTTCGTAGCTGCACAAGCCTCAACAAACTTGCTAGTCTGGGAACAAGCTTCTTCTATTGCTTTCTGTAACTCTTGTTCAACATTTGTCTTACCAACTTCTATTTCCCTTTTTTCTTCAGCAAGTCGGGAAATATTATTCTCTGCAACTGACAAAGCATCTTCCAGCGATCTCACAGTTGCTTGGGCTTCTTCTATTGCTTTCTTTAAGTCTTGTTCATCATTTGTCTTGCCAACTTCTATTTCCCTTTTTTCTTCAGCAAGTCGGGAAATATTATTCTCTGCAACTGACAAAGCATCTTCCAGCGATCTCACAGTTGCTTGGGCTTCTTCTATTGCTTTCTTTAAGTCTTGTTCATCATTTGTCTTACCAACTTCTATTTCCCTTTTTTCTTCAGCAAGTCGAGAAATATTATTCTCTGCATCTGACAAAGCATCTTCCAGCGATCTCACAGCTGCTTGGGCTTCTGCCAGCTTACTAGCCAGAGTACTAGCATTCTCTTTTACCTTCCCTAACTCTTGCTCTGCACATGTCTTAGCATCCAGGCATTCATTAACGTACCCAGAAAGCCAGTTCACCTTTCCTACTGGGTCTTCAAAAACTGATTCAACAGGAAGAACAATGCCCTCAATAGATTCAACCACTCTCTGAAGCGATTTATTTCTCTCCAATAAGAATTGCTCAAGTTGATCCCGTTGATCTTTCATAGCAACAAGATCAGCCTCCAACTCTGGGATGCGCTCTACATCAGTAGACAATCTGTTGATCTGGTCCCTGCAGTCAGCAACTGCAGATTCTTGCTGCTGTAACTCAAGCTTGAACTTCTCGATTTCTGAGTTCTTTTCCTCCAGAAGGTTTTTCAAGTTCTCCCGATCTTGAACTAGTCCCTTACCTTTCTTAACTGCCATGGATAACTTCTCCCTCAGGAGAGTAGACTTCTCTTCTGACTTTCCAAGATCTTTCTGTAGAGAGCCCTGTTCCTCTTTCAAAGCTACAAGTTCTTCATATACCAACTTTAACTCATTCGACAGCTTATCCACCTCTGACCTCAGCATCATCTCTTCTTCAAGTAATGTGTCACACAGCATCAACTCTTGATCCCTTACATACAAATGACTTAGAGCTCTTTCAAACAATTCTTCGTTAACATGGGAAGAATCTGAAGAGGCACTGCTCTGTTCTTTTATCTTCTCAAAGCATCTTTGAATGATCGCAGAATGGTCAGAGGAGGTCTGATAGACCCCGTCATTACCCATTTCGATTCCAGAAACCTCAAGTAACATACTCACTATCTGATCCTTCTCCATTGAAACTTGTAGCTCTTTCTCAACAATCTTTTCGTATTTGCTCATCATATCAGACAACTCCGTTCGAAGTGAATCCTTTTCCTCTAATTCTGCCGAAAGTGAAGCACTTAAGCTGTTCTTCTCTAACAAAACTTGATGCTCTTTTTCAACAATCTTTTCGTATTTGCTCATCATATCAGACAACTCTGTTTGAAGATAATCCCTCTCCTGTAATGCTGCCGAAAGTGAAGCACTTAGACGGTCAATCTCCTTATGAGCAGCTTCCCTTGATTTAGCAATTTCATCCTGCAAAGTATTTATTTCATCCTTGGCCCGGTAAAATGATTCCTTAAGCCAACCCACTCGAGCTTCCAAGTCAGATGATGAAACAGTTTCCGGTAGATCAATTGAGGAAAAAACATCTTTCAAGTTTTGGAATTCCAGTGAAACACCCTTCAGGACATTTCTCTCTTCCACAAGCCATCTAAATCTCTCAATGATATCCATTGATTGAAGTTCCTCAGGTACACCGGTTTGAGACAAAATTTCTTCAACCATTTCGAGAATGGAATCCCTTTGCAATAGGGTTTCCTGCAGATACGCCACCAAATTTTGACTTCTGACCAACTCCCCCTTACCTAGTTCAGCAGCCTCCAATGCACTTGACTTCTCTCGCAATTCACTTAAACATTTCTCGAGCTCACTTATTTTCTCAGCCAGAGACTGCTTCAATGAGTCCCTATGCTGTACCAATGCCTTCCCTTTTGTCACAGCCATAGTTAGCTTCTCTTTGGTATTAGCACATCTAACCTTCTCCTGCTCAAGTTCCATTTTCGTGTTCGCAAGTTTCGCATTCACCCTTTCAACCATTTCTTTGTCTTTCTCAATTTGTTCCACCAATTTCCTATTTTCATCTTCTAGTTGTCCTACTCTGTCAATTAACAACAAGGTGCTTTTCTCAACCTGAATTATCTTCCCACTACCATAACCATCAAATGCTTCTTCTTGACAACCTACCAAGCCTAGAGCATCCAACATCCTGTTCACAACTTCCTCGATGCCCTGATCTTTTTCATTCCGAGCCGAGCCCAAGTAAGACGCTACGACATCATTTGACATTGAAAGCTCACTAACCCTTGCATTGAGACCTTCAATCTCAGCATGAAGCTCTCTCATCTTCACCTCATTCCGCAACCGCTCTTCCGAGACAGTTCTCACAAACTCTGAGCAGTCCTTCACCATTTCAAGCAAAGGAGCATCACCCACAAAACCATCTTCCTCACCCAGCAACAATTTAAGCTGGTGATGAAGCCCAGCAACCTCTCTAGCAAACAACTCCTTCTCTTCCTGCAATCAACAACAAGAACAATCAATACCAAAAACCCAAATCCCAAATTTTGATTCTCTCTCAAAGGAATTAATCTTTTACCATGTATTCCTTTGCAATGCTTTCATGAGCTCCACTCTCGTCCACGCCGTTCTGCTCCTCAGAACCCTCTTCGGTCCCCATCGCCACTGTTGCTTCCCTATGATCAGCATTCGCCACAGCCAACTCGTCTGGGCAGTCAACGAACATGTCCTCTTTCAACGCATCCCCGACATCGTGCTCGACCTGATCCTCCATCGGCGGCGAGGATTCTGATTCCTGCAAATTGGTGCGCCACCAAGCATATGAGATTGAGAAACTTCAATCTTCGCTACTAATTTCGCTGACTAACTAGGTTTACCTGGTCAAACGGTGAATGGACGTGCCCGTTTTGTCCTTCGGGTACCCAGACTGCATGGTTATGCTCCGAATCCAATGCTTCAGTAGGATCCGAGTTGCTCTCGGACCCAGAATCTTGCAGTACTTGCTCTGAGCTCTGGTTCTCAGCCATTTCAATCGCTCATAATCGAATTGCGCCCTCCTCAACCAAAACCAGATCTGAAAATCAAGGATTCGATGCCAGCGCAGTGAATCTAGAAAACGAAACCCTAGGAATTGATGCTGATAGATTGGGGGTGTATTTGAGCTGTGAACGAGGAAAACAGCGCCGTTTTTCTCCGTAGAACCAACGGTGATCGGAGAGATCGCGATTTGGGTTCGATTCAAATCGGACGACTTTGGAGGCTTGGGATTAAAAATCTGCACAGAGCGGAGGCGTTACTGTTCTTTTGTTGTTGGTACGTGTTAGACGCGACCGTTGTCTGTCCAGAGCTAACGCAAGCCAAGTAGGCAACGGTGAAAAACGGAAACTTTTTGCAGGTAACACAGGGATCGATGCTGCGGTGTCGTTTTATGGTTTCGAATTGAGATTTTCCTTTCCTTTTCTTTTTTTTCTTTTTCCATTCTGGTGAAGAGTCAAAGAGTCAAGAGTCAAGAGTTCAGAATACTCGGTCCAAATATGTTCAAAGGATTTAGAATTTTATTAATTATATGAATTTTTATAACTTTTTTTTTTTTTTTTTTTTTTTTTGGCAAAGGAGTTCGTGAAATGCTTTCTTGATGAAAATTTGTTCATAATCTCTATGCATGCAAATTGATACCTCAAGAGTCAAGACCTTGATCGAATTGGTACAAAGATTATTGTTATTTTACTTTAAAATTTAAATCGGGATTGACGTAACGGAAGCAATAAAAGTGATATATTTATTGATCAAATTGCGTAAATGTGGAAAGTCGTGAAAATTAAGGAAGGCTTAAACGTCAAAAAGTGAACTAAATTAAGAAAGAACTCAAAAGAAAAAGAATTTATTAGTAGAGTGCCTTGCACTCCCCTTTTGTTTTACATCAGGGACGAAGAATGATTGCAGATTAAGTGGTCTTTTTTCTTTACAGATATTTCATCAACGTCAGTAAGGAATTAGATGGCTATTTTTGACCTGAGAGAAATGAAGAGGAGAAGAGGAGTTTGGGACTGGGAGGTAGATTGGTGTGCCCTGAAAGAGAGAGATTGGGAAAGAAAGAACTTTTGTGGAAAAAAAAAATTATTTACATTAAATAATATTTAAATTGAGGAGCTACAATGCCCCTAAATATGAGGAGAAATTGTAGGTCAATATCATTTTAGGAAAGTTGAAGGAAAGTCAATGCAGGTCACTTTTTGGAAGTCTTAACTAAATTTAGGAAACCACACTCGGATTAGGGAATCCAATTCTAGTGCTCCTTATTTTAACACAATCTGTCAATATCGACATCATTACGTTAGTATATGTATGATGCATCCCCTCGATGCATATGATAATTCATTTTCATTTGAAAGAGTAATTCTATAAGGAGAATGTATTACTTCATTTGGAAAAGAAAAATAAATCTCATATTTTATTGTTAGAAAAAGTAAATGAAAGCAGAAAAAACGAAATGCTCTTAAAGGCGAGTTACAACGTCGCTTTTTTTCTAAAATGCAAAATCTTGAGACTTTATAGCCTCTTCATATGTCAAAGGATCCGATTCTATATTAGGTGAGATCTTTTGTTAACAAGATGAATCTCTAAATCCTTCAACCAAATATTCAATGAAATCTGGTCCAAAAGATTTTTCTTTTCTCATTTTTTTGCTCCTCCTTATTTTAGAAGGTTCACTTGGTTCACCAGATTCATTGTTATTTCTTATAGGTTCCACCATCTTATCATTAATAGATGGAATTGATGTGAACCTATGTTCATAAAATTCTGCATCTTTGGATTCTATAACAGTATTTATCTCAACAGAAATATTAGGTTCGACTACTAAGAACTTATAACATTTACTATATTGTGCATAACCCAAGAAAATGCACTCAATAGCTTTTTGTCCCAATTTCTTGATTTTTGGCTCAGGTAATCTGACAATAGCTCTACACCCCCACATCTTAAAATAACTAAGGTTGGGTTTTCTTTTCTTTTTTTTCCATAATTCGTATGGAGTAATCTTGGATTTCTTTTGAGGTATTCTGTTTAAAATATAACACGCAGAAAATATAGCTTCTCCCCAAAAACTTTTATTCAGTCTAGAATTACAAAGCAATGCATTTACCATTTCAACTAAAGTTCTGTTTTTTCTTTCTGCAACTCCATTTTGTTGTGGAGTATATGCTATGGATATTTCATGAATAATGCCTACAGATTCACAATATAAAGGAAAATAATATTCTCCTCCTCTATCGGATCCAAGGCATTTAATTCTAACATCACATTGATTTTTCACTTCTGTTTTGTAAACTTTAAAATTTTCAGAACTTATCTTTTGAGAACTTATCTTTTGAAAACATAAGATAAACATTACAATATTTTGAAAAATTATCAATGAATGTTACAAAATACTTTTTGCCTCCTCTTGTAGGATTACCATGCATATTACAAATATCACTATGTACAAGTTGTAACAAAATTGAAGATCTATCAATTTTTGAAAAATATTTTCTGGTAATCTTTGTTTGCATACAAATTTTACATTTATCAAACATATTATTTACAGATTTAGGAATCAAATTTAAAAAAACAATCATATCATGGATTCTTCTAGTATTAACATGGCCAAATCTATTATGCCATAAAGAAATTGAGTCAATCAAGTAAGCAGAATTATTAACTTTATTATTAAGGTTTAACTTAAACATCCCTTCAAACAAATAACTCTTTCCAACAAAAGCACCTCCTTTGGTCAGCACAAACTGATCTGACTCAAAGACAACCTTAAATCCAAATTTATTAAGAAGACCTCTAGACACAAGATTCTTCATGATTTCATGTACAAAATACATATCAGTTAAAGACAGAACTTTTCCAAAAGTGAATTCAAGATTCACTGTTCCTTTGCCTTTGACAACAGCAGTGGAAGAATTCCCCATAAAGAGAACACAATCTTCCACTGTTTCAAAGGTCTTGAAAAGACTTCTATCCTTACATATGTGCTTGGGTGCACATGAATCAATCCACCACGAATCCTCTTCCTCGAGCATAAAAACCTCGGAAATAATTGCCACAAACTCGTTCGAGTTAGAATCCTGCTGTTTCTTTTTCAAAAAACGGCAGTCCCTCTTAAAGTGGCATGGCTTGCCACAATAGTAGAAACCACCCTTATTCTTCTTCTCATGGTTCTAGTTCAGCTTCTGATTCTTAAAGTTCTTCCTCTTCTTCTTATTGGGCTTTTTGAATTGAGAGGGCTTCTTTGAAGAAGTCCCTTCCTTCTCTTCCTCCACCATATGCACTTTCAAGGACATAATTCCCTGCTCTTCATTATCTTTGATTTTCAATTCTTCCTCGATCTGAAAGTGCTGGCCTAACTGATCAACATTTATCTCCTCCTTTTTGTGTTTCAAAATCTTTCTCTGTTCTTTCTAGGAGGGAGGAAGTTTATCAATGATGAATGAGACAACAATTTCCTCATCCATTTTCATGTTATGTTGACCAAATTGACTCAAAATATGCAGAATTTCATTAAATTGTTCAACAATAGGTCTAGCATTAACCATTTTGTAATTCATAAATTTAGAGGCCAAGAACTTTTTACTTGTAGCATCTTCTAAAAGATACTTAATTAGCCTCGAGTGCATCTCATACATCTTTGGCTGTTGATTTGCTTTGATAGATGTCAAACAAAGAATCCGCCATAGCATTGCAGATGTGGCCCTTGTAGATGTAGTCATCCTGCTCCCATTTCATCATTGCCCGAGTAGCAGCAATCGTCTCGTTCTCATGCTCTACAGGTTTGGGAGTTGTAAGCACATAAGCCACCCTCAGTCCAACAAGGAGGAAATGCATCTTCTTCTGCCATCGTTTGAATGAGGAACCATCAAACCTTTCGAGTTTGATGAAATCAACAGCAAGTTATTTCAGAGATTGCGGTGTCATTGAAGCAAAAAATAATTTCTTAAGATTGTTAGAAAAAGTAAACGAAAGCAGAAAAAACAAAATACTCCTAAGCCGCGTTACGTCGCTTTCTTTAAGAAATTATTTGCCCCCACCAGAAAGGTATGCAAATGGTTACGACAAATATTTCTCCAGGATACAATGGAGCCCATAATCTTTTGTTTTTTTAATTGCGTTTTGCACAAATGAAAATTAAACCCGAACACTTTCAGCTTTTTTCATTATAGCAAGAGACAAACAAAGATTTTTTAATTTAAAAATACAAAAAGTATCAAAAAAAGCACTAAAGATTAAAGAAATTTGTAATCTTTTTATTAAATAACAGGATAACAGTTACTTCTGTATTATCTTAATAACTGTTAATCCAACCGTCCATAACTGCTTAAGTAACAGTTATAAACTGTTATTTTAACAGACACTTAACTCTGACCACCAGATCAAATAACTGTCAATGATTATTTAATAATAATCATTAGATCTTTATTAATTAATCTCAACCGTCAGATCAAATGTGATTTGACCTTACAGTTTATTTTAGTAATGGTCTAATAAATCTAACTACTAGATCGACTTAAGAAGCATCATATGGTTTACATTAAACCATCAGATCGATTGATCATGACCATTCAAAATTGAAAGGTTATGATTAGTTCGCTCCGATGCTTCGTGTCAAGTGCCAAGTGCGCCATCAAAGCGCCCTACAATCCACTGCCACACATGCGCGTGTGTGTCAGGTGCTGCATTATTTTAAATGCTTAAAATGTGTTGGGCCTTATAAATGCCAACTACATTTCTACAATCCACTGCCACACATGCGCGTGTGCGTCCGGTGCTTTGCACCGTACTAAAGTATACACGTAAGAGTATACATCCAAGCATTACTTTAAATACTTAAAGTGTGTTGAGCCTTACAAATGCCAACTTCATTTTCTCTTTTTCCTATATAGGACTATCTTCGTTCAATGCTAACACCATCTTTTTAAAACATTCTCCGGACACAAAATAAATATATATACATATTAATTTTAAAAATGCTTTAACATTTATCGTACCAAAAAAGTTGTAGCGATCGATTCTCATCGCATGCATGAGTAGAAATTAACGTGAGGGAGACAAAATGGGATTTATCCCCTATAATACAGGGTCAATCTGCACCAAATCCACAGCTTTTGGAGATTTGGCCATGGCCAAGTAAATGCTAAAACTAGGGAGGTTTATACACGAGAAGAGAGAGACGCAGCAGTATAAATGCCTCCTTCCCTCCACCATTTGGTAATTGATAAAAACAACAAGAAACTGATCCCTCAGTTGAGTCACAACATGGCAAATTCCAAATGCTTGTTCCTTCAAATTCCGTTCTTCATCCTCTTGTTATCCTTGTCTCCTTCATCCGCTCATAATCAGAGCAGCAAGAGCATGGCACCACCACCAGCTTCACAAGTCGATTACAAAGGTTGCTTTTCCAAGGTTTATGCATTCGGAGATTCTTACACAGACACTGGAAACGCTCACTTCATGGGTGCGCTCAAATCCTACATCAGCGTTTTCTTCAACATGTTCAAACATGGCTCAAGCTCAGCGGGTAACTTACCTGGTTATCGACTATCTAATGGCCGCTTGGTCATTGATTACCTGTGTGAAACTCTCTCCGTACCCCACTTGCCAGCCTACAAAGACTCTTCCGCGCAGTTCTCAGGCGGTGTGAACTTTGCAATAGCCGGATCAACGACTCTTTCGGTTGACTTCTTCGCTCAATTCAGAATCGACCATTCCCTGATGTGGAAACGAATCCCAGAGAGTTACCGCACTCAAATAGATTGGTTCCACAAATTTCTTGCGGAGTTCGATTGCAAGGGGAAAGATGAGGCTACATGCAAGGGAGAGCTGGCGAACACACTCATCTGGGTCGGTGAGATGGGTGGCAATGACTATGCTCGTCTTTATGGCTCCTCTATTCACGGTAAGCACGTCACGGAGCAAGCTGTTGGGAATGTCTGCGGAATGCTGAGGGTAAGCATTGATACTACATGCATTTATTTTTCTAGTATATATATATATATATAACCTTAACTCGCTAAAGATTACAATCTCAGCTGTAAAATAAGCATATTTTCTTTGACTGCAGGCGGTGTTGGACAAGGGAGCAAAGTATGTCGTGGTTCAAGGGCTACCACCAGCAGGGTGCCTTCCATTGCACGTGTCATCTTGTCCCACGAATGAGCGTGATCAGTTGGGGTGTTCATCGAGTGCTAACGCGGTGATAATGGCCCACAACGATCTTCTCCAGAGGAAGTTGGACGAAATTAGGAATCAATACAGGGATTGTACGGTCGTATATGCTGATTACTGGAGTGCATACCAAACAATACTGACAAATTATAAGCAGTACCAATTTGAAGAACCCTTCAAGGCATGTTGTGGAGCTGGGGACGGACCACTCCACTTCGACCCAAAACGCCTGTGTGGATCTACTGGCACGGCCACCTTCAAGGACTCCAACAAGTACATTAACTGGGATGGGGTTCACTTCACTGAAGCCATGCATCAACACTTGGCTGATCTCTTCTTCAATCAAAACTACTGTAAACCATCATTCGCCGAGCTGGTTCAGAAGAAGAAAGGCGAATTAGCTTACTGATTAATCCTATTTTTGATAGGTTTATATATATGTATGTGCGCTCCGAATGACTGCATTCTGAGAGCGGGATAATAATTTCTTCTTGTCTATAGGCATTTTGCTATCTGCCTACCCTTACTTGGGCATGAAATTTGTTTCAATAACATAATATGCACCCTATTTCAGAAAGATTTGTCACTTTTCTTTTTTCATTACCACATGGATCAATCACATTTCTTTCAACAGTAAGAAGAAAGGGCATTTAAGTCGGTCCTTTTGATGCTATAAAATCCAATCCGCTACATGAGGTTCTGCAGCTGCCTTCTTGAAGAACCTGATTGCCATGCGCGCGGCAAGAACCATCATGTTTCTCCTCACTAGGCAACTAAAACATTTTTTTTCTTTCTAATATGCCTGATAATCAAGGATAAAAGCATATAACATGGCTATATCAGCATATAGTAAACAAGCTAATGGTCTTTTTGTGATATGAACAACATAGAAGAATCAAGTAACAGTTTCGTAAATAACAAAAAGGACTGCAAATCTGCAATGTATCAGAATATGTCAAATCTTCCAGTATTCATGCATGACACCGTTCAACTGTAAGTTTTCCTATGAAGTTTACTTGCGGCATGAGCCATGAGGGAAAAAGATCCAGCGTTATTGTTGCTGTCTGAAGCTGTTAAGTTGTGTGCACTTCTCAAGAAAACAGTTCCACAGAAGCAAGCTAGCTATGGAATACAATCATCTAGGAGTCAAAATCAGTAACTTGATTAACTGAAAGTAATACTACATTGAAAAGTTGGTCCAACAACAACGAAAGGTCAGAAGCACGCAAGGCAACTGTAATAAACTCCAATCATAGAATCAGTTTTGTATAACTTTCTGCGTTAATTCCATTTTTCGATGTGACCATTGCTCATCCATAATCATTTACAGAGACAGGATGTAGCCCCATGTTTCTTGCAGATTTTTTTAAGTAACGGAAGTTCATTAAAAGCTTTAAGGGGTGCAATCCAGATACACAGAAAATATACAAGAGAAAAACACCAAGCAAATCAAGAACAAGAAAAAAAAGAACATAAAACTGCATTGCTAGAGACATGGAGAAAGGTGGTAGTAAAGATCCACTCAAATAAGGCTTTAAGAAAACATGTCCGTAAATCCAAGTCCATTCTCTCTTGATCATCGAAGCTTCGAGCATTCATTTCTCTCCAAATGCACAACAAAAAGGAATAAATTGCATTCCAAACGATAATGATGTTATTCTGGCTGACCCTCCTATTCCAACACGCCAAAAAATGAGGTAATCTATTACGAGGAAAAAAAAAAATTAAATTCCCCAAAATCATTGAGTAGGTATCCCTCATAAACAGCAGTGGAACGGTTGTCCCTAACCATGGGATTTTTCCCCTTCTTTTGGCTAGAAGACCCGAACCACAGAAATCCACCATAATGGGCTGATTGCTAATGCTTGTGAGTTGTGAAAACAACACTGGACTTCCAAGTGTCACACAATCATAATAGCAAGGAGAAACAGCATGGAAACATGAAACCTAAACATTGAAAGACTTCATGCATAATCTAACTTCCTCCTTATCCCCCCCAGACCAATTACTTTGACACTCTGATAACAAATTCTAATAAACACGTTAGTACTTCAAAATTGGCAAAAAGAGAGAGCCACCATATGCATCAATTAGAGAGAGATCATAAGGCTTGAGAAAATCAGAGGGTATCAAGGAGCCAAATAAGTAGGAACATATGAAGCCAAATTCTGAACATGTATTATGTAGATTTCTCTATTCATAGTCATTACTGTTCAAAAAGAATAATGCACACCTCAATGTGCATTGTACTGAAACTTCAGTAGATTATTAACATAAACAGGAATTTTCTGATACAAGAAATTTACCATTGATCAGAAAACTATCTTAGACTGATACTCGTAATTATAAAATAAGTGCAATTCAGAACCTGTCATTCTGTGTAAAAATCCCAGAGAATTTCCTTACCAGACTCTTTTCACAATTGAAGGTCGGCTTTTCTATCTGTAGCCTGTACACAATTCTTATTATTTACTTCAATTCAAATCAAGTATTCATAATACACTAAGAAAAGGGCATCAGGGTAATCTTTTGGCAGGCTGTTGACATAGAGGTAGAAACGCAACAGGTCCTCCTTGGAAACCGTTTCAGTATCAACAACATCATCATTACAAGTAAGCACCCATAAGTCTTCTGAATTGACTCTCTTTAAGCTACCACGACAAAAAGGGCAGGATTCTGACTTTGTGTTCCTGCAATTAGGAAAGAACACCATTAGAGTATATCGTGATAACTCTTGTTAATATTAACATCAGGATAGTAGTTACCAATTGCGATAGCATTTGATGCACATTGCATGACAGCAATTAGGCAAGACCACTTTGGTGCAAGGCTCCAAGCAAATCCCACATTCATCTTCTCTCTCCAAATCGACATTGACAAGTCTTCCATCTCCTTCCAAGCTATTCCTGCCAGAACTTTCCATGCCTTGATTCCATTCTTTAGCAGATTTTAACTCTTCCAAGCTGCCATGGAGCCGTTGAAGAGATGGTAATATAACAGCTGCAATTTGGTTTTTGTTGAAACAATGTCAGAGCATATGCATGAACCATTACAGGTGGAAAATTCCTAACTTTTTTTCTTTTCTTTTTGAAAACATAAGAAAATAACAGGTAGGTAATTTGCATACCATAAAAGTCCCTAATTGTTGCCTTCCTCCCGTGCATGGATATATTTGGTCTGCCATCTGTATATACCTGCATAATGTAAGAGGGTAACCAAAAAAATCATGCTCAAATTATTTAAAGCAACAATCGCAACACACAGCTACATCAGGCATAAAGTAGAGGAGCCAACCTTGTATACAAGTATGTGGAAGAGGTTTAGATATCTGGGGAGCAGACATGTCCAAGAACAATCCATCCATTGTAGCAAAAACAGAAAGAGGGGTGCCAGGTGATTGTACACCAATTTCATTTGAAGACGTGCACCACCCTTGGCTCTTGGGATTGCAGCAGCCCTAAAAACCCAGAATCCTAAATTTAGAGAAAAGTTTATTAAATAAAGCAGCATCTACCTTTACGTTTCAATCTAATCATCCAGCCATAAATTCTTCCCAGTAGACCATTGATAGATACTAAGCATGAAAAAGTCCCAATCAGGAGTGGACCCGTTTGGTTTTTCCCTCTAACAACTCCCAGAGGAAACATTTCCCAAATGGGTTCTGCTTTTCTTGCCTTTTCCCTTTCAATTAGCAAACAAGCAGAATAATTTACCAAACGTTTATCATCAAAAGCTCAAGACTATAGAAAAGGAAAGCAAGCGAAGATAACATACAAAACAAAAACACCCCACTCCGGGAAAAAAAAACAGAACAAACTAAAATCGAAAACACAATCAAAATAAATTGAAAAAGTTGGAAGAAAAAAAAAAAAACAAAAACAAAAACAAAAAAAGTAAACTCACAGAGCATTAGCATGCTGTATATCAGCCTCCAAGACTTCCAGTGAGTCCTGGTAAGACGAGCCTGCAAGCTGGTAATACATCATCTCCATCTCTCTCTCTCTCTCTCTCCACAAGAAACAAGTTTACAGAGCAAGAAATTCTTCTCGGACTTGATGTAAAGCCCCTCTCTTTTTTCTTCTATTATCTCAGAGCCTTTCTGGCAAGTTTTTAAAAAAGAAAGAAAGAAAGAAAAAAGAACCTAATCTCCACCAAAAGACAAAACACAAACGTGGCAGAGAGATATGTCAGTTTCCAACTTGCGAGTAAGGGCGGCTCCGAGCTTGTTTTGGTTTTTGCTTGTTTTTTTATGGTCAGAGAAGGCATACGCAAGAGAGTGCGTTTTCTTTGTGTGACAGGACAGTGTTGGTGATGACGGATGAGATGAGATGGGAAGTTTTCTTTCTTTCTTCTTATCATTAATCTTTTTTTGCATTTGTGGTTGGTTTTCCTTTTTTATTGGCAAACTGCCCTTTGCATAGCTTTGCTTATAGATTAATTTAATTATCATTATTATATTGTACTAATAGCTGTAGTGCACGATATTAATACTGTGGAATCTTCGTATGCGGTTTTTTCTTCTTCATATGCGGCTATTAATTATTGATTAGGAAAAAGTCTCTTTTTCATTTAGTCCCTAGGCTTTTAATTTCCATAATCAAGTCCTTATATTTTGCTCATATTTCAAATAGGTCTATTTTTTATTTTATCATCAAAGTTTTCATCCGTCTTAAATATCATATAGAGATATGATCTTTTGTCATCCCAAGACATAACTCTTTATCACCTTGTCCACGTGGCAAGGTGGTCCCTAGCTAGCTTTAGAGTTTTTTTTTTTTTTTTTTTTTTTGTCTTAAAAAATAAAAATAAAAGTAAAAGTTGTTACGTGGACAAAAGTTGTCAGGAGTTGTGTCTTGAGATGACAATGTATCATATCTCTATCATATTTGTCATGTCATGCGCATAGTGTCATTGCCACATCATCCACAAGGTAAAAAAAACCTGAGTGAAACAACGAAAGAGAGATGCGTAAGACGCTATAGGGGCACATCTATCTTTTATTGTTTCACACAAATAAGGGTGATAATTCGTGTTCACATGCCTGATTCAAGTTATATCGAACCATGAATATAAGACTATATAAGTCAATTATAACCCGATCTATTTAATTAAACGGATGAAACCCTTCAATAATAATTCGCTAATTTCATGTTGGGTTCGTGTCGAATTCGCGAATCGTGTAAAAAATTGTTAGCTCTAGTATCTTGTTTTGGCTTTGGATCGTGTCGAGGAATATGTATAATATTATATATGTCAACTTTAACTCGACCCATTTAATTAAATATGACAAACCCTTCAACCCTAACTCGCTAATTTCTTTTTAGGCTTGTGTCGAGTTCACGGTCGCTAAAAAATTGCCAACTTTACACATGTTTTTCTTTTTTCGTGCGGATGACGTGGCACTTGATGAATGTGGCAAATGTATTAATGTGGCGTTGATATTATGTGCATAACGTGTTAAATGTGGTACATGTGATCTAAAAACAAAAAATAAAGAAATAAAAGAAAAGAAAAAAAGTTAACTTTGATGAAAAAGTAATAAATAATCTATTTAAAATTTAGACAAAACCTACAAATTTGATTGTGAAAATTGAAAATTTAAGAACTAGATTGAAATAAGACCAAAGCCTAGAGATTAAATATATGGTATGGTATGTTGTAAATTACTCATTGTACAACCATCCAACCCCACTTGATCAAAGGGTCCATTGGGGCCCGGGGGCTTGAATCCACTGTGGATGGTTTCAGATAGATTGCTGCAATTATTGATGAAGTATTGTTTAGGAAGAGTATCATATCCCTAGTTTAGGTGAGAGTTGGGAACTTGATCGGTTGAATCTAACCAAATCCCTTAAATTGGGTCAAATCCTTTTATAATTCACGTGGATGTGATGCAAATAATTGTTTATGCGTCCAACGTATGCGTGTTGAAGATGCAAATTAATCAATGCTAAGTAATCTTACTCGATACTTTTGATTATTTTGTCGCTGAGTGTCTAATCATTTTTTATTTTTTATTTTTATAATAATTATACTTTTTTCAAATTATTCTTTGTACCTTCTACTCTCTTCGAAAAGGTATTTTATATTTACAAATGTTGGGACGAGTCTCCTGAAATGAGTAGTAAAGCTAAACTAGGATGCAACTCTTGATATAACAAATAAGAAGATGGGTGTGAGGGCGGTCGTGCGTGACAACTCAGGTTCCATCTTTGCAGCTTTAGTGACGATCATTCTGTTTATTATCGACTCGACTGTAGCGGAAGCAGTGATAGCTTGAAAGGCTATAAATTTCTACAACGACTTGAGTTTTCATAAAGTGATTTTTGAAGGAGATGCCCTAACCCTCTTGAATGCTTTTGCGTCATGGTGAACCTTGTTGGAGTAGTTATGACCAACTAATTGATCGAGGATACTCAAATACGGCTCCATAATTTATAATCATATGTCGTTCAGCACATTCGAAGGAAGGCTAATAAAGCGGTTCATCAAATAGCGAAGCTAACTCTTTCACAGTTGTTAGACCAAGTATAGAATAAAGAATGTCATTTTTTCATACAGAGTATTATACTTGCCAAGCAAAAGATCTCTCTTTGATATATGATAATTTGATATCATTTTATTAAATAAAAAGAAAAAAAAAAGGGGGGTATTCTATATTTGAAATATTACTAAACAGATCAATATCATTGAAGAACAAATAAATTTTTCTGTTAATATTCTGTCAATTATTTTAATAGAATACTTATGAAATACCCGTTATACCTCCAAATAAAAAAATATTTAAAAAGCCTTTCTACAGTCATGGAGGTTATTAAAAAAAAAAAAAAAAAATCAATACTTTTTTTGGTGGCATCATCCAAACGGCAATACAACTTTATTTTATTTTATTTATTTTTTTATAAACAAATACTCTGAGATAAGATATTTTTTGTGTATGTTTTTTGGGAGGGGCCCGCTACATGAAAAACAGAAAAGTATAATTTTTTATGTCTGTTTTTTGGAGAATGGAAAACTAAATGAAAAAAAAAAAAAAAAAAAGGAAAAGTAGTTGACCTAAGTAGAGGGGGCATTATTATGAATTGGCAGAGAGGGGGATCACTTTAATTTACATAAATTAATAATATATTTTTGTTGAATGAAAGTAAAAAGTGATTGATGTGATATAAAGTAGAGAAAATTTATATGAAAAAATGTAAAAATTTTATATTGTGGTAGATTTTTTTATTTAAATAATAATAAAAAATTGTTGATGAGATATAAAAAGTAAAAAAGATTAAGAATGTTTTGAGTTGATTTTTTTTGGGAGAGGTGAAAATAAGGGGAGGGGGAGGGGAGGGGGTTATTAAACGGAGCCAAAAACATACTTAAGAGAAGTAGGGGAGACCTTATTATGAATTACAAGAACAAGACCTTTTTTCTAAGCAATACAGGAAGAAGGGGAAGGGAGGAACAAACAAGAATAAATAATTGTAAAAAAAGAAGAATTACAAGGGACATATGCAAGGAATGATATATGCAAAACTCGTATATCCTAAATGTGACGTGACTTTTAAAATTACTATTGAAAAATATATTACTATTAGATTTTGAGCATCTAGAGAGTATTTTCGCCTACGAGCATAAATTTGATCCTAGCATATCTTTCATAAAAGGGAAAGGTACTAAATTTCATAGGAGATGAAGAACAAAACCGTGTGGTTAATTTAGGTCTTGAAGCAAAACCATTTGTGAAGTTGATAACCATATATGTTACACTGCTTTAAACTCTTAGGTGGGCTACTGCAAAATTATCTTGCAGATGGAACCAGGCACTCCTTTGATAAGTCAGGGCTCTCAATTTCAAGAAAGCTTGCCAGCAAAGTTTTCCTTGAAGATTGTGCCTTGGAACTACAGGATGATATTTTTTGGTCAATTGCCTTCTCAATCTTGGTAGCATCTTGTATAGCCAAAATTATTTCCTGCATCCTTGGCCTGGAAGCCCCATGTTGTTCAACACACTGGATTGCAACTTCAGCAATCCTCCAAATGGACTCGGTCTTCACATTTCCTACTAGGAAAGGGTCTATGGTGCTGACAACATCACCTTTACGGATCAAGGACCTTGCCTACAAAACAACAGAATTGAATTGCTAGTAATTTGTTCAACATTTTAGTAAAGTTACAGAACATTGGCCCTGATTTCAATATATGTTTTAGTACTTCAACTATAAGATGCAGTTTTATAAGGATTGAGATATGGTGGTATGTTTGGTATCTTGCATACGGGAGATTGATTTCTTGGGAAGTCTTTCAATAAGACCGTAGTATAGTACATGCCTATGGGTTTGAGTCGAACTATGTGCAGATATTGTAAACTTAAAAAGGTGATGTCTAATTTGTGAGTATTATGTACAGATTTCACCTCTAAATTGAAGGATGGCATTTGGCAAAAAGCATACCCAGTGAACAATGTTCATTTCAGGACCATAATCTTCTGCAGATACAGGCTTTTTCCCAGAGATCAATTCCAGAAGAACAACCCCAAAACTGTAAACATCACTCTTTTCGGTTAATTGCTGATTTGCATAGTACCTGTAAGAGGATATGCAGTATTAGCAAAGCTCATTTGGGATGAAACATGTGATTAATTATGCATACATGAGAAGTATGGCTTACTCAGGATCCAAGTAGCCTACTGTCCCTCGTGCCATACTTGATATATGGGTTAAATCTTCTTCAGTTTGCCTTGAAAGTCCAAAATCTGACACTTTTGCTCTCATATTGATGTCTAGGAGAATATTGCTTGTTTTTACATCTCGGTGAATGATACTTGGGTTGCATCCAGTGTGTAAGTAATCGAGACCTACAAATATCTGAACTTGTGTTCATGCTGTAGATTTGAAAAGCAAATGTCCATGAACTACCAATAAGTTACATATTAAACCTTTAGCAGCATCTTCTGCTATACGAAGACGAGCTAGCCAGTCTAAGCGCTTCTGGTTGGCAGAATCTGTCAACAAATTTAGGGTTTTTATTAAATCATTTCCATCGCAACTGAGAAGAAAGATGAAATTTTTCTATGAACCATGGGTACTAGAGTTCACCATATATGTGATCCCTCAAGGTTCCATTGTGCATATACTCATAAACCAAAATACGTTGATGTTCTTCTTCACAGTATCCAATTAAAGGAACCAAATTTCTATGGTGAATTCTTGACAAGAGGGCTACCTGCAAATATGTTGACATGTTAATGAACTTGTATCCATGAAATTTTTGCAATATTTGCTTGATAGTATATCCAAAAAGTATGCTTGTTGGAATTACTCCAGCCATTACCTCTGTAGTGATTCTAGTGAAGCTCTATTTTGGACTGTTTTATGGGTTAGATAAAGAATTTTGTGTTCTAGTCTATTGCAATCTGGAATTATTAATTTAGTGTAGGAGCTCTACTTCCCTGATCATTATCTTATTAAGTAGAGAGTGACATTCCAGAACTACACTAAACCAGAATAGGAAGAAATGTATGATGATCTAGGACAATAGCTAATTCACATGTTCATTCTATGCGAATAAATAGGCAGAGCTGAATATGAGACTACCTCAGTCACAAATTGCTGGTCTCCATGGCTAGACAAATCTGCCATGATCTTAACTGCCACCTCTTTTCCGTCTTTCATTTTCCCATAATAGACAGATCCAAAGCTTCCTTTGCCAATTTTCTTGGAAAATTTTTGGGTAGCTTCTTCTAGTTCAGAGAGTGTAATATAGTAAGCTATGCCTTCATCCATTAAATGCCCACCACGGGCAATTGAGTAGGCAGTTGAAGGTTTATTGCTGCTACGCCTAGACCCACCTGATGAACACAAAAAAAAATGTTGAACTACGGAAATCTGCACACTGTTCCATGGATAATACTAGATGGAATTTGTTGGCATACAAACCTTTTTCATCCTTTTTCTTTTGACATGCCTTTCTTCGAAGATAATGCATTAATAATAAACTTCCTATGAATAGAATTGATAGAATCCCAAGTGCTCCAATTGACACTCCAAGTATCAACTTAAAATGCTTCTTGTTCAGTGCCGCTTTACGTAGTTTGGGATTATCTTCATAGCTGCAAGAGAAAATGACATAGCTATTAATAAAATTTCTCTGCAGTGGACTATTTGGGGTCCTCTTCATTTTCATTTTTTTCTTTCCAGATTTGATGGCAAATATAGAACTCGCAACATAAGTTTCTGCATAAATGAAATAGGTGCATTTCCTTGCAAAAATATAAGGAAAAAAGAACCAGAATCATTAGAAAACAGATGTAGCCTCCACAGGTCGTAACATGAGATACATCAGTTAGAAGCGTACTTACTGAAAAATGACTTTCCCATTTAACAATCCTGGAGGTATTTCGCCGGTAAAAGAGTTGTTCTGTATGTACCTATGACATATATATTTTACAAATTACTGCAAAATGTACATATTTAACAGGGCAAACATGCTGATACTAAATCAAGGCAGATTAAGGCAACTTTCTGAAAATGTTTTTTTTTTTTTTTTTTAAGATTTTACTGAAATATCAAGTGTCTAATTCAATAGGGTGTAACAAAAGTTAAAAAAAAAAAATCCATATTGCTACATACAGTTCTTGTAAGCTTGCCAAACTACCGAGGTAAGAAGGTAATGGACCAGTCAATTTGTTGTTCTCTAAATGCCTGCATATTACCAAAAATGAAATGAAAAAAGAAATAGAAATTGTTATCATTATTATTATTTAAAAAAAAACAAAAAAGTTTCACTGAGATAAAGGTTTTTTCTCAGGTAAAACTTGTGCAATTGACACTGAAAAATAGCTTACAGAATCTTTAAACTGTTAAGGTTACTTATGTCAGGGAGTGGCCCTGTGAGGGAATTACTGTCCAACCACCTGAGAAAAAGATACAGATCAAAACAGATGCCAAGAGGCATTGTTGAAGAAAAGCAAGTTTATTTAAGAGCAGAATATCACTTACAACTCTGTCAATGCCTCCATGTAGTTGAGCTCGGATGGGATTTCACCCGTCACATTCTTTCTTGACAACTCACTGTACAGCAGTTGAGAGGAACCCCTTTATAATTCAACTCTTACAAACAAGTTTTAGTGCTTATTAAATTATATATTTACTTAGTTTTGCATGAAAAAATGTTTTTCTTACATTTATCTATTTCAATACAATTAAAAGTCTGTCCAGTAACTAGGTAACAACAACAAATCTACTACAAAAACCTAGTGAAAGCAAGTGATTCTTTTTGGATGCATCAACTAGCTACTGACTTCTCCAGTTCTCCTGATGAGTCTGATGTCAAGCTCTTCTGTCAATATATGGTATTCAGCTGATTCATGTCAGCACTTGCTTGGATTGTTATATTGCATTGCATACATGGAATGGCAGCGTACTAAATGTTGATATGAAGCATAGATGTAGGTGAGAAAGTAGAATTTACGTACATTTTTGTAATCCTGGGTGGTATGGTAAAGCTGCAGGTTACCCATTCCCACTGCGTTGGGACACAAGGATCACCTTCATTTGTCCAAATGCTTTCAGCAGACATGAAGCGAAGGGCATTGACAACAATCACTACAAATTGAACAAACAAATACTAATCAGCTCGTTTCGGTAAAGTCTGTTCATAATTATTGTAAGTTCCCTGTGATATGTAGATGTGTAGAAGGATTTGTTGCAACCAAAGTTGATGGACTTACAGTCTTGCCCACCAGTCTTGGAAGCAATCTTTAAATATTTACTTATTTCCATCGCATTAAGCAGTGGCCCTCGAGTAGAATCCCGGGTCTTGACAAAGGAGAATGACAGAACAAAGTCCAGAGTCACATTCATGTAGCTCGGTTCATAAAGAGTGTAGCTCCCATTGGCATTCTCAGCGATATTTACCACTGCATTTCTAGAGTCAGCTATGTCAGGTTGCTCTAATTTGAATTTCCGAGTCTCATTGGCACCCAAGTCTTCAATTTCAGCAAAGTATGCATAAGCTCGAGCATTGGCAGGGAAATCTTCTAGATTTAATCTGTAGGTGAGCTGCCCTTTGGTGCCAACAACCGCTGTTTGCATTACTTTCATAGGTGGGTACTCTCTCGTTTTTATGTCTACGTTCTTCTGGGTATAGATTCTTTCTGTGCCAGGGGCCACCCCTACCAGATAGTTTTGCCTTTTAACAAGATCTGACTCCCAAATTCTGTCATAGGGATCATCTGGGTACCTGAGAAAAAAAAAAATATATATATATATATATATATATATGTATTACTGATGGAATCAAAAGGCTAAGCTGGATTTGAAGGGAGGAGCTTACCTTATGGGATCCTTGCTTGGGGCACCAAAGTTCAATCTAGCTGCTACTTCTAAGAAGAAATTATCCTCGAAATCCGTCGCATACATCGAAAGATTTAAGGGCCGCAGCTCAAGAGTGGAGATGAAAGGAGAACCAGTTGTTGCACAGCATATGCAGACATTGATGGAATCCGAGGGTGCCCTGATGATCATTTCCTTCACATATACTCTGGAAGCATCCAAAATTGACACAGTTGACCACTTAGTTGCATCCAAGTATACGTGAAACTGAGGATATGTTTCTTCATCTTTCAAGCTGCCATACTGAAATGTTGCACGAACTAGATATCGCCTTCTTTCTTGGGTGATTAAAGTATAGCAGTACTTCCTGTTGTCTATGGGAAATTCTCGACGCCTTCGATACTGTACTACGTTTTCACTTGGATTTTCTACTTCCACTGATTTGCCGTGGCTCATGATTCCATTGTCTGAACTCCATGGCAGTCCAGTACTACGGTCAGTGTAGTTACTTGTTCCTCCACAGTCTAAACTGATGAATTCTGCATTTTCAATGGGAATTCAACAGATTTTGAGTGCCATGGCCTTCATTACAATTCAAACTCAAGTAGCTAGCACAAGCAAATTTGCTCATTCTAGACAAAACATGTTGCCATTTCCCACTGTTATCTTCTTCATTTCTCAAGTTTCTTTTACTAAATGTCTTAGGATCCATGACAGTTCAATTTCACAAGAGGAGACTTAAAAAAAATTTCCCTATATCAAATTAAGTAGTGGGTAAGGAAGAACATACCTTCAACTTGGCACACAACAGATGATGATATAATCAAAAGAAACATAACCGGGAAATGAGAAAATGAACCCATTGAAGATATCAGGAAGACAAACCAGTTCTTTTGTTCCTACTGCCTAGAATTAAGTGACTGACAAAAAATTAAAACTGTTTGTCGAGTTAAACATCTCACTCATCTTTCTCCCACTTACCTTTTACTTTTGTGATTAGCGAGCTTCCTCTCAATATTGTTCATTCCCCTTAATTTTTTTTATCTTTTTCTTTTTTAGATTGGAATCTTCTTTTCCCAAGAAAAAAAGGTTTCGGCTTTGTCAGTTTGACCTTTTGGTAAAGAGTGTGACACAAGCTCAAGCTAAAAAGTGGAAACAAATCAACTTTGAAGTCATTCATTTGTTTTTCTTGTCAGAAATCACATACATTATTATCTTTATACATATATTTTGTACACATTTCTCTCTATCTATATACGCATAGACATATATATAAAATAATTTTGATCATAACAAGGGATAGAGATCAATACAAATGAAATCATTGAGGGGTAAAAATCTAGAAAGTAAAAAGAATATGTAATTATCAATATGTTAATCAGGCAGGGACTGGAAAGAGAAGGCAGGCCATGGAAAAAGCATCTGAATTAATGAAAAAGAAAAAGCATTATCATTTATCACAGGGGAGGCATTCAATATAGTAATGAATATGCTTTGCTTTAATATCCTTTTGCTTTAACATACAAGTATACAACAAAATCTCTTTTCTCCTTCTTTGGAGATTGGCCCGACTTGTCTTTAGCTTTAAAGTTTAAAAGCAGCATGCAGAAGATGCTACTTTATAGCGGGACCCATTATGGGTTGGTTGGCCCCATCTCCGCCCTCATCAATCAATGCTACCATATCCAAACTCAACACATTTGGACCAAGTCTTTCACCATGCATGAATTTAACAGACAGTTATTATTGTTGTAATATATATATATATATAGAGATAATAAATTCATCAAAATGGTCTCGATATGGAGTTTAATATCAAAATACGTCGTTTTGAATTAGATATAAATTATGTTTACATTAGTTTGGTTGACTGAGTTGTTTTTTCATGTAACACTTTGTCAAAAAGAAAAAAATAATATGAGGTCAACATTTTTCAAAAGATTAGGACATAAAAAAAAAGCCCAAAACATTAGAAATCGACCTAAATTATTTTCAAAATCGTTTAGAATAGGCCCTAATACAAACTCAAAGGAAGCTCAAAAAACCCATTGCCTAATATGCGGATAGCGAATAATAACTGCAATAATCGCTAGAATGCAGTTACTAAAAACATGATGTGAATATCTAAAAAGACTAAAATTGATATCTGCATTTTACGAATGCGACTGTAAATGTTGGAAATAACTGAATCCCCGTGTACGAGGATATTAAGATGGTTTATGGTATTAAATTTATCAAATTTCAATCATGGTTTTTATTAAATAATTAGTATTTTATCATATAAATATTTATTATTTAAAAAATAATAAATATTGACATGATAAAATCTCAACCATAACGATAAAAACATCTTCAAGAAATCTAAAAAAGATCTTAATAGTTAATACTATACATAAACCTATTAATTATAAAGTCGGTGGACCCTACACGCTAAAAACATAGCATTCAACCCATCCACATCGTACATGCAAATGCAAAAACGCGTATGCTGGGGACCATCAATGTTCCTTAAATTACCCTTTTACTAAGGTTTACAGCGGCTGTATGTATAGAATCGATTAATTTTCTCTTAAGCGCTTACAATCTGACACGTGTCAGTAAAAAGTTATGTGGGAGAACTTTATTTATAAAACCCTTGATATTTTTAATTTATACCATCCGATAGAATTTTGAGTTAAATCCTGTCAAAATTCATCATTTTTTTTAGGAAAGAAAATTGTTAAAATTTAGGTATTAGTCAGAATTTAGTGGAATTTGCAAAAATACACATGTTTGAATCTTTAACATTTTTATAATTTTTTTTAAAAAAATAAACACAAGGGTATTTTAAAAATTTTGATAATATTTAACAAAAAAATTCTAACAGATGGTTAAAATTGAAAGATGGATACTATAAATTGACACTTTTTAAAGTTTGGGTATATATTTTCAAAAGTGATGAAAAACAGAGGTTATAAGTGAAATTCTCCCAAATTATTTTTAGATATAAAATTTATTAGTAATTTTTACTCTCTTTTTTTTTTTTTTTTTTTTTTTTTTGATTCGATAATTTTTACTGTTACGTTAGAAAATAAACACTTAAAGTGTAAACTTGAGGGTGCGTGTGGAATTGTGATTTTGTCGATAAAAATTATGATTTTAATCAAAATCGTAAAAATGAATCATTTGGAAATTGCGTTTTTAAAAAATTTGAGATTTGAAAACAAAGAAAACTGATTTTTTAAAAACGCAGAATTTTAAATGCTAATCTATGATTTTAAAAGTTAAATTTTGTCAAACGCTTAACTGTGTTTTTAAAAATCATTTTTTTTTTTGGAAAAATACACATAACCCCCTCAAACTACTACTCAATTGTCAATGTACCCTATAAACTACCAATTGTGTTAATGTCCCCCCCTAAACTACTAAAAAATGTCAATGTCTCCCCTAAGACCAACAAAAAGACAAATATGACCCTAATTTTTTTTTGAATAAGACAAAAATGTCATCATAAATTCAAAAAAATAAAACTAAAACTAAAAAACTTACAAAAAAGTAATAAAAAACTAAAAAAAAAAATTATTTAAAAAAAATTAAATAAAAAACGAAAAATAAAATAATAAAAAAAAAAGAACAAATTTTTTATTCTTTAAAAAAAAAAAAAAAAAAGCAAACAAAAAATAACAGAAATTTATTTTTAAAAAAAAAATAAAACAAATGAAAAAAAGAAAAACCAGTTTTTATTAAATTAAAAATAAAAAAAGAACAATTTTTTTTAAAGAAAAAAGAAAACGAAAAAAAAAATAACTAATTTTTTTTAAAAAAAAAAAATTAAAAAATAAAACAAATGAAAAAAAAAACCAGTTTTTATTAAATTAAAAAAACGAAAAAGAACAATTTTTTTTTTAAAAAAAAAAAACAAAAAAAAAAATGAATTAATTTTTTTAAAAAAATTTTAAAAAAATAAAAAACAGATTTAATTTTTTATTATTTTTTTGGAATAAAATTTTGTTATTTTCTATTTTTTTTAATAATTTTGTTTAGTTTTTATTTTATTTTAATAATTTTATGAAGGACATTTTTGTCATTAGGGGGACATTGACATTTTTTGGTAGTTTAAGGGGGGACATTGACACAATTGGTAGTTTGTGGGGTACATTGACAATGAGGTGGTAGTTTGAGGGAGTTATGTGTACTTTTTTTTTTTTTTTTTTTAAAATTGCACTTTTTGAATTCGTATAGTATTTATCTTATGACCTCTATTATTTTTTGTTTGAATTATAATTTATCCGATCGCAATTGTGAGAAATATTTAGTGAAATTAAGGAATGCTAGACATCTAAAATTTTTATTTTTTATTTTTCAGAATTTGGTTCTAACATGATGTATCACAATCCCATGAGATTTATCATTTTGGAAAGTGGACCGCAATCTCACAGGATTATGACACATCAGGTTGAAACCAAATTTAAAAATAAAAAAAAATTGAAATGTCTAGTATTTCTCAATAAAATTTATCTATTCAAACAAATATTTAAACAATTTAAGACCTACTCGGACACGTAAGTATATGATAAGAGCCTATAGCCTGTTCAGGCACATGGCTCCTTGTATAAAACATATAAAATTTCAATACATCGGTTTTGTTTTTTAAGGTCAGATTCATTTCTTTTCCATTTCCCATCAGTTTAGAAGACAAAAAACCATCTTCTTTCCGTATCGGAGACGACACGACAGCATCGTCGTCTGTGATCATGGTGTCACTTCAAACCACCCACAAGTTATGGGCAATGGATCAAGACCCCCAGAAGGCCAGGACAAAGGGAGGTCCTGTATATCTGGACTGGCTCAAACTAATGGGCCTGCATATTAAATCAGGCCCAGCCTAAAGTTTTTACTCTCCTATGAAATTTGTCTTTTCACTTAAAATAAAAATAAAAATAAAAAATAAAAAATTATCATTCAATTGTCAAAGTTCTTTCTAAACTATCAATTGTATCAATGTACCCCTTAAACTACTAAATAATGTTAATGTGACCCCACAATGACAAAAATACCCTTCATAAAATTATAAAAAATATTAAAAACAAAACAAAACAAAAAAATTAAAAAAAAAAAACATAAAAATTAGTTTTTAGATTTTGTTTTATATATTTTCAGTTTGGGCACCCCTTAAATTTTTATTTTCTGTTTTTATTATTATTATTATTATTATTATTATTATTATTATTATTATTTCAATATTTCAAAAAAAGATCGTTTTTTTTTTTGAATTATTTTTCTTTTTTAGTTTTTTTTTTTTTCACACAATTAGTTTTTTAGAAAGCGCATTCACAATAAAGTAATAATTAGTGGCGGTACGTGTACTTTTCGAAAAAGGAAAAAATAAAAAATTCTCACTCACCTGCTAAGTTTGACCAACACTAAAAAATTCTCAAGCCGTCTTTTTTAATGCTTTCAGAATAATCATATTTAATGATATATATATATATATATATATATATATATATATATATATATATATATATATATATATATATATATATATATATATATATATATATATATATTATTTAAAAATGATAAAATAATGCAGGACATATTAACGGTTAGTTAAAACAAAACAAAACAAAACAAAACCTAAGTCCATATTATTTCTTAAAATATTTTAATAAAGAGGATCTTGCATCCCATGTTATGGCGGTCTTAAATTGCTGCTAAACAAAAACATTTATATTATTATTTCTACTAATGAAGCAAATATTATTACCTCAATTTTCTCAAGAGTCAGGGGAAGGGGAAAAAAGCTTTTTTTATGCTTGTCTAGTTGTCTTGCCTCTTTGCATGTCTTTCTTTCGACCTTTTGGTCCGTTAGAAGTGAATCAAGTGATTACCCAAGAATAAAAATAGGAATACAATAAGTTGGAACGAAATGATTATTTATTATTAATTCTTTTTTATGACAACACAAGAATAACTAAATTTCTTAAAATATTATAGCTCAAAAAATCATTTCTCCCTTAAAAAAAAAATAAAAATAAAATAAAATAAAATAAAATCTTTTTTATTTTTATTTTTTTGGCACAAACAATAATCATCCCCAGTGGGTTGGCCACCCATGGGGATGATTTTTTGTTTTTTGTTTTTTATTTCTTATTTTTGAGTGTCAAGAAAAAAAAACTAATAGTTTGCTAATTCATTTTTAGTGTAATAGTTGTTCCTTACCTTTTTTTAGAGTAACAATTATCCCTTGTCTCACGGAAATAGCTATCTACTCTGTTCTTAAATCTATTCATGTACCAAACGTGCGTGTAGTTTTCTTTGTTCTTTCTTTTTGGTTGGCTATACTATTACTGTATTACTGTTTGAATGGGAAAGTGGTGCTTCTGTTTTTGAAAGGAAAGTGGTGCTTCTGTTGGGGCAACATTAATTGCAGAAGAGCACAGTACCAGCCCAAAGTAACAATGTCAGCTCGGAATAATGGCAGCCCAAATTGCAGTTGAGAGAAATAATGAAAGGCAACGAAAAGTCGGAAAAGATACATGTAAGAGAGAAGGTATCCCTTTCTTTTCTTGAAGTGAGAAAGGTTTGAACACTAAGCAACCTGCTCTCCTCTCTCTCTCTCTCTCTCTCTCTCTCTCTTTATCATCTCATCTCTTTTAGAAAGTCCCCATCTGGTCTCCTTTAATATTCCCTGAACAGAACAAAGCCACTCCCCAAAAAGCCAGTCTTTTTGTCATTCTCTCTCTCCCTTTGTTCCATTTTTTACTCGGGGAATTCAAAGAAAAAGAACAAATGTGGCAAAAACAGCCCAGCAAATCTTGTTTCAGAGAATCCATCAAAGCTCTTGAAGCTGATGTACAGCATGCCAACACCCTGTAAGTTTTATATATTCTTCTTTTGGGCTTAGATATTTACTTTTAATCAACCATAATATCTACCACTTTTGGTATTATTGTTCTTCACAACTCAAATTTTGTAGAGCTCATTTTCATGTTTGTTGTCCTTAAATAGCAAAGAACTGCTGGTGTTCCTTCCTGCTTTTCTCTTCTGCAATGTGCTATGTGGTTAATTCTATCAAATTGTGGTAGTTTAGATGCTGTTTTGTGATCAATTAAAGGTAAGTGGGGTGAATTTGTATAGGAATTTGGGGTTTTGTGGATATAGCTTTGTATTGCAGATGCTTTTATGAGGGCTTCGCAGTGGGGGATGCCTCAATTATAGCAGACAGAGCCATCATATGTCCCCATATGTGTTTCTTTTTTGAAATTTCTTCCATCTAAAACCCGAACAAAGAAAACCCATTAAAAATACAATGTGATACCTAAAAGCTGTTGTTTTGCCTCCAAATTGTTTACTTCAATGGTTGATGAGCAGAGTCGATTAATTGAATTTTTGATTGGGGTTTTGCAGGGCAGCTGCTCTCCCAAGAGATTATTGCGGGGATTGTATTCAGATGAGATTGTCTTACAGCCCCTTTGCCCCCGTTCTTCTTTATCTGATTGAGTGGATGGATTATAGTTGTACAGATACCCTCCCCAGTTATTTAGGCCTTCTCCACGTACTTATATACAAGGTGGGTTGTTTTCTGTTTCTTATCATTTTCATTTCATTTTAATCTTTGCATTGGTGTTCTTTTTAGTCCCCTGCTCTCTCTGTAGAAATCCAAATGAAGCTCTACGTAATTGTCCAGGTATATGTTGATGGGATGCCAACAATGTCCTCAAAAGAAAGGAAAGCCACTCTACGGGAATTTTATGGTCTGTCCCTTCTGTGGTTTCTTGTTAACAAATGTCTGATTTCCTGGTCTCCACGTTTTTTTTTTCAGTTTCAACTCCTCAATGCATCTGATTGTAAATTTCTTGCAGCCGTAATTTACCCTTCTCTTACACAACTTGAAGGCGAGTTTATTGAATTGGAAGATAGTACCTTGGGAAGCCAATCCAAAGAAATCTTAGCCAGAAAGAGAGTGGAAGGGAGGAGGAAGCTTTCTGATAATGATTTAGAGAGAGATGAAGAATGTGGGATATGCATGGAGAATTGCACAAGGATGGTATTGCCCAGCTGTGGACATGCTTTGTGCAACCGCTGCTTCCACGACTGGTAGCCCCAACTCGTACTTGCACTGTTAAGTTTTTGTAAATTGCTCATTGGAATTTCACTTTATCTTGACCATTTGTTGGAATATATCTGTTATAGTGTGCTTGATACTGAATGACAGGAATGTGCGGTCTCAGTCGTGCCCTTTTTGTCGCGGCAGCCTAAAGAGAGTTAGCTCTAGAGATTTATGGGATCTTATTAGCAACTGTGATGTGATTGATACAATTGCTCTTGCAAAGGAGAACTTGAGACGTTTCTACCTTTATATTGAAAATCTGCCACTCGTTATGCCTGACACACATGTGGTTTTATATGATTACATGCTCTGACTCCAGATGAAGCATTAAGTAGTATGCTAAATGAAATGCTGATTACCCATTCTATAGAGTCTGGTGAAGCTTAAATCTCGCCCACCATGACAGGTTGAGTAGCTGTTCCATGGCAGTTGTATATAGTTAACAGAACTGCTGGATGTCTTTGAACATTCATGGAATCTCTCAAGACAAAAGCAAGGACAATGAACCTGCAAGTATGTTGAGATTGTAGCAAATGTAAAAATATATAAAAGGTATGCTTGGCCTTCAACTCAGCTTTTTGGAACCTGAGTGTTGGGAATGTAAATGGAAAGATATTTGATTAATATATGGGTTTCTGCTTATCATCCAAAACTTTTTCTTCTTCAATTCCATAGAGGCCAAAAAAGAATTCAACAATTTATATATTTTTTTCTTAGAGAATTCCATAATCATTTGCTTTTACTAAAATGGTACCCCCGTAGTTCTTGTCTAGTTAAAATATTGAAGAAATGGTTGCATTTTTCTATAGCAGAAGTGGTTTTGTTTAGATGATAAATATGCAGCATCAATCTAAAACTGTCGCATCAAGAATGCTGGCTGAGATGTTTAACTTTTGAAAAAGGATTTGGATGGATTAGGTGCTTAGGGTACCTATTGAGTACCCTACGAGATTTACTTGGTATCTACCTTTTAAATTTTTAATGGTGGATGTACACTCTAATCCCCTTAACTGCAAGCAAAAGATTATGCTTATTTCTTAATTCTTTGTTCTTTTACTTCATTGGATATCTTAAATTCCCTTGTATGCATCCTTAAGGAACCCCTTAGATTAATGGGTTTAGAAACTCACTGGATAGCCTGACCAGCTTAAGCTAAGAGATTTTATATATATATATATATATATATTTCTGTAAGTATGTGCTTCAATACTTTGGTGAGGTTAAATGGGTTAATTTAGGTAGTTAGCATGCTACTTGCTATTTTGATAAGAAAAGATAACATTAAACAAATAAAGAGATACAAAAGAAAGTGATGGGGCACCAATAGTCCTTATCAAAAAAAAAAAAAAAAAAAAAAAACCCTAGTAAAGTTGAAACAATAGATGGGAATGGGTCAGAGAATTGATTTGGCCCAATAGCTTCTTGAAGAAAAAGCTTGCTAGAAACGATGGTATTTGAAGTAGTCCCAAGGATGGAACTTAAATTTGAGAAACGCTTGCAGCAGCAGGAAGGAGACTTGGAAGCCACAACAAGGAAGATAGCACTAAGGAGGACTAGACTAAAGCCACTTCGATGTCCAACAAGATGGATGACCGGCGGTTGGCGTTTATGGGATATTGGATCTAAATTTGGCCGTTTCCATACATTAAAAAAGGCCATCAGTTATGATGAGATGGAGAATAAGGTGAAGAAAGGAGGAGATATACAGGAGAGCCAAGGATGTGTTACATGATGCCAAGAAGGTGGGGGGGGGCAATGGGGGGTGCCTGGTTGCAGAAGCGACGAATGGTGGGTAGATTTGGCTATTTCAATACAAAGCTTTAAGCTTTGTTCACCTGGAAAAATTGTCAACAAGAGGTGAGGAGGATTGTGTTCTTTTGGAAACATGAGCATGTTGGGCCTGGATGTTTTGATAAAAAGCCAAACCGGTGTTCTATTAATCATCATTTTGCTTGGGCCTAACAGGTTAAAATTAGCTCTGTGCTTATGTGCATTTAACCAATCCCCTTTACAAATTCAGTGCCAAAAATTAGACACCCTAATGTCATTATTAGGATGGCGAAAACTTTTATGACAGTGCCACAAACAAATTGGTCATAATGAAATTCGCGCAGCCTAATTTTAAGGATGTCGAAAACTTTGTGGCAATTGCCGATTGCATTGGTCAGCAACTTCATGGGAGATAGAAGTTAGTGAAAGAATAAACAGGTAAAGAAACAAGAGTCGTGGCAAAGCATCATAGGAAAGCAGCATAAGGCAGAGCCATATTCTAACTTTAAATTAAACAAATAAAAGCTACACCCCACTGAAGAGAAGTTGCATGTTGTTCATCCTCCCATTTGTTAGTCACCAATCGTGCTCACTCTCTCTTCAACTAAACAATTCTCTTTGGATATAAAGAATTTGTGAGTGGGAATTTCCTTTCAGAGCCATTGGGTTTTGCCAGAAACCCTAGCTCCTCTACCCCACTCTCAAAAGGCAGACTCCAAAAGTTTAAACCCCTATTTGCTCAAAGTTAAAACCTGTCCCAGCAGAGTATCAACTCGGGCAATAAATAAATACATACAAAAGTAAATACACCGACATTACTCTAATAAGAGAGGAAAAATGGAAAATGGGTTACATCCACTATAAGGAGGGCTGGGAGGTGTATTCATATATATGCTTAAATCACATCCCAATGCTCAGCATATTTTTTCTTTTTTCTTTTTTATACCACAAAGTGCCCAAGGAAACACTCTCTCCTTGGTCATTCAACATAATTAAGTGGTCATTGGCGCAAACAAGTCATTGTTTAAATGGAGCCAATTGTCACTGTCGTGGCCTTCGGCTGCCTAGGCCCTAGGGCAATCTTTTTTTCTTTTTCTTTGGATTAGGGTGTGGGGTGTAGTGGCCTCATTTGTTCACAATGATAAGCTATCTCTTGATTGCGTGAATTGGTTCCATTATTCATATTCATTATTCTACAACGTTATTAGTTTTTTTTTTTTTTTTTAAAGTAATTTTTGGGGCATGAATCATTATGTCATTAGTGTGACCATCATCTGATTAGGCAGCGAATATGATTCTCTTTGTTTCAAGTGAAAGAGAGAGAGAGAGAAATTACAACCTTAATTAAATGCAGTAAAATTTCATTTCCAATTCATTTGAAATGGAAAGGGGCCCTAGAGTAATTAAAACCACTTGTTTTCTTTTAATGAAAGTATAGATTACTTGCACAGTGTTCAAGCCACATGGATGGTTGTTTGTTATAGGCCGAGGAGGCAGGGGTGGAACCAAACATTTTGATGTGCAAGAGTAAAACTTAAAAAGACCTTCTTTTTTTCTTTTTCTTTTTCTTTTTTGTTTTTTTTAATGGGAGAACTATCTCTCCTCAATCTAATAGTTGGTTCCGCTTTTGGTCATATCGATAGTTCAACCATCTCCCACCCAACTATTTATGGGTGGCTAAAGAACCCATTTTGAATAGTGAGAATAGTTCAACTATCTCATTTGGCAACTGAAAGTGGTGCGTCCATTTCCAACTCGGCTAGTTGGAGTAGCCGAACTACTCCTCAAGTAACTGAGGGCGGTCTGGTCGATAAGATGATGATGATGATGATGATGATGATGATGATGATGATGAGAATGAGAGAGACGATAAGAATCATAAGATAGGAGATCGAAGATAGTGGGAAGTAAACAAAGAGCTAGCAAAGAGAGCATTTGAGCTCGATCTATTATTTAATTTAATTTTTAAGAATATGACCGTTTTGGGACCGTCGATTTCAAACCAAGGGGGGGGCGTAAAAGAAATTTTATTGCAGCCGTGCTAGATCTAGTAATGTACGGAATATCAATCTAAAGGTGACTGCATGAAAGCGTGAAAAGCACGACCCAATTGCACGGAGAAAGTGCGGAGAGGGAGGCTGCAAAATTGGGCAGACAAAAGTTTGGATGTTTCTGTCTCCCGAGCTCGGAGCGTGTTGCTGAAGGCTTGATGGGTCCAATTTCCAAAGACAAGTTGACAAGAAGAGGTTGAGCAGGTCGTATAATATATATAATGTACCATGAGCACTACAATATTCAAAGGAATTTCACTCACCAAAGTACATAAAACACTCTTTAATTTATATCAATTATTTGGGCATCAACCATTTCTAAAAGTTTTCTTGCTCCACCTTCTCTTTCTTTATTATTGTCTTTTTTTTTTTTTTTTTTTTAAGGCTTCCATAAAATTAAATTACTGACCCTCTGCACTCTGCATTCTGCACTCTGCACTGAGAGCTTCCACAGATTTCATTTCACCCATTCTTTGGCTGACCACCACAGAAAGTCAAAACAGGGGAGAAGCTTCTTATCATCGTCTCACCTTTGTACCAATGGAAACGTAATCCTTCTCCAACTTCAAATGCTTCTGCCCTTCTCCAACCAGTGCTCCTCTTCTCTCTCAAATGCTTTCCACGTGCCCATGCACCTAAATTTTCATTTTCATCCGCATCAACTTTATCTTTCTTTTTTAGGACAAGTAAAATCCATCCCCATTTTCAATAATTTGTTGTTCGGATTGCACGTAATTCGGGTACCCACATAGAAAAAGGTTATAAGGCCTATCCACTTTGAGTAGTGCGGCCTACTTGCCCTATTTGCACGTACATTCTATATAGTATTTTATGGAATATGCTATTTGAATGACTAATTTTCTCTTCTTCTTTTTGTTTTTGGCAATTAGGGAAACCCATGGAATTGACTCAAATCAATCCAAACTGACTCACTGCCAAGTGTTTTGGCACTTGAGTTTCAAATCAGTCAAATAAGAATTTAGAAGCGAGTTGCTAATTCGCTCTTTAAGTGTTAAAATTTCATAATCAAGGCTTACAAAGAGGCATGGAACTTGATGGCTATGATGCTCAATAAAAAATATAAAAATAAAGTAAGAGATTTTATTTTATTTATTTCTTTTTTCTTTCATTCTTTCAGGTATCCGACCTTGTTCTTGCACCACGTTCTTTCTTGGACCCCCATTTAGTAAAACATTTATTTCCAATCACACACTCTCATTGGTGAATGGTGGTGACTTCCCACTAAGGAATGTGCAATCTGGAAAAGGACTAATGACCTATTCCGAGAGCTGAATGAGTAAAACACTTGCCACCCTTATAATACGTATTGCCCATAGATGAATTTGGATGGGTGAAATTAGCTCTACCGTATTACTAATGTGAGAGGATAGGCGGACTTTATATCTGTCCGGGTTGCAACCAAAGCACCGATGACTATATTTATCAGCACACTAAAATTTATATGAACCTTTCGAAAATTACATTCGATAGCTTAACCGAGATCTCCAACAATTAGGAATGCTCAATTCTTTTTTTGCCCTCGGAATGTGAGGGGATTTAACGAAGCCCTCTCCTGTCTACGCATGAGCTCTCTACTTAAATAGGAGGCCCAATGCTTAAAACTCCGTGTTTGGACATTGAGCCCTAAGCTCGAACCGAAAGCTCTTTCTCACAATTTTTTTTTTCCTGGAATTTGTATGCTCCCTTTTCTCTTTGGAAAAGGAATAACAGAAGATCCCCTGTTAGACAAGTAAAAATGAACCTTTGAATGTCCAAATTAGGACTGCCTCAGCATTAATATTTCTCATTTATTAGATGCCCCTTTTTCGTTCAAACATTCTTTCACCCAAGACCCTCAGAATTCTTGTGCCTCTTGCTTTGGGGTAGGCCAGATTCTATCCTTCAAATTCTCAAAGTTACTCTGTTTCACACTCTTTTATCAGCACTAAAACCGAAACAGTTTTTTTTTTTTTTTTTTGAAGAGAGAGAGAGAGACCCAAACCGAAAGGTTAAAGAGGCTAACGTGCGCCACAGTGACCGTTAGCTAGCCGGCGCCAATATTCGTTGGTGGTCTCTCGCTCTTTCTCTCAGTCTCTCTCTCTCTCTCTCTTGAGTGCTTCCCTTAAAATCCAAAGAAACCCATTATTTTTAAAGTCGAGAACTTTGATCCCTGTAGTCTGTTTCTTGTCCTTTTGAGAGTTTCCAGCAACTCTCCTCCCTACCACTTCAATCTCCCCCGTACACTTCAATATGAGTTTTTCAGCTCCTTTAATGGAGAACGGCTTTTCTTCGCCTCGGAACGAATCGTTCCCGGCTGGTCTCCGTGTTCTCGTCGTTGATGACGATCCCACGTGGCTCAAAATCCTTGAAAAGATGCTGAAGAAGTGCTCCTACGAAGGTGCGCACCTACTTGCTTCTTTGCTACTGTTCCTGCGTTGCTAAATATTCTCTGCGTTGGTTTTACTTCGGCGCCTTGTAGATTATGTGGTTTCTTTTGCTAATACTTGCTGGTTTCGAGGTGGGTTACTCAAATTATCCGTTAATTCGAGGTGTAATGGCTTCTTGGAATGTTTCGTTGTTTTCGTGTGTTGTTTCTCTATGTTTTCTTGGGTGTTAGAAGTGCATGTTAAATTCATAGCTCATATTTTATTGCAGGTGTTAAGGCTGCATAACGGTGAAAGTGACATAGAAATGGAGAAATTAAGGATGCCTTTATTATTGTTTTTGTGAATTGGCAGTGTTAATTCAGGCTTTTTAAGTGCAAATTGTTAGTTTCATTAATGGAAATTGATACTCAAATTGATCAGTGTTAATCAAATAGTACATCTTCAGAAACTCTATTGATATGAGCTTTTCCTGATTTCTGGGTCGAGATGATTGTATGCTTTAATGGACCTACCGAAATGGAGACATATATGAAGCTAGATTGTTAGTTAATACACAGTCGTCCTGGCATTTAAGGATAGTTCTCAATATGAAAGGAAAGCAGTTCAGGTTAGGTAAATGATCGTTTTTCTATGGCATAGTTGTGGTGTAAGATATTACATCTACGTTAATTTTGGGTACTACTGACGGAGGAAATGGAAGCTGTTGTTTGTAACTTCTTTCTTGAGAAAAGTTTCTGAAAGGTGGTGATTTAGGGTAACTAGGGCTTTCTTTGGTGCCTGTTCTATGGTACTTACATGATTCTTATCTATATTAGTTGAAGTGCAAAAGGCCTTTCTCCAATCGAGCATGGTTTGAACCTAGACCCTGCGTAGGTCATTCTCTTGAATTTAAGGATTAGAACACACTGCGTGTATTTCAGTTTACTCAATTGTCTTACCTATTGAGAGGCTGATAATCAAAGTATCTGCATGTGCTTAGTACACTAAGCTTGTCATCAAAGAGGACAATTTGAAAATAAGACTTCAAGCTCAATTATGAATGGAGTGTATTTCAGTTTACTCAATTGTCTTACCTATTGAGGCTGATAATCAAAGTATCTGCATGTGCTTAGTACACTACTCAGCTTGTCATCAAAGAGGACAATTTGAAAAAAATAAGACTTCAAGCTCAATTTTCACCATTCATAATTGGGCAAAACCAGATTACTTGAGTAGGTTTGTGAGCATGTGAGGTCAGTAAAGTGCTGCCTTAATAAATTTAGCTATTAAGACACCGATCAAAAACCAAACTACCATAAAAAGACAGTCTGATAAGTGATAATACTGTAGCAAGGTCTGATGAAGAATTGAATGAATTTCTGTGGTGTGTTGGAAGGGTAATTGGTAATCATAGTGGTAAGAGTGTTGTTTTGACAAACATGCATGTAATGCTAGGTGAATGAACAATAGTTGTTTGGCAAAAAGAAGCTTGTGCTCAGGCATACCTACCATGGCCAAGCTTGAACATGGCTGCTTGCGATCTGGTCTAGCCTAAGTGCAAGTCAAACTTAAATTAATTTCAACTTGTCTTGGGTAAGTTGCTTTTCAGCCTCAGGGTTGGCTTCATAAATATGCTCACTATACTAATTCTGTTCAGCCATCTGCTCTGATGGTGAAAATGCCTCCAGATATTTTTACCATTTGAGTGAACATTCGTATTGGATTTTCAAGCCTCTTTGTCATTTTTCCTTTGGTGTTTTCTCTTTTAGATCAACTAGTGCTGTCAGGGACCTTTATCAGACAAGATCATAACTTCTCGTATGACCTTCAAAGTCATTAACTATCTCTCTAATGCCTCAAACGACCAATATTATTGAATATTTCTCCAAGTCATGCCACACAATGGAAATCTTTCTAGCATCCCATCCCTATTTCTATCTTTTCTCCTGATTGGCCAATAATGTTTTACTTCGTACTGTGAAAACTGTATTTTAGATCTCTAGTTTATCTTCCTTCCAGTCATTATGTACTCGGCATATTGTCATTCCTTTCAATCATATGAAATTTATTTCCTGTCTTATTTTTCTTTTCAGTCACTACGTGTGGCTTAGCAAGAGAAGCTTTGAAATTGCTTCGAGAGAGGAAAGATGGGTATGACATTGTAATCAGCGATGTTAACATGCCCGACATGGATGGGTTTAAGCTACTTGAGCATGTTGGACTCGAGATGGATCTTCCGGTCCTTAGTCAGTTCTCTACCACTAATATATCAAACTTGATCTAACATGCTAAAATTTCCTCTATGTTTTTATTCGCATCCACTGGAATCACTGCTTCTGACGAGTTGCATTTTATTAACCTGCACAGTGATGTCTGTTGATGGAGAGACCAGTAGGGTCATGAAAGGGGTTCAGCATGGAGCATGTGATTATCTCCTCAAGCCCATAAGGATGAAAGAACTCCGGAACATATGGCAGCATGTCTTCCGAAAAAAGATTCATGAAATAAGAGATATTGAGAGCCACGACAGCTTTGATGGAATTCAAATATCAATAAATGGATCAGATCTTTCTGATGATGGGCACATGTTTTGCGGAGAAGATCTGACTTCTGTAAGGAAAAGGAAAGAATTTGAAAATAAGCACGATGACGTTGGTGATCATTCGTCTCCAAAGAAACATAGAGTGGTTTGGTCAGTCGATCTTCACCAAAAATTCGTCAAAGCTGTAAATCAAATTGGCTTTGATAGTAAGTACGGTATAAGCTCCAGTCATAGAGTTTATTTATACATGTGAATTAAAATAAAAATAAAAAAATTGAACAAATGTTAAGTTGGATTGTTACTGTTTATGTCTTTATGTGATCGTCAATCATATAGCTGCTCTGCTATCTTTATCTTTGCTTCAACAGAGCCATCACATATAGTTTCTGTTTGGCAGAGGTTGGCCCCAAGAAAATACTGGATTTAATGAATGTGCCGTGGTTGACTAGAGAAAATGTTGCTAGTCATTTGCAGGTAGATCCCTCGCTCTTTAACTCTTGGTCCTGACAATGGCTGAAAGTCATTATCAAGTAGGCTTTTCACAACTCATTGCTTTTACTATTGGCGTTATAGTTGCCAAGAATTTCTGAAAGTACCAACTTATGTATATATATATATATATATATGTACTTGGTTTATTAATGATATGTATATGATGACAAACTTGGACACTTCTATATATCTGATTTTTTGGAAATATATAAATGTGTAAAGAAAATGAATGTCACATCCCTCTTTCAGATATACAATCAAATTTTATGGCCATTTTTGTTTTACATATGCTCAATTCTTGATTGAAATTCTATCTAGTTTCACCACACCTCCAATTTTAAGGAAGTTCTGTCTCTAGTTTCACAAAAACTTTAGCAACCCTTCCACCTCTAGCACTATTCAGTTATACAGCAAACACTGATACGTATTGAATTAAACACATCAACTCTTTGCTTATTAAAAGACAGTCAAAATGAGAGAGGAAAGTGTTATGTGATGGTTAATCATTTCGAACATCATGGGATTTTCATCTAGAAATGTTTGTTTTGGCAGAAGTACCGCCTCTACTTGAGTCGGTTGCAGAAAGAAAATGATCTGAAAGCTTCTTTTGGTGGGATAAAGCTATCAGATTTGCCTTCGAAGGATCCTGCTGGAAGTTTTGGTGTTCAGAGTTCAATCAGCGGGAACCAAAATGATGTTCCAAATGGCAGATACCAATATTCTGGCGAAAACTTCTTTGCTCAGGATTTGGATACCAAAAACCATGAAGGTGATTTGAAGAGAGTTGTTTCAGAGTCCACGGACACCAAAAGCACCTTGACTGCTGATCTTCCTGATCCTCAAGAGACGAGGAGTTCACAGATGAGTTTTGATCATTCTTTTGCATCACTGGATTCAGAAGTGAACTATACTGCCATCCCAGCACAGTACTCTTGGAGCGAAGCTCCTCAATTCAAAGAAGAACATAAGCCGCTTCTTCAGTTGGAAGATGGCTTTAGCCAGCTGCCGCCTTCTGGTTTACACCACATCCAAATTGATCCATTACAATCTGCTTCATCCATTACCTCTGGGCTTTCTGTGACAGGAAGAGAAATATGTGGCCCTGAAAAAATTAAACCATTATATGCTCAGTTCAATGGCAATCATGTGAGCCTTCTCAGTCCAAAGGAAAGTGCGATAGACAGTTTTCCTGTTCAGTCCAAGAGCCATATGGTAAAGCATCAATCCTTTGAGCCCATTTCCACTGCAATATCAGGCATGAAACCGCAGGGCTTCAATCTAAGTTGCATAACTGACTTTGAATCTTGCCAACGAAACCTGATATCGGCAACTGACACAACTTTTGCGCCATTCAATGAGGACCTGACAGTTTGTTGGCTTCAAGGTGATTGCCATAGCATGAATTTTGAACTCCCTAATGTAGAGTTTACTGACTACACTGATCCAGGCTTCATCGCCGAATTCCCTATATACTTGTGTGACACACTGACTTCGGACAATGAGTGTCCCTTTGACACACCGGAATATCCTATAGTTGATCAAGGTCTATTTTTATCGTGACCATGCTCTGCCCTACTGCACATCTTGCAGGAAGGAGGATCTTTTGTTCGTTCTTCTTATGCAACCAATATTGTATGGAGAACTTCGAACTTTATGGATTGGGATCTTATTTTCCTGACCAGTTTCCTTGGATGTTGTAACTTGTATAATAGGAGTGGTGTCGAACTTTTTGCATAATAAGTTTGCTTGTTGAAGTTGAGTTCTTTGCATGCATCAAGCATTAGGTGTTTTATGTATGTAAGTATGTATGATTTAAAAAGAAAAAAAAAAAAAAAAAAAATTCCAAGTCTATGTACAAAAAATGTCATTTATCTTTGTAGAGCGTGGTGTGGTGGATCCAAGATTAACAACTCTCTCCAAAACCAAGAACAAAATCAATGAATTGATGCAAAATAGGAGAAAATTGAACCTAGCTTGGAGGATTTCTTATTAAAAATTGAAGAAAATATGACATAAACTACTGCCATAGTCGTCCTTACTGAGTTTTTATAGAAAAGTAGTCATAATCCTAATAAAATTTTAATTCAAGCAATTAGGACGCGATCTCGTTTGGACGACCATCATGAATCATGATGAAACTTTTATGAATATTCCCGTTCATACGAGGTTCGACCAACCTTCCAATCGGACGTCTCGAACTTATTACTCGTTCAGACGGAATGCGATCTGGTACCAACTGAATGTCTCATGTTCTAAAATGGTCTGAGTGTTGGACTCGTCGTTCGGTCGCCATATCAACGAAAACTCTTTAGAACTGCTTCTAAAGTTCACCCTTAGGGGACCATATGGGCACAAACGTCATTTACCTTTGCAAATTCTGAGAACCAAATTTTTTTTAAAAAAAAAAAGAAAAAAAAAAAGAAAAAAAAAAAGTGAGTTTTCATCCGTACCAACAAAAAAGATCAATGGTACCCTTGTAGCTTTTGTCTCCGCTGATTCTAGTCTAGGCGGCTAATCATACTGATCCAACTGCTGGCAACTGGTCCCATCCTGACAGACAGCGTACTCATCTCTGGATTTCAAATAGGGGCCAGTGGCTGGATTTTGCACTTTCCAAGCAACCCTTTTTTATGCCCAAATTATTCTGAGAATTCAGTCAGGAGGACGTAGCTTTTAGTCTCAAAACAAAGCTTAGGAGGGGGGCCTCAGATGCTTTGGTTGGGAGCAAAGTTTTGGGTCACATGGTAATTTAAACATTTTATCTTAATTCAAGGCAAAGCAGTAAGAAATACGATAAACTAAAATTAACTGTACATGCTACCATAAGCAACAACGACAGTCTCATTACAAACATGCTTGAACTAATCCACGTCCAAAACTAATCTCCTACATGTCTACAAAAGGAAACAAGAAGCACTGGAAAAAAAAAATAGAATAAAAAAAATAAAATAAAAAAAACTGCTACAAAATTTTACTCCTCATTGATGTTAAAAGAAGCTCTCAACACAAGAATATAACCTTCTCATTGATATCCTTCCTCAGGTGAATCCCATTGCCATCACAAGATTAATACTCTCTTCATAACGTGTATTTACAAGAAGGCTGTCACCAGCAGGATAACCGGAACTCTAACACAGTAGTTCACACATATGCTTATATGAAGCAGCTTACTCTCTTCTTTAGACCCTTAATGCTGAATATTTGGAGAAGCATTCTCATGCGCATTCTTCTTAGGAAGTGATGCAATAAAACGAATTGTGGTTTGATTAACTTTTTCTGTCACGCGCTTAGAGTTAGAGCTATCATTTCTGCCTGATGGCCTCCGAGGAGGCCGAGAGCTCGAGTCCCTGACTGTGCTGGGAGTTGGCTTTCTTCCATGTTTTGGTGACCGAGGCTGTGCCAGTGGATTCTGCAAGACACAAATGATCGTATGCTTTTCTTTTCAGTGACTGATTGGATAGACATCTGATAAAAATTCAAACACTCACAAAACTTGGAGAAGATTCAAAAGTTAAAAAAAACATTTGAGGGTGTCTATGGAGAATGAGCCTATCATGCTCCAAACCACAAACGATCGTGGTGCATGTTAAGAATATTCAATATATGACTAAGAAAACTGTATCTCTCCACCCACCAGAAACTAATACTATAAAAAGAGAGAATGAGTTATAAAACAGACAGTGGAGACCATCCGAACTGACATAATAGGCTAATATCGATATAAGAAACTCGTATCTCTCCAAGCACCAGAAACAACTAGTAAAAAGAATTGACAGAGTAGCAACCATCCAAACTGACATAATAGGCTAATATCGATATAAGAAACTCGTATCTCTCCAAGCACCAGAAACAACTAGTAAAAAGAATTGACAGAGTAGCAACCATCCAAACTGACATAATAGGCTGCTCATATAACAAACTATCCTTGAGTTCACATTTTCGCAGTGCACAGTACCTCTCAAGTTAAGAAGATACATATTACCTTCTTCAAGGGACTACTTGGTGATTGTGATCCATGATTTGAATCTTCATTCTGTTTGGCTTTAAAGTCAGTGCTCTGTTGCAATTTTTCAATTGCAAATTGTGCTTTCTCCTGCATAAAATTGAGGGAAAAAAAAATATGCTTGTTTTTAGATGAGCTCAACGAGCAAGTAAATATCATTAAAGAGTATTGCAAAACATAAGCGACCCTGAAGTCATGTGGGCTTATAACAAATAAACTGGGCAACTCATGCAATAATCCCCCAGTCAATTCACATAGTTGGACCTCTCGAAACATATTTGCATTTTTTGCTATTAGCCCCTCAATACATCATTTCTTATTCACCCTTTTCCTTTCTTCTTTTTCATAGGGATGCCATATCACCTAGCTAACACTATAGTAAAGTTATGAGGCCAACCTTAGGTTTTGATTGCAGCTGAACTTTTTCTGCCTCCTTGGCATTTAGTTTCTCTTCCATCTTCTGAAAGAACTGGCATAGTAAATAGCAAAAAGTGTTGACACAATTATTAATCATGACATGATAAGGAGTCAACAAAAACTATTGGATTATGCTTGCCTCTTTACGTTTTGCTGCTCTTTCTTCACTCCTGAAAGTAAAAGGAGAGGATACAGTAGGAGATCGTGCCTTGATTCCACTTACAGTTGAGGATTTTGAGAAGCTGCACACAAACATTTTATGAGAATAATCTACAAGTTTCCTTAATGAAAACGTTACAGAATGCCTCTCTATCCTGGTAACTATCCATTTTAGTTCCCATTTAGAAAACAAAATCGGGAAAAGGAGTTTCCCTCTGAAAATCGATTATTATATTTGTTAAGTATAAGCATGACATTCGATCAAGTATTATCAGGATACTATCTAAAATTTTCATATGTATAGTGTCTTTGTAACCTGAAATTTTAAATTTTAGGTCTCATTTGGAATATGACATCAGGAAAGGAGTGTTAAGTGTACCAATGCAAGTTATTCTTAATATCATTGAGTATATATCCATAGGATAATGCAATCTGCTACAGGTGAAAGTGAACCATTTTCTGCACTGAGTTCACAGTCAGTAAAAATGCAAGTGAAAAGATTGCACCACGGTCGAAATCTAAGGGAACTAATTTAGTTATAACAACAGTGAAATAAAATTGGTTAAATATAACAGTGTTCCATATGCAATATATGAGATCAATGAGGCATCAATTGTGGTAAATTAACTCGTTTCTGAAAAGCAAATTAGCGAAAGCAGGATAACTTTAGGTGGTAATCCAATGACATACAAACATGAACCATTAAAGCGATTCAGGCAGAAAAATAAACCCCTTACTCCATAGAGAGGGAGTGCCCTTTCCCATCCCCTGCTATTCTTCCTGAAACTGACTTGTTAAGTAGTGTTCTAGTCCTGTAATTGATAAATATAATCCAGTCAGTGTAAGGGGCAGAGTGTTTGTATGCATGTAGCAAGATGGAAAAGGTGAGGATTTAGAAGGCAAAATACCTTCGATCTTCTGACTGGGGCTTTACTGAGGGTTGCTTTATTAACTTATTAACAGATGCCTGCTGTGTGCAAGAACTCTTCTTAGGCATGTTAACAGATCTTTCCTAGTAAAAATAACACTCAGAGGTGTCCAAAAGGAAACAGGGTGAACGATGGATAAACTAAAAGTAAGTGAATAACAGAAGTAAATACCCTAGTCATTCGTAAGGGAGTTGAACTGTCTTGGGATGTGTGGAATAAAGTTGTATCATATCTTGCGCTTCCAACCTCTTGAATAATTGGAGAAGGGGTTTTACTGGTTTTGCCAGTAGGAGAAGCAAAATTGATCGACATGTGAACTGATTTTACAGTAAATCTCTTTTTGTCAACTAGGTCTCCTGCTGTCTTCTTGCTCTCTGCAGCACCACTATTTCCACTTTGGAGTTGCTTAGAAGTCATTCGTTTGGCAGGAGAGACTGGGAGCTTGGATGCTCTACCTTGAGTTGATAGCTTCAAAGAAGAATCCAGTTGTCTTTTCTTGCTTGGTGAAGCCAGAATCTCCTTACTGTCAGATTTCTGCAGTATAAATAAGAAAGTGATAGATGAGTAGTGTTAGATAGAGTCCATATATTACAAACAAGAAACAAAGCATAGTTCAACAACCTTATTGAGTTTCTTCTCTTCTTGGACGACCAAAATCTTTTGGTGGTCTTCAACTTTTTCAATTTGGTCTGAGTTTTCAGGCAGAGTAGGATCCTCCACCACATTAACACCTTCGTCTGCTTCCACTTTCGTAGTTTCCAGTTCTCCAATATTAGGATTACACCCATTCACATCGGCAGAATAATCTACTGCAGTATTAGGGGCATCATCCTCATGTGGTTCATCAATGGACTTGTGGTCTTCTGCTTTCACCAACTCTGAATCCATGAAAGAGTCATCATGATGTTTGTCCCTAGTTTCTGACTTGAAAACATTATGAGCTGCTGCATTTGATTCCTCAATCAATTCTGCAGCTCTCTCAGCAGCTTTTTTCTTGTAATGAGCTTCAAAATAAGCTTTCTTCTGAGCAACAGAACCTGGCTTAGAAAACTTCTCAACTTCTTCTAAGTAACGATTGTGAGAGAAGGCTGACCATTTTTCCCAGGCCAAGGATTCTGACATAAATCTCCCAAAAGAGATTGATTCTCCTAGAGCACGAATGGGGTCACCCTGCAATTTAAATTAATTTGTTTTCTCAGGAAGTCCTAAAATAAAGTAGATATATATGCAAAGACAAATTAAGGAAAAAAAAGAAAGAAAATGCTAGATACCCATGGCATTTAAACCCCATCAATTGCTTGCTACTGTATGTGATGCAGGATAGTAGAAGCTCAATAATTTTTTCCGGAGAAAATCCATGAAGCCCTAATTAAAAATGAAAAGCCAAAGAAGAAAACTGATATATTTTACAACAAAAGTCTATCCAGAGCCTCATTGGTGGAATTTATGCTAGAGAGGAAAGCAAAAAATGCACATAATTGTGATTTGGGAACCCAAAAGAGTACCAGAAATTTCCCATTGGTTCTTGGATAAAGAAGGGAAAGTGCTTATTGCTTAACAGTGGCTTCCTTTATTAAGCATTTGGAAGCATTTCCTCTCCAATCCTCTCTCATTCTTTTCCGAGAACCAAACAGAAAAGAGTCTGTAAATAACCAGAAATGGGACGACCAGAAAAGCTGGGTGTTTTACTAACAGCCATAGTAACCTCAACCCGTTACAAGCTCCCCGTGTTCCCTCATTTTCCAACGTTTTCCCAGCACACAAACAGACCATAACAAAATAAAATAAAATAAAATAAAAAAGCAGTTATACTTATATATCCATGAAGAATTTCCAGAAAATACGAGAGACCCATTATCTGAACACTTAAAAGTATATAAAAGAGTCCAAAAAAACAGAAACTTTCAATAATCTTTAACACCCTGACCTCTTTTTTGGCTTCAGTGGAACTATCTGAAGGGTGAGAGAACGATCTCACAAGGCACGCTGACTCACCCATGTCCTTGCTCTTCACAGAAACAAACACAGAATGCCACAAGAAAAGTTTTCTCTTTATGCAAGACCCTTCAAGGGTTGGTTTGCTATTTTCGCTTTAAATTTGAATCACAGGCTCCCCCTCTGGTCCATTTCATGTTGGATTCAGATTTTGCAGAAAAAAATAAAAAAAAGGAAGCTTTTTAGCTTGCCTTTTAAAATGTGCAGGTTTTATTTCATTTCCTTCATTTTGTTGGACAGCGATTACTCTTTTTCCTTTTCTTTTTAGGAAGTTTTTCCTCATATCAAAAAGTGCTAAGCTTTTTGACGTTTTGTACGTGAGATGTTGGACCCATGGTTTAGAAATTAATTAAAAGCATTTCCCAACGTCTATTTCTTTAATTGTCTCGTTTGGATTAAACGTTAATTAGAACGAAGGCTTTGTTTAATAATTTTCTTTCAAAACAAAAATATTTATTACTAATTCAAAATACAAAACATTTAAAATTACACCCTTTATATCATTTTAGAATATTCTTTTCAAACAAAAAAAAACCCTTTAAAAAGGATAAAAAAAAATGGAGTTATTTATTGATTTGGTTGATATTTGAATTTGAACCACCAATGCCAGATAGGAGGGGAGACAAACCCATTCTAATTAGTAATTATAGAGATTTTCCAACGGCCATTGTCTCCAACGATCGAGTGTGAGTGATGTTGCTCTGCTTCTGTGACCATGGTTGAATTGTAGCTAACCATAGATGTGGTTGGATTAGGTCGCTCGTGGGTGGTTTTCCATAGGGAACCATATTTTTCTGCTTTTTTTCCTCATCTTTTTTCCAACAATCAAAGTGCTTCCTTGGTTCTCAAATATTTGAGATATCTATTATCAGCTCCAACTGAAACAGAACAGAGAGCCTAAAACATACGCAAAAATATCATATATTGAAGTAAAACACTTCAAATATGCAATAGATTCTCTTTCTCTTTACATCTGAATTCTGCTCGAAGGAGAAAGTAAAACCTAAACGACATATATATATATATATATATATATATATATATATGATCAAAGATATTCTGATAGAAAATTTCAGTCAACATTGATGTCCAAAGTTTTTCCAGGGCTGCTAGGCTTAGCAATAGTTATATACAAAACCCCATCTTTCACCTCCGCCTTAGTCTTCTCGAACTGAATATTATCCGGCAAAGCAATCCTATAGCTGTACCTACCATAGCTCTTGGCAAACCACTCCTCTTCCTCCCCATTGTCCTGGCCTTCAGTGTTCTCGAGCACCTTCTCAGCCTTCACAACCAGCATCCTATCCTCCACCCAGACCTTCACATCCTCCTTGGTCATTCCAGGCATGTCGAACCTCATCTTGTACTCTGTCTCGCCCTCTTTGATCTCCCACGGTGTCCTTCCCCTGCTGTACCCTGCCCCCTCGCTCGGCAACGGCGAGGGCCACCCACCGGAGTAGGCAAACGGGTCCTCCATCATCCTATCCATCGTCTCAATCATCTGCTGAACCGTCCTTGCCGTTGGAAATCGGTCCCACAACCCTGCACAGTGCCAAACATAATATAAAACACAGAGAAAAAATAAAATTCGAGTACCCAATAATTAAGCACAAGCGGTATATACCTATGGGTGCAACTGGGACGACTCGCTTCTTGGGGTTGGATTCTTGGTGCTTGATGGACCTCTGCAAATGGTCAAGATTGTCTCTGTTTTCCCCAGCTGCCACGGCCCTGATGCTGTTCTGGCTCAGACCTCTGCCAATTGGTTTGAAAGAGTGGGGAAGCGTCCAACATAGAGGCTTTGAAGAGTTACTGGCTCTCCCACATGGGAGAGGCAGAGAGAGACACAAGTTTGAGACAGCTGCTTGAGACATTTCCTGAGTTTTTCTAGCACGAGAACCTGAGAGGGATTGAATCTTTGTGTATAAGGTGTTTGATAGCAGATGTGAAGGAAAAGATTTGATGTTCATGGGATTCGGCGTTCGTTAATATATTTAGTTAAGGGAGAGTACTGTCGAGGTTTCTGGAAAAGACAGTGAGCTTCGAGAGGATTTTGGTTTCTCTGGAGAAATCCAGAAACCTTCCATGGTATCAGGGAAAAGCAACTTTACTTCTTACAAAACCGGCAGACCGTTTACGTTTCGTAAGTAAAGACTAAATAGAACACCGACATCTGAACTCGCAGAAATTGACAGTTCCTGTTATCCCATCAACGACGGACCGTTTAATATTCTTCTAGTAAGTCTATTTAGAATTTGTTAGAGTTTGCGATTTCAAAATGCATGATTTGAAAACGTGATTTTTAAAAACGCAGTTTAATCTTTAAAATTTGTGTGTTTCAAAAAAGCACGCAATTCTAAACAATTCATTTTTTGCGATTGATTTAAAATCGCATTTTTTGTCTACAAAATTGCAACGCCAAAGACACCCTTAGTAGACTGCTATACAATTATTACAATTGAGATGACATGGCAATGACAACCTTGGATTTTTATTTTTATTTTTATTTTTTTTTACAGATACTGTACTATCACATCATCCTAACTGTATGAACAATACAAAAAAGAGAGATATCTCTTGTATATCTCTTTTACAAATTTGATAGAAAACATAATTGAATAGAAAACTAAAAATAAATATGCGGCGTAATAAAATAAGAACACAAGAGATTTTTACGTGGTTTGGTCTATGATCTATGTCTACACGATAAAGCTCAAATAGCTACATTATGCTCTTATTACTTGATTGATTTACAATACAGAATACTCATATTTATAGGAAAATTGAGATATGTAAGAATAGTAATCAAATATGATAGATTTGATTACCATCAAACCTAGTTATAATCAACTTTCTAGAATAAAAGTAATGTACATATATATATATATATATATATATATATATATATATATATTTCTTTTTAATATAGGAAATATATTCTCTAACATCTACCTCTCAAACTCAAGGTGAAAGGATTCTGGAAGCTTGAATTTGCAATAAATTCTTCTTTTTGGTTTGGAAATGACAATGATCGGCAACGGTCGATGGCAATAACTAGAGGTGATCGACGACAGTGATTAGAGTTGCGTCTTAAATTTCAATAGGCTAACTACGAGCTAAAATCAAAGTCAACTATGGGCTAAACAGAGCATGAGTTTTAAAAAATACTACAAAGGCTAGGCTTGAGTCTTTAAATAATACCACAAAGATCAAAAGTGGGTCTGAGTCAATAATTGGACTAACGATGACCAAAATAATGAGCGCCGAAAAAATATGGACAACTTGACTTCTTTTATATTTTTTAATTTTTTAATTTATTTTTAACGAGAATTCTTCTTTTCTTTTATTTTCTTGTTTTCCACTTATCTTCCCTTATCTTCCATTTTCTTTTCTTTTCTTTTTTTCTTTGTTTTTTCGCTATCCTTATCCAGGATAGGTAAGATCCAAGTACGACTCCAACTATCCTTATCCAACATAGGAACAGGCAAGCAACCAGAACCAAACAGTAACAATCTTCTCCAACCAACTCGCCGGAGACCGCCAGAAACTGCTGGGAACTTGCCGGTACGACTAGATCTCGCCGGAGAACGCCACAGATCGCTAGGAACGTCGCCGGACAACTCAAAAGTTGGCGGAAAATACCACAAAAGCTGCCGGAAACAAATTAAACCACTATTAAACACCATAGACCGGCCGGAAATTGGCCGGAGACGCCATGATAGTGCAAGGGGAACAACACAAAGTCGCCGGAAAATCACGAAACCCACCGGAATCAATAGATTTTGCCGGAGTAGCCACCATGAAGAGTTTACTACTTTGTTTGTTAGAGTAATGTCCTAGTTTTTAGGGAAAGACTTAGTCTTTAGGGACATCTACTTGTATTTGAATTGTTCCAAGTTTCTGATACCACTTGGCTTTATTTTTGCTAAGTAGGCTGCTTTCTCGTTTCTGTTAAGATTGTGTATTGAATGGCTATTTAAGCCAAAGTTATTGTTAATAAAACTAAGTCATTCAATTCAGCTTGTTGTGTTCTTGTTCTTAGTTTCTTTTCAGATCAAAGTTCCCAACAATCTGGTATCAGATCCCCCACTGGGCCTTACAAATCAAAGCAGCAGTCTTTGAAGTTCTTGCAGCAACATAGAAGATGACTTCAGAGGGGAGTTTTATACAGCCAGCCATTCCTTGCTTTGATGGTCGCTATGACCATTGGAGCATGCTGATGGAAAATTTTCTACGATTTAAGGAATTTTGGGAGTTGGTGGAGCCTGGCTATTTTGAGCCAGCAAGTGAATTGGTGTAGACAGATGCACAGCGAAAGAAGAATACTGAGATGAAGCTGAAGGACCTGAAAGTGAAAAACTATCCTCTTCCAGGCGATTGACCAGACCGTTCTTGACACCATTCTCAAGAAGGATACTGCCAAATATATATGGGACACCATGAAGAAAAAATTTGAAGGAACTGCAAGGGTCAAGAGGTCTCATCTTTAATCTCTCCGCAGAGAATTTGAAACTCTTGAGATGAGGTCTAGTGAAGGAGTGACAGAGTACTTCTCTAGGGTCATGACAGTAGCCAACAAGATGCGATCTTATGGAGAAGATATGCAGGATGTTAAAGTGGTGGAGAAAATTCTACGCTCTTTAACTGAGAAGTTCAATTATGTTGTATGTTCTATTGAGGAGTCAAAGGACATTGATGTTCTTACTGTTGATGAGTTACAAAGCTCATTAATAGTGCATGAACAGAAGTTTCAGAGACATAATGGTGAGGAACAGGCTCTGAAAGTGACATCTGAAGGAGGAAGAGGTTGTGGTCGTGGTACCTACAGAGGAAGAGGAAGAGGGAGAGGTCGAGCACACTTCAACAAGGCAACTGTGGAGTGTTACAGATGTCATCAACTTGGACATTTTTGGTATGAATGTCCTTCTTGGAACAAAGAAGCAAATTATGCAGAGCTTGACGAGGAAGAAGAAATGCTTTTGATGTCTCATGTGGAGTTGTATGAGGCCAGAAGAGAATATGCATGGTTTCTTGATTCAGGGTGTTCTAATCACATGTGTGGCGATCGAACTATGTTCAATGAACTCGATGAAAAATTTCGACATTCGGTAAAATTGGGAAACAACACTAAGATGGATGTGATGGGAAAGGGAAGTGTGAAGCTGCTGCTGAATGGAGTCAATCATGTTGTTGCTGAGGTATACTATATTCCAGAGTTGAGAAATAATCTCTTGAGCATAGGGCAATTGCAAGAAAGAGGCTTGTCTATTTTTATCAAGGGAGGGATGTGCAAGATTTTTCATCCAGATAAGGGTTACGTTTGATAATTCAAACCAACATGAGTGCCAATCGGATGTTTATCTTGCTGACTCAGTCTCAAGCTCCCTCTCAAGTACAATCTGATCAATGCTTTCACACAAAAGGTCAAACCTTGTTTCATCTTTGGCATCGGAGGTATGGGCATCTGAGTTACAAGGGTTTGCGAACCTTACTGTACAAGAACATGGTACGTGGACTTCCTCAACTCTCTGCCTCAAGTGAGACATGCACTGATTGCATCAATGGGAAGCAACACCGTGACCCTATTCCAAAGAAGAGTACTTGGAGAGCAACTCAGAAGTTGGAACTTATTCATGCAGATATTTGTGGCCCGATCACTCCTACATCTAATAGCAACAAGAGGTACATTTTGTTATTCATTGATGACTATAGTAGAAAAGCATGGGTGTATTTCTTGGTAGCGAAGTCAGAGGCTTTAAATTCTTTTAAATGCTTTAAGACTATGGTTGAAAAAGAAACAGGGTTATTTGTTAAGTGTTTTCGCACTGATAGAGGAGGAGAATTCAATTCAAATGAGTTCAATGATTTTTGCAAACAAAGTGGGATCAAGAGGCAATTGACCATCGCTTATACTCCGCAACAAAACGGTGTAGCTGAAAGGAAAAATAGAACCGTGATGAACATGGTTCGTTGAGCTTGGTTTAGTCGACTTGAAGCACATTTCATTGGTGAAGGTTTTCGGAGGTGCGATAGCAAGCAGACATTATTCACAAAGAGAAGCAGAGAAGGAAAAATTGTCATTGTAAGTGTTTATGTTGATGATTTAATTTTTACTGGTAATGATGAAGTTATGATGTTTGAATTTAAAAGCTCTATGTTAAGAGAGTTTGATATGTCTGAGGGGAAGATGAGGTTTTTTCTTGGGATCGAGGTGCTACAAAAGTCTGATGGTATTTATATATGTCAAAGGAAATATGCATTGGAGGTTTTGAGAAGGTTTAGTATGATGGAAAGTAATTCGGTGGGCAGTCCAATAATTTCAGGTTTCAAAATGAGCAAAGACGGAAATAGAGACCTTGTTGATGAGACGTACTACAAGCAGCTGGTGGGTAGTTTAATGTATCTCACTGCCACGAGACCTGACATGATGTTTGTTACTTGTCTCATAAGTAGATATATGACAAAACCAATGGAGATTCATCTACAGGCAGCTAAGAGAGCACTTCGGTACTTAAAAGGGACTGTGAACTATGGAATTCATTATAAGAAAGAAGGAGATGGTGAGTTGTTGGCGTTTACGGATAGCGACTATGCCAGAGATATGGACGACAGGAAGAGTACATCTGGTTACGTTTTTTTTTTTATGAATTCAAGTGCTGTTTCATGGTGTTCAAAAAAACAACCTATTGTGACTTTATCAACCACATAAGCTGAGTTTGTGGCAGCTGCAGTCTGTGCTTGCCAAGGAGTCTGGATGAAGAGAATTTTAAAGGAGCTGGGACATTCTGATGGAGGTTGTACTACTGTGATGTGTGACAACAGTTCATCCATCAAGCTGTCTAAAAATCCAGTTATGCATGGTCGCAGCAAGCATATTGATGTGAGGTTTCATTTCTTAAGGAATCTTACTAAGGAGGGAACAATTGAATTAGTTCATCGTGGGAGTCAGGATCAGGTGGCAGACATAATGACCAAACCATTGAAGCTTGATGTTTTTCAGAAGCTTCGAAAGCTGCTGGGAGTATGTGATATTTCTGATATAAACTAATTGCTTCACAGCATTTAGTTTAAGGTAGGGAATGAAGAGTTTACTGCAGTGTTTGTTAGAATAATGTCCTCGTTTTTAGGGAAAGACCTAGTCTTTAGGGACATCTACTTGTATTTGAATTGTTCCAAGTTTCTGATACCACTTGGCTTTATTTCCGCTAAGTGGGCTGCTTTCTCGTTTCTGTTAAGATTGTGTATTGAATGGCTATTTAAGCCAAAGTTATTGTTAATAAAACTAAGTTATTCAATTCAGCTTGTTGTGTTCTTGTTCTTAGTTTCTTTTCAGATCAAAGTTCCCAACACACCGATCGGTATCTGAAATTTGGAGATGGCACATGAATGAATCGGATCTGTAGAAGAGGAATACAGCTCAAAAGTAGAACTTCTTGATGCCAGAGCTGTAGGAAACGACGCCTTGCTCTTCTTTTTTTGCTGGGCTCTTCTGATTGAACAACAACAAAAAAGACACGAGCGGCATGGGTTGGAGGAAAGTTTATCTCCAATCACGGACACCACTGTTTAACAAAATAGAAGGAAAAAAAAAAATGAAAAGAAGAGAAACAGAGGGCATTGATCGATCTAGATGGATGATGTGGACAACAGATTGTAAAACCTTTGGAGTGTTCTGACTATAGAGACACCGACAATAATTTGCGGAAAACAACAAAAAAAAGAACATGACAATAATTTTTGAAAAAATAGAAAACAATGAAAAGACAATAGAACAGAATAAAAATAAATAAAAATAAAAAAATTCATAGGGCAATTGGGTCGAACATTAGCTTTAGCCTATAACTCTGATACCATAATAGAAAACATAATTGAATAAAATACTGAAGATAAATATGTGGAATAATAAAATAAGAGCACAATAGATTTTTACGTGGTTTAATTTATGACCTACATTCACAGAATAAAGCCCAAAGGGGTACATTATGTTTTTATTACTTGATTGATTTACAATACAAAATACTCATATTTATAAAAGTTGTTTGGTAAGTAATTGTGTATTTGAATAGTAGTAAGAAGTGATTGATGTGATATAAAATTTAAGAATGTTTTATAGAGAAGTGAAAAAGTTTTATTTTGTAGTGGGTTTTTTTTATTTGAATAGTAGTAAAAAATTATTGATGTGATGTAAAAAGTGTAAAAAAATTATAATGTTTTTTATTTGATTTTTTTTTGGAAAAGTAAAATAGGAATTGGAAATTTTACATTTAGTTGCCAAACAGCTTCAAGATAATTGAGATAGATAAGCTTCCTCAAAAAAAAAAAAAAAAAATTGAGATAGATAAGAATGGTTGATTTGATTACCATCAAACCTAATTACAATCAAACTTTATAAAAGAAAAGTAACATTCAATATCAATACATATATATTTCATTTTAATATAAAAAATATATTCTCTAACAAAATTTAATATTAAATATGTGAGACGTACAAGAAGATATACAATAGAATGCAACGAAATCAAAGCGTTTCTCAGCTAGGAACTCATCACGAAATTAGCAGATTATGATTAAAATGTCTAATCCGTTTAATTAAATAAATCAGTTTTGAGTTAACATATATAGTCTTATACTCATACATTAGCACAACTCAAACCCAACACGTGAACACGAATTATCACTCCGAGCTCCTGTATAGTAGTATACTGATCCTGGCATGGTACGTTTTTTGCTGCATGTGATAAGTTGATCATATCTAGTATTAATTATTTGTACGCATTTGCAGTTCAAAATATAATACGTCTCCCCGTTTTGATTTGGAAATAGAATATATATAGCATTGTAGTTGGAATAAAGACCCTTTAATAGAGTTTCCCCAATCCTGGGTTGTTCCAGTGGAGGTTAGAGTCTCCTAACTACTAGGGCTGTTGAGTTTTGTCCCCCCAGACTAGATCCGGTGGTGGTTTTAGTCCTCCTAACCCTTTTAGACTACGGAGGTTTGTTTTATTTCTTTGTATTTTTTAGTTTTCTTTGTTTGTTTGGTGGGAAATCACTAAACAGAGGTTGTAAAGGAGGAGAGTCTGCCGTTCGTGTTGCTAGCGGGAAGATTTGGTAGTGATTCGGTTTCTCAACATTCTTTGGGGCCAAATTTGCTTAGATCCACCGTTCTATAGTCGACACGCGCCCTCCAGCCTTTTTTGCCGCCGTCCTCTGATCCATCTACCGCCTTCTTTGGCCGAGACTCTCACCGGTGACCGGCACGTGGTCTTCACGCGATGGGGGGTTTCCACCACTTTGGCCGCGTGTGAAGGCTACGCCTGTATTTTTTTGTCGTTTTTGGTGGTAGTCGAGGACTTCTGGTGATCATCCACTGCATAAGTTATTTTGACGACGATGCGTGTATTTCACGCGCCGTCGCAGGTGGCATTTTCTTCCAGAGGCTGTTTCTGTTTGGTGTTTATTGTTGGCAGATTGTATTTGACAGGTTGCTCTGTGTTAGATTATCCTAGTAATTGCTTTTTTAGCACATATTGTTTGTGTTCGACTCCATAATGCAAGTAGTAATTTCTATGTTGACACAGATGCACATTTTTGCTGGCTAGGACTATTTGTAGCAATTGTTAGTATAATCTGTGTTTTTTGGGGTAACTGTAATGGGTTCTTATAGATTTGGATTCCTGTATTGGTATGAGTCTGTCTAACTCTTGTATCAATTTAATTGTAACTTTATTACCCTTTGAGAGCTATTAAGGAAATATATACATTTTCACTTATAAAAAAAAATAATAAAAAAAAATAATAATAATAATAATAATAATCCCAAGATATAGGGGATCGGATTTTATTTTATTTTTAATCCATTTTTTAGTATTTTTTTCACTGTATTTTGTTTTTGGTAGGTTGTTATGAAGTTTTTTATTCCTGTAATCCTTTTCCAATTTGTTTTTTTAAATAATAATAATAATAAATAATAAATTCCCTGCTCAAGTCCCCTTGTGAGCTTCAGCAGTTGCATTTGACACGCTGACATGTCTTGTATGAGCAGGACTTTATGAGACTTAAATGGTAATACCCACTTTTAATTTTGAGGATGAAACTCAAATATGTGATTTAATTTGGCAGCTCAAAACTTTTTTCGAGCATGTGATGATAATCCTTATAAACTCTCGCAATTTGCTAAACACCCTAATCCTGAAATTTTCGGCTACGGTTTAAGATCGAATTGCATATATATATATATATATATATATATATATATATATATAGGATTTCCATGATCTAATCAAACTTTATGGGGCTAATGGAAATTGCTGAAAGTTAGGTGGGAATATCGTTGTTAAACATTATTATTATTTATTGCAGCTTTATCCTTTTGAGTTTTTGTGATGAAACTGGCTGTTCAGCTAGCCGGTGGCGTATGGGACTCGAGCATTTATGAGGTAGTTAGAAGGCAACCCAAGCGAGGAAATGGCCATAAATTGGAGTGGCGTTTACTTGTTTTGTTAGAAAAGAGACCAAAAAACACAAAATTCTTCCCATAGGAGGAGGAGGCTGCTTTTTCCAGTGCTCCGATCCACTCATTTTTTTTTTTGACAACAACCTTTTTTGTGTTTTGTAGAATATTCTGTGCGTGTCCAAAATGATTACCAGCCCCTTCAAAAAAAAAAAAAAAAAAAAAAAAAAACACCATAGTCTAAAGTATAATCCATCACATCCATGATATTTTACAACTATAATCTGCCTAGCTCCTTCATATATTCATTAAATAATAATTAAAAGAAATTAATAAGTCAAAAAGATCAACTGTCGCATCAACCTGCGTAAATGCATGGATCGATGATGGATATAAACGTCCATAACTTGAGCACCCTCACTTTCGTCTCATCTGATACATGATCCATGATACATGATACATCCCTCTACGCTTTACCAAAGCAGAAAAAATGGGATCTATCAATTGGCAGTCCCTCTATCTACCAGTACCGGCCCTCCTCTTCGGCACCTTCGTTTTCTTAATCCTTCGCCTACGCAAATGGCAGAGCAGCTCAAAGTCACTCAGGCCACCGTCACCGGCAGGCCTCCCAATCATCGGCCACCTCCACCTGCTCACAGACATGCCCCACCTCTCACTGGCCCACCTCGCCCACAAGCTCGGCCCCATCATCTACCTACGACTCGGCCGAGTCCCCACGGTGGTGGTCTCCTCTGCTGACCTCGCCAAGCATGTCCTCAAGACCCACGACCATATCTTCGCCAGCCGCCCACAGCTCATCTCAGCCCAGTACCTCTCCTTCGGCTGCTCCGACGTCACCTTCTCCCCCTACGGCCCCTACTGGCGCCAAGCCAGGAAGATCTGCGTCACCGAGCTGCTCAGCGCGAAACGGGTCAGCTCCTTCCAACTGATCCGAGACGAGGAGGTGAATCGGGTTCTGAGCTCCGTGTCAGCTCAGTCGGGTTCAGAAATCGACCTGGGCGAGCAGTTCTTCGCTTTGGCAAACGACATACTGTGCCGAGTGGCGTTCGGGAAGAGGTTCAAGGAGGAGTCGGGAGAGAGGCAGAAGCGTCATTTGGTGGATGTTTTGACGGAGACGCAGGCGTTGTTTGCTGGGTTTTGTCTGGGTGACTTTTTTCCCGACTGGGAGTGGATCAACTGGGTGAGTGGGTACAAAGCGAGATTGAGCCGGAACTTGGAGGATCTGAGAGCGGTTTGTGAGGAGATTATCAAAGAACATGTGGATGAGAAGGGCAAGGCTGGTGTGGTGGGTAAGGAGGATTTCGTAGATGTGCTGCTTCGGGTGCAACAACGAGAGGACTTGGAGGTCCCCATTACAGACGATAATCTCAAAGCTCTGGTCCTGGTATTTCTCTTCAAATCTCTCTCTCTCTCTTTCCTTTTTTTTTTTTATTAAAAAAAAAAAACCTTTTTATATTATTTATTTATTTTATGGATAAACCTTTTTATATTATATAGCTTTTCTTATCAATAAGATTTTTATACAAAAGAGTCAAAGACAAAAGATAAATATACTTATAATAATATCCGTGTGATTTTGAAATTATGATCCTTAAATTAGGAGGCAGGTAACAATAGATATAACAATAGAAGCCTCGCAAATTGCACAGAAAATCCAGGAAATCCCAATCCAACTTGCTGCTTTTTGAAAGAGCACAAATAGTGACCCTTTCTTCTGCTGAAATTGTTGACATGATTGAAATGCAATGAGTAGTTTATCATTCTTTTTGCTTTTCAATTAATCTTTTTGAGACTTATCCTCTTAAAAGTGATAAGAGAGAATACATCATGGGACAAGAAAATAAGTTTTGTTTTTGTTTTTGTTTTTTAATGCGTCGATAGTAGTTTTTAGGACCCTTGCCTAACGCAAACAAGTTTTTTTGTTTTGGGATTTGATTCATACACAACACCATCACAACAACCACACAACAACTCCTCACATGAGAGTGGGCTCCAGTGCGTGGGGTCCACCCTCATGTGAGAGGTTGTTGTGTGATTGTTGTGTTGGTGTTGTAAATTTAACATTTTCCTTTTATTTTTGTTTCGTTTAATAGGACATGTTTGTTGCCGGAACTGACACATCAGCAGCAACACTAGAATGGACAATGACTGAGCTTGCAAGACACCCGGCAGTGATGAAGAAAGCACAGGAAGAAGTTCGAAATATAGCATCCATCAGAGGCAAAGTTGAAGAAAGCCATCTTCAACATCTTCATTACATGAAGGCAGTGATTAAAGAGACAATGCGGTTGCGCCCCCCAGTCCCTCTCCTAGTTCCTCGAGAATCCATGGATAAATGCAATCTGGATGGCTACGAAATACCTGCAAAAACTAGGGTTCTAATCAACACTTACGCGATTGGGAGGGATCCCAAGTCATGGGAAAACCCTCTGGAGTTCAATCCTGAGAGGTTCACGGATAACAACATTGAGGTCAAGGATTCAGATTTCAGGTTTCTACCATTTGGTGGTGGCAGGAGAGGGTGTCCGGGTTATTCCTTGGCGTTAGCTACCGTAGAGATTGCGTTGGCTCGCCTCCTGTATCATTTTGATTGGTCATTGCCTCAGGGGGTTGGTGCTGATGATATGGATCTCAGTGAGATTTTTGGGCTTGCAACCAGGAAAAAGACTCCCATTGTTCTTGTGCCAACAGCCAATAAGCACTATGAGTTCAAGGGCTGACCATACTTAGTCCTCACTTCCTAGACTCCCAAGAATGTCTATTTATAAGTTCCTTGTGCTTTCCTAGACTAGGGTTAGAAAAAACATCATGGGAGATCTCATATATATGCTTTAAAAACATGTTAAATTTGCATTTAAATAATACTAATTAAAAACAAAATCTTCCATTCGATGTAAATTCATATAAACAAAACCGTGCTTTAAATTTTCGTTACACCGCCTCGCAGTAGCCTATCAACATTAGAGGATTGTGCATCTCATAGAACCAATGAACACTCTGATATCATGTCGACAATGGTTTCTTCATCTTCAGCCTTTAACCCTGGTGATGAAATTTTCATCATTGTAATGTGCTGAAAGGAATTGATATCTCTATGACCATAATATAGATTAGCGAGCAAAAATTATATCCAATTACCCATTAAACTCACTTGGCCTTCTCCTTTGGCTTTTCCTCCAACTCCTCCGTTGTGGTTGAATTCAGAGCAGTCAACTTCCCAAAAGATTCTTTTGCATCCCCAAAGAAGTCTTTCACTTTATCAAGCACCGTTTTGATCTCATCTTCAGTCGGCAGCTGAAAATTAGATTCAGAAGCATAAATATACGTGAAATCTACAAAAAGGCTGATCTAAGTTGAAAAAAAAGAAAAGAAAAGAAAAAAAAAAGGAGCATTGCAAATGGTATTGTAGACCATCGGTATATTTAGATTCTAACTAGACTCATTGCAGTCCACTAGCTTAAATCTTAAGTTGTCTAATAATCTGAGTATCTGATGCTCAAGTTCTAACATCAAGTTAGCAACAACAAAATAACTTGAAAAAGAAGAAAACCAATCGTCACCTCAATAACATCTGCAGTAGCAAGAGCAGCTCTCACATTGCCATTTTCCTGCATGTTCAGCACTCCTACAACGTAAGACAAAGGATGGCAGGATTGTTTTTTGGCAGACTCTTGAAGAGCATATATGCATGTATATGTGTACACAGTACATATGTACATAAATATGTATGTAGTCATGCACGTATGTCAGAAATAGTAGGGATACCATACATTTTAAAGTATAGGCTATAGGCATATTTACCACCAGTTTGTAGCCATATCTGAAGTCAGTAGCTGTTCGCAATATACGATACTGCTTAAATGCTGTCTTCTGTATCTCCTTCTCATCCTATTGCAATCATACACAAGCTGTCAGCAATGCATGAAAATTCAATGGAAAAGGACTTGAGAATCACTAAAGAAGAAAACATGGTATGCACTCCATGAAATTATTTGCCTGTCATATAAATGATGTGATACACGATCTAAATTTCATATTTGGTTAGCTGAATATGGAATTTATTATGAGTTGTGCTTGACAGCAGTGTTAGGAAGGGTCAAACATAGCATTGCATAGTCCCAAACACACAAAGCTTTCCAAAATATGTAATATTGGTGTGCACAAATTGTTTGTAAGTACATGACTGCAGATTGTTGCAATAGACAATAATATTAGGGGAAAAGACATTTTGCCCCCCTAATTTATCCACGTTGTGGCAATATTCCCTCCAATGTACAAAAATTTAGATTTGACCCCTCCGAACTTGTCAACGTGTGGCAAAAAATACAATCCGTCCATTCGCCTGCCTGTTTGGACGGAAAGTCGATCAGGTGCGTTGCACGTGACCTTTTAATGTATTTTTTCTTCCAAAATTGCCCCCACCCCTTCAACCTTTATATTTGCACATGTATGGGAAAAAAGACACGTGTTGACAAATAACAGTGAGATTATTTGTCGTACTTCTTGATGAGCTCGGACTTGGTGAGCGGCACGACGAGCGGTGACGACACTGGCATGTAGGAGACTGGATACTTCTCTATGGCCCTCAGCATACCCTCGAAGTTGAACCTCTCCATCAACGTACACTAGTGTCTCGCCCATTGCCACCGCCCTCACCAGCATGAAGAATCCAAACACGTGGAAGTGGCAGAAATTGCTTATGCATGAGAGTGAAGTTGGGGGTAAATATCTCTAATCTTTCTGTCCCGTGGGATGCATCTAACATTTGAACATGTCTAAGTCAGTGGTGGACACCTCCAAGGATGATTGTATATCACAATTACTCTTAGCAAGGAGGATTGTGACAATAATTAAGCCCTTGTCAACTCTTCTAGAGAAGCCATTGACTTGATTGGAGCATTTCGTAATTATCCAAACGGCAGTAGTGAAGGCATAGGCGAGTTTGATTCTTTGCCGCAATTGGACCTTTCCTTGAAAAGATCTCATCCCAGTGGCTTTTGGAATGAATATGCTGAAGAAAGGCATACCCTCGGACATTCTAATATACAACAGGACCCCTCCTTCCGAGTGAATATATTTTATCAGTCAAACTTTGAAAATATTAATTTTGAGCAGCAACATGATCTACATAGTCAAAATACAAACAATGCTGCAAACCAACCAGACTATACACAACAGCAATCTGTCATGCTCTGTTTTTTGAACATGAAACAGAGGACGTGAAGAATGTTTTTTTATGTCAAGGTAAGTTTTCCTAGAGCAGCAGATTCATCAAGAGCTACTGCACTTGAGGAATAAGTTGTCATTGATCTTAGCATTGCTCCTCAAGCTGCAATCTACAGATAAGGAAACTAAAATAATCAAGGCTACACGTGCAGCTGCAGCAATGAAAGCTTGTACAGATGGAATAGGCACAGATCATACAATCAAAGATCTTGGTATTATGCTACGTGGGCCCTTACGTGGGCACAAAAACATGTGCCACGTGGGCACATGAAAACCATGCAAACAAAACAATGGATCCGGCAAACAAAACCATGGGTTGCATGACTAGCTTATTTTCTGTTTGTACAGCCTTAGAAATGATAATCTTCTCTGTTTGTGTCATAGCTAGGCTGAACTTTGTTACAATTCCCTCATAGTATTGAAGCACCATGGTTAGAAAGACAAATGGGTTTGTCAAAGGTTGTCTTCGTGAGGAACTAAAGAAAGTGCTTGGATCAATGGCTGACGTAATCGATGATATGGGGGCTTGTGTGTGATCCGATTAAGAGGTGCAATGATTGAGGAGGTTTAACAAAAGAGAAAAAAAATGGTTGTCAGCAAGGTCTTGGTTCGGGTTTATGGTGAAGGCGTGAAAGTTTTCTTTAACAGGGACGATGAGGTTAGGACGTTTGAATGCGTGTCTCGGATGGTTCTGCAATGAACCAATAGAATCCGTGGCTTTCTCGAACAAGGAAGCAAAGCAACTGGGTCGAAAATCTTCACCCAAAGCATTGACGGAGTGAGGAAGCCATTGATGGAGCTTTATCCAAAGCATTTCTGTGAAAGTGCCATGCGAGTGTGGTCTTTGTTGGACGTTGTTTTAAAATCAAAACACACAGTTTCATTTAAGAGCTGATGGGATGGGGATATTTTTGGAAGGATAAATGCATTAAACGGTCATGTGCGTTGCACGTGACCAACTTTCCGTCCAAATAGACGGGCGAATGGACGGATTGTATTTTTTGCCACGCGTTGGCAAGTTCGGGGGGGGGGTGTCATATCTAAATTTTTGTACATTGGGGGGTATATTGCCACAACGTGGATAAATCAGGAGGGCAAAGTGTCTTTTCCTCATAAAATTATATATGACACAATTTGGGCAAGCTTCCCCAAGTATAGAGGCAGGCAAATTCTCTAATTGATTGAAATATCTTGATATCAATGGTTTAATAATAGAAGACCAAACCAGCACCCCCCCCCCCCCCCCCCCACCCCCTCCCGCCCCCCCCCCCCCCCCCCCAAAAAAAAGAAAAAAAGTAAACACCATCATGGTTTCCTGAAACAGTTAACTTTTAAATCCAAGGACTAAATATCTAGTGTACAAGATCTCAGTGAAAGCAGAACTTACACGGTAAATAACTGACGCAAGATTTTTAGCAAGTGTATCTTTGTAGATATATTTCCCTAGGAAGTTATCCTTGGCCGCAAGCATGATTTTGGCAGTGGTGCCACCTGTTATCAGGCTAAGTGGATACCAAAGATAAACCTGTACAAAGAGCAAGGAGTTCAAGATATGCTCGATGAAATGTTCCAATAATTCCAATTCGAAAAAACTTTTATCCTAGAGAAATATGAATATTTAAGAACTACATGTCAATGATTATAAGAAGCCAATGACCCAGAATCCAATGCAGATTACCAGAGTCCAGAGGCCTGGAGCAGAGTAGAAAAATAACTGAATTACGAAGACCCAGAAGGACTCAACCTTGATTACATGCAGACTTTTTAAGGTCAAAATGAAATTACATGGAGAAAAGTGTTATAATGAAATATCAAAATAAAGATAAAGTAAAGAAAGCTATTGTTTCTGGAAAGATAAAAACAAATCATGCAGATGACTCCTGGCTACAAAACAACCAATTTCTTAGCTCATAAACCATCACAGAGTGCAAGAAACTAAGAATAAGATCTTAGCCGGCTAAAACCAATCAACTTATTTCATGAAATCAATTCCAGCCGCCACAGCAAGCTAATACCCGTCCAATGGATTTAAAATTTAAAGAACCATCAAGGAATCCTTTAGATTAATTAAGTGTCTGATGAACATGCACCATGAACATAAAAATGCAGGCCAAACCGATGAAATCAGTAATGCTCCGTTTGGTTGCTCAAAAAATGGAAAATAAATGAACATTTGAAAATAGAATTTCATTCAATTCGGGACCTCAAAAGATAAACTTCCACTCAGTTGAGCATATCAGTGGGCAAAGAAAAGAAACTCTATATTTCTCTCACTATGTCAGCTTTACCAGCCATCGGCAAACATAATCATACAAGAGTCAAGACCAAGATGAAAACTTTCTGTTTCCCAGAGTATTCTCAGAAACCAATAAGTGATTAAAAGAAATAGTAATCAAGAGAAAGGGAAAGATAAAGAGAACACACATTTGCCATACGGATGAAGATGACAAATTTGGGGTTGCCATCGTCTTCAATCTTGGGCAAGGAAGGAGGTGGAGACCTCTGAAATTGACGAGCTTGCATTCCTTTCTTTCCCTTCGCTTGAACCACCAATATGTGCTTCTGCTTCTGCTGAGGCTTCTGGGTCGTTCTCCCAGAGGAGAAGAGTGACTGCTTGACCAACCCATCTCCGTTTGTCCTCGAATTCGATAAGGGAAGCCGAACCAGCGCGTTCAGAGACATACCCACCTCCATTTTTCACTCTGCCAGTCTTTCTTCAATGGGTTCTGTGTCTTCTTTGTATTGCGAGGTGGATAGCGGGACAAATCATCAAGAGTCAAGAGTGTCCGAGGGACTCTTATCCACACGCGCTCAGAGATCTCTAAGGAATGGAGTGCGACAGAGATATATACCCGCCTTACACGTGGCAGACGGTAAGGCCTTACTGTATGGTCCCACAAATGAAGTTGCCGCTGATCGACGATGATCATCGCCATATAAATTTTTATTATTTTATTTTTTTAATAATTCGAATTTCAATTGAGCTCCTAAAAATATAGCAAGTTACTCTAACAAAACTAAAACATGGATACAATTAAGGATTTTTTTCATCCATATCTAATTTATGACTTGTTTAACAGTTGCTTTGTCTAATCCATGAATAGCAGAATTTATCACTCTACTAAAATGGCCAATCCGCCAAGATTGCATACAAATAAACACTTCACGTATGTCATCACATACAGGGGTAGAGCTAGTCTCAAGCTTGGGGGGCTTGGGTCCCCAAGCATTAAGGTTTTCTAAAAATAATAATAATAATAATAATTTACCTCTATTTTTTTTTTTTTTTTTTTTGCCCCTCCAATTTTTTTTTTTTTGTTTTTCTAATTTGGTCCCCCAAATCCCAAATGCTCGCTCCACCGTTGATCACGTATTCTTGTGCCATTCAGTTTGCCAAATGTATGTTTTTTTTAAGACTTAATTTATTGCACTCATTATTTTGATTATATGTCGGTGTTTTAAATAATTTTTTTTTAAAAAATATATTATTTTTAATATTTTTATTAATAAATTTAAACTAAATTAATAAACCAAATTTTTTATTATTTGTTTTTTATCAATTGAGGACATTTTTGTCTTTTAATCAAAATTAACGTCCAAAACTGATATATTCCGTCCATGTTAACGAGTCTGAATGACGAAAGGGGACAAAATATGTAAAGTTGGTAGTTAGATGCTCTATTTTGGTCGAGTTAGTAGTTTGTGGCAAATAGGCTATGTAAAACGCAATTAATGCCACGTCAGCATTTGTAGGTTATTTTAGACGGAAGGAGTGAAATGGAAATTTCAAATAATGTAAGGAGTTAAAAGTAAGATTCAGAAACCTAAAGAAAAAATTGAAATGAAAAGATTACTCAAGCCCTTTTATATAAGGTTGGCCGCTTATAAATTTGGTGAATTTACTTGCAATATTGAAGATTTGAAAGGATTGGCTTCAAATTTTTAACTGTAGAAATATATGATGGAAAAATAATATGAAAGAGAGAAGAGAGCGGAATTAAGTAGAAAAAGAGGCCGATAAAGCGTTAGGGCTACATAATATATTGAAGTATATATTATATTAAACATATCTCCTAATGAACATTTAAACTTAGACTAAATAAGGGCTGGAGAGAATAAAGCTTAGTTTAAAGAATATAAAATATTATTTAACATTAAGAATAGAAGGAATGTAATATAGGAGGTGGTATCAAAAGCAGACAAATTTGAGCATTGCTTTAAATATGAATGAAACATAAGAAATATTGTCCGATCCATTGCACATGGATGGCTTTCAGCTCCACATACACAACAAATTATTCCTCTTTAACTCCAATTCTCTCATATTTTATTTAGGAGAGCAGTCTTATTGCATGTGTTTAATTAGGCTAATCCTATACATAAAATTAGTCACATACGGTAACTGAGTTCCTCAAAGTTCGGAGCATTTCCAGGAAGAAGCTGCAATGATGGGCTTAGACTTCCATCCAAGAACCAAGCAGCCCTTCTCTTCCATAACTGTGTAACCCTCACAAACATTAGCCTTTCCTAGCCATTCTTCCGCCTGCATTATCATCTTCACAGGCGTAGCCTGAAACCCAGCCCGGCTCATTCTCCTTCGCCATTGGTCAATCTTTTCATGCCGCTCCACTCTGGCCGGCCCCTCGCAGCTTACTATGTTCTTAATCTCCTCCGCATAAAAGAACTGCTCTATCTTCGCTTGCCTCGTGTCATATTTGGGCAACATTGCATCTAGGGAGTCAAAGATCGCCGAGTAGTAATGCAATGCTTCCATGAACCTCCCTAGAAAGAAAGGCCCATTGTGGCTCGAGTCTTGCTCAACTAGAACGAACACCTTTGGCGATAGCTCATGTAATATCTGTAGCACTGAATTTAAAGCTCCTCGGCTCTCTTTCACCGCACAATGCAGCTGAAGTATGCTGTTGATGACTAGAATCTCCCCATCAAGGATTTTGAAATCTTCAGGCTTCAGGTTTTCAAGGTTGCTTTCCACATATAGAAATTCAAAACTCAATCCCAAGCCTTTGGCATAGAGCTCTAACTCATACCCGATATCCTGCAGCCACTCACTGCAGTTTCGACGCCAGTTATTCGAAGGCGGCTAACTGTTTGGCGGCCTACACGGTTGGCTAGGCTTTGAATCAGCCTACGCCATTGATGGCCATGGGGCAGGCCTAAACTCATGCCCAAGTCCACCACATGAACACAACTCTCCCCCTCAAAGGCTTCCATTATCAACGCGTTGGCGACAAAATGGGCGAATTGGATTCGTGGACACATCTCATAAACAAGGTGCAAGGCCTCGTCCTTCTCTGATGTAGCAGCCATTGTTTTTGCTTTGAGGCCTATAACTCCCGCTGCCCCGAGTGGCTGAACCAGGGCGAGGCGTTCGGAAAGTCCTTGGACAAAGCACGAAGCGACTCGCTGAAACGAAGTTCCGAAGACGAGGGCATTGGCCCTCAGCTCAGATAGTAATACTGAAGCATGTGCTTTGTCGCGACAAGTGACAGCCTCAGCACAAGAAACGAGTTGTTGTACTAGTTTTATCTCGTCTCCGCCACTCCCTTCTTCCTCGTACCGGTGTTCTTCACCTCCCATCATCGCCGTAGTTGCTTCTTCCATGGCCTCAATTGCCAAGTATCTCTGATTGTAAGCCCATACATGGTCTCGAAACTGAAGTCTTGGCAAGCTATACCGGCTATTAGTGCTCGAGCTGCCGCCTCCATTATAGAGGTTACCGTTACTTCTAATCGAATATTGATCATCATCACTCGATGCCTGCTTTAGCCTCTTAGGATTTCTCATTTTATCCATGGGGATTGGCCAGGACGAATAACTGTTGGGCAACGTGTGAAGAGAAGGGAAACTAAAGCATGCTTGGTTGAGATCAAGATCATTGATCACCCCGTTTCTTCCCTCATTACCCAAGAACTCATGAGTCGAAATGTGGAGAGGAGGTACCATAGTGTACGTTGTCTTCAAATTTATCAAACTTTTATGCAATGAGGCTAACGACCTATCTATATATATATATTGTGGCTTGAACTTGAGACTTCAGTAGCTGAGGGCGGCTATAACAAGGTTCTGAAATATTTAGAAAGATTCAATGAACCTAGCCAGCTACGAATTGAATTAAATGTATGCAATTAAAAAAACAGAGTTTGAAGTTTCCCAAGGCCTCCTATATAATTACAGCATGCATAGAACAATGTCAGCATAGAGCAATGAGAGAGTGAGAGTATATCTTCCATCATTTTCAGGGAATCCAGGAGATTAGGAGTTTAATATTTTAAATCCAGCTAGGGCCGGGGTTGATCCTCATGTGACTGTCATGTTTCTATTGACAATATTCTTCCCATTTTTCTTGGGACATTTGATTTATACTTTCATATGTATATATAGTTTTATTTTACAAGGTCAAAACCACGTTGTACGTTGGTGATCGAACAAATATATAATTTGTGGTTTAACTACAGCTAGGAGAAGCTCATCGCAAGTATACAAACCAAAATGTTTTCTCTGCCCATATCAGCATGTACGTAATACTTATAATAATCAAACCCACCATGTTTTAGTCGTCCATTTGGGCTTTTGTTAGTGTATTAATGTATCTACAGGGTATAATTAATGGATGAATATATTGTGAATGGTGTTTGAAATGACTCGTACAGGATAAGAGGATATACCATCTGATACCATATTTTCCTTGCTAATGTTAAACTCATTAGCTAGCATTACCTCGATTGATCGATCTATCAGCAATTAATCATTCTGATCGATCTCAATTAATTAAATAGAGAATTAATTGTATTTTGCTGACTTAAACCATATAAATATCGATTACACACTGTCCATTTACATACATAATAATATACAACAGAACAACTGATACACTTACAAGGAAAGATTAATTGATTGGGTGATTTCTTCCTTAGACCACTCCCAATGGCTTATTTATTTTTTAATCTATAATAGCTAGCCAAAACTCATTTTATCTAGTTTAGCTAACGAGTTTTAAAAGATATCCTTCATCCAATTATCTAAATTTCTCTATATTTTATTAAAATAAGCATTTTTAAAAAAATTTATTCTTTTTTTTTTTTTAAAAAAAAAAAAACCCCATCTCCACATGACCGCATTTGCACTCATCTCCACGACGGCGTAATCAGTGCCGACTTTGATCTCAGCCCTACAAGGCTGCAACGCACGTTAGGTGACTCGCTTGCCGACTATTTGGTATCGGAATCGGGTAACATGCCGCTCCAACTACACAGAACCGGCCGTATCAAACATTTTGTTCACGCCGTTACTCAAACGGTCCAATCCCTCCGAGAAAACCTCTGTTGCCCTCTTCAGCTCACTCATGACAGCGTTTACCCTCTCCCTCCCCTTGTCCTCGTCCAATCCTGCCATCTTCGGCAATCCATACAAATCCGAGTGCGTGGATTGTGTGGCGCAAGATCATGTGCCCGCCTAAGCTTCTTCAGCGCGGTTTCCCCGGAATTGGAGGGAGCCAGAAGGTGAAGAACACTGTCCAAATAGCTGGCAAGCGAGTCTCTAGAGTCATCTGCACCTATCTCGGCCTCATATCTGGAAGTGGATGGAACAACGACACACAGAGAGAGAGAGAGAGAGAGAGAGAGAGAGAGAGAGAGAGAGAGACGCAGAGAGAAGAAAGCTGGAAGAAAAAATAATAATAATAAAAAAGGATACATCTGTGAACAGTGCAACGCCTCATGTAGCGTTGCACTGTTCACAGATTCATGAAAACACTATTTTGGATTCAGGATAGATGATTTGATGGAGGGAGGTTTCGCGCCTTTTACTATCTATTCTAACCAAAAGTGGGTTTTACATAACTCACTGTGAATGCTCTTAAATATGGATCCATGGTTAGTGAGATTTGATCGTTACTCATTATGGTGAGATTGGCTTTATATTTGCCTATGTGATCATTGCCTTCTGTAACGGAAAGATTAATGCCAACAACTTGATTGCTGCCAAGTACTAATACACCCTCTTATCAAGCTAATTATGGGTCGAGTAAGTTAGTATCGTTTGAACAGTAAAACGACATAACCCTCTTAGTATTGTTTACTGTTCAAACGATTCAGATTAACGTCGTTTGAAAATAAACGACGTTAATTTGGTGTTTCAATACTATATTTAATGGGCTAAATAAAAAGTGTCATTTTTTTTGGGGGGGGGGTTAAAAAACAACATTATTCAAGCAACCCTAAACCCAATTTTTTTTAGTGAACCGTAAACTAAGTGAAGAGATTGATGTGGAACTCTTGAATGTGGGCTCAGAATTTGAGGAGATTGATAAACCGCACAATTAGATGATTCGACCCATAAGGCAGGTAGAGTCCATACCAGCTTGGGCTAGAAGGTTGAGGTCGGTATCCATAGCTATTGTATATGTCAATGATTTCTTTCAGAGACTTCGAATTCATTTTGTTAAGGTGTGTGTGGACATGACATACGGGGAAAAATGACATTATTGGAAAGAAATTTTCGAAATTCAGAGTCAATGTATTCTACCCTCCATCAGTTTGATCAAAGGATTTAATTTTGGAGGAAAATATATTTTCAACTAGGAGCTTGAATTTTTTATAGTAATGGAACCGCACGCAGGATAAAGCCATGAGTATTTAGAGAACTCATCAACAAAAATAATAATATTTAGAACCTTTAATTGAAGAATATGGGGGAGGTCCAAACATCCGAATGTTTTAATTCTAATTTTAATTTAGTCATTCTAAGTTTCTAATTTCAACAATTAAGTCCTTGAATTTTCTTCCATCAATATTGTACTGTTTAAATAATTAATTGTATACTACATCAAACTAATTGATTAAAATCTCGTTTGATATGTTGCCACATGTAATACAAATACCCCATAAATAAAAAATTATAAAAAAAATAAAAAAATAAAAAATAAAAATAGAAAGAGGAGTGGCCGCCCCGCCTAGCTAGCCTGTGATCAGGGGCAGCCCCTCAACATGCATAATTAAGAAAAGTGAACATAAGGTTCCTTTTTTATTTATTTATTATTATAATTTTTTTTTGTGTGTGTAGGTGGGAACATAAGGTTGAATTTGTCGATAACTTGACGTGAGCAACCATTATATAAGAAGATTGTGAAAACTACATTAATCGATTAATGAGCAGAAGTTTTTATTATTATTTTTTGGTAATAGTTAAGCGAGTTATGGCTTACTAATTGCATCAGAGGTGGATTTGACATCCAAGAAAAAAAGTTAAAAGCAAGACGACGATGGGAAAATAATTTTCTGATCTCTGCTATATATGCTCATCAATCCGAAAGACTAAGTCTCAAGATCGATCTACCTCTCATTTTCTTGATTGTTTCGCCAATAATTTATTTTTTTCCCTCGATCTGGTCTTGTCTTGCACCTGACCCTCGGATATATGTAGACAGTGTAGGTAGCAGCGTTAGAAATTGCTGAATATTAAATCGTGTATTCTAGCTAGAAGAGGTTTGAGGAGCTAGGAGGTAAAGATGAAGATCCATGTTTAATTTTGTCCAAAGGCTGGGCGCGCAGTAGATGATTAAGAAAAGAAAGCATGAGTTTTTTGTTTTTTTGTTCTTGGATGAATGAGTTTAATTATCTCCACAAGATCGAGTTAGAGATGGAGATTGCTTTTATTTCGTGAAAATTCATATATAATTCAAACCTTACCCTAGCCTTTTATATATATATATCAAGAAGATTTTATGAGTAGAGAGAGATTCAAACCGAAACACGTAATTAACATAATTTCAATCCCACCTCATGAAATACCAAACTCTAATTTAATTTTCGTACTCTTTGATAGCTTTGCCTTCTATCTCCGGCCGTGTGTGGCAACACTTTTTTATCGAGTACCTTATATGCAGTGGTGGAGTCAGAATTTTAGTTTATTAAGATAAAATTAGAGGATATATTGAATTATATATAAGCTGTGATGCTGATTTTGTAGACAAATTTAATATATTGAATTAGAAGAATTTTGAGAACTTTTTTCTTGTTGGCCGCCCAGGGAGAGAGATTTTGAAGGAAAAATAGAGGAACGGAGGAAGATGAGAAGAGAGAGAAAGAATACAAGGGTTTTTTGGGTCTGGAAGATGAAATGAGAATCAAAAAATACATAGTCATTCAGTTCAACGGCGGATGGGTCATGTGCGCGCCCCCTCTCGACTCCTGCTAGTAAAATAATAGCTTAAATAATTTAATCGTTGTATGAAAAACAAGATGGGTTTGAGATGTATATATCTGTCCTTGAAGCCTTGAAAGTATATATATATAAAATAAAAATAAAAAATTGAAATTCCACAATTTTCATTATAAAATTATTTATAAATTGATGTGGTAATTTATAATTAATAAAAAAAATTAATAAGTTAATTGTTTTGCTTATAATCTGTCGCATTAATTACTTTGTAAGTTGTTGCTTAATTTCCCGTAAAATTTTGTACAAACAGATTGTCGAGTACTTGTTCAACTGTATGATCTCTAAGCATGCGGTGACTTAATTAATTTTCGGCTTGCTACATATGGATAGAAGAGGAGTATATATCTTGGATAAGCTCGTTGTCCTTAATTAATTAGAAATAGCTAGCTAGCTAGCTTGCTTAATTCGTTCGAATATCTTGTCTTGCACGTATTCGATCGATGTTTGTTCTTTTCCCGTCAAATTAATTGTTATCTAAACCCACCGAAAAAAAATAATAATAAATTAAGTGTCAGTAGCCGCTGAATCATGTGGTAATTTTTTAATTTTTTAAATGTAGATGTGATATATATCAAGTACTAATTAATTCTAAATATATTTGACTTCTTGCCAACAGCACCTCTATATAACTATCACCTCCAAGGTGGCTTTCCATCACCCTATGCCAGCAACCGGCCATTTTCAGCCCCAGTACTACTCACTAATAAACCTCTGTCGACATTATTTTCTACGAAAACAAAATGAAGTTTGACGTCCAAGTTATCTCTGTCGACACCATCAAACCCTCTTCGTCCACCCCTGGCAACCTAAGGCATTACACTCTCTCCTTTATTGATCAAATTACACCTTCGATTTTCATGCCTTTTCTTCTCTTTTACCCGAGAGATGCTGTTGCTAATCTCAGCAACAAAGAACGCCAAAGCCGGATTAAGCAATCCTTATCCGAGGCCTTGACACGATTTTACCCGCTAGCAGGACGGGTTAAAGACAATTATCACGTTGATTGCAACGATGAGGGCGTCCACTACATGGAAGCCAAGGCCGCGTGCAAACTTTCCGAATTTCTTGAGGATCCAAACCCAGCTGAGCACAACAAACTCCTGCCATATGAACTGGACGATGTCAGTGAAGTAGCCTTAGCCGTCCAACTCACCACCTTCCACTGTGGTGGGATCGTGATAGGTCTGGCCTTCGCCCACAAGGTTTTGGATGCTTCTTCATTCTTTTTGTTCCTCAACAGTTGGGCAGCTATTGCACGTGGTAGTAGCAACGTAGCGACTCCACAGTTTGAATCGGCCACAATCTTCCAGCCGGTACCTGTACCTAGCTTTATTGTACCTAGGGGTAGTCCGGGAAAGGACAAGATTGCGGTAAAGAGATTTGTCTTCGAGGGGTCTGCTATAGCGGCTCTAAGAGACAAATACAGCACCGACGACACCAGCATCGAATACCCGCGCCCCACTCGCGTGGAGGCCTTAACTGCTTTCATATATAATCGCTTCCTTGCCGCCACCCAACCGGACCCCAATAAGCTGTACGTCCTATCTCACGTATCGAACGTGCGCAAGAGGTTGGACCCGCCCCTTTCTGAAAATTACTTCGGAAACATTTCGGTGGGCACAGGCTTTGTAATCTCCAGGGACACTGAGGATGCGTTTCACCGCGTTGTTATTCCGTTGAGAGATGCGATGAGGAAAGTCGACATGGATTATGTGAAAAGTTTCCAAGAGAGTGGTGGGGGGCGCTCGAATTTTCTCGTAGAGAACACGGAAAGATTAAGGAAAGGAGAGGTGGCGATCTCGCTAGCCTTCACCAGCTTGTGCAGGTTTCCTGTTTATGAGGCGGATTTCGGTTGGGGAAAGCCTGTGTGGGTAGCCTCGGCTAGATTGCTGTACAAGAATCTAGTTGGTTTCTTCGACATGAAATCAGGGAATGGAATAGAGGTATGGATTAACTTGGATGAGGAAGACATGGCTAAATTCGAAGTCGACAAGGAGCTCCTGGCGTATGTTTCATCGGCAAAAGTTTCTGGCGTGTGATTCTGTTCACCAAAATGGTCTTACTGTTTAAAAGTTTGTTTACACGTGGAAATATGGTTTTTAATCTTTTCATGCATGCCTCACATCTCTTGGCCAGTAAGTGAAGTAAGATTTTTTTTTTTTTTTTTTTGAATGTAACAAGTTTATTTCATCGGAATGAACCAAATATATATATATATATATATATATATATGTGTGTGTGTGTGTGTGTGTGTGTGTGTGTGTGTGTGTGTGTGTGTGTGTGTGTGTGTGTGTGTGTGTGTGAAGGAAGAAGTAAAACTGTATTATTCGGTGTTAATTGGGGTATTTGTTGAAAATAGCCTCAAATTCCTATAAACTGAAATTTGTTTTAGTAACCATGAAGCAAGTGTGTTTTGCAATATGCTTGACAACATTTTCCGACCAGTTTCGGGCAACCATATCTAACCATGCACCATTTTGGCAGCCATCTGCAATCACTGTCGCCAGCTGTCAATTGCAACATCTCCAGCCATTTTTGGACAACCATCTTCCACCGCCGCCAGCGGTAGCCATCATCTCATGCCATTATCCGGCCACTGCCGCAAAAAAAAAAAAAAAAAAAAAAAAAGAAAAAGAAAAAGAAAATAAGTGGAAAATTATAAAAAGGATCTCAAATTATGTATAACTCGTTTTTAAAGTAGTTCCCTGAATTATTAAGTGTACTAATATGATCTTCAAATTATTAAAGAATGCTAAAAAGACTCATTTTATTAAAATATTTCTATAATACTCTTGTCACGTGTCATATATTTAATTAAAAAAATTAAAACAATTTAAAAACCAAAGAAAAATCAAAAAGACTAAAAGACTAAATCAAATAGCCACACAAGGAATTGAATTAGCTAGAGAAACTCTTTTGACTAATGACTATTACTCCTAAGCGCAGCGCGTAACAAAACTTTTATGTTTTTTTTTTTTTTTTTTTTTTTTTTTTTAAATTTTTAAAGTCAAAACTTTTATGTTGATTAGGTGAATTATGAAGACGTACGTGCATGGGTCAAATTTTACATTAATTATCCACCAACTTAAATTAAATTAAATTAAATTGTATCAATAATTCTAAGGAGTTTTACTAGTTAACGCTTCCTTGCCTCATATCAATCTATAAATTGCACATTAATATATACTTAGTGCTCAATAGTCAACTATCTTGAAACTACGTACGTAGTCCTTTCTACAATACGCAATAATAATCTTTTTAATCTAAAAATAACAAATTAATTTCCAACAGCGACTGCTCCTTTACTTTTTCATAAGGAAACGTGCACCCAAAACACACACTTACGCGCGCGCGCGCGCACATATATATATATATATATATTACATTGTCAAATTTAAGAAACAAAATACAGGAAAAGACAAAACAAAAACAAATTAACAAACTAATATAGACTACAAGCACTTCATGCTCAAAGCGCAGAAGAAAACCTAAGGAGGTCGAAGTCACTTGAAAATGCAGCCTGTAAAAGTCGCGGCCCTTGAAAATGAATAAAATCATTAAGAATAAGAGAACCCCTAAAAACTAATTAGATCTAGCGCGGCTTACAAATAAACCAAACAAACTAAGAAATAAAAACTTTGATATAATCAACCTTCTAAGAAAACTGGACAAACTAAGTGAAAGAATAGCAAAAAGGGGATCTCCAACACAGACAAAGAATCTAAAGCCTAAACGGTTTGGGTTAAGTGTTATACAACAACACTCAATATTAAAACACAGAATTAACGGGAAAAAAACCCATAAAATAACAGCTTTGGTGCCGGGGCCGGCTCAAAGCCTAGGCGAGTTAGGCACTCGCCTAGGGCCCTCGATTTGATAAGGCCCAAAAAAAAAATTCTAGGCCCAATTTTTTTTTTAATTTAAGGCCCAAATTTTTTTTTAGTAAGGTCCAAAAAAAAAATTCATAAAACTTAAGGCCTCTAAATAAGTAATTTAAAAAAGGACTTAATTTAATAAGGCCCCAATATAATAAGCCCATGGTAACTTATCAAATAGAAACTTAATAGAAAATGATTAGTCTATTCAAAAGATTTAGATAGAATATTTTGTTTTTGTTTACAAGTTGTTTAATTCAAAACCTAATAGAATGCAACTAGATAATGAAGGAACTAATGACTTGAAAAATCTTAGCGCTAAACTTAAAAGTCGTGAAATCTTAGTGTTTAATTAATATAATAATAATATTAATTTTTTTTTTTTTTTACTTAAATTTTTTTTTTAAGGCCCCATTTTGAAGTTTCGCCTAAGGCCCCAAAATACATTAACGGGGCCCCATTAATTTCTCAGAAATTCTCTTAGGAGAATGTGAAACGAATATCTATTTCACCCAGGTAGCGGCCCACCTAGTTACTGCATTGAGAGACTCCCAGCATGACCTTAGCATTTATGGAGCACTTCCCCCTCGGGCATCAGGAAATCAATTGGAGACGAGCCGATCCTTTATATACAGGGGTATTTTTGTAATTTTACACAACTTCAATTCCTTTTAACTGGAGAGGATTTGAAGCCGAACAGAATATTGATTATTCTGCAGGTTATTCAATAGGTAGTTTTCAAGAAAGAAAACAAAAAAAATTATCTCATAACACAGAGACAATCTTTGAACTTCAATGAAAATATCAATAATCAGTGGTGCCGAAAAATGCCCATAAGCCGGGTTAATATAGCTGAAAATTCGACATTTAGTAGGGTTTGACCAAAAATAGCAAAACCCTAATAACCCTAATAAAACGAAATACAGAATAAAATAAGTAGGCTGCAAAAAATCTGGCCCAAATCGGGCTCAGAATCACCTCCTAAACAATAAATGAAAAGTTACCATAAATGAAAAAAATAATAATCTAAAATTAGGTTTTTTTAAGGGAAAACAACGGATTTTGGGTTCGAAACGAGGCGCACCAAGCGTAGCTGGGTGGCCATGACGTGCGCGCCAAAGAGAGCTTTCTGAAGTGGGGTCATATGCGCGAATCGGACACTCATAGCCAAAGTTATGGCCAAAATACTGTCGCGCACTCGAAAATTGCCACAATTAGACTAGATCACGATTTCTTACAAATCTTGCGCTGATCTGCCCGCTTCAGGTAATTCAATGCCATCAACATGCAATCTGACAGCTCAGCATCGTCTGACTCGAACCCCCTCCATCAGGATCCTAATCCGCCTACATCCTGGTTCCCTCTCCAAGGACCGCAAGAAGGTCATTAATGACTAGCCACCTTCCTCATCGAGAAGAGTTCTATCATTAATTAGCAAAGATGACATTCTAACTATTGGGGTATCTGGAAAGGGGAGTGTTACAAAAACGCTCCTTACAATACATCAACCATTTAATGATATGTGCCTCACCCCATATGAAAGAGTGGGTGTGTAAATAGTTTTTTTAGTTTTTTTAGTTTTTTTTTTTTTTTTAATCTTTTCCCATCAGGAAATGATGAGTTGCAGAGAGATATGATGTGGACACGGAAAAAGAGAAGAGCCCCACATCGATCTCAAGAGCCAAGTGGCTGTAGAGCTGAAGAAAATATACGTATATAGAACCTAGCTGATCAATGAGAAGCTAATTAAGCCATAAAAAACTGAGGATGCTTAAATCTCCTTCTCTCGAGTTGTTGATTATATAACACTACTGATCAGTTAACTAAATCACGCATCGGAGTTCTTGCCCGAATAGTTCGACAGGTCTTCTAAGCCTCGTGCGTTAGATTAGTATTTTCTACGATTTCAAATAAAATTGAAATTATCAAATTTCTTTGAAATCAAACTGTTTTTTACATTGAAATGACGTGAAAAATGCTATATATTAAATAAATATATGACATGTTAACAAAGAAATAAAAAAAAAAATCATTCTAAAAGATTTTTTCTTACACTTTATGTCGTATAAAAGTTTTGATCAAAAAACTGTCTTTCGATCTAATAAAAAAGAAGCGTTTTTTTTAAAAAAAAAATTTGGAATTTTTTTTTTTTTTTTTTTTTTTTTTAGTTTCATTGTTAACATGTCATATCTTTAATATATAGCATTTTTCACGTCATTTCGATATAAAAAATAGCGTGATTTCAAAGAAATTTGAGAATTTTAAATTTCAATAAAATTATAAGGGATCCTAATCCCGTGCGTTCCTTTTTTCTACAACATTCATAAGGAGTAGTATTGTTCCAAGGAGGACGTCGCGTGGCGTCAGAATATTTGGGATCCAACACACATATTTTCAGCCACCTTGATCTAGCAAGCATGCATCCTCCAAGAAGGTCTGTTCAACCAGATTGATATTTCCAACTTGCCTATATATATACGTACGCAGGATAATTGTGTAGATCGAGAATATCGCTAGGGCGACAGCCTTTTTTTTTAATCAAATAAGGGAAGGAGGGGAAAGGGGAAAATGAATGGGCTGTTGGTGATGAGTTTTAGAGAAAAAAAAATAAATAAATAAAGAAAAATACGAAAAGCATCGAGTTTCAGCTATATATTGATCAGGGCAGTAAAGCATTAATTTAAGACCACCCATTGCTATAAGACCACTAGTGCATATTCGATTGGATCGGAGAAGTTGTCACAAACAAAACCACAAAATAACCAAAAAGATGTAATTGATCATCACCAAAACGAATACAATTTCGAAGACCCGCTAACAAGAAACCCCTCATAACCCATGCACCCGACCACCAAGCAAAAAGTCCAAAATATATATATATATATATATATTATTACTTAAGGACAAATAATATAGTTAATAAGAAGGAATGTGCCGAATTCAAGTTGGACAATTTTTTCTTAATCCAAAGCAGTTGAAAACTCCCGACAAATGCATGTTACTCAACTAAAGATATTCTTTTATATATATATATATATATATATATATATATATGCATTTTTAATACTATTTTGAAAATCACGATTAATGAAACGATTTACATGACATATTAGTTATTTAAAGATGTTGATATGATGTGATTTCTACGATGTTTTATGACATGAATCATGATTAATATGGCCACTAGCTCCTAGCCGGTGAGAGGGGGCCCCTCGCCTGGTCATAATTAAGAAAAGAGAACATGAGGTTGAATTTGTCGATAACTTGACATGATCAACCATGCATACCAAGATTAATGTGAAAACTACAATCGATTAATGAATTAAATTATTTTTTCTTCATAATTAAGCGAGTTAAGGCTTACTGTATGCATGAGATTTGGCCCCTATACATATATATATATTTGAATCAGTAACATCCAAAGAAAAAAGTTAAAACCAAGACAGCGATGGGAAAATAATTTTTTAATCTCTGCATGCTATATATGCTCACCAATCCGAAAGACTAAAGTTTTTTGTTTGGTAACAATTTTTTAGGATTTTTTAGGATTTTTTTTTTTTTTTTTTTTTGCTTTTTAACAAAATAACAAAAGCATTAACAAATAAATCAAAATACAATAGGCTCAAAATTATTTTTACTTTTATGTTGCATCATAATCATAAAAACAAAAAAAAAACACTATAAAATTTTTTACCAAAGGAACCATAATCCTCGTTTCTTATTCTGGCTTGAATTTACTTAGCAAATTACAAATGCAGTAACTAATGGCAAACAATTACTAAGTCTCAAGGTCTCCTTCGCATTTTTTTCATTATTTCGCCAATAGTTTTTTTTTTTTGGTCTCTGGTTTTCTCTTGCACCTAACCCTCGGATGTAGACATACAGTGTACGTAGCAGCGTTAGATATTGCTGAATATTAATTGTGGATTCTAGAAGGTGTGAGGAGGCCGATCCGAGGTAAAGATCGATGTTTTGGTCCAAAGGCTGAGTAGATGATTAAGAAAAGAAACCATGTGTTTATTATTATTATTATTATTTTTTAATTAATGAATAAATTTATCTCCAAGAGAGTAAAGGCTGAGTACGTAGATGGAGATTATTTTTATTTCGTGAAAATTCATGTATAATTGAAACCCTTAAATGTATCAATGAAGATTTTATGAGCAGAGAGATTCATGTTTATTTATTTATTATTTTAAATTGCATTACACTTGTAGGAACTAATAATAAGAAAGAGAAACATAATTAAAATAGTTCGACCTATGACCTACAAGCTATATCTATACGTCAAAACTTTTTACTGGCTATATATTTTATTTATTTATTTGATTGTATACAAGACTTTATTTATAAAAAAAGAGCCTAAATGTTACAATTTTCATATATTTTTACATTAACAACAATAAATTTAATTTATCATATTGTAACTTTTGTCTCTTGAGTATTTGTAACTCTTGTCTCTGAAAGTTTTGTAACTCTTATCTTAATAACTCTATTCATGTTGACTTTGTAATATGCAAGGGAATTACTTTGGCTTCTCCCATGTGTGGAAGATAGAATACATTTTTGGAAGAATAAGATGGGCACACGTATGGAACATATCCGTCCTCCAGGCCCCAAAGCGTAAGAAAAAAAATGCTTGAGATGTTATGTATTTTACTACAAAGTCATTTTCAAACTCATAATAATTCATAATTTGTGAAATCATCAAGGAAAAGTCAGATTTTTTGGATAATTAAGCTTCTGGATCGTCGGATCGAAAAGGCTACAAGAATATAAGAATAGATACATAGAGGTATATCTTGGATATATAAGCTCGTTGTCCTTGCAACTTGTTTTGTTCAAATCTCGTCTTATATTCTTGTTTTAACCCGTTGATCGAATTTAATTGTTATTTAAACTAGGAGGAAAAAAAAAAAGTGTCAGCACCTCTAGAATCTATATATAATAACAACAAATTGTTATTATTACTGGTTGTGAAGTAAGTTGTGCTGAGTCAGCTTAATGGTTCAAAAGTTCGGCTTATATTGATGGCAGCTCTGGTTCAAAAAAAAAAAAAAAAAAAATTCTCATCCTTCTGGTCATGGTTTACATCTCTAAGGATGCGTTTGGCATGCATAATAACTATTACATTAAAAAAAAAATGAATAGAGAGTCATTTGTTACATAAGTCACGATTATTAGTCATAGAGAGTTATTTTGTTGTAGAGTAATCAAATTTGTTTTAATTGAAATGACTTATTTTGTCATTGCAAATGTGAGGACAAAATCTTACCACAGCTCCGCCACGACATTTTTCAGTAACTAAAGGGCTTTTGTGACATTTTTTTTTTTTTTTTTTTTTTTTTTCATTTAGTGGCCGGATAGGCAATTGCACTAAATCTCAATTTTACCTTTAAGAACATTCTTAATAGCTTCATTAAATTTTACTAGTTAAAATAAGTAAAAATAAAGTAATTGTAAAATAGTAACGTTGCATATATCATTACTCAAAATTAAAGTTGTATTTGCCATTCAAATTTTAAATTCACATCTACAAGGGTTTTTTGGGTTTGGAAGATGAAATGAGAATCAAAAAATACATAGTCATTCAGTTCAACGGCGGATGGGTCATGTGCCCCCTCTCGACTCCTGCTAGTAAAATAATAGCTTAAATAATTTAATCGTTGTACGAAAAACAAGATGGGTTTGAGATGTATATATCTGTACGTCTTCGAAGCCTTAAAGTATATATATATAAAATAAAAATAAAAAATTGAAATTCCACAATTTTCATTATAAAATTATTTATAAATTGATGTGGTAATTTATAATTAATAAAAAAAATTAATAAGTTAATTGTTTTGCTTATAATCTGTCGCATTAATTACTTTGTAAGTTGCTTAATTTCCCGTAAAATTTTGTACAAACAGATTGTCGAGTACTTCTTCAACTGTATGATCTCTAAGCATGCGGTGACTTCATTAATTTTCGGCTTGCTACATATGGATAGAAGAGGAGTATATATCTTGGATAAGCTCGTTGTCCTTAATTAATTAGAACTAGCTAGCTAGCTAGCTTGCTTAATTCGTTCGAATCTCTTGTCTTGCACGTATTCGATCGATCTTTGTTCTTTTCCCGTCAAATTAATTGTTATCTAAACCCACCGAAAAAAAATAATAATAAATTAAGTGTCAGTAGCCGCTGAATCATGTGGTAATTTTTTAATTTTTTAAATGTAGATGTGATATATATCAAGTACTAATTAATTCTAAATATATTTGACTTCTTGCCAACAGCACCTCTATATAACTATCACCTCCAAGGTGGCTTTCCATCACCCTATGCCAGCAACCGGCCATTTTCAGCCCCAGTACTACTCACTAATAAACCTCTGTCGACATTATTTTCTACGAAAACAAAATGAAGTTTGACGTCCAAGTTATCTCTGTCGACACCATCAAACCCTCTTCGTCCACCCCTGGCAACCTAAGGCATTACACTCTCTCCTTTATTGATCAAATTACACCTTCGATTTTCATGCCTTTTCTTCTCTTTTACCCGAGAGATGCTGTTGCTAATCTCAGCAACAAAGAACGCCAAAGCCGGATTAAGCAATCCTTATCCGAGGCCTTGACACTATTTTACCCGCTAGCAGGACGGGTTAAAGACAATTATCACGTTGATTGCAACGATGAGGGCGTCCACTACATGGAAGCCAAGGCCGCGTGCAAACTTTCCGAATTTCTTGAGGATCCAAACCCAGCTGAGCACAACAAACTCCTGCCATATGAACTGGACGATGTCAGTGAAGTAGCCTTAGCCGTCCAACTCACCACCTTCCACTGTGGTGGGATCGTGATAGGTCTGGCCTTCGCCCACAAGGTTTTGGATGCTTCTTCATTCTTTTTGTTCCTCAACAGTTGGGCAGCTATTGCACGTGGTAGTAGCAACGTAGCGACTCCACAGTTTGAATCGGCCACAATCTTCCAGCCGGTACCTGTACCTAGCTTTATTGTACCTAGGGGTAGTCCGGGAAAGGACAAGATTGCGGTAAAGAGATTTGTCTTCGAGGGGTCTGCTATAGCGGCTCTAAGAGACAAATACAGCACCGACGACACCAGCATCGAATACCCGCGCCCCACTCGCGTGGAGGCCTTAACTGCTTTCATATATAATCGCTTCCTTGCCGCCACCCAACCGGACCCCAATAAGCTGTACGTCCTATCTCACGTATCGAACGTGCGCAAGAGGTTGGACCCGCCCCTTTCTGAAAATTACTTCGGAAACATTTCGGTGGGCACAGGCTTTGTAATCTCCAGGGACACTGAGGATGCGTTTCACCGCGTTGTTATTCCGCTGAGAGATGCGATGAGGAAAGTCGACATGGATTATGTGAAAAGTTTCCAAGAGAGTGGTGGGGGGCGCTCGAATTTTCTCGTAGAGAACACGGAAAGATTAAGGAAAGGAGAGGTGGCGATCTCGCTAGCCTTCACCAGCTTGTGCAGGTTTCCTGTTTATGAGGCGGATTTCGGTTGGGGAAAGCCTGTGTGGGTAGCCTCGGCTAGATTGCTGTACAAGAATCTAGTTGGTTTCTTCGACATGAAATCAGGGAATGGAATAGAGGTATGGATTAACTTGGATGAGGAAGACATGGCTAAATTCGAAGTCGACAAGGAGCTCCTGGCGTATGTTTCATCGGCAAAAGTTTCTGGCGTGTGATTCTGTTCACCAAAATGGTCTTACTGTTTAAAAGTTTGTTTACACGTGGAAATATGGTTTTTAATCTTTTCATGCATGCCTCACATCTCTTGGCCAGTAAGTGAAGTAAGATTTTTTTTTTTTTTTTTTTGAATGTAACAAGTTTATTTCATCGGAATGAACCAAATATATATATATATATATATATGTGTGTGTGTGTGTGTGTGTGTGTGTGTGTGTGTGTGTGTGTGTGTGTGTGTGTGTGTGTGTGTGTGTGTGTGTGTGTGTGTGTGTGTGTGTGTGTGTGTTAAGGAAGAAGTAAAACTGTATTATTCGGTGTTAATTGGGGTATTTGTTGAAAATAGCCTCAAATTCCTATAAACTGAAATTTGTTTTAGTAACCATGAAGCAAGTGTGTTTTGCAATATGCTTGACAACATTTTCCGACCAGTTTCTAGCAACCATATCTAACCATGCACCATTTTGGCCGCCATCTGCGATCACCGTCGCCAGCTGTCAATTGCAACATCTCCAGCCATTTTTTGACAACCATCTTCCACCACTGCCAACGGTAGCCATCATCTCATGCCATTATCTTGCCACTGCCGCAAAAAAAAAAAAAAGAAAATAAAAAAAAAAAAGAAAATAAATGGAAAATTATAAAAAGGTTCGCAAATTACGTATAAGTCGTTTTTAAAGTAGTTTCTTGAATTATCAAGTGTACTAATATGATCTTCAAATTACCAAAGAGTGCTAAAAAGACTCATTTTATTGAAATATTTCTATAATACTCTTGCCATGTGTCATATATTTAATTAAAAAAATTAAAAAAATTTAAAAATCAAAGAAAAATAAAAAAGACTAAAAGACTAAATCAAATAGCCACACAAGGAATTGAATTAGCCAGAGAAACTCTTTTGACTAATGACTATTCCTCCTAAGCGCAGCGCGTAACAAAACTTTTATGTTTTTTCTTCTTCTTCTTCTTCTTCTTATTTTTTTATTTTTTTAAGTCAAAACTTTTATGTTGATTAGGTGAATTATGAAGACGTACGTGCATGGGTCAAACTTTACATTAATTATCCACCAAATTAAATTAAATTAAATTAAATTAAATTGTATCAATAATTCTAAGGAGATTTACTAGTTAACCCTTCCTTGTTCCTTGCCTCATATCAATCTATAAATTGCACATTAATATATACTTAGTGCTCAATAGTCAATTATCTTGAAACTACGTACGTAGTCCTTTCGACGATACGCAATAATAATCTTTTTAATCTAAAAATAACAAATTAATTTCCAACAGCGACTGCTCCTTTACTTTTTGCCTAAGGAAACGTGCACCCAACATATATATATATATATATATAGACTACAAGCACCTCATGCTCAAAGCACAGAAGAAAAGCTAAGAAGGTGAAGTTACTTGAAAATGCAGCCTGTAAAAGCTGCGGCCCATGAAAATGAATAATATCATTGAGAATAAGAGAACCCCTAAAAACTAATTAGATCTAGCGCGGCTTACAAATAAACCAAACAGACTAAGAAATAAAAACTTCGATATAATCAACCTTCTAAGAAAACCGGACAAACTAAGTGAAAGAATAGCAAAAATGGGATCTCCAACACAGACAAAGAATCTGAAGCCTAAACGGTTTGGGTTAAGTGTTATACAACAACACCCAATATTAAAACACAGAATTAACGGGAAAAAAACCCATAAAATAGCAGCTTTGGCGGAGGACAAGACAGAGGAAGGTGGTGAGAAGAGGCTCTTTGGCGCATTAGATCCACGCACAGACGCGTGAAGGCCACGCGTTGGCGCGTGGCTGTCGAATGGCGGAGCGATTGATGGTGTTGGGAAACTGGGATGTTGGATAGAGCGGTGGAGGGGTGCTTGGCAGGCTGGAACTAGAGGAGAAATGAAGATTTGACTTTGAAAAAATCATTCGAAACTTCACATATCCGACATACGATGCGGTAAAGAAGACGAAATGTGAGTTGGATGAAGTACTGGCCAACAAGGGGGGGAGACTGAGATTGCGGTTTTATGAGGATCGTGGATACATCGTCAGCAAAGACGACATATAGAACCTTACAAGAGGCCATCAATGAGTTTCTCTCTCGGAGAAAAGAGAAACTCATAAAAGAAAATAACAAAAAGCAATAAAGGAGTGGAGGAGGAGGGTGCATTACTCGATGAGTTTCTGCATTACTCGATGAAATGTGTTCTGGGCATCTTAGAAAGCGTAAAATAACTAATTAAAAAGTGCAATTCTCTATTATTTTTTTTTATACAAATTTGTTATTCTCTTTTTTTTTTTTTTTTTTTTTTTTAAAAATATTATTTTTTATTATAATCTTGCCAACACAAATTGTTGGGTCTGGATTCTACCCCTAGCCTCTTGAGCCCAGCCAGAATCGGCCTCATTAGTACATCCTAGGTTCGGCCTAGAGGACTTCTGACCCAAATCGAAGCCGCAGAGGCTCTCGGGCAAAATATCCAGTCATTAATTTCTCAGAAATATTCTCTTTGGAGAATATGAAACGAATATCTGTTTCACCCAAGTAGGGGCCCACCTAGTTACTGCATTGAGAGACTCCCAGCATGGCCTTAGCATTTATGGAGCACTTACCCCTTAGGCATAAGAAATTAACCGGAGACGAGCCGGTCCTTTATACACAAGAATATTTTGTAATTTAATACAATTCAAATTCTTCTTAACTAGAGAGAATCTGAAGTCGAACAGAATAGTGATTATTCTGCAGGTTATTCAATAGGCAGTTTTTAAGGAAGAAAACAAAAAAAAATTATCTCAAAACACAGAGATAATCTCTGAACTTCAATGAAAATATCAATAATCAGAGGTGCCAGAAAATGCTCACAAGCCGGGCTAATATAGTTGAAAATTCGACATTTAGTAGGGTTTGACCAAAAATAGCAAAACCCTAATAACCCTAATAAAACGAAATACAGAATAAAATAAATAGGCTGCAAAAAATTTGACCCAAATTAGGCTCAGAATCATCTCCTAAACAATAAATGAAAAGTTACCATAAATGAAAACATATATATCTGAAATTAGGTTTTTTGAAGGGAAAACAACGGATTTTGTGTTCGAAACGAGGTGCACCAAGCGTAGCTGGGTGGCCATGACGTGCGCGCCAAAGAGAGCTTTCTAAATTGGGGTTATATGCACAAATCGAACATTCGTAGCCAAAGTTATGGCTAAAATACTGTCGCGCACTCGAAAATTGTCCCAATTAGACTAGATCACGATTTCTTACAAATCACGCGCTATCAACGTGCAATCTGACAGCTCATCATCGTCTGACTCGAATCCCCCTACTGCAGGATCCTAATCCACCTATCTCCTGGTCCCCTCTCCAAGGATGGCAAGAAGGTCATTAATGACTAGCCACCTTCCTCATCGAGAAGAGTTCTATCATTAATTAGCAAAGATGACATACTGACTATCGGGATGTCTGGAAAGGGGAGTGTTACAAAAACACTCCTTACAATACATCAACCATTTCATGATATGAGCCTCATCCCATATGAGAAAGTGAGTGTGTAAAAGGTGTGTAAATAGTTTTTTTTGTTTTTTGTTTTTTTTTAGTCTTTTCCCATCAGAAAATGATGAGTTGCATAGAGATATGATGTGGACACGGAAAAAGAGAAGAGCCCGGCATCTTAAGAGCCAAGTGGCTGTAGAGCTGAAGAAAATATGCGTATATAGAACCTAGCTGATCAATGAGAAGCTAATTAAGCCATAAAAAAACGAGGATGCTTAAATCTCTTTCTCTCGAGTTATTGATTATATATGTAACACTATTGATCAGTTAACTAAATAACGCATCGGAGTTCTTGCAGGAATAGTCCGACAGGTCTTCTAGGCCTCATGCGTTAGATTAAGATCCCCTACAATTTCAAATAAATTTGAAATTATTAAATTTTTTGAAATCAAGCCTTTTTTTATATCAAAATGACGTGAAAAATGCTACATATTAAATATATGACATGTTAACAATGAAAAAAAAAAAAAAAAATCATTTCAAAAGATTTTTTCTTACACTTTATATCGTATAAAAACTTTGATCAAAAAAATTGTCTTTCGATCTAGTAAAAAAAAAGTGTTTTTTAAAGAAAAAATATTTTGGAATGATTTTTTTTTTCATTGTTAACTTGTTATATCTTTAATATGTAGCATTTTTCACGTCATTTCGATGTAAAAAATAGGGTGATTTCAAATAAATTTGAGAATTTTAAATTTCTTTGAAATTATAAGGATCCTAATTAATCCCGTGCGTTCCTTTGTTCTACAACATTCATAAGGAGTAGTATTGTTCCAAGGAGGACACGTGGCGTCAGAATATTTGGGATCCAACACATATTTTCAGCCACCTTGATCTAGCAAAGCATGCATCCTCCGAGAAGCTCTCTTCAACCAGATTGATATTTCCAACTTGCCTATATATATACGCAGGATAATTGTGTAGAGAATATCGCTAGGGCGACAGCCTTTTTTTTTTTAATCAAATAAGGGAAGGAGGGGAAAGGGGAAAATGAATGGACTGTGACAAACAAAACCACAAAATAACCAAAAAGATGTAATTCATCACCAAAACGAATACAATTTTTGAAGACCCGGCCGCTAACAAGAAACCCCTCATAACCCATGCACCCACCAAGCAAAAAGTCCAAATATATATATATATATATATATATATATATATATATATATATATATATATATTATTACTTAAGGACAAATAATTGTTAATAAGAAGGAATGTGTCGTATTCAAGTTTGGACAATTTTGTCTTAATCCAAAACAGTTGAAAACTCCCGACAAATGCATTTTACTCAACTAAAGATATTCTTTTATATATATATATATATATATATATATATGCATTTTTAATACTATTTTGAAAATCACGATTAATGAAACGATTTACATGACATTTTAGTTATTTAAAGATGTTGATATGATGTGATTTCTACGATGTTTTATGACATGAATCATGATTAATATGGCCACTAGCTCCTAGCCGGTGAGAGGGGGCCCCTCGCCTGGTCATAATTAAGAAAAGAGAACATGAGGTTGAATTTGTCGATAACTTGACATGATCAACCATGCATACCAAGATTAATGTGAAAACTACAATCGATTAATGAATTAATTAACTGAGTTTTTTAATTATTTTTTCTTCATAATTAAGCGAGTTAAGGCTTACTGTATGCATGAGATTCAGCCCCTATACATATATTTGAATCAGTAACATCCAAAGAAAAAAGTTAAAAGCAAGACAGCGATGGGAAAATAATTTTTTAATCTCTGCATGCTATATATGCTCACCAATCCGAAAGACTAAAGTTTTTTGTTTGGTAACAATTTTTTTTTTTTTTTTTTTTTTTTTTTTTTTTTTTTTTTCTGGTTTTCTCTTGCACCTAACCCTCGGATGTAGACATACAGTGTACGTAGCAGCGTTAGATATTGCTGAATATTAATTGTGGATTCTAGAAGGTGTGAGGATGCCGATCCGAGGTAAAGATCGATGTTTTGGTCCAAAGGCTGAGTAGATGATTAAGAAAAGAAACCATGTGTTTATTATTATTATTATTTTTTAATTAATGAATAAATTTATCTCCAAGAGAGTAAAGGCTGAGTACGTAGATGGAGATTATTTTTATTTCGTGAAAATTCATGTATAATTGAAACCCTTAAATGTATCAATGAAGATTTTATGAGCAGAGAGATTCATGTTTATTTATTTATTATTTTAAATTGCATTACACTTGTAGGAACTAATAATAAGAAAGAGAAACATAATTAAAATAGTTCGACCTATGACCTACAAGCTATATTTATACGTCAAAACTTTTTACTGGCTATATATTTTATTTATTTATTTGATTGTATACAAGACTTTATTTATAAAAAAAGAGCCTAAATGTTACAAGTCTCATATATTTTTACATTAACAACAATAAATCTAATTTATCATATTGTAACTTTTGTCTCTTGAGTATTTGTAACTCTTGTCTCTGAAAGTTTTGTAACTCTTATCTTAATAACTCTATTCATGTTGACTTTGTAATATGCAAGGGAATTACTTTGGCTTCTCCCATGTGTGGAAGATAGAATACATTTTTGGAAGAATAAGATGGGCACACGTATGGAATATATCCGTCCTCCAGGCCCCAAAGCGTAAGAAAAAAAATGCTTGAGATGTTATGTATTTTACTACAAAGTCATTTTCAAACTCATATAATAATTCATAATTTGTGAAATCATCAAGGAAAAGTCAGATTTTTTGGATAATTAAGCTTCTGGATCGTCGGATCGAAAAGGCTACAAGAATATAAGAATAGATACATAGAGGTATATCTTGGATATATAAGCTCGTTGTCCTTGCAACTTGTTTTGTTCAAATCTCTTGTCTTATATTCTTGTTTCAACCCGTTGATCGAATTTAATTGTTATTTAAACTAGGAGGAAAAAAAAAAAGTGTCAGCACCTCTAGAATCTATATATATATATATATATATATCGCGGCCAAGGTGATGGAAGATCACCCTATGCCAACAGCCACTTTCATCGATCCTTATTACTCACTAATAAACCACTGTTAATTTCGGCAGCTTCACATTATTTTCTACGAAAACATTGAAAGTTGACGTCCAACTTCTCTCTGCCGACACCATCAAACCCTCTTCGTCCACCCCTGACAACCTCCGGCATTACACTCTCTCCTTCATGGATCAAATTGCACCTCCATTTTTCATGCCTTTTCTTCTCTTTTACCCGATAGATATTTGTGTTGCTAATCTCAGCAACGATCAACGCCAAGCCCGGATTAAGCAATCCTTAGCTGAGGCCTTGACACGATTTTACCCGCCAGCAGGACGGGTCAAAGACAATTTTCACGTTGATTGCAACGATGAGAGGATGGTTCGGCCACCCCAAGCCAACCAAGAGGCTGGCTGCCTTTTCTTTTCCTTTTTTTTTTTTTATTTTATTTTATTTTAATTTTTTTAAAAAAGTTTTAAATATTTTTATTTTTAAAGTTTTATTAATTTTAATTTTTTAATTAATTTTTTAATTTTTTAATTTTTTATATTGTGCCACGTGTCGACCTTTATTGGTTGATACATGGCAAACTGTTAAATATTGGATAGAAAAATAAACGGAGGTACCAATTTCGTCTTTTCCCAAAATTCAACTACCATCTGTAAAGAAAAATAAAACTGAAGTGCCAAAAAATAAAGTTTTCAAACCATAAATACTAAAAAAGTATTTAACCCTTTTTTTTTTAATGGAAGATGGTTTTCCATATATCCCCCATGCACACAGCCTTTTTGAGCCTCTTACACTGATAAAACTCTGTTAATTTCGGCGGCTTGAAACAATGAAGGTTGACGTCGAAGTCATCTCTATAGACACTAGCAAAATTCGAGTAATGTTAGAAATTATTCTTTTATTATTTTTGTAATTAATCACTATTAAATTTTACTAGAAAGAAACACAAAAATAACAATAAAAATGACTTATAAAATTACTCTCAAAACCTTCTTCATTGGCCCCTTGTAGTCAAAGGCAATCTTAATTGTCTATTAACTTCATTTTACAGCTAACAGAAAACAAGCCAAGAGGTCCAAGATAAACGGTGCAATATTTCAATTCCCAACTTCGCTTCCTGGAGTCATAAACAAAAGAAAAGAAAAAAAGAAAAAAAAAAATCGCATCAATCAAATCTCATAAAAAATCAGATGCGATTGTCATAAACGCGATGGTTGTCGCATTGACTTGTTTAATTATTTACCTTGATCGATATATATATATATATATATATATATATATATATATATATATATATATATATATATATATATCGATATGTGAATCAGGCTCTCTCAACTTTAAGGGTGCGTTTAGGATTGCGATTTCATAAACAATAAGTACGATTTAAATTGCATGCAATTTGAAAACGTAGAAAATCTGTTTTTTCAAATCGCAGGTAAGATGGTGCTTTTTTGAAAACGCAGAATTTTAAGGTTAATTTGCGATTTTAAAAACTGAACTGTGATTTTGTCAAACGCTTAACTAAGTTTTTAAAAATCACTTTTTTCAAATCGCACATTTTAAAATCGTTATATTAAATCGCACTTTTTAAAATCGCAAACTCAAACGAACCCTAAGTCAGCGATTTTTTAAAATGGCTACATGTTATTATTGCACTTTTTTTTTTAATCTTTTTAAATAATAAAGAATTGTTTAATGTGATAAAAAGATTAAAATAATTTTAATTTTTTTTATAAGAAAAAAATAAAAAAAGTTATTTGGAAATGTAAAAAAAAGAGTTTGATTCTTTTTAAAGAAAGAAAATAAGAACTAATTGATGTGATATAATTAAAGATAAAATGAATTTTATTTTTTTGTAAGAGAAAAGAGAAAAAAAATTATTTGATAACGTGAATAAAGGAATTTGAATGTTTTTTAGAAAAAAAAAATAAAAGAAAAAAACGTAAATTGCCAAACGCTCGCTTTTATTGCTTAAAATGAGGTGGTACGGTGCTTGCTAAATAATTCATTGTCAATTGAAAATCATTCAACTTTCCCACTATAGCATGGATTTTACGGTGCTACTCATCTAGCAACCTTGTGTGAGTCATGTACGTATATATATCCTATATAATATGATTTCACATGAATGCATGATAAGGATAGTGTTTGATTGAAAACTGTCGTGATCGAATACATTGTTTTTGATAACAGTGTTACGATCTTAGTGTTGATAAATTGATCGGTATCAAATATGGCATATATGTTGTAAGTTTATGGTTGAGTTAGAATCAAAATGCGATTCGAGAAATTAAAAAGTCTAATAAAATAAAATTTGGAAGATCTCAGTCTACCAAAGCGCGCAATGCATCAAGTTTAGTACTAAAAATGATCGAGACGACGTTCGGTCGAAGACTCAATTAAAAGTCCATCGACTGAAAGGATGCAGATTAAGCAAAGCTGTTCAATACTAAAACCCGACAGGCAGGCTCGGTCCTATATATATTTTCGCATGGCAGTGGGGGATCGGAGAAAATCATAATCCACGTTATATATGAGCGCTGACTAGCTAATTGCTGCTTTAAAACGCAGCAATATTTAAACAGATTCCGGCCAGGTATAAACCTAGAAGACCCACAAATTAATATTAAGAACCGTGGAAATATGGCCATGTACGTCTGCATCGCTACCTTTGAATAGAAGCTAGTTATTGATCACATGTACGTACGTATACATGAAATTTCGTAGCAGTCAGTTCTTTGACTTGATCATCGATCAGCACATGTACGCGTGCAATTTCGAAGCAATAGTGCTTCCTGCCTGATGCAAGGTTGTTTGCCCTAATAAATATTAGGGACTGCATGCTAAATAAGACAGAAAAACTTATATATATATATATATATATATATATATATATATATATATATATATATATAGAGATGAAGCTAGCTAGTACGTATACTGCTATATGACAAATTCTTTTCTCAAAAGTTAATTTCTAATAATGTGTCAGTTAATCAGGGATAAAATTTACTATTTTAAAATATGTGTTACCATCAATCATAGGAGGACGATCACTCATCATTTAGAAATTATATTTTACGAAGAACACGACACTTCAAGGTTAAGACTTCGAACAACTTTGATGAAGAAATTTTATTTTTTTTTCTTTAATTTGCGGGGCAGTACTGGGACAAGGAAATATAGTATAAATAGATTTGAATTATTAATTGCTGTGTGATAACTTCAACAAGTTAAGCTCCAATCCTATTCTTGCACTCAACCTCGATCTGGACGTAAATTCATTGACAAATGATGAAAGAAAGAAAAAGAACACCCTTACTAAAGATGTTATGCATGTCAATTAACGAGTAAATCAGTCCTATAAAAAGGGCCATTTTCTTGATGTAGCGAAAGATTAAGATAAGTAATCAAAAAATTGAGTCAAGCTGTGATTCTTACACAACAAGATTTATATAATTTTTACTCAACGCACTCACATGAGGTGGGATCCATGTGGTGAGTCTCACCTCATGTGAGTGTGTTGTGTAAAAGTTGTGTAAATATCATTTCTCTAATAGTAAGTCTAATCCCAATAAGGAAAATAAACAAATAAACCAAATCTAGTCCTAGCTAGTAATTAAGTAAAGGAAATAAAATCTTAATTGTAAATAAGAAAATAAAATAAAATTTTGGCTTGACAATCAATTCTTTCCTTTTATACTTCCATTGCTTGAGAACAGGTAAATTTCTAATCAAACAGAGATGCTCCAATATTATTTTTGACATTTTTTCTATTTTCACTTTCACCGAAAATGTTAGTAAATTCCGCCCTACATCGTTTATTGTAATTCTGGTTGAGTTCGAAAGCCTATTCAGAGAGTTATAAATTATTATTTGGGTAAATATCTAATAAATCCTTGAGTCGGAGTGCTATTTGAAATTGATTCCTCATTTTTTAAAAATTAACATTCGCTGCTTAACTTTTTTGCGAATTTGAAATCAGTCATTCTGTGATTTTTCCATCCATTTTCGCAACTTCCGTTAATGCCAAGTCAATTAGCATTTTCGCCACATCATCTTAAAATATTATTTTTTATTATATATATATATTTTTTTATTTATTTATAAAAAAAAAAAATATAAAAGTGGGGTTTGCAGCCACTCCCTTGGGGAGTGGGGTGGCTCACGGCCACTCGGCATGAAATGGATCTAGGGGTAGCCTAAAGGCCACCCCCAGGCCTTGGGGGTGGTCGCACAGCCACTCTCGGCCCTAGGGGGTGGCCGCGAGCCACCTCAAAGGTGATGCCAGCCACCCCACAAACCCCTCTTTTCCCTTTTTTTTTTTCTTTAAATAAAAAATAATATAATATAATAAAAAAATTAAGATGATGTGACGAAAATGCTGACGTAGTACTAATGGAAGTTACGAAAAAAATGGACGAAAATATCATAGAATGACTGATTTCAAATTCGCGAAAAAGGTAAATAGCGAATGTTGATTTTTATAAAGTGAGTGATCGATTTCAAATGACACTCCGACTCAAAGATTTATTAGACATTTATCCTTATTATTTAATTAAAAAAAATTACCCAATTTCAATGTTAACATGAAAACTGCCGACAACAGAAGTTCAATAATCTTTTAGAAGAATTGTGAGTTATTGTGTTTGTTAATTAAATCTGCCAACCACTATTATGGAAAAATTGGTATGGTACGGTGCTTAATTCCCCTTCCACAAGCTTGTGGATGAAGCAAAACCTTTTACTAGAATCTATTAGAATTGAATAAAATAAGATATAGTGATGGAAACGAAAAAGTCAATAGGAAGGCAACGATGGCAAAATAATTATCTGACCATTTCTAAGTTCATCATCTCCAGAAGAATGAAAGCTAAGCTTCAAGCTCTAGCTCTCTTTTTCTTGTTTATTTATCTCATATCCTTTTTTCCTCAGTTCTTTTCTTGCACCCTACCATCGGATGTAGACAGTGTAGCGACCTTAGGAATTGCTTAATATATTAATTTTGGATTGAGAAGGGTGTCGGGAGGAGGAGGTGAAGATGTTTTGGTTTGATGCTGGCTTGGGTTGATGACTAATAAAAGCAAGAATAAAGCCTTATTTTTGGTGTGGAGGGGTGTGTAACGACATATCCCTAACGACACAATATTGTTCGTTTTTTGTTCCTCAAATCAGACTTTTCAAAAAGTCACTCATCCTAGTACTACTATTGCAAAAGCACGCCTGATAGGATTCTTGTAACCAACATAGCAACTACTTCAAAATCTTCCAACCAAAATTCAAAGTTCAAATTGTGCTCGATCTAGAAAAATTAAAAGTTACTTACAAAATAAAAAAAAAATAAAAAATAAAAAAAATTGAAAGTTGAAGTAGTCTCAAGTGATTTTTAGATAATGTTGATTGATGCTTGAAGAATATAAATACCTGGTTAACCTGTGAAATTTTTTTATGACAGATTCATTTGAGAATATTAAATAATGTTGATATATATATATATATATATATATATATATATATATATGCTTTTATGCATATTGTTGGATTGGGGTATTACAGGTTGAAGCCCCCAAACCCAATGGGTCTCGTTTGGTTCGTGGATTAGACCCATGGAAAGGAATAGTTATTCTTATGGAATAGCTATTTCTTTGTTTGGTTGTATATTATTTAAGGGAATAGTTATTCCCACGGAATAGCTATTCCCTTACGAAGAGGAATAGGTATTCCTTTTTTGAGTGGAATACCTATTCCTTTCCTGTGAGAATAAATGAAATTTGTCTTTTGCCCAAAAGCCCCAACCCTCTCAACACCCAAGTCTCTTATCCCTCTCTCTCTGTTTCTCAACTCATGGTGTGTTTGGATACGAAATTTTGAAAATAAAATATAATTTTGATTATACTTTTTTCAAAAATAAATCATATTTTATTCAATTTTTTCTAAAATGTCAAACCTCAAAATTCGTAAATAGAATAATAATTTAATTCTGATTTCAAAAATTTAACACTTAAATGCACCATCAGTATCTCTCTCCATCTCTGCAATTATATTCTCATTCCCCTCTCTCCGTTTCTCAACCCAACTTAATTTGTTGTGGGTTTTTTTTTTTTTTTCCTGTGATGTAGCCTACAGAATGCACTTAGACGTAGCAAAATGAGTACTTCTTGATATCGGGGGGACTCCAATTGCTCCAATTGCCTTGCGGAGGCTTGGGAAAAACTTTGTAAGCAAAGAACGAATGTTTGTTGCTGGAAAACAAATAAAAAAGGCTTTGCATTTAGATCTATTTTTTTATGATGGTGATATGATGATTATGTTTTTTTTTTTTTTTTTTTTTTTTTTTTTTTTTTTTTCTTATAAATCATTTTGTAGCATAATTGTATATGAAAAAAAAAAAAAAGCCATGAACTCAATGAATTTTTTATTTTTTATTTTTATTTTTTTTTTAAAAAAAAAAGTCATAGTATGACTGTTTATGTTTCTAAAATAAAGAAAAAAAATGTCCTTAATAATATAAATTATATTTGTATTATAAGGGTGTTTTAGGAAATTTGATTATAATATGATTCCATTCACCAATGTATTGCACTGTACCAAACAAAAGAATACATATGCAATGTTCTATTCCACCGGTACAACCAAACAAAAAAATAGGAACAGTTATTCCATTCCATCTTCATCTATTCCTAGGAATAGTTATTCATTTTCCAAATAGAATAAACATTCCGCAAACCAAACGAGACTAAAGTTTTGCCCTAGCATTAATGGTGTAAGTGTATCTCTAGTGAGCTCTTTATTTCAAATTTTTCATCAAAATTTAGTGAAAAACTCAAAAAAATCTACTTCAACAAATTTTCTATAATTTCTTTATTTTAGCTTTTTGTCAAAATTTCACTCCAAATTTGACTCACAAATTTTATGAACTATTGAATATTTATCATTTCTCTTTCATTTTATTTTACTTTTCACTTTTTTCTCTCCTCATTTGTTAGGAGTAGTAGCTTAAAACTAATAAAAAATTAATATTTTGTGGAAATAGAAAAAGATTTGAAGAATTTGATGTAGGGAGTCTTTTAAAAGTGATAGATAAAATTAAAAAAAAAAAAAAAAGTAGATTCTTAAGTTAAAATTTAGAGAAAATTTAGAGAGTTACCAGTATCAAACTCTCTATTTTGAACTTTTCACCAGATATTAGAAAAACTTTTCAAAAACCTCTATGCTTTTGAGCTCTATTATTTCCCCAAACTAACTCTCGTAAGAAACTCTCTCCAAATTTAACCCCATTTGCTCTTACGCCATTCACTTTAATATCATTTTTTTTTCTCTTCCCGCGCGTCTTCACTTTTCCTCCGCGCCTTCAAGCTTCCGCATCATCTCTCTCTGGCGCGATGTCTTTTAGCTCCGTGGAGGACAGTTGCTGAAACAAAAAACTCTGTGGATTTGCAGACGGCGTTGTTGCTTGGAGAATGAGTGGGAAGAGAGAACTTGTCACAGGTTGATTCTTCATCAGGCAAGGAATGCGGTTATTGAGGAAGGAAGCTAAAACTAAAGTGAAGGGAAGAACCAAACTGAAGTGAAGACTAGCAAGAGAAGAAGTTTAGGAAGTCTTGAGAAGGTTTTGGAAATAAGGTCACTGCGTCATCTTCAGTATACGTGGCGGCTTTTGGATGGAGTTGGGCAGTTTGTGTTTTACAGCTGGAGGTCGTTTTTTTTTTTTTTTTAATAAAAAAAAAAAAAAAAAAATAGGCCGGTTTAGTGGTATAGTGTAATGTTGAGATTGTGGTTACGTGCATACATGATTGTAGAGGGATTGTTTTTGGTAGGAAAATTTGATGTTCATAATTCATACAGTTAAATTGGTTGTGTGAAAATTAATAAAAAATAATATATAATTAAAATGAAAAAATATTTAGAGAGTTTGATGTAGAAAGTATTTTAAAAGTGAGATAAAATCAAAAAAGTAGATTGTTTAGGTTAAATTTGAAAAAAAAATTAGAGAGCTTGATGTGGATGCTCCAAGAGATATCATTTGATTTAAAAAAATTTAAATATTGAGACAATATATATTGAATTTATAAAATATAATTTCAGCTTTAAAATTCCTCTCCATTTCCTTGGACCCTCTCATGCATGCATGTACGTACGTACAGCTTCGATCGTGTATAAAAAATACGAGCAACCATTAAACCGTACCACATGGTTTAGTTTAATTTAGATCTAAATTTGAAATTTGTTGGAGAAATAAACATTTACGGAAATCTCTTCGATCGTGATGTCCTCCTCATGCAATATTCATTATATTTTGATACACTATTATAATTTTAAAATTTAAATTTATGAGTTTGATTCCAATAAATTCATTACTTTTATTCGATCCCTCCACCTAAAAAAGTGTTAAAAAAAAAAAATTAGAGGAATTAATATTTATTATTAATTTATTAAAAGATATATAGCTCCCCGGCCCCGCTTCCCAGTGCGTAGCAGTTAGCACCTCTATATATATAGCTGTGCTGGCCTTGCTGGGTTTTCATTCTCAGCCTCACCTACTAATAAACCTGTGTTAATTTCGGCAGCCATTTTCTAGCACGATGAAGGTTAACGTGGAAGTTATCTCCACAGACACCATCAAACCCTCTTCGTCCACCCCTGACCACCTCCGCCGCCACACTCTCTCCTTCATTGATCAAATTACACCTTCCATTTTCATGCCTCTTGTTCTCTTTTACCATAGAGATGCCCGTGCAAATATCACCACCGAGGAACGCCAGGACTGGATAAAGAAATCCATGTCCGAGGCCTTGACGCGATTCTACCCGCTAGCAGGACGGGTTAAGGACAATTTTCACGTTGATTGCAACGACGAGGGCGTCCACTACGCGGAAGCCAAGGCCAACTGCAGTCTTTCCGAATTTCTGGAGGATCCAAACCCAGCTGAGAACAACAAGTTCTTGCCGTTTTCACTGGAAGATGTCAATGAACTAGCCTTAGCCATCCAGTTCACCTCCTTCGACTGTGGTGGGATCGCGATCGGTTTCCTCTTCGCCCACAAGGTGGCGGATGCTTCCTCATTCTTCTTGTTCCTCAACAGTTTTGCTGCTATTGCTCGTGGTAGTGGCGACATAGCGACTCCGCGATTCGAGGCCGCCGAGATCTTCCCCCCGGAAACTTTTCTTAGCAGAAGTCCAAGCACGTGGGGGATGGGGATGAAAAATATTGTGATAAAGAGATTCGTCTTCGACGCGTCTGCTGTAGCCGCTATAAGAGCCAAATACAGCAGTAACGACCCGAACATCGAATACCCACGACCCACTCGCGTGGAGGCCTTGTCGGCTTTCATATATAGCCGCTTCCTTGCCTCCACCCAACCAGATGCGGATCCCAATAAGATCTGCACCGTTTTTCACATAGCGAACCTGCGTCCGAGGATGGAGCCGCCGCTGTCGGAAAATTATTTTGGAAATATGAGCGTGTCGACAGCCTCTGTACTCTCCAGGGACGCCGAGGATGGGTTCCGCAGCATTGTTATTCCGGTGCGAGATGGCATTAGGAAAGCCGACATGAATTACGTGAAAAGTTTCAGAGAGAGTGGTGGGCACTCGAGTTTTATCAGAGAAAACGCGGAAAGATTGAGGAAAGGAGAGGTGATCTCGTTGGCCTTCACCAGCTTGTGCAGGTTTCCTGTCTTTGAAGCTGATTTCGGATGGGGGAAGCCTGTATGGGCGGGCTCGGGTAGGTTGATCTTCCCGAATCTTGTTACTTTCTTTGACAGGAAGTCAGGGAGTGGAGTAGAGGTATGGATTAACTTGGATGAGGAAGACATGGCTAAATTTGAAGTCGACAAGGAGCTCCTGGCTCAGGTTTCATCGCCCAAAGTTTCTGCAGTTTAAAATTTTAAGTGCAAGTATGCCTGTGAATCATCTGGTATTGATTTCTCGTGTCTTTGAAGAAGTTTGGTCAGTCGATGCAGTTGTTCCAATATGTTTCTTTTTTATAGATTTAAAGAAACTCCAGAATAATCTTTCAAGGATATAATGTCTTTGATAGGATCTTTCAGATCTTGGAGTCTGTTTGTTACGTTGTACTACTTGGGGTCCGTGGTCAGCCTCTCGATCTCCTTAATTGTAATTTTTTTTAATTGTATTTTTTTTATCTGTGTGTTCGTTTGTTGTGCAATAAAGTCTTACCTATCAAAATAAATAAATTTTAGTACATATCTTGCATCTCTTGGCCAGCAGGGAGTTATATATATATATATATATATATATATATATGTAAAAGATACCGAACTGTCTAATATTATTCAAAATTACAATGACTTTAATAAACTAATTAGTCAGAGGCAGAAAATAGAGTTTCATCTATTCATGACTCAAAACATAATAGACTACAGCTGCTAAAAAATAATCTAAATAACAGAAAATGCATCTAAGTAACATGGATACGTATAAAATTTAGAAGATGACACATATTTTGAGCTAGAAATAACTTTTACAGTGCAAGTTTGAACTAAAACTAACCGGTCCTTCTCGCGCAATTAGTACCACCGTCTCTGCAAGCCATCGTGTGCAACCCACGTATAGGGGCCACCGATTATTATTCCACCAGCATCATCTCCTTGGACACCAAATCTACTATTCTCCCCGGCTTGGCAAAACTCTCCACTACTTGCTTGACCATATATAGGAGCAAAAACTATTTTTACCCATGACCATGAAAACATAAGTTCCAGATTTGGTATACTTCCCCGGAGAAAAGCCACAACCATATCATAAAAACTACATCTTCATCCCAGAAAAGGATGAGACAAAACTACCTTCTTCTCTAAGGGACAACGTTGCCCTAAGAAAGAAAGAAAAACATCCTACCAACTTCTAAAAACACAAACACAAAACATCATGGGAGGAGGGACTTCCCTCCTCTACAAACAAGATTTTGTCTCTTCGCTCTCTCTTGGAAAATAACTACTACAGAGCTTTTCATTACCTCTGTGGATTAATTATATTTATTTATTTTTAATTAAGTGGGTGTGATATAAGTTTGTTTGTTAATTTGTTTGGTGATGTAAATGGAGAAAAAAAATATAGTATGTGGTTTTAATTAATTGGGAGTGTTTTGGGGGATATTTACGAATATTTTTCTTTCATGCATGATACGTGTACGTACGAGGAGGTTTTGATCCGGATAGAAGCAGTAATTAAGATCATGACATTCAGGTACACAGATATATAAACACGTAAACTTCAATTAAAAGACCAGAAAATCTCTTCAAACCAGAAGCAATAAGATCGATATATTAGACACATTCGGGTCCATGCATGCAAAAAGGTTTGGTTATATACGTATAATATATTCCAAATTCCACCTAGGTATTCATCAAAAAAAAAAAAAATCCACCTAATTAAGAAGAAAGAAGATATATATATATATATATATAGAGAGAGAGAGAGAGAGAGAGAGAGAGAGAGAGAGAGCCATTGAAGACTCGTGTTTAATTAATTAAGTGACCAATTCACATAGCAAAAGCTTTAATTATCTATTAATGTTTAAAAGTCCAACCGGGTTCGAGCCGATGACCTCTTGATCTGCAGTCAAATGCTCTACCACTGATCTATGGGCCCTGATGATCAAAATATCTCAAGGTTTTTGTCAACACATCTAAACCAAGAATTTTTTTTTTTTTTTTTTTTTTCAATTTTTTCCCTAATTCATCTAAAGCAACATTTGATACAAAATAATGGGGAGTGCGCGGCCAGGGGTACGTAATTAAAGATAACAAAGAAGAAGAGAAGAATTTATTTTTATTTATTTGAATTTATTTTTATTATTTTCTATTTTTGAGCAGAAGAAGAAAACAACTCACCGAGGAATGGGTATCCGAAGTTAATAAAATATAGAAAAAGAAACAATATATATGAAAAATAATAACAATATGTAACTCCTAATTAATGTGTACGTGTGTGTGATCAACAATGCAACGAAATATTAATTCGAAATTTAAAGAAGTCAAATATTTTGTTGACGAAATAGAAACTCTTATCAAGAGAAAAATCATTTTAGGCAACCAAACCTTAGAAATAGGGCCGGCTCAATATATTTTGGAGCCTAAGGCGTGAATTTTAAAAGAGACATTTTTTTGTGGGTCTCACTCTCAATTATGGTTGTTTTTGTAAAGTTATGACTTGTATTTCAACGAGTCTTTTGTCGTGGGCTCCACTCTCTTCATTGGCTTTCTTGTAGTCTACATCCTTTTAGTTGAGTCTCCTAATAAGAAAGAGAATGCACTTTTTTTTTTTTTTTTTTGTTGGCATTAATTGTTGTGTTCTTAGGCTTTTAACTATTTATTTTTCTATTAAAGTTAAATAGTATCCGAATAAAAGATCATGCTTCTTTTATTTTTTTCAAAACCATTCCAGATTTTGATTGGGCTTTTTTTTTTTTTTTTTTTTTTTTCCAAACAAACCTATCTTTAGGGATCTTATTCCATTGGGAAAAAGAAAAAAAGAAAAAAAAAACCGTTTCAGCTTATGATTAGGCTTTTTTCTTTTTCTTTTTTCAAACAAACTTGTTTTGTGACCTTATTCCACTGAAGAAAAAATAAAACTATTTCAGATTATGTTTTTTTTTTTTTTTTTTCTCCAACAAACCTGTCTTTGGGAGCCTTATTCCACTTGGGGGCCTTAAGTAACCGCCTAACTCGCCTTTTGGTTGAGCCAGTCTTCTCAAGAAATTCAATATTCAAAAGACAGAGCTAGTTACAAGGCAATGGTACTCACATAACCCATCCATGCAAAAGGTTTAGTTACATATGTATAATCTATTCCAAATTCCACCTAGGCATTCATAGAAGAAGAAAAAAAAATCCACCTAAGAAAAAAGAAGATATATAGACCCTTTGAAGACTCGTGTTTAATTAATTAAGCGACCAATTCACATGGCAAAAGCATTAACTATCTATTAATGTTTAAAGCATATATCCTAGTTGATCTTTAGGTGTTAAATTAAAAACAGCACTTTTTTAAATGAATAAATAATAAATAAAAAAGGGTCCAACGGGGTTCAAACCTATTACCTCTGGATCTGCAGTCAAATGCTCTACCATTGAGCTATGGACCCCAATGACGGAAAGGGGGCCCCCATGGCCCCCCCTCAACTTTTAAGAAAAAAATAATAATTAAGGTAAAAAATAATAATAATTAAAGTTTTTTTTTTTTGCCTATTGGCCCCTAGCAATAAATTTTTTTTGTCCCTTGATCCCTTCCCTTTTATTATTTCTTCAACTGGTTCATCTCATTTGGAACGATAGCTTTATTTTCAAAAATTTTTCCTTTAATATTTCACGGGTACCAACGGACATGTTTGAGAAGGTAACAATAAAAGGAGCTTTACAAAGTTGTAGATATTTTGTTTAAAGTAAATGAAAAGAGTTTAGTAATTAAAGCAGTGTATTGGAAGAAGACAGGTGTAGACTTGAGGAGTCACACGCCTTACAAAGCTCGATTTCCTAAGGATGTGTGGCAAAAATAGATAGATGGCATTAGAAAAGTCAAGAAGATATGCGTTTCATTTGTTTTGTGTTGCCTTTAGCAGAATTTCTTTTGTGTAGAATATAGTGTGTTTTATATAACAGTTAGTGGGCTATTGTGTTAGTCAGAGTGGGTTGTTCTAACAAAATGAGCAATAGAATATTAGCTTCAAGAGCCATATCATTTAGGACTTCAGATAAAGCCTTCCGAGAAGACCGAGAAGTTCACAATTCATCCAACTGAAATTTTTCAATTTCAATACAGAAACTGAGACCTTTTTTATTTTTTATTTTTTATTTTTCATTTTTTGAATCTTTGGACAACGGTTTTCTATTACTTTTTTTTTTTTTTTTTTCCCAAAAACTCTTTTCACTTTTGCTTATTGATTTTTAATTTGAATGGAATAGTAAAAATATCAAAACTGGGTTATGTTTAATTCATTTAAAATTTGCCTTCATACTTTAACCTCTACTTCAGAAAGAAAGAAAAAAAAAAAAAAAAAAAAAAATATTTAGCCATCTCTCATTAAAATGTCTGGCTCCATCCCTGATGGACCCTGTTGATCAAAATATCTCAAGGCTTTTGTCAACACATCTAAAGCAAGATTTGATACAAAAAAATGAGGAGCGCGGCCGGGGGTATGTAATTAAAGATAACAAAGAAGGAGAGAAGAATTTATTTTTATTTTATTTTTTTTTTTCTATTTTTGAGCAGAAGAAGAAAACAACTCACCGAGGGATGGGTAGCCGAAGTTAATAAAATACAGAAAAAAGAAACAATATATATGAAAAATAATAAAAATATGTGACTCCTAATTAACGTGTGTGTGTAATCAACAGTGCAACAAAATATTAATGTGAAATTTAAAGAAGACAAATATTTTGTTGACAAAGTGAAAACTCTTATCAAGAGAAAAATCACTCCGAGCAACCAAACCCAATAAATTTAATATTTAAAAGGCAAAGCTAGTTACAAGGCAGTGATACTCACATAACCCATGCATGCAAAAGGTTTGGTTATATTCGTATAATCTATTCCAAATTCCACCTAGGTGTTCATCCAAGAAAAAAAAAAAAAATCCACCTTAGAAAAAAGAAGATATATAGACCCTTTGAAGACTCTTGTTTAATTAATTAAGTGACCAATTCACATAGCAAATGCATTAATTATCTATTAATGTTTAAAGTATATATCCTAGTCTTTAGGCGTAAAATTAAAAACAACACTTTCTTTAATGAATAAATAATAAATAAAAAAGGGCACAATCAGGTTTGAACCAATGATCCCTTGATCTGCAATCAAATGCTCTACCAGTGAGCTATGGACCCTATTGATCGAAATATCTCAAGCCCTTTATCAACACATTCAAAGCAAAAAAAAATTATTTTTTTTCTAATTCATCTAAAGCAAGATTTCTTTTCTTCTAATTCATCAAAAGCAAGATTTGATGCTGCAAAAGTAAATGGACTTCTAATTTATTAAGTGTGTGCAATAGTGTGCAACAAAATATTAAAATGTGGAATTAAAAGAGACATATTTTGTTGACGAAGTAGAAACTCATTTAAGAGAAAAATCACTCTGGGGCAGCCAAACCCATGATATCTACTATTTAGAAGACAAAACTAGTTACAAAGCAGTAGCAGTCACATACCCTTATGCAGTGGTTGTACCTTGAAGTCTAACGTGTAACTCAACACGAACGCTTCCCAACCAAATCTCATACCTTAAGGGGTTTTCAATGAAATCATTTACCTTAGGGCCAACCCCTAAGATAGACTTCAGTTTCAGCACAGTAACAATACTTGGCAACGGCTTGAGAGTGAGTAGATCAGCACAGTAACTCTAAAATATAACTCTCTAAGCACTATGGAATTCAATACCAAATTCTTGCAATTCTCAAGCCTAAGGACCTCTATTTATAGGCTGCAGGTTCAAATGAGCGTCTGGCTTGAAAAACCTATGCGCCGTCCAGACGGTAGACATAAGGCGTCTGGACAGATAACTGTACAATCAGCTTTCCAAAATTTCGCTGAAATTTTTTTCTAATTTGAGCCTCGTCCGGATGGTGTTGCCCTGTTGAACTGATACGGCATCCCTGCGAAATCAACAATATTACATTATAGTGATTTTGTCCAATAGAATGCAGGCAACACAAAAACTAACAGATACTAAAATAATGAGGAGCGTGCGGCCAGGGGTAATTAAAGATAACAAAGAATATATATATATATATATATATAGCAGAAGAAGAAAACGATTCACCGAGGAATGGGTATAGGTATAAGCATAGGCATGAAACAGAAATTTCGTATAAACCATTAGGAATATAATTAATATTAATGATGATACATAATCAAGTGGCAAGTTCTTATATCTCATGCCAAAACCCTCTCTGTTTTTTCTCTCATTCTAGCTGCCCTAGAGAGGCTTAATTAATTACCTTCATTTATCTTTTTTCCTTTTGTTACTGTTTGGATAGAGGTTTCTCTAGCCCTATTCACTTCTTACGAGGTTCTATTCGTCGTTGAGTACGATTTATTCCGCCCAAAATCACAACCTCAACAACATGGCTCCTCCACCATACCGGTCTCTTTCTCTACCATGTTCTCCATCTTCTCCTCTGCGCTAGTAGCCGACTTTGTCAAATTTCTCAGATCTAGCTTTTAAAAAGCTAGATCTATATTTCTCTGACGGTCCCTGCCTTCCATGCACGCGCAACTACATTGCATCCGCCGGCACTCTAGCTCCCTGTAGCCACCAGTCGTTTCTCCATACGCCTTCCACACCCCAACGTGTTGTTCACACCCGTCGGTGCATGGATCTTACTTGCAGCTCTCCTCCGCTCAACCAGAGGCTGAAGTTGCTATTTTTTAGATGTTTATTTGTTTCTCTAATTTTATGTTATTTGGGTTATTGTCTCCCTTTTTGAGAGATTTTTGTAATTTGTTTTTTGTTGGTGCATCTCTCTTTTGCAGTCCCGGATTAATACTCTAATAGTGTTTCTACTGCTAGCTTCAACCTCATTATGGTGGTTGTCATTGTTCCCAAGTGAGAGCTTAAATAGGTTAGCTTTAATCTGTGTCCCTTCAACTCCTGTAATCGCCTTCTGCGGCTCTTTAATATGATCGGGTCATCTGTTTGACCTATTTCCTAACCTTTGTAATAATTCCAATGCTGTTTTAATTATTTGTTTTAAGCCTATTATTGGGGAGTCCATCATTTTTTTTCGTTTATAAGATCATCTACTCTTATTAGAAGTGAGAAAGATTCTTTCTAGCTTGTAACCCTTTCTTTATTTAATTAAAAAAAAAAAAAAATTGGCAAGTTCTTAATTTTATATATATGTAGGGGAAAATATTGGCATACAAGAAATTTTTGGATGAAAGTTTCTTGTAGTTGAGCAGACTAAGTCTTTAATGTTATGTTTTCAGTGGGGTTTTTGTAATTAATGAGGTTTAATAGCTAGTTTAAGTTTTTGTCCCTTTGCTATGGTGTAGGGCCGTATCTCTCAATTTGGTGATTAATAAAATTTACTTACAAAAAAGTTGTTTTCCATTCTTTTATTTAATTAAGATATTATGAAGGGATAAAATAATTAATATCATATCAAAATTGATGGCCGATCGACCTCAATTACTGAGTAGATCGATTAAGAGAATTTTATATGAAAGAAATATAAAAAGTTCAAAATCATAAATTAATTGGATACTTTTTTTGACTTATGCACGCAATACATACAATATACGTACGGGACAAATATAAATGAAGATAAATCTCGTTTTACTTCATTAATTTAAGAAAAAAAAGTAATATTGGTTCACTAATTTTGTGATTTGTAGATTTATTAAAATAATTTGGATGTATACTTAAATTAATGTTTCCCAAATTACTAATTAAAAGTGAGTAGGTACGTAAGAGCTGATGCGGGTAGCAGTTTTAAGGGCAAATCTCACCATATCAATTGGTGGCCGGCCAGGTTAATAGATTCTCTATATTATTTTGCATAATGGCCAAGTACGCACGCTAGCTGCTGGTGTGCCTCAGCTTAATTGGCGTTAATTGTTTCTTTTGCATTGGCTTTCTCTTTCGAATGTTGTCATGTTTGGATACTTGCTTGGTCTAATTTCTTTATGCTTGCTAGCTTCATTAGCCTTGTTGTTTTGTAATTGGTTTTATTTCTTTACTTTGCCTTTCCCTGTATTTTGTTGTTTTCGATCTGTATAGTAGGATAGTTAAACGTGTGCCGAGATAATGGTTGAAAGTTTCTGCAAGAAGAGAAAAAATAATTAGTAAAAGAGTTTGTTGAAACGGACCGACAGGAGATAGCTTTGATGGTTAAATTAGCAGCATGAATCAAAGAGAATAATCTTATGAAAAGCAAAATAGGGCTCGAAAGTCTCCTTGATTAATTTTACCTCATGTTTGTCGCTCTTTATAATGGATTTTGTCATGACTGTTTAATTGCCACATGCTATGCCTTCATTAGAGATTTTTCTGCTGCGAATATTTCCTTCAATTCACCCACGACCCCATCATGCGTATTGCCTCGTACTGAGAATTAAGAAGACGGTAGTGACGTGGCTTAAGAGGGTATTAGTGCATGTGGAGCTGTACTACAATGTTCTGAGATATTGGTTGATGGACCTAGTAAATTAAGGTTGTTTAATAAAAGTTTGCTAGCTTATAAAAATAAAAAATAAAAAATAAAAAAGAGAAGCGTCAAATGAAATGCCGAGCTTGAGCGTGAAGTAAGATATTGTTTGAGTAGATTCATAATTGAGTTGAAAAAAAAGACAAAAACGACAGGGCCGGAATCTTCAAATCAAGAGATAACGATGGCCGGGGAGAAGCTGATCTCCTTTTCTTCAATATTGTATCGATCTCACAGTTTTTCGTTCCTTGTTGCTTTCTGTCACCAAGCCTCAGATCGATGTAGACAGTGCAGTACGTAGCAATTAATCCAGCAAATCGCAGAATAATTCTGGCTTCAAGAATAAGTGTGTACTTTAACATTGTTGGAAAATATTCCCAATAGTTATTTAATTTATATAAGTCCATTTATTTACATTAATCTTGAAAAATCAGCTACATTAAAAGGTTAAGGCTTAGGCCCATCAAGAAACAAAGGCTAGGGGCTAAGGCCCCATCATGCAAGCTTGAATTTCACAAATTAAAAGCCAAAATTATCTCGGGTGTGACAGGAAGAAATCTCGGAGTAAAGAGATCAGTTCCCATCTAATCCGGAGTGGACTGTTGAAATCTCGTCTATAAATAGGTGCAAACCACTGGGTATATATTCTTAAGATAATTTTATTATTATAGACTTGATCTGAATTCTCTTTGAAAAGACTAACTTATGCATCGATCGGAGTGGGTCTGGCTAACCACCTCCGACAAGTTTCTTTGATATTTATTGTTTTACAGGAGAGAAGACAGAATTTCACAAAAGCTTATGTCACCGTACCTGAAAACTGTCTCAACAAACATGAATATGAATTTAGTCTCTACACATGTATTTATAACAAATCAACTCTTCTATTAAAAATTTGGCCTGGTTCGTAATTTGGGAAAAAGAACACATCTCCTTCATAATTTTCCCACCTTTTATATACAGAATATTAATTTCAATTTTTGAAAAACTTATACTCATGCCAATTGTTAAATTATCATTTATCCTAAAAATTAAGCTTTTGGGATCAGTGATGATTTATCATGATATCAGAGTAGAGATCATGAGTTCAAACCCTAATTCTTTCATGGCATCAGAGCTATAAGTTAATGCCAGTGTTTTATCCAACGACAGTCCTATGAATTTTTTTGTTTTCTTTCATTGCTGTCTTGTTCTTGATAGTCAATAATTTGTAGATCTCTTCACCATAGATCTAGATTGTAAGGATCTCATTCAAAGGCAGATAACACAGATGTTGTCTTCATCTCTTCATCTGTTTGGATAGATTTTGAAGAAAGAAGAAGAAAAAAGAAGAAAAAGAAAGAAAGAAAGAGGTTGGAGAAGAAGATGGATTTTTGGTTACGGGTTTGATTTCTTACTCTTATTTGTTGTTCAAATATTCCTATTCTACGTTAGGAATATGATATCCTGGTTTAGGTGTTAGACTTTGATTTGTTTGGTTACCGGATTAAGGTTATCCTTATCCCAATTTATTTTAATCCACAACTAGGATATTCTTATCAACCTATAATTGGCTCTCATTTCAGCCATTTGTTTGCACAATTTTTGGCCTTTGTGGTATAGATTGAAGACCCAGATCTATTTAAGGCACATAGTTGGCCTATTTTTTGTTAGGACTTTTTGGTATTGTTTTAAAGCCCATGCCTATTTTAGTCCACAATTGGCTTTCATTTGGCCCATAATTGACACTCTTTTTTGTATTGGTATTTAAGGTGCATCTCCGATTATCGTCGATGACCGTTTCTAGTCATTGCTGCCGATCGATGTCAACTTATTTCAAACTCAAGGTTCCATAATCTTTTAGTACCTTAAGTTTGATGGGGAATATTAGATAATATATTTCTTATATTAAAATAAATATATATTACTAACGGAATCTATTAACTTTTAGATGGAAAATATGTTCAGGAACTGATTTGTAATTATTGTTTACAACGAGGACCTCTCATAAACTTTTTGAACCACATGAAGTTAAAAATAATTATGGTCAATTCCAAGGACCAATGGTGTAAATATCCCTTATAATAATGATAATCACTGAGGTGAAAATGAGCTGCTATAAGACGAAGCTTAGAGATGGTAGTGGAATTGAGGGTACTATAGAACAAGAAGCAAGAGGATGAGTTACCGGATGAAGCTATAAATTATTTTGGGTAGAGGTTAGGAGCCAAAAACTTTTGTTGTTAGGGGTCAATAAGCAAAAAAAAAATAAAAATTTATCTTAAATATTTTTTGTTCTTAGGAATTGGCGGGGGGGCATGGCCTATACCTGTCCCCCATCCTCTACCCTGGGATCAACTGCCGTATCAGCTTCATTGGAATCAACTATATACTGTCGTGTGGTTGCCTGTAGAGCTCGGGGAGTACTAGAAATAAGTTTAAGCATAAAAGTCAACCTAAAACAGATGAACATGTTTTAAAGGTGATTATTTGGAAGCTCTATTCTATAATTTCAAGGAAAGTGAGATTCAAAAAGTCTACGTAGAACTTCAATATTTGTCACAACTAGAATTTCAATGTTAATGCATGTGCTGATCATGTAATTTCAGTTTCTATTTTGGGGTTTTGTGTTTCTGTACATGCAAGGATTTTTATTGTATCCCTGTTTCTTGTCTAAGTTGTATTTTGGTTAGTTTGACTGAAATCGATTTGACTTATTCATAAAATAATAATAATAAAATAAAATTAGTAATTTGCTGTATTGAGATTATATTTTTCTTAGTTAATTAAAATTGTTGTATTTTTTCAATTTGCTGTGAAAACTCAAGCTTTGGACGTGAACTTGAGTGTTATAATCTCTCCTTTTTTTTTTTTTTTTTTTTTTTTTTTTTTATAGTTGATTGATCGGAAAGGTAAGTATACTAAATCATTTGTTTTTTAAATATGGTTCAAGTGTTAAGGGTCGAACGCTTCCTTTCTTCTTCTTCTTCTTCTTCTTCTTTCCTTTTCTTTATTTTTTAAAGTTGATTTCTTTCTTAAAGTGCAATAAATTATGAATTTTTCTTTGGGATGAAATCACACTAGTTCATCAATTAAAATGTTACTATCCTAAGTATAAAATATGGCAATTAAATGAAATTTTAACTTTGTGTATATAATATGAGTTTTTAGCACCATCTTCTTAATTATAAACTGATTTTTAAGAGTGAATTCTATCTAACTAATATTTGTTACATTGGGTTTCATATCAACCATCACATCGAGTATAAAAATGTAATGAATTATAATTTTGTGGTTGAGTCACCGAGAGTAGAAGACGGCCTTTGAAGTCATTCAATCGGAAATGATGGACCGTCGGTTGCATAACGTTGTAGTATATTATGATGTTAAGTGTTTCATATTGATTAAATATATATATATATCGAACACCATCCACTTTAAAAACTGATTCTTAAAAAGTGGGTTATAGTTTAAATTTGTTTGACAGACAATTAAACGTTGCAACATGAGCTATGAGTCTTCTTTAAACAAGTAAACAATAATATTATTGGTTTATTCTATTACAACATCATATTGATTGGTGGGACGGTTTTAGAATCTTCGGGTTAACGTAGTGAGATGATCACGTCCGTTCCGTCAGCGGATCGGACCATCGAGGGCAATTGATGGCCTGAAAATTACGCCTTGTTCATCAATCAATTGTGCATCAATCAGAACTTTAATCATAAAGAGGTTGTTTTATAAAAAGAGAAATCTATTATTCATACTTATTTTATTACATATTCATTTAATTTTATACCGATTAATGTGACATAATTTGAATGATTACCTGAAGAAATTAAAATTTTTACCTCAATTTTATGCCATGTCAACGAATAATTGAGAGTGTGACGAAATGGGTATAAAGGAGCATTACTCTTTATAGAAATTATCCAAAAGACCTTTTTTCTTCATGGAAAGGACACCATCCTAATTCCTAAAATTGAGTTTTGTTTTGTCCTTTTATAATGCAATTAAATCGGTAGAATCTAATCTATATAGTAAAATTGTTACTTTTGGATCATAATCGATCTCCATTTCGCGTTAAAAGAAAATGTTATTTTTCTAACTCTTGTTCAACTCTTATTTAATTTTAACTATTTTTTTTTTTTAAAAAAAAAAGAGAATATTAACAATTAGATCGATATGAAAGACACATATAAAAAAACGGATTCAATAATTAATTTGAAGAGAAAAAGTTGAATGAAAATTAGACTGAAATTGAATGATCGTCGTAGCAGGTATCTTAAATACATCAGTAAATCACCAATTTTAATAGAATGAAAATATAATGATGAGTCAATTAAAATCCAAAGCTTCCAGTATTTTACATGAAGAAATATATAGATTAATTACATATAATATAGAACAGCAAATAAACTTAAGGCATGCATGCAATGCACCCTTTTCCCCTTTTCCCGCAATATTGCATTGATATATATATATATATATATATAAACCTAATATGAGGCATGCATGATATTTGTCCAGTTGTCCTAATAATTAAGAAATGAGGTTTCTGTGTTGACTGGCCCTGATTGACGCGCAAAAAAGATATTATGCGTTTAACGTGGAAGTCACTATGTATTTTACTCCCATTTTCTTTATTTAAGTTACTTTCTGACCGTTCATCTATTTTCTATCACAAGTACTAAACTAACACTTTTTAATGTTTTTGTACTTAATTTTTATAAAAAATATGAAAGATCAAGAATTATTAGGTGGCATAGTACGTAGATGAGCAGATCATGTACGATGAGCCAAAGTGTCTGTGGAAACCCTTAATATTTTAATGCGACCAATTAGAAGTCAGACCTATAATTTTTACTAGAAACAATAACTTTTAAGCATTATAAAGCATGAACTACAACGAAAATGAATTCTTATATATATATATATATATATATATATATATGTGATTATAATTATACTTAAAATGTTCTGATCGGTTACAAATAGAATACTCCTACACTAGCTAAGAGCTGGAACGTGTGTAAGGTAATGCTTAATTAATTTATTTTATTTTCTCTTTAATCTGTTCCAATTAAGGCCGGCAAACGATCTATATAAGTCCAGTACTGTTACATGCATAGTCATGAACCATCAAAACTTAGAAGCACGTTGGTTGTACGTACGTTAATTAATATGGCAACATTGAGCGTTGAAGTGAACTCCAAAGAGATTGTTAAACCATCTTCTCCAACCCACGAAGACCTTCACCGTTATCAACTCTCCTTCAATGATCAAATGTCTCCCCCTGTCTACAATCCATTGGCCCTCTTCTATGCCGCGGATGGCGACACCAAGTTCAACGTCGACGACATATCCAACCGCCTTAAGAAATCCCTTTCCGATGTCTTAACCCATTACTACCCTCTTGCTGGACGCATCAAAGAGAACCGTTTCATCGACTGCAACGACGAGGGCATCCCTTTCTTGGAAGCTCGAGTCAACTGCCAACTTTCCGACGTCATCCAGAATCCAGCTCCCGGCGAACTCAACAAGCTAGCCCCGTTTGAACTGGATGCTCACACTGATATCGTCTTTGGCGTCCAACTCAACGTCTTCGAATGCGGCGGAATTGCCGTCGGAGCATGCATCTCTCATAAGGTCGCCGACGCGTTGTTGTACTTCGTGTTCGTCAATTGCTGGGCAGCCATTGCATGCGGAGACAAGGATGTAGTGTCTCCGCAATTTGAAGCCGCGGCGCTCTTCCCACCGAAGGATATATCCGGCCGAGGGTTTGTTCCCGGCGTCGGTATCACGAAGGATAATATCATAACAAACAGGTACGTGTTTGATGCGCCGAAGATAGAAGCTCTCAAACAAAAATACGCCGACAGCGAAGGCTTAGAGGGCCAGAAACCGCCCTCTCGCGTTGAGGCCTTATCAACCTTCATATGGAGCCGCTTTGTGGCCGCCACTAAGGATGAATCAGGACCTGAGAAGCTCTACAGCGTGCATCATGCAGTGAACCTACGGCCGAGATTTGAGCCGCCACAACCACAGTCTTCTTTCGGAAATCTTTTCTCCGTTGCCATAACAGTTCCATCCTTGAACAATGGGGAAGAGGATCATGGGCTCGTCCGCCAGGTAAGAGAGCAATAAAGAAAATAAACGCAGATTACGTGAAGAAAATGCAACAGGGCAACCAACTGTTGGATTTCATGAGGGAACATGCTGCAAAATTCATGAAGGGAGAGGTGGTTACATTCAATTTCACTAGCTTGTGCAGGTTTCCTCTGTATGAAGCTGATTTTGGATGGGGCAAGCCTACATGGTTTGGCTCCCCTGCCCTGACTTTCAAGAATTTAGTCTTTTTCGTAGATACACCGTCGGATGATGGAATAGAAGCTTATGTTAGCCTGAAGAAGGAAGACATGGCTAAATTCGAGAGTGACGATGAATTCCACACATTTGTTTCTCAAACCTGAAGAATGCGTCTAAAAGATAGCATTTCCCTTCCTGTTTTATGTCCCTCCTAAGTGGCTTGATCAAGTGCAAGAGTATTAATTAATTAAGTCGTATATTTTATCCTCGTTTTCGATCGATTCATCCGTTTGTTTTTTGTTTCCTTTTTTTCTCTCTCCTTTTCTTTTTTTGTTCTTTTTTTTTGTTTTTGTTTTTCTCAAGGGGAGAGTTGTTGGTTAATAAAAGGATATTGTTATATTTACTCTTGTACATGTTTCTCATCCCGTTCTCCGTATTATTAACTATTTATTATCTTAATTCAACTGTTCAAACTATAGTATTAAATTCTTTGGCAGTGGATAAGTTACCTGAGTTAGGAGAGTTTAAAGAGAGAAGCTCCTTCTTGTCTTTAGGCTTCCCCTGTTATTCGGTCACAGGAGGGAAGCTTCACCGGTGGTCCCCTTTTTCTATCATGTTTTGTGTAATTTTTGAGAGGGTTGTAAAGTTGAAACCTTTTGATCTGGATTTACGCTTCCCTAGATCTCCATTATTTCACAACACGGGCCTTATCATTGGGATCGTTGGACTCCTCCGAGTTTCCTGCTAGCCGGCGTGTCCCACACCGGCCCCGGCACATCGGTGCGTGGCACGCACGTACCGGCCAGCCGTTGTTCTGGCGCGTGGCAGCTACGCACCTTCCCCCCACCTCAGTTTGTGGCGACCTTCGGCAAATCCAATGGTTTTTCTGTTGGCGGCACCCCCTCGCCTCCCTTGATCGGACCTTTGTTGTTAGTTTTTATTATTATCTTTTTTTGCTTTTTTGAGTTAGTTCTTGCAGTTTGCTTGATGCATGTTCAAGAATTGTTGGATCGTATGGCTTTTTTAGCTTAGATCTACCCTCTCTTAATTTTTTAGTGAGCTTCATTGTATAGGGAGGCCGGTTCTTTATTATTGTCCCTTTAATCTTTGTATTTGTTTTGGTAGCTGCTCCCAAGTGAGTTTTTGGCTTTGTGTTTAAGAAGGCCCTTTGGGGTTTTCTGTTTCAATGAAGATAGGAGTTTCTGTTTAAAAAAAAAAATCCTTGGCAGTGTGATCATTAATTAATTTGTTATTAATCAAAGTGCGAAATGCGTATTGTTTACACTACAAGAGTGATACCAAGTCAAAATGTTCAAATGTTTCAGTGCAATAAGATTTTTTACTTACCCAAGAAAAGAAACAGTTCATTTAACAATTAATAATCATTATAAGGGATCACCATTATTAATAATTGAGGAATCTCCAAGATTTTGAATACTTAATTACATTATAGAGCTCGTTGAGTATGAAATTGAATGGGTTACAATTTTGTGACCTAATCTTGAAGAGAGAGAGAGATGGCTTCTTTCTATACAATATAATGAATATATACATTTTTTTGACTCTCAGGGTATATACTGGTTTCTAATTTATATCTAATTTTTTGAAGTACTTCTTAGGAAATACTATAACTTATGTCTATTGTCAACGTAGAGATCGAGAATTTGCAGAGTGCCTCAAGACTCTAGCATATGTTTGATGCATGGGGATCTATGCTCGATCACATGCATTTGAGCTTGAGAGCGAAGAATTTCGAGGCTTGAATATTTTCCTTGACGAGAAGAACCAAAAGAAAGTTAGATCAAAAAAGAAAAGTGATCGAGTAATAAGAAAGCTAGCAGAGAGCTAATTTATGAATCATATTATTTTAATAAAGCAATACATTTTTAATTTTAGGGTTAAATAGCCCATTGGTACCTAAGTTTTAAGTCATTTTAAATTTAGTACCTCAATTTTATTTTGTATCACGGGTGATACCTGAATTAAGGGTAAAAATCTAGTTGGTACTTCTGTTAGATTTTTCGTTCAAATTTTAACTACCCACCATGTGTCAACCGCTGAGGTTGACACGTGGCACAAAATAAAAAAAAATCATTAAAAATCTTTAAAAATTAATTAAAATTTAAAAAATAATAAAATTTAAAAAGAAAAAAAGAAGATGGGTGGCTGAGCTACCCTTTTAATTTGGCCGATCATGGGGTGGCCACCCCATGGCAAAAAAAAAATAAAAAATTAAAATTGTTGGGTTTTGGCCCTTGGGGGTGGCCGAACCACCATCATGGGCCACGGGGGTGGTTCGGTCACCCCCAGGTATTCGGCCATCCCATGGGTAAACCCTCAAATGTTTTTGATGGATTTTGGCCTTTGAGGGTGGCCGAACCACCCCCTAGGGCCACGGGGATGGTCCAACCACTCCCATGGTGGCCAAGGAGTCACCCCTCCTCTTCTTCTTTTTTTCATTTTTTTATTTTTTTTTATTATTTTTAATTAAATTTTAAAGATTTTTAGTTTTTTTTATATATATAGTGTCACGTGTAAACCTCTGCAGTTGACACATGGCGGGCCGCTAAAATTTGGGTGAAAAATCTAATAGAGGTACCAATTGAGTTTTTACTCCTAATTTAGGTACCACCTGTGATACAAAATAAAATTCGGGTACTAAATTTAAAATGACTTAAAACTCAGGTACTAATGATGTATTTAACCCTTAATTTTAAATTGTACTTACATGCATGAATCCACAAGTTGAAATAAAAAAAAAAAAAAATAATGATATACGAAATTAAATAAATAGATATTTTCACTCTTAAAATTAAACTTTCCATTTCAAATATTTTAAAAGTACTCCTAGAACAGAAATTTGGATCATAATCCATAGCAATTAATTTGCAGATTAATTAGTTGTCCTCCAGAGAAGATGAAATAAAATTATAATTTAATTCTGAACACTTGGATTCAAGGATGCAAATTCAAGCAGCTCGCTGTCACGTTCAAATAACGCCATATCCTCTTCACTAAGACACACCCAAGCTTCTATTCCGCTGCCATCTCTCGTATCCATCAACACAATAACATTCTTGCTCTCCATATTACCCATGCTCACCCATGTCGGCTTTCCCCACCCAAAATCAGCTTCATAAAATGGAAATCTGCACCAGCTCGAAAAACAAAAGAACTTTATAACCTCCGTTGTGTAAAGCTTATCAATCTCTTTATAAGCCTTAGAAACCACTGAAAAAGCCTCATCCCCTTGAAATTTTGTTGCATAATTCTCAGTAAAACCTTCTATCCCTTTCCTTAGCTCACCAGCCAAGCTGTGCAACTCTATGTCACTGCAGTCGCCCGTTTGTGCCTCAAAACTCCACACAAGATTCCCAAAACAATTTTCCGGCGAGGGCGGTACAAGCCTTTTGCGAATGTTTATCATTTGGATCAGCTTAGATGGCCTCAGAGACCCATATTTTGATCCTGAGACGGTCGTCGCGCATCTCCAAATGAGCGCTGACACGGCTTCAACGCGCGTGGGTTTCTGAACGCTGGCGCTGGCGGCTTTCGCCTTGAGAGCTGTAATCTTTGAAGCATCAAACACGTACCTCCTTGTAGCGCTCTTCTCTACCACCAAGTGCGTGGCCGGCGGCGTGGGGGAGAACTCTCTTCTCGGTGGTAAGCGAGATGCCGCACCAAATTCCGGTGGCACCGCCTCGGGGCCGGACCCAAGAGCCGTGCAAGCCCAGCCGTGGATGAACATACTAGTCGTGGATGCGTCGGCTAACCTGTGGGAAATGCACACCCCAAGGGCCATTCCTCCACATTCAAAGATGCTAGCTTGAACTACCACCAGTTTTCCCGTGCCTTGCCGGGATAGGATTTCTTTAGGAAGAAACCGGCGCACCATTTTCTGTTCAGGTCGTTCAAGAATGTCAGAGAGACGGCAATATACTCGAGCTTCGAAATAATCAGCTCCATCGTCGTTACACTCGATTGAGACATGATCTTTGATTTTTCCAGCCAGTGGGTAGAAACGAGTCAGTGTTTCAGCCAATGATGCCTTTAGCCTTTGGGATATTCTTTCTTCATAGGGAAGAGGAGAGTCGGCGCTGTTCGAGTAGAATAGAACCAACGATGTGTAAGACTCCGGCTGCAGCTGATCTATAAGGCAGAGGTCGAAGCATCTAAGGTGATGGGGAGTTGGGGTGGAAGGTTTTATTGTCTCTCTCTTGATTATCTCAACTTTAATCTCCATCGCTACTGTGTTCATGCTAGGAGGTAGAGAAATTTATGGTGGACTGGATCGATCTCTGTGTTCCTTCAATGGGGTTCATCTAATTGTTGGTATTTTATAATCAATCATTCGCGTACGATAATTGTTTAAAATTAAAATAAGTGGGGCAAATTTTGAACCCACCAGGAAGATAAGATCGGGACTCACATTTTTTTTTTTTTTCCTTGTATCAAGAAATTTAAACCACAAAAGAATAAATAAATAAATTGTTTGTACAGATTAATGTGAAGGGTTGGAATTATTCATGAATAAAGAATAGACTTCACTAAAGTATAAGTAGAAACAAATTACATTGGCGGTATTAAAAGATTTGTTCATTTCTACATATAAAATGAAAATTTACTTATTTTTTGTTTGGTGTAATTATGAGAAGAAATATATTTCTTTTAATGAATAAGAATGCATTAAACAAAACTCAAATATCCAACAGGAGAAGACTCAAACATCAAGAGTACTGTACAACATAACCAAACCACCTCGCAAGCAACTAGATCGAATATTATAAAGCTATCAATCACTTATCCAATTGGTTACATTTTCCGTCAATTTTTAGGATTCAATTAGATATCTATTCAATGTTAAATCATTATTTATCTCAAAAGCTTAAGCGAATAAGAATGAATGAATTCAATCAATTACTTAATATTTTAACACTATTTTTTACGGATAAACTCAAATTCTCCTTAACATGTGAAATATTATTCAAATGAAATGGCTGGAGTGAAACTATAGAGGCCGAGTTCGAACTTATCACTTTAATACCAAGTTAAATTCCATCAACAATTAACCATATAAGCTGTGCTGGAGGCTAAATAAATTAGTAGACCTAATTGGTCAGGCTCGGTAGAGACTTTCTCGTAGATGTTGGGACACTAAATGTTGCATTTTTCACAAAGAGATTACGTTCATATATTGATATTAAAAATGTGTATTAAAGGAGCTAGAGATGGTGTCATCCGTATCATAGTGAAAAATAATATTGTTTATATAGCATTATTGATCTTAGATGCTTCTACCTATATATGATCAGGATGACCATGATGACAACTACAACTGTGTTATATATTGATGATAATTTATTCATAAAATATAATATATATATATATATATATATATATATATATATATAAAACGACAAAACAAATCGTACATTGTAGAGAGAGATTGAATTATACAAATAAATCAAGCCATTGTTAATTAAATAAATTGGATATTGTTTGTGATAATGACAATATGGTGAATTATCTCCCTCTGGATGATTGCTGCTTATCAACAAATAATCAACTTGCCAAGCAAAAAACAAACTACTCCTTGTCATTGATTGAAATAAAGTTAACATTAATAGATCATAGATGCCTTGGTTTCTAGAGGCTGTTCGTCATGCACAAAGGTTGGATATTTGATGCTCTTTGTGATTGTTAAATTATAAAATAAAAAAGAGTAGAAGAAAAAGACAGGCTAGCTATGAGATAAAAATAGTGTTAAAGTGTCCCGCATCGCTAAGATTTCTTTCACGGTACTTTATAACCATGGTGTCCCCCTCTTCTTTCAAAGCGTCTTTTGAAAATGTTAATGGACCCATAGACTTTTCACAAATAATTTAAGGGCGGTTTCACCCTTAATGGTGTACGTCTTAAAAAATGTTTGATAGGGGTACATCTTTCGAATCATTGACTTGAATATATAATATATATTACAAAGAATGAGATTTTAACAATTTAAAAATAGAAAATCAATTATCATATGTTTTATCACATTTGAATATCAAATCAAAGTAATTGATGTTTAATCTCCATGTACGTAAATCATATTTCAATAATGCAATGTGAGTGACGCCATATATATCCATTCATTCCCCTTTAACTTAGAAACATTAATTTTCGCATCACGTACATGAAAGTAATCATTTTGAATCATCTGAAAACAATTATCGTACATGAATGACTATAAATTAAGGACCAACAATTAGATGAAGGAACACCACTGATCAGTGTTTCCGATCTCATTGCATGAACAAAAAGCATTAATGGAGATTAAAGTTGAGATAATCAAGAGAGAGACAATAAAACCTTCGTCTCCAACCCCACCTCACCTTAGATGCTTCGACCTCTGCCTTATTGATCAGCTGCAGCCCGCATCTTTCATATCATTGCTTCTATTCTATTCTAATAACACTGATCACCCTCCTCTTACCCATGTCAAATCTGCAGAAATATCCCACACGCTAAAGGCATCATTATCCGAAACTCTTACTCGCTTCTACCCACTTGCCGGGAAAGTCAAAGACAATGTCTCAATCGAGTGTAGCGACGACGGAGCTGATTATCTGGAAGTTCAAGTCAACTGCCGTCTCTCAGACATTCTCGAACAACCTGAACGGAAATTGCTGCGCCGATTTCTTCCCAAAGAGATTGACTCCAGCTGTCTGTTGCTAGTTCAAGCTAGCTTCTTTTGCTGTGGAGGAATGGCCATTGGGGTGCGCGTTTCCCGCAGGTTAGCCGATGCATCCACGGCTAGCATGCTCATCCAAGCCTGGGCTGGCACGGCTCTTGGGTCTGGTGAGGCAGTTCTGCTACCGGAATTTGGCGTGGCATCTCGGTTACCACCCAGAAGAGAGCTCTCCGCCACGCGCTCGGTGAATGAGAAGAGTGCTGTTTCAAGGAGGTACGTGTTTGATGCATCAAAGATTGCCACTCTCAAGGCTAAAGCCGCCAGTGGTAGCGTTCCGCAGCCCACGCGCGTTGAAGCCGTGTCAGCTCTCATTTGGAAATGTGCGAGGACGGTGTCAAGGCCATCTAAGCTGGTCCAAATAATGAACATCCGCAAAAGGGTAGTGCCGCCGTTTCCTGAAAGTTCTTTTGGGAATCTCATGTGTTTGTTTGTGGCGAAAACAGGGGACAGGGAGACAGAGTTGCAGGGTTTGGTTATTGAGTTGAGGAAAGGGATAGAAGCTTTTACTGAAAATTATGCATCAAAATTTCAAGGAGACGAAGCTTTTTCGGTGTTTGGGGAGTCTTATAAAGAGATTGATAACCTTTACGCAGAGAGTATTCACTTCATTGGCTTCTCAAGTTGGTGCAGATTTCCTCTGTATGAAGCTGATTTCGGGTGGGGAAAGCCCACATGGGTAACTGTTGGTGATTTGGTGCACAAGAATTTTATTGTGCTGCTGGATACGAGAGATGGCGGCGGAATAGAAGCTTGGGTGACTCTTAGTGAAGAAGATATGGCGTTATTTGAATGTGACAAAGAACTGCTTGAATTTGCATCCTTGAATCCAAGAGTTAAGAATTAAATGATTTCATTTCATCTTCTCGATCTGGATGATTATAACTAATATTCTGCTTGTATGATCCAATTTCCTGTTCGATCTCATAGCATTTTTGAAAAAAATGCCCAATTGAAAATAAATGTTCTCCTCTTTTTTCTTTTTTTTTTTTTTTTTTTTTTTTTTTTTTTTAAAAAAAAAAAAAAAAAAAAGAAGAACAAATGTGCATATTGAACAACGTTAATTCGGATTATATTTCCCTCAAACGTCATTATATATGATTATTTAATACTCATATATATATATATATAACCACGACTCATAATATGCAACCTCGATCTCAAATTATCACATATAGATAGAGAGAATTAAGGGGGATAGTGCACCTACACGAGCAGGGGTGTAGAGCCCTGAGGTATTGGATTGTTAACAACTTTTTGTTCGGATTGTTAGTGATTTAATCATAAAATGGGAAAGCTTGAAAGCTTTTATGGAGTTTACATGTTTTTGCATGTGTGTGAGTAGCCGGGCCTACTAGGAGTAGGCTCATAAAAATTGTCTCGTATCTGCTCTCTGATTAATATCTTAAAAAATGTCTAAAAATTGATGACTAATTATTAAGAGTGGGCAAAATCCGCACGTACCCGCAAATTCGATCCGCCCTGCCCCGAAAATTACATTAAGTAAAAAAGGCATGAGGCAAGTATTGGCTTGCCCCGATCCGACCTGTGCCCACCCCTATTGGTTATCAACTTTTAGCTTGTCAAATTATGAGAGAGAGACAGAGAGAGCATATGCTCAAGTAGGGGTAGAGTTGGAGGGATTCAATTTTTTTTTTCTTTTCTTTTTTGGTCTTGATTGTTAGTAATTGAAGCATAAAATGTGAGATTTTTGTGTTTCAGCAAGTGGGCGGTCAACAATACCATATTAGAATCGGTCTCATAAAAGTCTTAAATCTTATATTTATTGCTCGAATCGCTAACCATTCTAATAATTTATTGTTAAAAATCCCAATCTAGAGTGCTCTTTCACATGATCTAGATCCATTAATCAGATCGAGGCCATCAAAGTATTATGAAGCCACGTGGCAATGACACGCAACACAAGTAAATGTTTGCTTTTCACGAAATTAAACCTTTGCTTTGCTCCCGTTTCATGCCTCGTGTGACCATGTCTCTGGATAGGATTTTCTATTTTTTTAGAAAAAAAATATATATATAAATATATATATTCTGATTATTATTTTTCAATGATATGATTCAAATATTATTATTACCTCAACATTAATCACATACAGTATTCTGATGATGTTCAGATTTTAAAATATTTTAACTATTTATTTATTGGCAAATCATATTTAATATAAATATTGGTATATATTGAGGTAATTAAAGGATATATAAAATCACTATTAAATTTGTAAATTTCACAAATTCAATAGTAATTTTTTTTAAAAAAAAAAAAAAAAAAAAAAAAAAAACAAGAGAATGACATCACATACATCTTCATTTATAATAATTTGGTAATTGACTCGCTCACCGGTCCTTCTTATCATTGGTATTTTTATATTCATTCACGTACATACGATAATTGTTAATAAATAAATAAATAAATAGTGGGGAAGTATTTTTAATACTTTAGGAAGATAAGATTGTGAGTCGCATCTTTTTTCCCCACACCGAAAAATTTAGAACCAAAATATATATATATATATATATATATATATATATATATTGTGTGTACGGACACGTGTAGGGTTGGAAGTATTGAATAAAGTATAATTCCCCATGTTGTCATGATCACAAACAATATCCAATTTATTTAATTATGGCTTGATTTCTTTGTATAATTCAATTGGTCCCCTACAATGTACGTACGATTTTTTTGCCGTCTTGTGAAAATACTACCATCAACGGTCGTCGTGCCCCCCACCTCCTCCCACTCGCCGGAGCGTCTTCTGCACGCGCCAGGGATCTTCCTGGCGCGTGTGGAACACATCTCCTCCCGCCGCCTCTCCCCACTGCGTCTTGCGGCGTACTTCGGCGGCTCCAGCGTCTCCCACTGGCGAGAGGCCTTCCTCTGGCCGCGCGTGTCTCTCACGCGCCACCAGAGGTGGCTCCCATCCCCCTCCCCTCCGGGCCTCTGTTGTTGGTTTTTTAATTGCTTTTGTATTGTTGTTATGTTTTAATATTGTAACTTTGTATTTTTGGGCTTATTTGTTGTATCCCTCTCCCCCAGTTTACCCCTGTGATTGTGTTTGGGTCCTTGTGACTCAATACACTTGTGATATCACCTTTATTGGTGACCCCGGCTTTGAGGCATCAGTGCCTCGAGCCAAAGGGCCCGCATCTTCGGAAGCATTGCCCCCGCGTACTTTCATTCTTAGGTTTATATTTGGGTTGCCCAACCCCTGTTTTTGTTCTTTTATTTTTTCTTTGTAATAGTTTCTGATGTACTTATAAAAATATATATATATATATATAACACATGCAGTTGTACGTATGTCATCATGGTCATCCTCGATCATAATTATATGTGCTATTATTTGGGTGACCTAAATTTGCTCCATATATATGTTGCTTAATCATATTTCCATTATTATGTAAATTATTTTATGACTTGTTTTGCCGTAAGTGTGACAAGTTTGTGCAAATAAAATTCCCCTTAAAAAATGCATGTGGAAAGATCTCTCTCTCTCTCTCTCTCTCTCTCTCATAAGAGTGCATGCACGCATGGTTTTTTCTAGAATCATAGATTACAATTTAATTGAGAATTAACCAAGTTAAACCTTGAACAACAACTCTTAAATATAATTTATTTGTCTTTTGGGAAGCATGCCTCTCTAGTCTCTATTCCTTAGCCCTCAATCCATTGTAATTTATTTCTAAACTTTATTAAAAATATATTTTAACCCCCTCAACTATCATCACGTCTTTTTTATTTATACCTCCAAACTTAAAAAAATGACATATATCGAAGCCCCTTATACATGTCAAATTAGACATAAAGTTAGTATTTGGCGTTAAAATAAATGAAAAATAGGTAATATTTTCCATTTTCCATTTGTGTGGTATTTCTTGTCACGAAGGTGGTGTCATGAAAATGTGCATTTTCAAAAGAATAATGCTAAAATTTACATTTTATCTCATAGTTAGTGATCACATAATGCTGACATGATAGTTTCAACCAACCTTTAATCAGTTCTTGTTAAAATAAATAAATTCGAGAGTTGATTGAGACTATCATATCAACATTATGAGATAGTCGTAGAATAAAAATATAGTTGAACATTTTGCTCTCTATATAAACGATCTCAAAACTTTCACAAATGATTAAAAAAAAAAAAAAAAGAGAAGGCCATTACTTCTTATTGATTTGTGAGCAAACCAGAAATTTGAAGAATGAAGATGAAGATTGAGATAATCTCCAAGGAGACCATCAGACCGTCCTTTCCTACTCCACCCCACCTTAAAAGCTACAGACTCTCTTTGTTAGATCAACTAGCCCCTCCAATTTATGTGCCCATTGTTCTATTCTTTTCTGCTGATCATGGATTTCCTACCAGCGAGCTGGATCATAGCAGGGTGTACTATAGGCTTAAGAAGTCTCTAGCAGAAACCCTAACCCGCTTCTACCCTTTAGCTGGAAAGATCAATGGATCAGATGCATCTGTGGATCTTCATGATGAAGCTGTAATCTTTGTAAGAGCTCATGCAAGCATTCAGCTCTCAAAGATTCTTGAAGACCCAGAATTGAATTCACTGAAACAGCTTCTCCCACTCGATCCCTACAAATTGAATGCTGATGAGCCGGTTCCGGTCACGGCGGTTCAACTTAATGTCTTCAGCTGTGGCGGAATGGGCATTGGTGTGTGCATTTCACACAAGGTGGCCGACGGTGTAACGCTGGCTGCGTTCCTCAACGCTTGGGCAGAAACCTCACGCGCAGCCTGCGAAACCATCACTCCCTGTCTGACTTCAGCCACCCTCTTTCCGCCTAAAGACGTACTTCACGAGGTCATGCCGGTTGATTTGGTTACGAAGGAGAAGACCGTGACGAAGAGATTTGTGTTTGATGCAACCGGTTTAGCTACACTGAAAGCCAAAGCAGCTGCCAAGGGCTCGTGCGTTGACGACCCTACAGTCCCTACTCGTGTTGAAGTCGTAACAGCTCTTATAAGCAGGTCTGCCAAAAATGCTAGAAGAAGAAAGTCACTGAAAGGAAGGTCATCAATGGTGATAACCCATGTGGTGAACTTGAGATCACGAGCTGTTCCACCATTAATACCGGAGCATGCTTTTGGGAACATTTGGCAGCTTACCATTGCACCAATTTTTGAGGAGGAAAACAAGACGACAGAGTTGCAAGATTTGGTGGTTCAGCTGAGGACAGCAATCAGGAAAATTGATGGAAATTACGTGAAGAAGCTCCAAGGTGAAAATGGATTATATCAGGCTAATCAGTCTATGAAAGAAGTAAATGACTTGGTGTCAAAAGGAGAGGTTGAGTTCTACACGTTTAGCAGTTGGGTTGGGTTTCCATTTTATGAAACTGATTTTGGATGGGGAAGGCCTGTTTGGGTATGCATTAGTAATGTGCCCATCAAAAATGTTGTTATGTTAATGAGCACTAGATCCGGCACTGGAATAGAGGCATGGGTGACCTTGGAAGAAGAAGACATGGCTAAATTTGAAAATGATCAAGAGTTACTCCAATTCGCTTTTCCTGCATCAAGCTCTTAGAATTTAGACTGGTTCTCTATGAAGTCACTGCCTTTCTTCTGCTTCTTTTTCACCTGAGCTTGCTTCACCTTCAATGTTTCACTTTCAGTTCCTACCTTGTTAAGTTTCCCACTTTATTTACCAACTTTTCCTACAAATTATTCTGAATAATGCTTTGATAACAAGTTGCTGCTTGGTATTAAAAATTCACCCAGATCCTGTTTTGGGGAGAGAGAGAGAGAGAGAGAGAACAAAAGTTTGCCTGCAATGGCAAACCAAAAAAGTATGCATGGATTTTTCCAATTAAGATCGTTGAATTGAAATATATCAGCATCTACATAAACAAGAACTCACGCTGATGAAAGTGTTCTCTAAGATCAATCAATCAATATATATATTTATATTACATGCACATAAAGAAATGAAATTTGACTAGCTCGATAAGTATATCAGAACTCAATAAAATGATGTCCAACTGTGTAAGTTTCCTTTGATCAGCAACTTCATCTCAACAATTTAAATATCAACTATGATAAAGCAGGTCTCCTATATTGCAAACGTGGAGTACTGGAGCTTCTGACTTAAATTTGCAGTGTAACCCTCATACAGTATCTGGTGCGAATTCCATAAGAATGTATGGACTCCAGTGCTGCATAGAGGTGTCAGGTGTTTTTGATCATTACAGCAGACAGCCCTGAAAGGGGCATGAACAGCTACAAGTTTAGACCACAATCCATGAGCATTAAATCTGTTCAAGCACATTAACCATTAATGCTGCACCGATCCATAAAATGAACAAGTGCTTCACTACTTGCAGCTTTCACTGCAGCAAACTCTTCTAAGTGCTTCCAAGTGGCTTCATGTTTTTTTTGTTTCTCCTCCATTTTCGCTTCATCTTCCTGGAACTGGCGCAGGCATTCCTCAAACAGCTCAGAATCTACATCAGAGAAGATCTTGCCGACATTAAGCGTTAAGCTTTGAACCACCTGATTCCAGTGGTTACGACCATTTTTCTCCAGGGAAGGGAAGATGATGGGGAGTATATCTTTACGGTTTTGTCTGATTAAGTTCTCAATGTGATCATTGTTCCACAAGTACAAAGCCCTCTCAGCCACCTGTAAAAACAAGTATCAGTTAAAATATTCAAAACTTAAGGAAATACATAGGATGCATAATCATCATTGACAGGTATGGAAGTCCTAAATCAGAAACTCATTTTAAAACTTGAAGCACATGATAACTCTTGCCCAACATCTGCCAGTATACTTAAAGCATGTGGAAATTTTGACCTTTGATTGAGTAAAGCAACCTTAAAATGAAAAAGGGAACAAACTTTCTTGCAACCATTATGGGATACTCTCCCATGATAAATAATGGGAAACAATTAATACATAGAAGTACTTGTATTTGTGACAAACTAATTCTGCCCTAGTTGGGCCAACAGGTAATAAATACCACATGCACAGCCACACTTGATCAGTACACAGGGAACCACCAGTTAATAAGATGAAAGAGCATTGTAGCACTTGATCGTCCAATATTCTCTAACAAGGAACAGTGTGACTACCGAATGCAGTGCAGCCAAGGAAATTGTCACACAACCATCTGATCAAACACTATTTGGCTAAGTTTCAATAGATGTATTATGCCCAACTTAAACATATGCATCCATGCATCAAAATAAATTTTGACGGCAATTACAAGCTCTTTCCTTGAACATGTCCCAGTGACTAAGATGTCCTCTTAATACTAAAACTGAATTAGGTGAATTCATTCGACATAATTTAAGAACTTATACTACTTAATTATATTAAGCTCTTCAATAATATTTAAAAAGTCATAATCAGTAACACCAACACAACTCTCACTCGTAGCTGATTCCACGACAGCCAGAGCTATTGTCAAATTAAACAAGACGTATGAATCTAAGTTCTGATCTTTTAGTGCATGTATACAGATTTTGATTCATAATTATCGTTTATTAAAGAATGACTAGGGTTATCAAATGATTTGAACAAGAGAAATTTACTCATTATACTTGGTTCACATTCACAAAAGATACCTAACAAATAATGTGTTAAAAACATGCTGTTTAATAGAAGATTGATATCATCAAATCACTTATTCACAAATCTAATCAATACCACAAATAATAATAACAATGACCACCTTCAATTCCATGATAGAACGCGACCACCACCCCACTGCCAGTCAACTACTGCAGCCACTATACCACCATAACACCAAAACCACACCTTCGTCACTATCATTGCATTGCCATCCAAAAGCCTTTCGATCCCATTTTCTAGTATTTGACCTCAAAGCATTTTAGAATAGCAATTTGAGCCCTATTTTTATTAGGAAATTTTTATCGTACCCCTAGCCATACCCCAACCATCTCCCATTCTTGACCCAGCTGTATCGTCAAAGTATCATGTTGTGTCCCAAAGCATCCGAATTAAAAATTCTTGGACATGTATCAAACACATCTATGGCCGTGACCCAACCATATCCATGTTCATTACATGTCAGACACAATTTTCCCATCCTATTGCCTGAGATTTTCATGGCCGAACTGACAAGTGTCAACTGTGAATTACCCCCCCACAACCAACCACATCAGGACTGCCAAACCACAGAAATAGAGACAGTAGTCAATCGGTTTATCAGGATAGTGGTGGGGTAGTAATGGTCAGGAATGCGCGATCTTGTACCCCCTTCTAGTCCCCCCGGTTGGGCCAAGCTAATGAGATCCGGGCTCAGCCCATTTGTAGTAAACGCAGCTTACTAGTGTCTGATAAACCAAACGGTCGTTTAGTAAGCTTCGCACCCCACCAGCAGATTGGTGCAACATCTTGCATCCCACCACCAAACCAGACAGCAGGTTTTGGTCAGGTCGGTGGATATTGGCTTATGAAACCCTAAACCTGACAGCCAACTCAAACCCTGTTGGAAACGTATTTTCATTACCAATCACCACCCAACCAATGGCGGAAAACAACCATTGCAGGTCAGCTCTGGATGTTTTTTCGGGTCAAGTCCCGAGGGGGTGGTTGGGTATTTTGCCCACCCCTAGCTGCACCACCATAACACTTCAATCTCTTTCCACCTCCATTTTAATTTTAATGTAAAACCTAAGAGTTTTACAAATTAAGGTAGACCACCTGCTCAGTCAAACCAATGACAGACATTAAATAGTACTAAAATTCAAGTCTCATCTCATCACTACTGTTGATAAAATTCTTTTCCTTGAATTTACATAGCTGTAGGACCTCCAATTAACTACAACCATGTGCATTAAGCAGCAACCTCAATATTGATTTGCTATGAAGAACCATTTCAATCATATTTTTTTCCAACTGGCAACAAAGAACCAGAAGTTTTCAATCATTTACACAATGTTCGGTGCAGCACATGCTGAACAATTCAGTTAATAAGCTTCAAAGCTTAAAGTAGACAACAAAATTTGTCAAAGAATAGAAGTATCAGTAAAAGCAATTTACACATCTGATAAAAAGAAGAACAAGCATAAATCCAAACCTAATAAGTTATATTTGATCATAATAAATGAGCAACCACCGCAATCTCATTATATGCAACCTGTCATGTCTCTTGCTAGAGCCACCGATAAAGTGGAAGATCAGACAGGTTGCATATTAGCCCATCAGTCACTTCCACAGGGCAGAGCCGACTGGTAGGACAAGTTGCACACCCAGTAACCGTTCACGCAGCTAGCCCTAAATTTCCCATTTAACAGCAAGCTACATTTGTTTCCACTCAATGTGTATACAAAATTTTCCTTTCTCACTAAAAGTGCATTAAAGAAAAATGGTTAGACAGAAAATCAATAACATATGTAGGTTTTAGCTTACCACCATTAACAGTTAGCACTGAAAACATAAGCAACTAAAAATCATACTTCCTACATGCCCTGAGAAAAGCGATTTAGTTTTAAAATGTTTCCAAGCACCACAATCAGATGTTAAGCCTTGAAAGATATTGAATTGTTTGACAAGTCTTGCAAAAACATCACAGTAACAAATTCCGCACAGTTCACAAGAATGAAACAATGTTTATGGGAACTGGACTTTCTGAAAGCTAAATACCCCATATTGAATACAAACCACTAGCACCTTTTGTGGCCTCTAAAATATTTTTATTTTATATCTTTTTACATTTTCCTTTTGCTGGAATCCTTTTTTATGCTACCCTGTTTAGACTAGACAGATATACATACCGAAGAGTCATAATCAATCACAAGAAAGCGAAGAATTGCCATGAGGAAAAGAATTGATAAATCCTTGAAGCAGTCGCAAAAACATTGCTGCTGTCACAGCAGTGCTATCAGAGGCATCATGACTGCTACTAGCATATGGATAAACAATCCTCTATTACAAAACTACAGATGAAACCCCACAATTTCCTAGGAAGACCCATCATGGGGAGAAATTCGTGGAGGTATCAACCCACAATTTGGAGAAATTCAATTTTATGGAATGGGCAATGACCCTAGCCAAATAAGCTCAAAACCTTTTTAATTAGTTTATGTTTATTACTTGGGGTCATTGTCTTGGTATTTAATCCTTTCCAACAATTCTAGTCAATCAAAAATCCTTGTTTAGGACAAAATATATGATTCTGTTACAAACTCAAACTCCAATAAGATTAGTTTGTGCTAAATCTAGTATTGACTAAGTAGCTCTTTTCATCAACATTATTGGAAATTGATTAGCACATATTAGTACCATGCATGATTTGAACTTGAACTTATCAATAACATCGAGCAAGTATAATGTATGTATTACCTGTACCAAATCAAAAAAAGCAGAATCAATAGAGTATGATCTTAACAAAAACCAAATTGCAGATGCCTAAAACTAATGACCCACCAGCTCAGAACAGAAAACGACACAAAGATATTTTGGAAAATAACAACAATCTTAGGTTTCATACTGATAGCCCTTGCCTTTATCAATGGGAAATGGAAATAAATACAATAAAATAAACCAAAGGTAAGTACCAGCCAGCAAGAAAGATAACTTTACAGGTTTTATTAGAATGGTGGCCACAAGACACCCTTCTTCTCACTTAGAAAGAGACTAATTACCATTTACTCAAAATAACTAGATCATGTTTCCAGATTCAAACTACAGTTACTACGGAAAAGAACCAGAAAAATAGCAAGTAGGAATAATAATACTTTAAAATAAGCTTCAACATAAGAAGTGTGAACTGAATTAGATTAAGATCAAAATTTGCAGGGCTCATTACCTGAAAATGTGAGCTACTTAAGCAACGGGAGAGTTGGCGGAACAAGGGTACCATACATCGTTGAAATTCTGTTGGCTGAGTTGCTTCTAAAACTTCCTCCAGCTCACTTAGGAACATGACTTCCTTTGAACTATTTGTGATTGGCCAGTATTTCAGTAAACCCCTTATGACAGTGTCAGCAAGCTTGGAGTCTTTCTCCACAAATTGTGTAATGCAGTATGATAACTGTTGATGGTACATCGGTAAGCATTTTGGTTTGTGAAGAGGGATTAGAGCCCGAACAAGGAATAACTTGTGCTCTTCTTTCAGTGGCAGAGCAAACCCATTGATTATACTGCCCAAAACTTCTAAAAGCTCAGCAATCCCATTATGCTTCTCTGTTTCAAAAATAAAATTGAAGAAAATGTTGTTGATCACTTTTCGAATAAATGGGCGATGCACCATGAACTTTCCGTAGATCCGATGTAGAATTGTTTTCAGATACTCCCTCTCCCTGGGATCCTCAGAATCAAAGAGATCTAGCAACTTGAGAACAAAAGAGTGATCAATGTACCTTTTAGCCAACTTTGCATCTGTCTCGGGAGATGCAATGAACCTCAGAAGAAATTCATACACAATTTGCAAGTGAGACCATGCAGGATCCATCGTAGGTTCCTCCTCTTCCAAATCAAAAGCTTCTAAAACCTTGTTGTCACGGGGTTGTGGAATGAGTGACCTAAATAAGTTCATAGAGACCATCTTAATGGCTTCCTGCATAACACTTTCAGTAAACTTCCCATTTGCAGAAGTAACATAATCTACCAGCTCAAGCAATGTCTGCCGCTTGATGTCTTTTTCTTTCAGGTTCTTCGTTGGATCAGCGAAGTCAAAGACAACACAACACAATTTCAGCTTTCTAATAAACAAGTTCTGCTTCTCAGAGCTGGGGACATCCCTGAATCCTGGCAATGCTTCATAAGGACCGGTTACAAAATTGCCATTGGATTTTGGATTCACAGCGTGGGAAAGTTTATTTCCAGAACTATATCCTGAATTTGGAGCAAAGTCAGTGCCTAGAAGGGTTGTGCTATTCGAGCTTACCGGCCTATTATTCAGAAGGTCACTGCTTCTTGTGCTGATGGAAGTATTTGAAGAAGGGTCAGATGATCCCCCAAATAATTCACGATTCTCACCCGACTTGGATGGCTTCCGCGGAAGCCGACCGAGTATTTGCTTGATCATAATTTGAAGAAGAAATAATGATAATTAACAGAAATCCAATCAAACACAGCAGCCTCTACACTCTAGAGGCTCTCTCCAAGAGACAGGCACCTCAATTTCACAATCAGAAACGAAAACCCAGGTGTATAAAACCCATTTCAAAGTAATGAACAAACAGACCCACTTCAATTAGTCCCCGATACAAACACCCACTCCCATATATAGATTACACAAGCCCCAGAAGCATTAGTCGAAGCATCAAAGGAGAAACTCTTGCTTTAATTTATCATACAAACCATAATTGGATAATGTTTTCTTCATCTCGGGTAAAATCATCTACAAGATTTGACACCCTTTGACCCAAATTCAAACATTCAGATGCAGCAAAAAATGAAAAGGACACTTCAAAATGAACCCAGTATCAAATTCCAAAAGCAGATACAAATACCAGAACCTCCAATCGTTTACTATGTTCTCCGAGCTGAGAACTGGGTTGAAGAGACATTCACTTTCTTGCCCTTTTCTCCAAAATCAGCAGCAATCTCAGCAGGCTCGGACGATGACAGGATTTGGGTGCGATCTATAATACCAAGATAGCAATTTTTCATCACAGTATTAGTCAAAAAAATATATATATATATTGCAGAAAAAAGTTAGGAAATAAAGTGAAAAACTTACCATAGTAGGAACGAAAGGCAAAACATTGAAGGTGAAGCAAACCCCGATGCAAAAAGAAGCAGAAGAATGTTTTCCACTTAGCATGGCAATGACTTCATAAAGAAGCCGTGCGAAAGAGGCATAGATATTCTTTTTTCTTTTTTCAATTCCCTTGGGCCAGAGAGAGACAGAGCATACTGACCAAAATAGTCTTTAGAACCTTCACAGCCCGTCAATGGAACCTTTGAGTAAGATAAAATAAAGTTGACAATAGAGGATGAAAGCAATCTCTCCCTCTCTCTCTCTGTAAGCGTCTAAAGGATCATATTACTGTTCTAAAACACGCTTAGGAATGGGATAATTGTATATGGATATTGTTTTGCCCGACAATGTGTTATCACCCAGAATCAAAAACGAATAAACCACACCACATCTCCTCAATCACACGGTGATCAACATTTCAAACCACGGGACCATCTTCCTCCTTTTTTTTTGGTTTAGTAGATGAGTGTTATCTTATTGAGATTTTTTTTTTTTTTTTTATTGAGAATTAAACTAAACATTCATCTATCTAATTTATTAGATAAATATTTAGTTTTTATCTTTTACCCATCTCTTGATTGTCTTCGTACGATAGATGTGTAAATCCACCATTAAATATATGAAACTCATATATTCAATGGTAAATTTGCAAAATAGATGAACAAGTGATAGATATGTAACTGCTCTCTATTTATTAATAATCGAAGTAACTAATTGTTTTTTTTTTTCCTAAGTAGTCTAAGTTACTAATTTGAATCCCAAAGGGATAGTTCGCCCCTACTAACTATGAAGCAACTCCACATGTGTTCTTTAGAACAAGTTTGAATGGAGGATTTTCTTGTTTTTATTTACGATATTGTATTTGTTGAACAAGATATTTCTTCCTAATTTATTAATGAAATCTACAAGACTTTCTTCCCAAAATGTGGAGGGGGTCGGCTACCCTAATTGTCTGGTTAGGGTGATCGAATTACCTATGAGGTCAAAAGAGATGATTAGGCGCTGGTTTGCTAACGGGTTTTAGGATTACTCTTTGCTTTTTACCCAAAAAGTAATATATATATATATATATATATATATGTGTGTGTGTGTGTGTGTGTGTGTGTGTGTGTGTGTGTGTGTGTGTGTGTGCGCGCGCGCGCGCGCGCATGTGTAATAAAGTCTTTTTACCGTTACTTTTCAGTTGCAACGTCTTTTCCCACAACTCTGTTTACCCAAATAGCAAATTATACGTGTTTCACTATTCCCAAACTAAGCTTATCTTTATTTATTTATTTATTTCTTCTTTTTTTTCTTTCAAAAGTGGCTGGTAATAATGTTCATCCAAATAACAAACCATACGTGTTTCACGATTCCTAAATTAAGCTTATCTTTCTTTTCTTTTTTATTTTTTTTGTCAAAAGTGACTTGCAGTCACATTCACCCAAACAGCAAACCACGCATGCTTTATAGTTCTCAAATTGAGCCTATCCTTTTCTTTTCTTTTTTTGGGTATGCGAAAAATTCTAAAAAAAGCACAATTTTCAAATTTCAAACAAGAAGCACCTCCAATAGGGGTTATCAAACGGGTTCTCAATCACCCCTAACTTGACTTTTGAGGATGGCCGTCTCTTATATGTCGTCGCATTGGGTGGTTCAATTAAAATGAACAACTAAGATTTAAAGAACATATGTATAGATTAAGTCCACTCGAAAAATGTGAGCAAGTTCCATTTAAGCTATTAGTAAAGAATCATACTATATGCAAGACTCTTATCTCCAAATGTGATATGGTTTTTAAAATCACAATTAGATTTGAAATTATCACTATTGAATTTTGATCCAACGGTAATTTTAAAAGTTATGTCACATTTGGAGGGATAAAAGTAGGATAAGAGTTGCATATAGCGTTGCTCTTAAATAAAAGACCTTTTTGACAACAATTTCAAAAAGGAATTACGTAATCGTGACTGCATATTGACATGCGGATTTCTCACATAATTTTGGCATAAGAGTTCAAGTTCATGACTGTTCTTTGGCTATTGCGCAATTGGTATGAGTCTTGCAATAAACTCTAGAAACCTCATTAGTAATTGGTAACCTTCTTCCTTTCTTTTGACTTATTATTATTATTTATTTATGAGAAAATTCTTTGGATATGTGTTTTCTATATTCGGTCTAAAGATTATAATTCAAAATGGCTATTTTTTAATAACACCAAAATTAGGTGTTCTCTTAAAAAAGGAAGAAGGTGTAATCTTCCTTACTAAATTTTTAATTTTTTAATTCAACGAGGGGAAAGGGATTACAAAGGTGGGTCTTTGCCACTCTTAATCTTGAAGGAAGAAAGAAAGGGAGAATTTTCGGAAATGCTTATAAACACATGATGAGAAGCGGTCTATTTAGCAACCAAGTATGCACGAAAATTGATGCATCTTGAAACCTTTGAAGCGGTCCACTTCTCAAAGAGGAGAAGCTGATGGGGAATATGTGCCACCAAAGGGGCACAAAGCTAGTCAATGAACAAATGACCATTGCTGATAGCTAGGTTGGTGAGCTGGGAGTCCCCTACAAGCTGGAGGGAAGAACAGCCATACTGGAAAAGCAAAACGAGTGGCAAGAAGAGCTGCCAAGCCTTCTCCTACTGAGGCCTCCAAAGGAAGGAGTTTCTTGGCGCAAGCTGCCAAAATCAGCCAAAAATAATCACTAAGAACCACAGCTGCAACACAGAAAAAGAGGCGAACCGCAACATCAAAATTAACCTCTTAGGAACCAAGAGGGGGGAGTGATCCAGATCTAAGGGGAAAGATGATAATCTTTCCAAGCTTTCAAATGAGATTTCACAGTAGAAATAACAGATTTCAAACTGTTGGCTGGATCCGGATTTGTCCCATCATGAACCAGCGTGTTCCTTGCTAACCAAATGTGATCAAGAGAGACCAAAGCCGAAATTTGGAAGAATAAAACCTTGCTTTTTGGGATTCCCAAGAAAGCACAAGGTCTGAGCAAGGCTTTGGACCATTCTTCAATTGGTAAGCTGGCAAAAACCTAAGTATTGATAGGCCAAAAGGTATTTCTCCAGATTGCTTTGGCAAAGGGACAGTCAATAAAAAGATGTTGAAGGTCCTCTACTTCCAAACAGTTGTTGAAGAAACTTTCTCTAACTCAATCATGTTAAATTAATAGACCGAGTTAAAAAGGAGAAAAACTGTTCTTAAGCTAATGTTCACAGTGCGTGACAACTCCTTTGCTCAATCCATGTGTTCTTTCTTTGTTTAATAGATTCTTATTCATAATGTTAATAATAACAACAACAACAAAAAACGTTTACGGTTTTTGTTTATGCATTTCTCTTTCATAAAAACTACAATCTTCCTTCACTTTCCCAGAAGTTCAAATGATGGGAGGGGTAGCTCCCCATTCAGGTGGGCTTTATCGCACCCAGAAAAATGCTTTGTCCTCTAAAATTGGCACAAGATTCTCTCCATTTCAAGTGAAATGAAAAGAAACCATTTCATTGTCGATATTAGATTTCACAGTATCTAACGAAACGTTATATGTTGCTTACGTTACCACGTCATTAAAAAATTTTAAATGATATGCCATTATATACACTATTAGATACAATAAAATCTAATCTAATCCATGAAATGATTCCTCTCCATTTCACTTAAAATGAAGAGGATCCTAAATTGGATCGGGTACTCCATCTCTCGTCTCTCAAAAGAGTTATTTTTCACCTAACATCCTGGCCAAGGAGTAAGATCAGCCTTCAAATATTCTGCAGATTCTGATCCTTCAGTGTTGAGCTTTTATCGATTGCATCCTAACCTGATAAAAAATAATATCACCTATTTGCACACCCCATTTTGATCCATACACCCCAACATTTATATATACATTTAGTTGAGACCTCTAATACAGAGAGTTGAGACAAAAGTGGAGCACTAAAAGCACTCTCTCAGATAATTCACAGTTTTGAGAACGCGGAAAACATGTAAATATATGTAGTACTTTGTTCTTGAGTAGTTGGTTGAATATAATTTGGACGTAATATGTTGTTTCCAGACTTCAAATGGATACTATAAAGCATTGCATATGTTGTTTTAAGCTGTAAAAGGATCGAACAGATATATTAAGAATAAAAATAAACTTGGAAAAATGCTTGCTGGGCTATGGTTATCAGTAAGAACCTCTCTACATGAAATTTTCTTGCTTTTTTTTTTTTTGGTAGCAGATGAGTTAACAATCCATGAGCATCCGACCACCTAATATAAATCCCATCTAAATCAAAGAATTGAGGCCACTTCAACAACCAACAAATACCTCTCATTCTGGCTAACCTGAAGAGGTGCGAAGAGGTGCTTTCCCAGGAACAAGTACAGCTTCATTACTTGTAGCCTTTTTTGCAGCAAGTTCCTCTAAGCGTTTCCACGTGGCTTCACGTCTTGCTTTGATCTCAACTTCCTTCAATTCATCTTCCTGGAACTTTAGTAAGCATTCCTTAAACAACTCAGGATCAAGATCATAGAAAATCTTGCGGACATTTGAGGTCAGACCATGCACAGCCTGATTCCAATGATTTCTAGCATTTTTCTCCAAGGCAGGAAAGATAATGGGCAGAATGACCTTGCGATTTTGTTTGATTAAGTTCTCAATGTGATCATTGCTCCACATGAACAAAGCTCTCTCTGCCACCTGAGGAAAGAAGAATCAATAGCATTATGTGAGATTCTTGTACCAGGAATTGGACTGGAAGTTACACTCCCTCAAAAAAGCAAATACAAGAAAAGAAACAAGACAATCGAATGTCAATGAGCTCTCTCTGACGAAGCATGGATTCTTTCAAATAGTAGTAGTATCCAAAAGTACCGATACTTTAAACTGGTAATTGTATCCGAATTGGATATGCATCTGAGACAGATACTCCCGGTTGTGTATTTTTTAATGCTATGCAAGATTTTTCTTTGTATATCTGATCAATACAAATAGCCATTTATTCTCCTTTCTTGATCTAAACAAACCTACCAATAGCAGAATTGCTTAACAAAAAAAATCACAATGCATTAAGTCTTTTTTTTTTTTTTTTGTAAGTATTCATCAAGTCTTTTAAGTCTGTCGAGCGTCTGCTGAAAATACCATACAGTCTTTTGGATCTTAAATCAAAGGTCAAAAAATGCAGATGATTGGGGAAAGATCAAAATCTCTTTCAATCAACAATCACTTATGCAACATTTGGACTCTTAACTTCAAGAACTTGTTCCGATTTTAACAGCATCATGAAATCACCAACATTTCAATAATATCGTAACATGGGTACATTATGATAAAATCAGGTTAACAGCATTGAGTTCGCCCATGATATAAATCAATGTAAAAACAAATGCTGAAATATTGATTAGGAGCCAAAGCTGTAATTGCTGGGAAACAGATATCAAACAAGTTAAAACCAGCACTAAATGAAAAAGTAAACACTACTTTCTGTTCACTAGGTACGCTAACTACCACACTTCTTTTACATAATGTACAAAATTTTTCAATTCCTGGAATCAACTACAAATATACCGTGGCTGCTTAACATCAAAGCATTCCTACATACACCAAACTGAAATCTCCAACAAAATTCAAAATTATTTCTGAACCTCTAACAAGATTTCAAGAAACAAAGACAGTGCTAAAACCCAGGCTCTGTTACAGCTTATAATACAGATTTCCACTCTTCTTGTTACAGCACAAACTTAAGCATACATGATGCACCAACACAAATGGCCTCTAAAGCCGTATCAAAAGATTTAGCTTTTAAATATTCCAAGAGATGAAGATCCAATATATGTATGGGAATAAAGAAAGAGAACCATAACAAATCTATTGGGCCAACCAGACCATCAGTCAACAGAGACTTTCACGAAGATTTTCTGTTCTTTTCTAGGTGGACACCTCTGTCTAATCCTGACCTTGAAAGTCCACTTTGTAGTAGAACTATTTACCTATGCAGGCTTTACAGTCCAGATCTCCCAATTGCATCAACATTAGTTTCTCATAAAAGCTGAACACGCTTCGTTATTCCAGACAGAAAAATCTAATATTAAATTGAGAAAGAAGGTAAGTTACACACAAAAGTGAAAAACAAACTGCAGGTAGTCAGGAACTAAAGCTTAGAGGACTTGATCAGCATATCAACACTTAACGGTGGACAACACAAAATAAGTAACTGCAGTGATCCCAACTCCACATGTTACACGCATGGAAACATAAGCGATAATGATCAATTCACTGTATAGAAAATGGCAGAAACACGAAAGAACAATTTGAATTAATGATACTTCTAAACTTAACCGGAGATGGAGAAAAAACTATAACAGAAAATTTAGGTTTGATGCAGAATAAAAGGTTGAATGGAATAAATCACGCTCTCGATAAAAAGCAGAACTCTTCCCATTAGCTTTAAAATAAGTGCAGATCTTGAATATCATGCAGGTTTTCAAATATGAATCACGTTTCAGAGAAGAGAGTGCAGTTTGCACAGAAATGAATGAACAAAAGCGAACGCTCAGAGAGAGAGAGAGAGAGAGAGAGAAAGAATAACTAAATTAAAGCGGGATCAAACTTGCTACCTGAAAGTGCGGACTGTTCAAGCATCGAGCAATCTGGCGAAACAAGGGCACCACACAGCGCTGAAATTCTGGTGGTTGAGTTGCTTCTAAGACTTCTTCCAATTCAGCTAGGAACATGACTTCTTTTGAACTATTTGTGATTGGCCAGTACTTCAATAAACCCCTTATGACAGTATCAGCGAGCTTGCAATCTTTCTCCACAAATTGCGTAATGCAGTAACATAGCTGCTGATGGTACATTGCTAAGCATCTTGGTTTGTGCAAGGGGATCAGTGCCCGAACAAGGAACAATTTATGTTCTTCTTTCAGTGGCAAAGCAAACCCATTAATAATACTTCCCAAAATGTCTAGAAGCTCAGCTATCCCGTTATGCTTCTCTGTCTCAAAAATAAACCGATAAAATATGTTGTTGATAGCTTTCCTGATAAAAGGGCGATTTACCATAAATTTGCCATAGATACGGTGCAGAATTGTTTTCAAGTATTCCCTTTCTCTAGGATCTTCGGAGTCAAATAGATCCATCAACTTCAGAATAAAGGAATGATCAATGTATCTTTTGGCTGATTTTGCATCCAGCTCAGTTGATGCAACAAACCTCAACAAAATCTCATACACCATTTGCAAGTGAGGCCATGCAGGATCTATCGAAGGCTCCTCCTCTTCCAAATCAAAGGCTTCTATAACTTTGCTCTCATGTGGTTGAGGAGTGAGTGTCCTAAATAAATTCACAGATACCATTTTTATAACTTCTTGTATCACGACTTCTGTAAATTTGCCATTCACTGAAGTCACATAATCCACAAGCTCCAACAATGTTTGTCGCTTGGTTTCCTTTTCTTTGATATGCTTTGTTGCGTCAGTGAAGTCAAATGTGGCACAGCACAAGTTCAGCTTTTTTATGAATAAGCTCTGCTTCTCAGAGCTCGGAACATCCCTGAATCCAGGCAATGCTTCATAAAAAGACAAAGAATTCCCATTCGCCTTTGGATTAGCACCTCGTGCATACTTATCATAATATGGGCCAACATCTGAAGCATAATTAGGGGCCGTATGGGATACAATCAAATTTCCAGACTTGCTAGTCCCTAAATCACTGCTTCTTGAACTGGTAGACGCAATTGAAAACGTTGTATGGCTTCCACCGTGTTCACGATTTTCAGCAGTCTTAGACGACTTCCGAGGAAGCTTACTAAGTATCTTGTGCAACATAATTCACATAAATAAAATACAATGCCAACGTCTAAAAACCAGAACGATATTGCCAAAAGCTTCACAGACCCAGTGCGACAATAATCCCAAAACCTTCACTCATCAACCAAAAAACTGAGAAGAACAAAGGGGGCCAAACCCCCTTCTCATATGAAAGTAAAATCAAACCCTGATTTCTCCAATCTCAGAAATTCAACCGAAAGACCATCATTCAGCTTTATGCCCTCATAAAAAATCTGCAATTTCCCTCCCTTTCACCAAAACCCACTACAAAAAAAGAAAAGAAAAGAAAAGAGAGCAACCTTTCTATATAACTTGAAGAACCCAGATGCCCAAAGCCACTATTAAACCTAAGATCAGCAGCAACTTTCTACAATTAATTCACAAACCCACTTTTCTTCTCTGTTTTCCAACTTGAAAAGCAAGAAACGCAACAAGAATATTCAGCAGATTTTCTTTTCCCGAAACAATTCGCACCTATAAGCATATACGATTTAAACAAACCAAAATCAAAGATTGGGATGCTAGTGATAAAAAAGGAAAAAGAACACATGCAAGCAAAGGATAGCGAGAGTTTGAATAAATCGAAAACAAGAGAAACCCAGATGAGAAATGTGACAAATGATAAAAAGAAAGGTTCTTGATAACACTCACACAGATAGAGAGAGAGAGAGAGAGAAAGGGCTCGGCGTTGCTCTGGCTGTTGTTTGCTGACTGAGAAAATCTTTTCTACTACTTTCGCGTGAGTCCGTCGTGTTGGCTTTCCTCGAATTCTAGTCAAATCTTTGCCATTCTACTTTACTTCATTCAGGGGCTGCTCGAGACTTTAAATTCAAGTCAAAAAAACAAAACGGTCAGTGAAAAACCAATGCCTGAGAGCCAGAGAGCTTGTCTGACGATTACATTTTATATTGGACTTGCTTGATATTAGACGCAACGACATCGTTTTTAATGCTTTTTTCTTTTCTTTTTTTTTTTAAAAAAAAAAAAAAAAAATAGGTGTTTTATTTTTATCTACTATTAAAATTCATAAATTGATTCTATTACTCAAAACAAATCTAGAACGATTATTTATACGAAAATAAATATATACGAAATTTATATTTATTTGAACATTAACAAGAGATCCTATATATATACACGAAAATTTACCAATATAAATAAAGAGCCTGGGCTATTAGTTTCCTACTCAAGGAAACTTCCTCTTTCCTTTTTCCTAGTCTCTCAATTTTCCTTTACCGAGTTGGGGAACTTACTAGGAATAGGTAGTCTTGCCCTTTTGCTATTTATGAACCGTCTCACCTCTCCTTATCACCCCATTTGATAGGCTATACTGTCTACTTAAACTTAATTACGAGATTTCAAGCGAAATTATTTTGTATTATAAATTTTATTTTGTTGTATTTAAGGGTGTATATTTTGTAATATGATAAACATACAGACACATCATATAAAAATTTTAAAGGGCGTGGCATCATCATATATATTATTATTAAAGGAAAATGATAAAATATCATTAATCATGAATAAAATCTTGCTCAACAAGTACAATACTCTGAATAAAGGAAGGACATTCCTCTATCCAAACCTGGTCTAACTACTCCAGTAGGAACCCCCTCGTCGCATAGCTAACACAACTATCGAAAAATCACCCTCAATAATCGCTTGATGAATGTCCAGATAACAACAAAATTGCACAACATGCCATGCACCCATTGTCTCTGCTAAAGTCGGATCTACTATATAAGGAGTCACCATCCCTAGGGTTGCCAAAACAGTACTATCCCACTCCCATCTTTTTGTGTGGCACATCCAACAAAGCATCCCAATTCAATTTTAACCACCCTTTTATTCTAAGTATCAAAATGCTGCTCCTGCCCATTACACTATCAAATATGGCAACATATTTCACACGTGTTTATCATGGTGGGATGACGCACATTTTGGCCTCTATAAATCTATAAATCGTAAGGCATATCTTATAGATGTTCTGTTATATTCTCATTTTCGTTCATTTAGCTAAATAAAAGATTGACTTGCTTGGCACTTTGAACACGTTTAAGACTATCACGCTTTTGTCATTACTATTTTGTGCACATGGAATACAAGATGCATCCATGACTTTTGTAGGATAAAAAATGACTATTGCACAACAGTTGTGCAAGGTCTTAGAGACATAGAATGAGTCCCATGACAAACGATTATTATACCAGAGGTTTTGACCTTTATCTTCGCCGTGCAAGGACCATTCCAGCCTTCTTTGTGGGAATGTAGAACATGTGAAAAAGTGTTGAAAATTCAGAAGGTGAAGGAAGCGTGATGCTAGCATGAGCTCTTTGTCCAAGTCGTCGTAATTTCTTCTTTCTATTTTGAGTCACCGTGAAGATGGGAGTTTAATTTATGCTGTTTTGGTTGAGACTTGAGACCGATCGTTGAACTTATTCTATTATTGACTTTTAACAAAAAAAATAAAAATCAAAGCGAAATCTACTGAATAAATGGAACGTTGAAGATAGATCAAGTACATCGAGTCTCTAGGTGTTTATCTCTGTTCAGCTACTCTCCAAACACACTCAGGTGAACATAGGCAAGATCGAGCCTATTTTTGGGCGATTGGGAGGCTATGGCCCCCTCTCTGCCCCTGATATGTCCCCAAACACAGGCATATGCGAAAATTATTTTGTGTTCAAGCAAGAATGAACTCTATAAACATTTGAATTGTCCCTTGCCTAAGCATTAGAACTTAGGCGTCTCCGTAGACAACTATGAAATTTTGTCAAAGCCATAAAAGAAAGGCGTACTAGGAAGGAAGAAAAGAAATCGTATTGTTCTAGACTTCTAGTGGGCAGGTGCTTGTTGGACCCGTGAAATTTGGCTTGTTCGATCATGTCTCGGTGCACTTTTCAAGACATTATTGTCCTCCAAATCCCACGGCTGATTTTGAAAACTTCAAAATGATTCCCTGAATACAAATACTGCATACAATGCAAAGTGGCCAAAACAAAAGCATATAAAGCAGCATTTAGGATGTCAAACCAATACAAATTCTATAATTATTTCCTTCTGCAATACTATTCTTATATAGAATAATATTTTTTTGTGGCTTGAGGCTGGTTTTCGGAGGTGCTGTAATATCTCATTATTCAATTGGGATCTATCCCACCTTCATGTCCCATGACATAGATTTCTAGTAATTTTGTTGTCCAGATTACTATCAATTTAGGCAGCAAATGTGATTATGTGAAAGACTATACGATCTACTTGTCCAAGCAGGTCTCGGGCAACCCACCCCTTTGCTTGGACAAATAGGCTCCTCTCTCTCACCTTTGCTGTCTTAGCAACCCGGGCAACAAATTGTTGGAAATCCACATCCTGTATCCTACGTGTAGCAAGACTAATAAGCCAAGATACCATCATAATGACCAATCATCTCAACCCAATTCAAACGGTCCACGATGCAGCATCCTATAAATTAACTAGGGCATACAAGCATATGTACCAAACATGATTCACGGAAAAGCACTTGTTAAATAACAACTGCAACCAGGGGATCACTGATTATTTTTTTACAAGCAGCCATGTTAATATTTGAGTTTAAATCATCATGCAGGTCAACCAGACGAATAAACAATATGATGGAACAAAAAAGATAAGTTCACGCAAGCTTAGAGAAGCAGTGAAATGTATCAGTCTGAGCCATAAGGGTTATCTACAAAATATAAATACAAAACCAAAAGAAAACATCCTTTAACTTTTTCTGGCAACTAAACATGTAGGACTCTCAGCTGTAAATGATTCATTACTGCTAACGTCCGTTAAGAATTCATTGCTGCTATAGATAATATAACCAGTACAAGAAAGATGTGATCAGCAATTTGAACACGAAAGATTGATAATAACTTCGCAAAAACTATAATTTCTGCTGGCAACAAAATTGCAGGATGCCAAGTGAATTTTGTCTTGCAGTAGAGAGAAGTTACCGAGGCTATTTACATCACAAACTATACTCGGCTTTGCTGTCAACAAAAGCTTGAATTGATGGTTCTCTTCCAAGAAAGTCTGACAGAAGTTCAACAGGTTCCTTGGCTCCTCCTGGGCCCAATACCTGCCAAAATATTAACAAAAAATTAATAATTAAAAAAAAACTAAGTTGACTTTAACAACTGTAATTTTCATTACAGACAGAAAGTAAGACAAGTGCGAACAGATACCATGCAATTCTTAGGAATACAAGGCAAGAATTGACACTAAAGTCGCACTTTCCAAGGATATTATTAACAAATGAATCCAATGGAATGTTTGACAATATTATAGCCAATGGGTGTTTGAGTTATTTGACTAATTTACCTTGTTCCTGAACTGCATGCCAACGTACTGGTTGGAAGGATTACCACTAAACTTTGAGGTGAATATATCAGCTGCAAAAACCTGCAGGCATATTTGAGGCATCATTAATGATTGTTAGATTCAAAACTAATGTGGACAGATCCTCCAAGCCAATCATTTTTCTAATTCTTGGGTATTAAGGATCACAGACAATGGCAACTGTGAATAGAGTAACTAAAACGTCAATAATTGGAAAACAAACATATGATCAATACAATTATAAAGGATATGTTGCTCCACAGTACATGACTGCAACAAGCGACTGTGATAAAAAGGAGATCCACACCTCACTCCAGATACGACTGTAACAAGCAGCTTCATAACCAATAGCAGTACGTGGAAAACATGAAGCTGGACTGGTTCCTTCCAACACTGGCAAACCTAACATCACCTGGAGGAACAAAAAAGGTTTTTATATATCCATAAATGCAACTTTATAAAGAATTAACGTAATAGTTGCTTACCTTTGGATGGAGATGCTTGAATAACTCAACAACGTCAATATTGTCAGCAGAATGTATGATTTGATCAAAAAGACCTGACGACACAAATACATAGTGAGTTACACTTGAGAGATTATCTGCAGAACCTAATTTGATCCCAAAGACCTGAGACACGAACACATATTGAGTTATACTAAAGATATTATCTGCAGAAACTAATCATTCATAATCTGTTATGTTTTACATTCTAAAATAATGTCCATTTCACAAGCAGGAAACCAAAACCTGCAGTTAGCCATTAGGAAACTTCCAGTCAGCAAGTCAAATAATAAGAGAACTTACAATAAAGTATTTCTTGCTTCAATTTAAGCGCAGAAAAGGAATGTCGCCATCTTTTGAGTGATTTACATATCTCATCCTTGATGGGCTTTGTGATATCCTTCAATCCAAATAAATAAATAAAAGTCTAGCTATATCAAAAAAAAAAAAAAAAGGACCACTTCGGAAAGAGAAAAAAGAAAAGAGGGGGGGGGGGGGGGGGGGGGGCGCAGATTAACAGTCCAAGTATTAACTATAAAGAATCAAAATCTTGTCAGAAGCATGTATCACCTGATGGAAACCAGATATCAACTTCAGAGCAAAGCTCTCATAACACCTAAAAATTCTCCAGAAGTTTTGAAAGGTGAGTTTGTGTTTTTTCTAATCAGAATATGAAACAACTTGATCCATTACTTACCAGTTTTCTAGCACCTGAGCAGGGATCTCCACGAAGTCAGGATCTACACGCAGCCCAGAAAATCTAGCAAATGTTGCACGATTGCAAATATGCTGGACCTAAAGTAATAAGAAAGACCATGTAAAGTATAGACAACATCATATTACAGTGGACATACAATTTATCATAATTGCTATAGAAACAAATGGTGTTACTTGTCAAGAGAATACACTAAGTGAAGAGACATTGAATGAAGTGGATCTTGCCATTAAGTAGTGTGGAAAAACCATCAAATAATAAAAGCTATATTACACAAAAGCAACCACAGTGCCTGCAGTCCAAAAAAAAATTGTCTTTTACAAAAATTGTTTAGGTTCCTTAGCCACTGAATGGGGGTTTCATTCCATTTATTAAAAGCGAAACATCCTTCAGAGAAAAGTCATCCAAAGCATAGAGAATAAACCAGTCTGCCATCACTGAGACCACCTTCTAGAATTTGTAACACCAAACAAGATACAGTACAGTATCAATACACTTTCTAACACTGACAAAGATAAAGTGAAGGAGAATGCAAGTTCTGATTCCAGATAAAGTGTAAGATCAAAGGAAACATACCACATGTCCAAATTCGTGGAAAAGATTAACCACTTCAGAGAATCGCAACAGCCCAGGATGACCACCAATGTCTTTTTCAAATTGAGAAATCAGTAGTGCCACTGCTACCTGGTTACAGAAAACCAAGATTTAATAATGTACTTAATGCAAATTCGTTTGTTCAGATAACAAGGTATGAAGCACAGGAATTCATAAGCATAAACACAAGATTTGGAAATTATTATAAAATATTAAAAAATGATGCTCATGGCAAAGATAAAACAGGCTCCACACGGGGTTATTTTATGAGTCCCCCGAAGAGAGAGAGTAGTAACTCAACAAGACGTTTAACCTATTCTTTGGCCACTCCAATTACTAGGCCAATATTTATGCCAAGTCATGCATATTTCTTTTCCAATATTGCCTCAAATCTACCTTAAAGCTAAGGAACACACAGATACATTCATCTGAATATGCATACGAAGACCACCAAATGCTAGAGGTTAAAGGAGCAAAATACATAAGTCAATCAACTGAACTCCTGTACAAGAATGAGGAAATATTTTGAGCACAAGGGCATGTGGTACTGCATGCAGCACACAACCTCTCATTAACAGGGAACCTTCCAATCTTGGTATATAGGGCAAATTAGAGAGTGAAACACTAGCCAGAATAAAATTGACCAATCATCAAGTGACCCCACAATGGAGAGAAGAAAATAGTTTGTAAAAGGACCAATATAGGAATTCCAAAATCCATATATTCTTGCAAATATTTACCTAAGATTGTATGTGTTTCAGAATTCAGACGACTAAAACTACTGTGCCAGTAAGGAGGAGTAACTTGGTAAAAAAGGCATGGAATTAATAGAAACATATGTGGTGGTAATGTCATTGTTGGTGGTGGCATTGGTGTCATCAGTGGCAGAGGAGGTGGACTAATGATTTTGGAGGTACATTTCTGGCAGTGGCGGCGCTGTCAGAAAGGTGATAGTAGTGAAGGAAATGAAAAATTAGTTTCTTAAGATGGTACTTTGCTTCCAAACTCTCAAAGCTTACTACTAAAAATGATTATTTTTCTTCAACAATGATTCATCATCTGATTCAAATTTTTCCAAACAGATGGAATGCATTGCATGACCAAATACTCAAGAGGAGCCTCAAGTCCGATTGAGCACCACAAGATTTGAACTACATAAATTACACAATTTCAATTTCCATGGATTCAAAGCAGAAATCTTAGGGTTGTAAAAATCACCTGCCGCGCACCATCTAATGATAATGCACCGTTTTGAAGAGCCACAACACAGGTATGACCATATTTTCCTTCCCTGTCCAAGTATACAGCATATGCCCATGTCTTTCAAACTCAAATAAGTAAATCAGAAATAGATCAAGAACTGAAAATGTTAAAAAGAAAAAGAGAAAAAGAGAAGAAGAAAGAAAGAAGAAGTAAAACCAAACCTTGTGTACATATCTAAATAGAAGTAACCCAAGAGTTCACCAGAACTTAAGTCAAAAACTGAGAAAACACGAACATCACCATGCCAAACCTCAGCACCTGAAATTTCCTCAAACCTTAAACCTGTGTGAAACAAAGACGAAGGGGTGAGTATCACTACTTATTACATCCGAAATGTACAAGTCAACTGGACATCATAAAGCATTCATGATGAGAATATTCTAAAGGCACTCGAAATCTCATCCAAAGTAAAAGTATATAATTACCAAAAAGGTCCTGGAAAATTTTGAAGACCCCAGATAAAACCAAATTGAAAGGAAAGTATTGCTTAAGAGCTCCAAAGTCAAGATCAAACTTCTGTTCTTCGACCCTCTTTATATAGTATAATAGATCCTCCATTCCAAACGGAATATCTCCTTCCTCTTTCTTCTGATAGCCATCACACAGAAAACCAATCAGACATGGAACAATCGTGGCAGATGAGTCATATAGCAAGCACATTCTATTCTAACCTTTAAGTATTCATACAAGAAAAAAAAAATTAAAAATCAAACCTTTAAGTCTTTCAAGATATTAAGTTCTCTAGTCGCCAAGTCAGTTAAATTGATGGAGATGTCCTCTAAGAACTCAAATACCTGGATACAATAGGAATATTCAAAGAAACTCAACACAAGCTTCATCTAAAGCAGGCCTCAGATAAAAATTGTCCATTATCACTTTAAGGAAAAGGAAACATTATATAAACCTTTGAGGGTGTCTTCGCCATTCTAAGATCCACAACATAGTCTGCATAGTTTGAATAGCCAAGTAACCGAGCATATTTATGGCGCAGTTGGACCTGAATCATAAGAAAAGGGCATTGATTTATAACATCGAAAGAAGTGTTAGAAGAAGGCAGAAAAACTCAAGCCTCAAGTAGAAATGCCTGCTCTATGATTTAAAACTTTTGAAGAAATGCCAACAAGAACCTCGTTTAGTTAAACAGTTGCCGCTGAGCACCAATAATTTGCATACAACAAAAAAGCTATTGCAGTTGCTTCTCACCAGCTGTTATACAACCTCTAATATGGATCATTTACCAAAAAGCCAATTAGCACTTTCACAATATTAGATTGCCTGGAGTTGCAAACCAACACCAAAACTTGAGGACCTGCTATTTAATTCATAGAATTTTTCTTCAAAACAAAAACAATATGTTGGTTTTTTAAGCAGCCCATGTGATATCTTTTAAATTTTATATATTCAACAAACGCTAATGGCAAATATTTTACAAGTCTTGGAAGACAAGGATTTTTTGTGCTGAAAGACAGGATTAAGTCACAAGAGATCTAAATATGGGCAACCAATAAAATCAACTTGCCGATTCCCTTTAAGAAAGTCAGAAAATTTTAATGATAAAATAAGGGCTTGGATTCAATTTTTTATATATTATAAACTTAAAACTGGTCTAATGGATTCATACCAAATTCTTTAAGACCGAAAGATTGGCTTCTCCACATCTCCTCCCATATGCCACAGCTACCATCTTCCTTGTCCTTCCTACCTTCACCAGCTCAAAATTGATATTGTTAACTAAATAAATACAGTCCCACTCCCAAACAAACAGGAAACAACTGCATCTAAAAGCAATTGCAAGCCAAAACAACAGAGCACAAAAAGAATGAATTTTCTTCCCGATATGACTGCCATAACTATGCATTTAATAAGCCAATGCATCTGAGACTTATTCAACCAGAATGCACCGCATGTACATGTTGTCCACTAAATGCATTCATTGATGCCATTAATGTATGCAGATTAATGTATCATACTAATTTTGCAGCAGCACAGGGCAGGATACAACTAATGAGCACAGAATGTCATACCTTGCAAAGTTCCAGCACTGCTGCAACAAAATTACTTCTTAGAGTGACCTTGAATTTACCATTTTCAGCTGTGTCTAAGCCCTGCCCAGGAACAAAGTCATTCCAGCAAAACAATACATTACACAGAAAATCCATTAAGTTTTTTAGCGACAAAGAAGAGACTATGCAATAATGAGCTTTCGTTTGCCCCTCTACATGGATATGGTTCACCTGTATTAAGATTTAATTTAAAAAATTGGGTTTTGCTCAGAAGAATGTCAACAACATTTCAATCATAGGTCAGTCTGAAACATGGCGAGGGCTTTGGCCCTTTGAGCATCAGCAAAACCAAACCATATTCCATGATTATTTAAGCATTTGGATCTTTCAATCTTCAGTTTGCCTTTTGTTTCTGCTGTAAGCATTCTCATATTATTTTTGTTAAGAAATTGCTTGTTCAACATTTTGATGTGTTATTTTATTATTATAAAATGAGCAATGCTATATACCACATTTTTATCTCACAATTATCCCACAATACTGATGTGTCATTTCCAACCAACCATTAGATTTGTTTTTTTTTTTAACAAAGATTGATCCAAGGGTTAATTGGACCTGCCACGTTAGCATTGTGGGATAAAAACGTAATTTATAGCATTACTCTTACAATATTGGATGGCATTTATATAATTGTACTATGTATGGCCATTATAAATAATACATGAGCAGGAGGAGAACCCTAATTTTCTAGTTTTCCCTTTTCAGACTCTTCTCTATCTTATTTTTCTCTTCTTTTTTTTTTTTTGGTATACTATTTCAACTAACATCTTCATGTGGTTGGTTTGGATCAGGAATAGTCCAGCATCACATGGTTAAACAACTTTTCAGGGTCTGGCCCTTATCAATTCCCCCCCCCCCCCAATGGAAGCAGCAGTATGTATCTAAGGTTATTAACAAATTCACCACGTACACTCATGCACCTAAAAACAAAATAACCCTGCCTGAAAAAGTATCTGGACAAAGGGAAGGGAGAAGAGTCTATTTATTAGTTCCCTAACTAAACTTGTAAAGTGGCACTCAAGAAAAATTCATCTGGAAAACAGAAGAGGAAAGTTAAAAATATCAAACCTTGAGGAAATCTGGCGGTAAACCAGCTAACTCAGCCTCACTGAAGAGAAGAAAAGGACTATCATCATTCAGATTTTTTATATATCGCAAGCTTAGCTCATCTATTTGATCTTTCAAGTGCTGCATTTGCTCTCTCTTGGCTACAGTAAGGTTCAAACCATTCCGCTCAAAGTCTCTTACCTGTCACTGATTAGAACAGAATCAACATCCAGATCTAACTTTTGATGCAAATTAATAAAATCCTTGAGATGCATCAAAAAACAGAGATATCAATGTGCATAAAGATGGCGCTCGTGTTCTATGGATGACATAGGGAAATATCCATTTCAGGCTAACATCAAGCAAGTACTTACTAATTGAGAAGCCCAAACAACTGTCACAAAATCAAAAAAATTGACCACCAAAAGTAATACACGTGCATTGAAGTGCAGGCACAAACACACAGGCTGAGTATATATACGTGTGTTTGTGTATAGGCCCTTACCAGTCTCTGAATGTAGTGTTTAGCTTCAGCACTCATCCACTCCCCCCTTGCAGCGATGGCTTTGACAACACGGTATACATCTTCACGCTTGCTGATCAGCTTGCATGAAATACCACAAATATTTCATTTCCATGCTGAGTAAACTAAATGAAAATAAAATCTTTATTTTTTTTCATATACACTACAAGGTTTAGTCGTTTCCTTTTAATTCGCAAATTATACATGAATCCAGTTGGTCATGAACCCATAACCAAATTCTCCACCCTAATAAGGTTTAGTCTTTTCTTTGACAATCTTCTGATGATATCACATTTCTAAACAGCTGAAGTTTAAGTATTTCAATTACAACTGCATTTTTTTTCCCGGCTAAGCATACATCACGTCGAATTTAAAAGCCCTAAATAGTGATTGCATCGTACCAATCCATTGGAGAGAGGGGAAAAAGGGAAGCAAGTACTTGAAATTAAATAAAAAAACTACATAAATAAAACCTGCAAACCAGAACATGACCATCTATTTTCCGCTCAGCTTCGGCACTCGCTTTGCGCACATCATCCGAAGTGGACACCAACTTCGGAAACACACAAGACTGTATCATTGGAAACAGTTGTGCCTCTAATTCTGCCAGAGGCGAAACAACGTTCGTGTACGTAACCTGCCGTTTTCAATTCAATATACATGAAAAGCAGCTCAAGAATAAGCATACGCATAGATGATAGATCGAAGCAATCACGGAATCAAAAGGCAACAAAAATGAGAAATTTGCCGAGCAATGAACTAGTCGATAGGATTTGATATCAGAAATGTGCAACAAGCTGTGAACTTGTCAATACCTTGTCGAGAGGAACAGAAGCAACTCTGTCATGAACCACTTTAGAGTTCGCAATGATTCGGTCAGCCAATCTGCGAATCTCCGACGCCGAGAGATTAGCACGAACACTAGACCCTGGAAGATCTGGAAGCAACCACAAATTGAAACATATATATGATACAAACACTAGATGTCACAAATGAAAAACGAACTAGACGAGATCGCGGAATAGTAAATGAACTGAATATATTTGAGCGGAAGTAGATAGGAGAGTGTGGTCAAGAGAGGGAACCTTTCTTCTTTGTCCTTTTCTTGTGGGAGTTGAAGGCGGAGACAACGAGGTTGACCGCGAGAGCGAGCAGTGCAGCTGTTCCGGTTAGAGCGAGTAGGTTTGTCCGGTCTCTCTTCTCCTCCGTGGCCATTTTCTTGCTCTTTCCTTCACCTTCCGTCATTTTCTCTTTCTCCCACTCTGCTTTCTCGCTCACCAAACGGCAATTAGGAGGGAATGCAATGCAATCGACGTTTTTAAAGCTACGCGGATCATTTTCAGTTTTTTTAAATTGGTGAAAAAATAGGGCCGCGAATTAGGGATTTTAAATATTTGGTTGGACAGGTAAGCCATCGTCGTTATTGTTGTCAGGTATCAAGACCAGCCCCCGCGTTGCGTTGAAAAAAGTGATTGATTGGATTTTGACGTAAGCCTGCTTTTCCTCGTGGGCCAAAAATTTGGAAATTAAAACATTTTTCGCATATAAATAATGAGTAATGATATTTAAATAATTAATCATTCTAATAAAATTAAATTATAATATTTAGCTTTATGAGATTCTAATAAAATGAAATTATAATATTTAGCATTACTCATAAATAATACCTATTTTTAAATTCAAATTTGTTGGGCTCTTCATAAATCTTGAGTGCAAGTAAGGGTAATGTTTTACACGACGCAAATTTAATATGAACTCAACACAAAATAAATTTGAATTAAGGGATTTAGTCTATTTAATTAAATGAGTTTGATTATGTTAACCTATATAATTTAATACATATGTTTCAACACGACCAAAATTCATATTTAGATCTCGTATTAGTTATCTATTTTTACTATTTTATTTAAATATTATTTTTAAAAAAATTATTAATACATATGTTTCAACACTACCAAAATTCATATCTCACACACACATACACTTTTACTATTTTATTTAAATATTATTTTTAAAAAAATTATTAATACATATGTTTCAACAACACTACCAAAATTCATATCACACACACACTTGGTGAGTTTTATTCAAATTGTTGAATTTGATGGAGCTCCCCCTTTACTGTTATTCTAGCATCTTCTGCTAACACACACACACTTACACTTGGTGGGTTTTATTCAAATTGTTGAATTTGATGGAGCTCCCCCTTTACTGCTATTCTAGCATCTTCTGCTAACACACACACACTTGGTGAGTTTTATTCAAATTGTTGAATTTGATGGAGCTCCCCCTTTATTGCTATTCTAGCATCTTCTGCTAACACACACACACGCTTGGTGAGTTTTATTCAAATTGTTGAATTTGATGGAGTTCCCCCTTTACTGCTATTCTAGCATCTTCTGCTAACAATTGTATCGAACACGACGAACAGTTACGAAGCCTTTTATTTACTGTTTGATCTGCCAACAAATTTCAATATTTTGTTCAAACAAATTAGAATGTCTAGTAATTCGTTGTTCAAATTACTCTTAATTTAGGCAATATATTATACAAAAACTCATATAAAATTTAATTATCCAAATAAATTTTGAATTATTTAGTCACTTATTTAGGCATATAAGTAGGCTCTTTCATATGTATTACTCAAATTACTAACAATTTTTTTTTTTTTTAAGAAAAAAGCTAAAAATCCCTATCAGTCAACACCTGCGATAGAGGTATTTTTTAAATAAAAAAAAAAACTGCTATAGGGCACATTACCTAACACTGAAGTTTGGTGAATGGTAGTTTTTTATTTTATTTTTTTGAAAATTGGTGAATGGTAGTTCACCGGCGACAGTGTAGTTATGTCTTTTTCGTGTCTCTGTAATATGATCCGATATCACCTACCAACCCACTACTACTCATACTTATTGATGTGTCGTGAGATGGGCTGTGTTACATTCATGTGTACTAAAGATTGAACTGTTTTGATTTTGTTCAACTTGTTTAAATCGTAAGTGGTTGCAATTTAATTGTCTGGGCTAAAAAATTCACTATATCATGCAGATGGAGAGCAAATGAAAACCCTTTTCTTAGTTATTCATTTAAGAATTATATAAAGAGTTTATTGGAATCATAGCATCCTCCATTTGCGGTATCAAGAAACTTGATGAGAATAATTTAAAGGATTTTTTTTTGAGTAATTCGGCCTATAAGTAATTATAAATATTCAATTTTCATTTCACTAGGTTAATGTGACAGTGTCCATCAGTCATTAATTTTTTTTAATTTTTTTTTAATAAACAATAATTTAAGGACTGATAAGCACAATAACATTAACACAGTAAAATGAGTGGGGAAAGCATTATTTTATCTCTACATCCATATTAGGGAATATCTCAATAAAACTACATTTTATTCATATTTCTTGATAATTGGTTTACCATACAATTGTCATTATTTTATAGAAAACTGTAGTAGATAAAGATAATACCCTAACAGGGCCCCAAAAGTCTTTTAGTCCCCGGGCCTGCACTAAGACACAAGCTCGCCAAAGGATGGGCCAGGATGACAGTAATGCGGGTCAGTCGGTTCTTACCAAACCCGAATTCGAAGAAGGGGAAACAGGGAGAAGTAAGGCCAGGACTCAGGAGGGTGCAAAACCGAAGATAGCCGTAACCTCATCAGCTATCTCCACTTGAGCCTCCGTCTCGGTTCAATTATCTCCCTTTGTTTTTATTTTTTCTCTCCTCTGTTTGGTAAGCGAGAAAATCATAGCCAAAGCTCTCACGTGCTGGAAAATCCATGGCTCCGAAGCCCAAGGACAAAGCGAAACCCTCTCCTTCGCCGTCGCAGCCTCCCCCTCCTATCGAAGATCTGTTCGGTTCCCTTAGCAAGCACATCCAACGATCCGATTTCGAACAAGCGGCCAAAGTCGCAGATCAAGGTCCAATCCTCACTTTCACGCTCGTCTCCTTCTCCGAATTCGTCAGTTTATTTATTCAGTCTTAATGTGTGATTTGTATATGTATTTTTTAATCCTTTTCAGTTCTCTCTATCGCACCTGGTGATGAGGACGCGATTCGGTGCAAGGTTGTAGCGTTGATCAAGGCCGATAAGATCGAGGACGCTATCTCGACGATTCAGTCCTCGCAGAAGTTTCCGATTGATTTCAGTTTCTTCAAGGTAGTTGCTTTCTCGAACAATTTATCCGTATTTGCAGTTAAATCTGTTGTCCTCTGTTGGTTGAAGCCGAATGCATTGCAGTAAATAAATTTCGATGAACCTTACATTGGTGAATTCTTAAGAAAACAGAGAGATTTTATATCACTAGGCATTGCCTTGAATTATAATGACCCTAGCCTGAAAAGAGCGGACAATAAATGAAATAGGAACTCACAAGCTGATTACTTCCTTAGGAAAGTAAAGTTTGAAGTCTTTGTTTTACCATAATATTGCCATATTGAGTGCGTGTGCGCATGCTGTATGTGATTGGTCTTTAGTTTTGTGGAAGCTTATTTCTCTCTCATTTTATAAAAATCCTATAATTTGTCGGGTCAGAAAATTGACAGGAAAAGAACTACAAATTTGGCAAGATTGGTGATTGGTATGTGATGTGAATTGTGAAGTACCCTTGGATTTAGGTGTCTCTCTCTCCCTCTCTCTCTCTCTTCATGTTAATGTGCAATTCAAGTTTTTTTCTTTTCCTTGTTCATATGTTAATTTTTCACTCTAGTTGAATCGTTCTCCACTCTCAATTCCATGCGGTCTTAGTAGTTTGAATAATATCAGATGGAACACCCAATTTTCCTGTATTTTAGTCTGTGGTCCTTATATGAGCTCAATCAAATGAAAACAGCAATGTGGACCATTACATATTATTTCATTAAGGATTTTCTTCCACAAATATATCTGGGGTTTTCAAGTTTACATTTGGTTGTATATAATGCTCCAAGAGCATACTTACATGCCTCAATGATGTTCTTATTTTGCTTTTGCTATCTCTAAATAGGCATACTGCTTATACAGACAAAACAAACTCGATGAAGCTTTGGAGTCCTTGAAAAGCCTAGAGGGGAATTCTACAGCCATGCTGTTAGAGTCTCAGATTCTGTATCGTCTGGGAAAAATGGATGCTTGCATGGATATTTATCACAAGCTTCAAAAATCCAAGTTTGAATCATTAGAAATAAACTCTGTTGCTAGTTTGGTTGCCGCTGGGAGGGCTTCTGAAGTGCAAAGAATGATGGATACACTTAGAGTCAAAGCAACTAGCAGTTTTGAGTTGGCATTCAACACTGCTTGTTCTTTAATTGAAAGTAACAAGTACACAGATGCAGAACAACTATTGCTTTCAGCGCGAAGGTAATGTACTATTTTGCTTTCAACTTTATTGAATAGTATCATAATTTCAAAAATTAACTTTCATATTATTTTTTGATGCTTAGTACTCTCTTTACTGCATTATTTCTCAAGCTTAAGTTTGGTGTATCTGCAGCTTTCTTGAATGTGGCTGCTAGTATCTTGTAAACAGTACCTTTACAGAAATCTTATATGACCATATACATGCAGAGCTTAGATTTGAATTACGGCAACTTTGTTAAGCAGCATCTAGTCAAGCAAACCATTTGCTCTTAAGATTATTTTGGACTAATGGGAACTCAGTTTTGTTCTTTAATTGTTCATTTCATTTTTGCTGTGTGATTATATTGTGCACTGCAAACCCGCTGCTCGGTGTTGTGATAGTATATTAAAGTTTGAGGTCTGATTTGGTCTATTTGGGTCATGGTTTTGGCTTTTCCCCTTGTATATGACCTGAGTACATAGAAGTCCTTTATTTCTTCATTTTTGGTGGCGAGACAGACCCCATTGAAAGAGAGAGATTCCTGCTTGTAGAAGTAAGTTAAGGGTTCGGACTAAGAGCCATCTGTAATCTTCAATGCAAAGAAACTTCTACTTGGTGTTGTATATTGCAGTTCCTTATAATGTATAATGATATTTAACATTTTAGGATTCTATAATGCTTCTTCATAGAACCTGGTATTCTGTTTCTGAATCGTGGTTGCGCATCTTTTGAAAAGTTCTCTTTTTGCCATTTGCAGCAGATGGTTTAAACTCTTTTCTCTTTAAATTTTGGTTGTAACTACAAATAGTACTTGGGGAAGTTGACATTCAAAAGGAAATAACTTTGATTCGGGAGGAGTTTACATTCAGTTGAATAAGTTATGTTTGGAGTCTGGAAATCATATCCTGTATTGTAACATCATCACTTTTAATCTTAAATGTTGTGAAGAAAGTGATGGAGGGATCTATGCTGATAGTTTTATACGCACTTTATTTTTCTTTTTCTTTTTCTTTTTTCTTTTTTATTGTTTCCACTGAATATGAAGGAAACAAGGGTTTCAGTGTGGAATGAATTGAGATTCACTGAACTGTGAGCACATGCATGAACTTGGAAAAGGGGGAAAAATTCTGTAGAACAGTGATGATGTAATGGACGCTAATGTGCTTGTTGTTGTTGTCAGAATTGGTCAGGAAACGCTATTGGAAGAGAACTTGCCTGATGATGAAATAGAGATTGAATTGGCTCCTATAGCTGTCCAGTTGGCCTATGTTCAGCAGGTGAGATTATTACGTCATATAAAACTTGGATCTTTTCTTCTTTTGATGACAAGGGCAGCAAGTAATGCAAATTATCTTTATTCATCAGCTCCTTGGGCACGCACAAGAGGCCATTGAAGCTTACACAGATATTATTAATCGAGATTTGGCAGACGAATCATCACTAGCAGTGGCAGTGAACAACCTTATTGTGTCTAAAGGTGCAAAAGAGGTTTCTGATAGTCTAAGGAAACTTGACCGGCTGAAAGAGAAGGATTCGCAGAACTTTCAGCTTGCTCGTGGACTTGACTTGAAGCTTTCACCAAAACAAAGGGAAGCAATATATACAAATCGGGTTCTTTTACTTCTCCATGCAAATAGGCTGGATCAGGTCTTGAATTCTCTCCTTTTAGTTAACTAATTTATTTTTAGTACTTCCCTGTGGTTCTGTACCAAAGCGAAGAACTCTAGGTGCTGCTGATTTCCTTCTTCTTTTCTTTTTTTCCTCTAAGCAAATACAAGCAGGGAAAGGGAAAAAACAAACTAATGATGAACTCTATTTCTTGTTAAACTTTTACAGGCTCGAGAACTTGTTGCTGCACTGCCTGGCATGTTTACTGACAGTGTGATGCCTGTATTGCTTCAAGCTGCTATTTTGGTGAGAGAGAACAAGGCTGGGAGAGCAGAAGAAGTTCTGGCACAGTTTGCCGAAAAGTTCCCTGATAAATCCAAGGTTGTTCTCCTAGCAAGGGCACAGATTGCTGCTGCTGCTGGCCATCCCCATATTGCGGCAGAGTCCCTGGTTAAGATACCTGATGTCCAGCACATGCCTGCCACCGTTGCAACCCTTGTGTCTCTTAAGGAGCGTGCTGGAGATATTGACGGTGCAGCTGCTGTGCTTGACTCTGCAATCAAATGGTGGTCAAATGCCATGACTGAGGACAATAAGCTTAATGTCGTAATGCAAGAGGCTGCTTCCTTCAAGCTCAGGCATGGCCTTGAAGAGGATGCTGCCCGTTTATATGAGGAGCTTGTAAAAAGCCAGGGAAATATAGAAGCATTGGTTGGGCTGGTAACTACGGTTGCTCGTGTGGATGTGAACAAGGCAGAAGTTTATGAGAAGCAGCTGAAGCCGTTACCAGGTTTGAAGGGGGTTGATGTGGATGGTTTGGAGAGGACTTCTGGAGCGAAGCATGTCGAGGGTGCTTCTGATGTTGGGGTCACTGAGGCCTATGAGGAGGGGAAGAGTAAAGCAAAAGGAAAGAAGAAGAGAAAGAGGAAGCCGAGGTACCCTAAAGGGTTTGACCCGGCAAACGCAGGTCCTCCACCAGATCCAGAAAGGTGGCTCCCCAAGAGAGAGAGGTCGAGTTACAGACCGAAGAGGAAGGATAAGAGAGCAGCTCAGGTGAGAGGATCTCAGGGTGCAGTTGTTAGAGAAAAACAGGAATCAAGTACTTCTGGTGCCAGTTCCAACACTTCAAACACAAAATCAAGCCAAGGGGGCTCCTCCAAAGGAGCCTCACATAATGCAGTTGCAGAGCAACCCAAGCCTTCATCCAAGTCGTCTAGAAAGAAGTCTAGGAATTAACTAGGAAGGATCCATAATTTTTGGTTGAAAATTTTTGAGTTGCTGCAGATTTTTTCAGTTCTCTTTTCATCTGTCGGGATTAAGCCTAGATTTTAGAAATTTATCTTTGGCCTCTGTTCTGTTTGGATTTGATTTGGAACAATCAGAGAACACTCTTTAACTTACTGGCCTTGTCGTGATGCCTTTCTATTATGCTGTTGTTACTGGTTATTTCGTTTAATGCTTTGTCGTTCTAACTTGGCTTTTGCGGCATTCACAAAGCAGAATCTGTTTTCGAACCTAAATTAGTTTACCTTTGACCAAAGCGTCGGATGCCTTGTCTTCAAGGGTTCCCGTTGTGAGATGCTTAGGGATTTGGAGATTGTCTCCCGGAACTTCAAGCTATCTAGTGTCAGAAAGGAACCAACCGTTCCTTGCCGTGACAGATATGATATGTTAATAATAATATTTTTATTTTTCTCTTAAAAAAGAACTTGTAATGGCCAACCAAAACCGGTCAAAGAATGAAATAGTTTGATATGGCTAAACAAACTGGGACAGCAGACTTCCCCTGCGGATATTTATTTCCTCCTTTACTTGGGCTTCAATTTTTTGAACCCATTACCAATCCCAACTTAGTTGCTTCTGAGAGTCGGGGTCCCATTTGGTCATGTAATTTTGTATGCCAGTGTATTTTTAAACAGAATAGTAAAAAATACATTGTTTGATAGTGCATTTAAAAAAAAAAAAAAAAAAGGTTTAAAAAAGTGAAAAAATCACCTTTTCAAATTGCATGATAATAAATATGTGATTTTAAATGCCGAATCGCGATTTTTTCATACACTCAACTATATTTTTAAAAATCACGGATTTCAAACCCAAAAATTTGAAACAGTGAAAGCTACCATAGGGATGTACCAATAACTAAATCAAATAATTACTTATAAAAAAATAAAAATAAAAACTAAATCAAATAACAATTATTAGTTTTTTTTTTTTTAAAAAAAAAAAAGAAAAAAAAAAAGGGGAATGAGAGAGAGGGAACGGGTCGGATATTTTCCCTTAAAATCCAATTATCCAATAAAATCTCCCACGCGATACGGATTGGGTGAGGTCAGACGCTTCACACAAGCTAAACACATCTTTCATCTTTGACCCTTTTGACGCACATCACGTCACAGCCAGCCAGCCATCTTTTATCTTCTTAAACATCCTAAAACCCAATTCAACACGAAACCAAAACCCCGCCTTACTACGATAATCCAGCCCATCGGATCAAGATCGAACGGACACAAACACAGGAATCCCGTAAAAAACAAAAGCATCAAAGCAATACTCCCAAGGCCGAGGAATCAGGAGCACCGAAAGGCGCGCAACACACGAAAAACAATTCCGTCTCCCGCCACATCTCATTGCGAAGAACGAGTAACCCATTGTTTGCACCCGACACGTGTCCTTTCCTATCCCCTAAATTGAACAATTCACCGTTGCCCTTCACTTTTTCTCACTCTCTAATTTCCTTATTTTCTTTATATCTCTTTTTGCCCTTTACTATTCTCTTTCTCTCTCCCTCTCTCTCTCCCCCTCTCGCTATTGCTTTTCTTTGAGAACTCGATCGACGGGCTCGCCGCTCTTCGGATCGAATTCCGACCAGACAGAAACCCTAAAAGCCCCAAACTTCATAGATTCAACAAAGAAGCTTTTTCTTCTGCGAGGATTCGATACCAAGAGACTCCGCTCTTGCCGTCGATTGTATTCCTTGTGTGGGCAAATAAATTAGGGTTTTGTTTCCGGCCATCGTCGTGGTAATCATTGTCGATTAGATTCGATTTGGTCATCGCCGATTCAGGTTCTTTATTTGTCTTTTGCTCCACTGCTTATCCATTTATTCGATCCGAATAGTCTTCTCGTTTTTTTTTTTTTTGTTCTTTTTTTTTTGTGTAAAATTTGCAAACCCTAGTTTTGATCAGGTTAGCTTAGGGGTAAAAAAGAAAAGAAAAAAAAAAAAGAAATTTGATTGATTCTTATGTTGTAGATATATTCGTTTAGGGCATCGTTTTTATTCCATTCTAGCTAATTTCAGGTTCTTCGCAAGAAACTCTGTGAAATTTTTGGTGCGTCGTTTTAGTTTGCCATCCGAAATCGAGGGTTTTTCTTGTTAGATCTCCCGGGAAATTTTCCCTTTTCTTTTGTTTTTGCAATTATTTTTTATTTTTAAACCTTGTGTTTTTCGGAAAAAGACTCAAAGAAATCTAGGGTTTGGTCATATATTCTGTAAAGAGAGATTGGGATAAGGTTTATATATACAATGGCCTTGAACTTTTCGCATCGACCAATCTTTCCTGCGCATCTGGCCGAGGACAATTTGGTTTCGCCCATTAGGATTGCTAATGGTTATCTTGTCGAGGGTCTCCCGGAGAAGAATGGAGATGGGTTCGGCAAGTCTTGGCTTTCGAACCGGGAAGTTGATGATCCATTTGATTATGGGAGGGACAGATGTGATAGGAGTGGCTCACAGGAGTCGGTATCAAACGACGTTCTTGATCTTTTGCCTTCAGATCCCTTTGGTATGGATATAAGTACCACTTTTACAGCAATCACTGGTTGGCTTGAAGACTTGGAGGTTGATTATGGTGGTTTTGGTGGGTATGGTGGGGATGAGGTTGGGGCAAGCAATGATAGCTATCAGTTATTTGCAGGGTTGAATTTTATTTGGAACAATGCTATGAGATTCCAGGCTTTCCCTGGGACTATGGAGGTTGATAATAAGTCCAATGTGGCAAGTGGACTTGGTGGGTGTTCAGGGATGAAGGAAGTTCGTGATGCTTCCTGCCATGGTCATTTTGGATCAGATTGTAACATGGATGACATTCTAGGTTTGGGAAATGAAACTTTTGGAGTTGCTGGCCAGCAAGGTGAAGATTGTTGGGAGGGCAATGGGATTTGTTCCGATGGAGATATAGGAGCTCCTCATGCAGCTTTCAATTTAGCCCTTGGTTATGTGAGTGAGCGGGATCTCCTTGTTGTTGAAACTGTGTGTAGATCTCTGCGCTCTACAGTTCGAGGTGACCCTCTTTTGTGGAGGAGTATACACATTGATCAACCTTTGAATGAGAAGATCACTGATGATATTCTTTTGCAATTAACTAATAGAGCTCAAGGTAGTCTCCAATGCTTGAGCCTGGTGGAGTGCACAAAGATCACTGATAATGGTCTGAAACGCGTGCTTGAAAGTAATCCAAGGCTTACCAAGGTCAGTGTGACTCATTTCATCAATGCAGCTATCAGATTAGTTGATCTATTCATGTCTTTGTTACCGTCTTTATCCATGTGTCTGTATGATTGGGATGATTTATTTTTTTGGTCTCTATTTCATTTTGGAAGCCTTTATCCTCCCATTGAAAACTCTAAAATAATTCTAGGTCCATTCTCAATAAAACTTCAAATTGAATTTCATGACCTTGTATTATTAAAAAGTTCACCAATGACAGTGATAAAAGTAGTCTGACTTGTCTTATACAGCCTGGATCTTTACTTCTATGTTCTGTCTTCTCTTCAAATTTTGCTTGTTCTGTTCCTAGAGTTGATTGTCTTCTGGACATGCATTTTGTGACAGTTCTAGATATAATGTTAATTGCATAGTTATCATATTAAGAGGTGCTCTCAGAATTTGTCTTAAAGGTGGCGTAACATTTTTACCTTTTATATTTGGTTAGCTGTTTTTCGAAGTGGATATTATTACACAGAAAAGTGTCCATGTGTCTTTCTACATAACAAGCAAAAATAGGAGCAACTTAATCAAATCCAAGCTGAATCAGGTTCATGCAGTCTGATGTTAGGATTAGAGGTCTGAAGTTGAGCTATTGCATTTCATTCTGTTTAGCCAAGTACAATGACCAAATTGTAAGTTTAGAATTAATTGACAAGACTTTCACCTTAAGCTTGAGTATTATTTATTAAAACGAAAATTAAAAAGAGGGGGGGGGGGGATGTTACTCTATGCTGTGCATGCAATAATGGGTGCATAGAGAGAATCTGAGGACTGAACCTAAAAATAAAAAATTTAGGTTCATGATGCAGGGATGGGTCAACTGGTTATTGGTGGCACTAGGCTTAACTGTAGATACCTACTTTTGTTGCTGTGTGGACATTTTTTGGCGTTTTGACCAGTGTTTTACTGCATGAATTGTCTGTTTGAGCATATAATTTGTTTTGTTGCATTAAATTGATACACTGCTAAACTTGCTCTTCCTGTATGCAGTTGAGTGTGCCAGGATGTACAAGACTCAGTATTGAAGGTATTGTGAGTTGCTTGAAGGCTTTCAAGTCTGTGGGTACTCCTGGAGTGAAGCATTTGCGAATTGGTGGACTTTATGGTGTGGCACACAAGCATTATGAAGAGTTGAAGTTTTTGTTAGGCATGGATAGCCAGATACAGCAGAATGCCCACAAGCCGCATTTTTATCGCAGAGGGAACATTTATCTGTCCTGTGATGATGATCGTGCTATTGATCTTGAAACGTGCCCAAGATGCCAGAACCTGAGGCTTGTTTATGATTGCCCAGCTGAGGGTTGTCATGGGAAAGAACATGCGAATCAGGTATGCAGGGCATGCACAATTTGCATACTACGGTGTTCTCAGTGTGGCTGTTGCATTAATGACAGTGAATATGAGGAAACGTTTTGTTTGGAGTTGCTTTGCTCCGAATGTGGGAAACAACCACTGAAGTGTTAAGAGAGGCAGCATGATAGTTGGTACCTCTAACTGATGGTCTCCATGAACAGGGTTATAGCTTCTGTCTTCATGGCTAGAGACTGACACCTGCATATCTCTGCTGGTTGCACATTATGGATGAGATATGTGGCAAGATGGGTTATCTGGACAGCTACCAAGAAATGTAAGGTAGCTTAGAATAGTATGGTTCCATTTCTTTCTGTCACTATTGCCTTCTGAGTAACTATGTCAGCCTATGGGTGCGGTTGTGAACTTGGGTGGGATGCGTTTGGTATCATCTGAGTTGGGGGTTTATGTCTGTCGTTGAAAGGGAGGGAAAAGAAGAAAAAAAATAAAAAATAAAAAGAAAATGTAAATTAGGAATGGAAGGAATATTCTGAAGAAAGTCTCCACCCACGTACACTGTCCAAGATGATGTATCTTATGTTATTAGGTGATTCTGCTGAATAACACTCATGGATATTCGAAAGTGTTAGGTGAGTTGGTGTAGAAGGGGGATTTGACTATTCAGCATTCTGTGCTGGGAGTGCGATGCTGTAGAGAACAGAGTGGAAGGTGTGTTCTATGGTATTGACTATCATTCCACATAACTTGTACCCCGCACCGCTGAAGGAAGTAATCATGTATCCGATTCCTTGAAGTGGGCTGTACCTTGGTCTTGGGCAGGATATCTCCTCCTTGAGCTTAGGGAGTCTGAGAACTGTGCGCTTGTGGAGACAATTAATTTTTACCTTCTATGGTTGTTGATTGTTATTTTACATTACAGATGGGCATTGTTCTTTTTTTTTCTTCCTTTGGAGGAAGATTCTTGTTGCCCTCAGTTATGAATGTCAAACCCTATAATATGTTAGCTTTCCATGCCAAAAAGTGCTGTTGTTTCTTCCAAACGTTGTTGTTAGAGCTTTTGGTATGATTTTAAGAAATAAACTTGTCTAGTATGCTTTGATGTCTTGGTAACGAGGTGGAAACTTTGCTTGCCATTCGATCAGGATTTGAGGGAAAGAGATGAAACGAAATGGCAGCACGAGTATCAATTTCCTTGCCACTTTTGCACTCATGTAACTACCATTCAGGAACGACAAATTCCATTTATCTAGGATCTATTTTCATTTGGTATTTTGGCTTAAATAGTTTAAAACGCTGTGCGACTTGAAGGATATGGTCGGCTGTGGATTCTTACATCCACCCTTTTATATGTTTATAATATAGGAATGAGGGGCATGGCCAAGTGGTAAGGCAACCGGCAATGGGTTTTGGTCCCAGTATTCGGAGGTTCGGCTCCTTCCGTTCCAGAGCAGAGCATGCCTATTATGTATATCATATCAGATTATATATATCGTATTAGAATATCGACTTTATATCATAATAAAAGATTGTCTTTTTTTTTTTTCAAACAACTTTCTCGTTTTTTTTTTCTTTTTTTATTAAGAGTATAAAAATAATAATATTGGATAGAATATACCTATTAATATAGAAGTAATGCCTAATCATCCCGTTAGAAACATTATTGTTACTTTTGCTACCGTTGGGATAAATCTAATACCTTCCTCAGTTCCCGCCTATGTATATGGGATATTTTAAGAAGAGTGTCTTTTTTTCTTTTTTTTTTATTAAGAGTAATAATATTGGATAGAATACCTGATTAGATTTAGATAATATATGTGTACGTAACAAGTTATATTATGGGGTTTACATATATTCATAATTACCGTTATGATTGGAATTAAGAAGGATTTTTTAATTTTTTATTGAAAAGAATCAATATTTATTAGTTTAGTTATGCATCCTTTTGGATTTTTTTATATCATTAGGAAAACGCAAATCAATAATCGAGCCGGATCTGGGGTATCATAAGGGATTTACCTTTTTTTAATGATTAATGCAGATTAGATCAAAAACAATTCTTGAATGAGTTATAAAAATAGAAGAAGATGTTATTGTTATATAGAATGATGCCCATTCAAGTTGATTTCATTCAATTCAACGATTGACCAAAAGAGAATTTTAATAAATAATAAATTACATTAACTTAGATCAATCAAATACTGATATTTCATTGCAATGATTCTGTCTAACGAATTTCATTAGATCCTGAAAAACTAGGTTATACATTTTGTCTTTATATATTTAAAATTAGAAAGCCCCAACCTTCTAATTAGGTCAAGAAAGACCCAAAGAGTCCAAGGTCCAATATTAAAATAATTTCAGAGGTTTGCCTTGACTTTGTCTATGTCAACAAACAATTCAAAATGCCTCTACTTTTTTAGAACAGGTCGATTCGAATGAATCACCTTTTCCACAGAGGTAAATATTTGCCTGCTAGGCAAGAGGATAGCAAGTTATAAATTCTGTCTCGGTAGGACATATATTTCTATTACTAATCCCTTTCGTTACATGATTTCTTCTTCATATAGATAAATATAGGATCTATGAAGCAATTACTTAAAAGTACATTTTGTGCGACAGCCCTTCCTATCTATAGAAAAGGATCTCATGATCATACACCGATCTTACTTGGGATCGCAAATCCCAAGTTTATATATGAAGAGCAGATTTAATTATAATTAATATCTATGAAGATACATATTGTAGATTGATCTATATTAAACCTATATCTTTATACAATACAACTTTATCTCACAAATTAAAGAGAGCAAATGAACAATAATAAAATATATTAGAAAATCTTAGTTTTTTTTTTTTTTTTTTTTTTTTTTTTTTTTTTTTTTTTATATTCTTCTGCATCCTAATCTGGCATTTTTGGGGAACAACAAATGGGGTTCTATCATTTCATGATGGATCAGCCAATTATTGGGCCGAGCTGGATTTGAACCGGCGTAAACATATTGCCAACGAATTTACAGTTCGTCCCCATTAACCGCTTGGGCATCGATCCAGGAAGAATCAATTCTCGATTTATTGATAATCCATGATCAACTTCCTTTTGTAATATCTTACCCTCAGGGGAATTCAAATCCCCACTACCTCCTTTATTCTATATTTTATCAAATTTTCATTTTGTAGCTGTCGCACAGCTCCTTATTTACATGGGAGCCATAAATGTTTTAATCATATTTGTTGTCATGTTCATGAATGGTTCAAAATATTACAAAGATTTTAATCTTTGGGCCGATAGAGATGGGGTTACTTTGTCGGTTTGTACAGGTATTTTTGTTTTTGTCATACATGATTAAGTTGCGAAAACTTCTGAATAGGTATTCTACATTTGAACTGAACTCGTTAAAGAATTTCTTTCTAGTTGCATACGAGCAATTGAGGTTTTTAAACTATAAAAACGTCACATATGAGCCCTTTAAACTCTCACTCCCTTTCAAATAAGTCATTCCCTTAGCAATTGCAAAATTTAGATTCAGAAGCAGCATTAAGATAGTGTTTATTATGTTATCGGTAACAACATAAGCAATTGGTTTGCTTGTTTATTCAAATGACTATGACCAAATTGTAGTTTAATATATGAATCTATGTCAATAGAACATTCAATTGTTAACAGTCCAGCAAATAACTTTCGTGCGGGTTCTACAAATATTGGGAATTGTTTTACAGTTTTGTGGGTCTCTAATTTTGTTGTTTGGCTGGGTTGAGTTTGTCAGATTGGTAAAATGAAAAATTAAAATTCAACTAAAGAGACTCAGAATTTGTTTGCTTCTATTTTCCTTTTATTTAAATGTAAAACATTCTACATTGAAATAAAAATCAAAGTACATAACTATGTGGGCATGTGGGAACTGATCTGATAAGGTTAAAAAGGTGAGGACATTCAAAGAAAGAAAGTGAATAAGATTATTCTTAACAGAGAAAGAAAGTGAAAAACAACCATTGTTGAATCAATAGCGGAAGCTTAATATATAGCAGGATCAAGCCTAACGAATGACATTGGATTGTGTCTTGTGCAACAAAGAGGCTTCTTGATCCTCAGCGGTCCACGTTATTTCTGAGATTTCTTGCGGATATCTTTCATCCATTTGAAGTTTAATATTGATTTCCCAAACTTGCTCCCTTTAGACCCATCCTTTCCCTTCTTCTTGTCGTTCTCTGATGCCGAAGGCGGCGGGGGGTCGGGGTTGTCGTAGTCCCATTGATCAGCCCACGAAAGTCCAGAATCCATCTTCTCTCCTTCCTTTCCTAACTCTCTTGCATTTCCTGGACCAGAACTCTTTGATGACAGCTTTTAGAAATTTGTTCCAACAGTCATTTGCTTATTTTAAGCTAAATGCTATGCTGCTGCTTTGGTCCTTCCTTTTGCAAAGGAGGCATAAACTTGGAAACAAGTTGGTTATTTTGGGTGAACGGCATTAGGAAATCCTCTTAAATCACCATTTGCTTCTTTTAACCAAATCTGCTTTGACCACTTTGATTCTTAACGTTGATCGCAGCCTTCCATATGAGTTAGGTTATTTCGGTAAACAACCGATGGCCCTTCATGAACCCTTTTTGACGGGGTATAAATCTATTGTTCAAGGCAATGATAAATCCATACCTATATCCATGTCAAACCTTACGTTTACCTAATCATGTCTGCCATCGATTGACTGGCTAATTTAAGATAGTTTCTCATACTTGAAAAGGCAAAGATAAGGACAGTTTTCCTGAACATTAAAATTTCATTAATATAAAGTAACGTTAGAAACCACTTTTTTATATCATAATTATCTCACAATACTCATGTGACAGTTCCAACCAATCTTTAGATCAGTCCTAATATATATATATATATATAAGAAGAAAAAAAAATTCAAGAGTTAGTTATCACATCAACATTGTGGGATAGTTACAAGATAAAAATGTTGTTTTTAACATTACTCAAGTAATGACAAAAACTACAATTTTATCCCACGATTATCTCACAATGCTGACTTAGCAGTTTCAACTGACCATTTGATTTTTTTATTTTTTTTTAACAATGATGGTTGAAAACTGTCACATCAACATAGTAGTTGTAAGATAAAAACGTAGTTTTTAGCATTACTCTAATTCCTCGCTGAAACAACACAACACTGACCAACGGTTCTAGCGTCTCTGACATCATGCGAACACCAAAGCTACCACTGCAAATTAGGGGCCCTGAATTCCAATATGTTTGCAACATAATGAAATAGTAAAGTATATCATCAAGGTGGTTTGAAAATTTACAATGAGAGCTAATGAGCTGCAATAACAAATACACGAATAACCAATGGATTACAGACAAAAAATGAGCACAAAGATAGGAGTCAGTTGCTCAACCTTTTACTTGGGCTCATCACCTATAAAATTCAACGTGACCGGCAATCTCCTTACACAACAGCTTTGCCTCACCAGCTAACTTTAGGCTCTTAACAATGGCAAGTCCTGTCTGTTTGTGGGTAGATGCCGGCTTATATGACATGGCCTCTTCTTTGATACCCAGTAACACAGCCTCCCTAGCAGGAACCACATTTTCCCACCAAAACTCACGTAAAATCCCATGTATCAACTCCCAATAAACACGGTCCCTATTCACACGAAATATTGAGCTTCCGTTTTGGGTCCAGCAATACAAGTCAACCCATTCTCTGTCCATTATCTCCATCTGACCCTGCACCTGAGGCATGTAATAGAATGGCATAGTTGACCAGGGCAGAGCCGTCTCAGGCTTCCCCTTGTTATATGGGCATTTTACTTCCAGGATACCACCTTCTGGAAAGCAACCGAGAAGACCATCGGGGGAAGCACCAATCCAGTGAAATCGCTCCTCTGAATGGGTTGCAAATCCTAATGAGCTCACCTCGCGACCGGTGATGCTTCTGTAGCGGTCTATAGCAGCTGCTTCATTGAGCACGCCCCACTCCATGGCAGACTTTTTGGAAGCTCCAGGTGTTTCTGTTTCTGATTCAAATACTTTCTCATTCCAGAGCTCAAATCGACGGTTTCCTTTCCAAAAGCCCAAGGCAGTGCTGAAAGTGCTCGTTGTCAGCTTGTCCCTGCGAAGGGCAAACCATTCTTCTGAACGTTGGGGAGCATCAGATGGCGTAAGGTGCGCAGCCAACACTAAATGTGAGGGTGGACGAACAATGGGAGGAGCAGTTGGAAAGATCACTGTTGAGGTGAATCCGGAAACGGTTCTCAGAATTCCATGCTCTTTTCTTGGAAACAGTGATACAGCTGCTTCATGGCAATTGCCACAGAATCTAGTGATGCAGGCATTGCTCATTGCTGAGGTAATCATGCAGTTGATACCAAATTTATTTCGAGGAATGATCCTACAAATGCCACATACTGCTTGAAAGTTCAGTTGAAAAGTAATGCAAAAAGTAAGAGGAAATTTTTCCTCTGAGTGATAATATTGGAGTATAACATAAACAAAGAGAGAGAGAGAGACCAGTTTGTAAAAAAGTTTCATCTGAAATAAATACAAAACCACTAAAGGCTACAAATAGAATCCCATGCTACTGCTAAACTACTGATAAAGGGCGTCAATATAATCAACAGACTATACAAACGTATTTTTATTTCTCCCCTCCACGAAAACCATATTCTGTTCTTGCTTATTAAGTGGTCAACGTTTCATCAAATAATATTTATAATCAAGGATTTTTCAAAGATCTTTGTCAAAGAAAATGAATGAGTATTCGTTCCTTTTCCTACAACAGCATCATGCAATTCATTTTGTGGAAGGGGAACAATCCAAAACATCGAAAAAGCAGATGCTCGAATATCCTTTTCATGAAACAGTCTATGAATCTAAGCTTTTTATCGAATTAGACATGCTACATTATATTTCCAAGAGGCAAGAGCCTCTATTAGAAGTTGAATCTCAGCCCATGCAAATAATTGTTGCTACTTGGCAATGACATGAGAGAAAATTGATAATTTCATTTCAATTAACCTAACCTTTTCTCAATCATTAATTTTATCACATTACTTACAACGCTTATCAACTACTTAACTCAAATAGTACTGACATTTCCAGGACTTGTTTAGCAGCCAAATTTTGCAGATAAACAGTGTAAAAAAAAAAAAAGAATAACATATGGAAGTTTTGCAAATAATCATTTTTCCTGAAAAGTTAAAAGCAAATGATTTAACTTGAAAGAAAATAAACCATGAAATAAAATATACTAGGCAGAAGACAAAGCAATTACTTCATTCACTTGGTCACTGAGAAAACAACTATGCATGCGAACGAGAGGCTGATGCATTATAATTCCATAATAAAGAAAACCCAATGAGACATCGAAGCCAAAAACCAATCTCTGACAACCAAACAAGCCTAATTACTCAGTATACGAGAGGAAGAAAATGAAGGAAAGGTGTTTGCTTTAATACCTGACGGAGACCTAGACTTGAAGGAGACAGATTTAGGGGGCGTAAAAGAAGACGACGGTCTCAGAATGAAGAAGGGTCCTCCATTGTGAACACCAAATTGGGAAGCTCTAGTTTGAGAGGAAGAGACTTGAATGAACCTCATCGATTAAAGTTTGCTTCCAATCACGACCAAAGTCATGAAAGAAGAAGAAGAAGAAGAAAAGTACAAATGTTACCGAAAGTTCAAGTTTTCGCAGCTGAGCGCGTATCTCTGGAATAAGGGTTTTGCTTCAGACAAGGCTCAAAGATGCGACTCAAAGACAGGGAGAGGTCCTATCGGTTCATTTCAGAGACGCAGCGTTTTGGACACTCACGCCAAAAAACGCCGTCGTTCCCAGGAAGCCATTTGTGCAATTATGGTTGTGACCTTTTGCAAACACTTTTTTGTTTTCAATAATAAAAAATATATATATTTTTTCTGAAAAATTATGGACAAGCAATCTAAAATATATAATACTTTTTAAAAGTTGAATCCTAAAAAAAAATAAAAACATTTTATTACATCAAAACAATTTTTTTATTTTTTTTTTATTTAAAAAAAAAAAAATCAAAACTATTATCAAACATATAAGGTTTTATTTTACGAATTTGGCTCGCCTCAAGTGAACAAAATTAAGGATGAAAATTGTAATATAATAAATTTGATCACTAAAGCAATCTTTTAACAGAAAAGTCTCCAATAAATATTGTCTAGACAAACCAAAAATCTTATTTTATTGTTGCATTCACTTGCATTAATTTTTGTATTAGTAGGCCTCTCATCTCATAGTGGACTAATTCTGTGTGAATAATTGGCTCCCCATGTGTGGCCTCTTGATTCATTTTTCAATTGTCATTTGATGGATTTATTTGACTCCTTTTTGTACACAAAGATAAAATACTCAAGTATGTGTTGGACCAAAAATGAATTGAGAAATGCATAAAATAATCACCTTCTTTCTTCTTCTTTTTTGGTATGTTGTTAGCCTATTAATCACCTTAATTGTCCTATTAGCTTAAGCCATTTATAGCTATCACCTCTCATATATTCGATCTCATGTGGAGGCAACTCAATCTTAGGAGTTAGGACCACAAAAAGAACCCCCACGAAATCATTTTCAACCATCATTCTTTTCTTTTGTTGAGTAGCAATTTTATTATTTAGTAAGCTTTACATCAATGACATGTCATCAAATTAGGATTTTGTTTTAGAATTATATTTCATTTTAAAAAAAAAAAATTTACAGAATATATATATATTTTTATATTAGACAAAATGAGTATAAAAAATAATATTACTCTAAATAAAATAGAATGAAATAAAAAGTAAAATCTTTGTGCAAAATTTTGGGTAGAAGCTGAAGGTAAGAAGAGACGAGTCCATCCATTGATCCATTCTTGCCCCCTTCTCCGCTAATTATAGACAAAGCTTTTACTTCACGCACTCCCTCTGTCTCTCTCTCTCTCTCTCTCTCTCTCTGTGTCGCAAAGACGCATACACACATACACACTCCTTTTGCTAAAACACCCAAAACTTACCGTCTGCATAAAGTGAAACCAAATCCAAAGGAAAAACTCAAACCAATCGGTACATGTGAGCTCAGTCCGACTCCCACTAATCAAAATCTCCATCTCCCTCTAAACGCGCACACCCATCTCTCTTTCTCTCTGGCAAAAACGCAAACATCGAACACCCAATTCCTGGAAAAGCCTGGACCGTCATGTACTTGTCGGAGAAGCCCCGTCCCATCGAATTCTACAAAGAGGAATCGCGAGACATGATGTTGGATGTCGTCTCCAATGCCGAGCTGCCACCGCACCACCAACACCACCCTCAAGCTCACCCCTCCCATCCCCAGCAGATGATCCTAGGCGATAGCAGCGGCGGTGATGAGGACCACGAGGTCGAGGTCAAGGCCCCCAAGAAGCGAGCCGAGACCTGGGTCCAGGACGAGACGCGGAGCTTAATCGCTCTGCGCCGAGAGATGGACGGGTTGTTCAACACCTCCAAATCTAACAAGCACTTGTGGGAGCAGATTTCGTCGAAAATGAGGGAGAAGGGGTTCGATCGGTCGCCGACGATGTGCACCGACAAGTGGAGGAACTTGCTCAAGGAGTTCAAGAAGGCTAAGCACCAGGATAGGGGGAGTGGGTCGGCTAAGATGTCGTATTACAAGGAGATTGAGGAGATTCTAAGGGAGAGGAATAAGAATGCGCAGTACAAGAGCCCCACGCCGCCTAAGGTTGATGCCTATATGCAATTCTCGGACAAAGGTATGGATTTGAGCTTTGTTTCAAGCCTTTTTTTTTTGGAAGAAATGGAAGTGGTACGAACCAAGCATTTGTTTTTCTAAAGAAATTTGCGTTGAATTGATGTTTCTGGATGAAGGTTTGATTGGATAATGCTTGATTTCTGTTCCTGGGAGTATATGATTTGATGGATGCATATATAGTTATTCCTGTGTGTTGTATTGCTTTAACTTAATATGGATGTGGTGTTAGAATTGCCATGTGCAGTGCTTCCTTCCTTATGAAATGGGTTTGATAGTATTGTGGGTTGTCTGATAAAGGTTTGCAATGAGTGCTGCTTCAGAACTTTTGTTTTCCTTTTACCTTACAAAAGTTTTGGTAATTTTTAGTGAAATTAAAAAAAAAAAAATTGTTTTTTATAACATGTGGCATGTGATGTGGCAAAACTACTTACGTGGCATTTAATCTCGATAGAGATGGCCGTGTGGCCACCCCTCTCCGCCATTGGAGGTGGTCGGCTCTAATCTTTTTTGTTTTTTAAAGTACTAAGTTAGTCCCTACCCTAGAAAAATTGGGTACCTGTCAAAATATTCCTAGAAGAATGTGTGAAAAGTTTTCTAAAAAGTGTTTTGTGTTTTGAATTGTATGTTAATGGTTTTAAGAAAAATGTGTTTTTTGTTTTGAAAACAGAAAATGTTTTCAAAATCGTTACCGAATGAGGCTTAAGTTGTCTGGTCTTAAAGCCTTCAATATTTGGAATTGCCTGATCTCGTGAAAAGACGTGTAGCATACTAGCTTATGTGATAACCATCTATATTGTCATTTCAATTTCCTTCTCGATGATTATGATGATTTTCCCTACTCTTTTTTTTTTTTTTTTCCAATAAAAGCTTATATGTTACGAATTAGTCAATTTTAAATGATATTATTAGTGTATTGTAGATGCTTCTTTCTGCAAAATGGTATGGGTAAAGAACATCCAGTAAGTTTAAATTTAATATTTGTGCATTTTAGATGCTTCTTTGTGCAAAATGGTTGTTTTATGTAAAGACTATCTAGCATGTTCTCACTCTTCTGTGACTTGGTCTTCTTTCAAGCTAAGCGTCTTATTTGGCATTCTGATTCTCTGTGGTAAATAACATTCTTGACTGGATTGAAACACAGTATTCTATGCTTTAAATTGTTTTCAAATGTCATATTCTCCTGTGCATTGAGAACACCCATAACCAGATCCTCATATAGGTTATTGAGTACCCACCTATGATATTAGGATAATGGATAGAGGAATTAACCAAGTTGGATAATTTTCATGCTGGCTCATGCAAAATTCTTAGAAGTTATATTTGGATTCAAATTTCTAAACCCCTTTACTTTCACTTTTAAGTTGAAGCGCTACGTCGTTCTAGTGATGCCATTACAGTTTATACTATTCCCTCTGCTTGGATGAGCTGCTCCGTTGTTCTCACTTCCATTCCTATTCGCGTTGGACATTTGTTAACCTCTAAAATTCAAATATTTTATACAAGACGAATTTTGTATACCACATTTCCATAGTACCTATGCTGGATTAGTTGACTTTCTTGCCTAAGTTTCTATTGATCCTTTAACACCATGGTTGCAACCTAAACAGATAGCTGATATTATGGCTGTGCAGATTAGCTTTCTTTCAATTGATTTTTTCTTTTTTTTGATAAGTAATTGGCCCAAAAAAACATGTCAATTGAAAAGAGAAATCTCTGTCCTTTGTTGTTGGCTTCTGGGGCTAAAAGTTGGGTTTATAGGGTAAAGAGGGCTGTTCTTTGAGCAAGCAGCGTGCAGGGATTTCTCTGGCAGCAACAAGGTTTGATATTTTTGAGGTTGTTTTAAGGATTTGTCTGGCGGATTATGGTATGAAAAAGTTGAGGGTTTAGGATTTGAGATCAAAGGATTAAAAGAAAGAAGAATATTTTCTCCTGCATGGGGGCAATTACCTTTTTCTACTTATCAAAAAAAAGAAAGAAGAATCTTCACAACTTTATTAAATCTGACTTCCGCAATTAGTAATCCGTAAAGATCTGAATGAGGGCTTCATGCTTTTGAATTGTGCCATTCTCATGTTCCGTGAAGAATCACCATGGTGCATTGGGATTTCCTGTACATGATTTACTTGAACATTCTTCTATACTCTACCTCATTAATTGCTGGTTGCATGCTTGCATATCTGATTTGCATACTGCCACAGTGCCACTGCCACTGCTTTGGACATCTGTTAACTAGTGTACTAAATGTTTTTCAGCTTTTTTTGTTGGAAATTTATAACACCTTAATGTCTTCTTGTTTGGCCCACCGTTATCGTAACCAATTTATATTCAATTTTCTGTTGTAATACTCACCCTTGTCTCACAATAGATGAGATGCTTTCTTTTCTGGACTGTCCCAAAATAAATGGAAGTGTTCAAACATCGAAGTGTTTATCCATTTAACTCCCGATATTACCCTTAAATTTGAACATAATTTTTTTCAAATTGAACTTATCCTTTTTGGCCCACCTAAGGTTATTATAGAAAGATTGGTATGTTTATTTTGTTCCATTAAGATGCGTGACATTTGTGAACTCCCATCTATTTTGGATGGAGGGAGTAGTATAATAATTAATAGGCAACATAACTAAATATTTGGATTGTGCAATATGACATGCTTCTATTATTATGATATTGGTGCCTATAAGGTAAACTGTTTGATTTATTTTGTGCTTGCGCAGGTATTGAGGATGCCAGCATTTCTTTTGGACCTGTGGAAGGTATGGATGTATTTGATTGTCACTATTCTAATTTGTATTTTATGTTTCTTTCTCACCTATTTTGCTTGTGTGTTTGGATGTTTTTGTTTTGGTGGCTTATGACAAGTGTAGGATCTGTAATTCTAATGGGCTTTTGGTTTATCGCCTGTTTAGTTGAGCCGAAAAGGAATAGGAGAAAAAGAATTGAACACCAGTCACAATGCATGGAACATGCTTGTTGTTCAAATTTTAGTCTCCTATAAAGTATCACAACAGATTGGAGAGAATTGCCGCCACTAAAATAAACAACCATTTAGCTTTGGAATGTATATTTTATTGTAGATGTTGATTCTTCATGTTAAAGGAAGCATGTAATAATATATTATGAACCATTATCATGGAAGAATTAGTCAACTGTTGAGACAAGAAATCTGGGTCTTGGAAAACCCCCTCCTCCCAAACCATCACTATTTATAAATGAGAGAATTGGACTACCCTTTTCAGTGGAAATAAAGCAAGTTGAGAAATGTGAGTAATGAGGATAACAATCAGATATCGGGGGAAATGATTTATTGGTTGCATCTTGAATCAGGCTATAGAAGCCTTTATATAGACTTGCTGAGTTTGACATTGAGTGAAACATGATTTGCATGGATATACAGTGCAATGTCAACCCTCGGTCTACTCTTTGTATTTGACATCTCTGTTGTCTATATGCAAATACCAAAACTTTGTCCTGATTTTCTCCTGGTGCTTTCTGTCTAGGTTTCTCTAATTTGTGAGTGTAGATATTTTCTTTAATCCTCTCTTGTCTTCCATTTGTTCTTTAGGTCCTGTCCACTTAATAATCCAAAAAGCCCATTAAAGTCCATAAAGAAGAAACAAGCTTGAGGATGCTATTGTCTTTTTCAGAGTTTTACCTTGTCTTAATAACTCCCTATGTATGTCATGTATGAATCATACAAGGTGCGACGTGAAGAATTTGAAGCAAAGCAGTTCACACAGCCTTCTCAGTCTCAAAACCCTATAACTTAGTTTACTTGATCATGGGTGGGGGGATGTGGAGAGAGTGAGAGAGAGCGAGGGTGGGGGAATGGGGAGCGAGAAAACTGGAGATTTCTTTATCCACTTTTTTCAAAATTTGTCTCTCTCTTTTATTCTTTTCCTTGGTATGCTTCTTTTAAATTCCGTGTTGCCTTTTTCTTGTTATCTGCTATCTCAAAGAAAAATGTGTTCCCTCCTGTTCATGTGCAGCTACTGGCAGGCCAACACTCAATCTTGAGAGACATTTGGATCATGATGGACATCCTCTTGCCATTACCACAGCTGATGCAGTTGCAGCAAGTGGAGTTCCTCCTTGGAATTGGAGAGAGACCCCTGGAAATGGTAACTTTGCAGTTAAATCTAACTGTGTTGTGAAATTGGCTTAACAGACATCATTTTTTGTAACTTCTCCTTCAAGCATGCTCCATGATGATTACCATTTTGTTAATTGTAAGCACTTTTTGTTTATGGGGTGAATGCCCTCCGTTTGGCATGCCCAAGTGAGTGTGATCAAGGCCAGTACTATTTTATCATTTGATTTTGGCGCGCATTTTATTTGACAGGATAGTTTGGCACTACTGATTTCTTTATGTTAATTCTTTTGTTTTCTGCTCCCATTTTTGGCAGGTGGGGAGAGTCAGTCATATTGTGGGAGGGTCATATCAGTCAAGTGGGGGGATCACACTAGAAGGATTGGTATTGATGGCACTACAGATGCCATCAAGGAGGCAATTAAATGTGCTTTTAGGTTAAGAACTAAACGTGCATTTTGGTTGGAGGATGAGGACCAGATAGTCCGTAGTCTTGATCGGGATATGCCTCTGGGGAATTACACGCTTCATCTAGATGAAGGCAAGTGTTCTGTGTACGGTTTTCATAAAAAATAATTATGATTCTGAATATTCTTAAGAGGAAGATGACCCAAGAAATGTTGAAAAGGTAGCAGCATTTCTTGATGGGATTAATTATCATAGTTTGTCTTTGTTTTACCTTCTGATATACAAACTTATTTATTGTTTATTTAATAATCAAGTATGTTCTTTTTTCTTTTTTTTTTTTCTTTTTTTTTTGGTGGGGGGGTACCCAAGCAATATATGCTCACTTCAGGCATATGGCCACCTGGCATTATTATGACTTCAATGGGTTCGTTATAACTTGGATGAGTCGATTGTTAGTGCTATAAGCAGTCTGTCCCCTTTTTTTGGTGCAAGTTTATGCTAAGCAGTTTTCTTTTTCTTTTCTTTTTTCCCTTTTTGGTTGGGGCTAAGCAGAAATGTTGAACTCCTAATTGCAGGATTGGGAATAAAAGTGTGTCTTTATGACGAGTCCGATCACATACCAGTGCATACTGAAGACAAGGTTTTTTACACTGAAGATGATTACCGTAATTTTCTGTCTCACCGGGGCTGGTCACGCCTGAGGGAGTTTGATGGGTACAGAAACATTGATAATATGGATGATCTTCGACCTGGTGCAATATACCATGGTGTGAGTTGAAAAGGCAGCAGGTACATCTTCATCAACATGGAAAGACTTCGTTTTATTCTGTTTCCATCTTGATATAAGTGCCAAACTGGTTCTGAACGATCCTCGCTCAATTGTGCATATTGCTGTTCTCCAGTTTATTTGCTTAAAATGCTTACTTACCAGTGGAGAGGAACTTTGTCATTCGGTTTCTTGATGCAATTGCCACAACTGATTAGGAACCCCATGTTGCTCAGTTGTGCCCAAATTCATATCTCTTCACATAGTAGCCTGGACCTTTCATGTCTGTAAATATGTGTATTCCCAGTGACAACAAAGCAATTCCAAGTTCTTTTTAACAGTATCCTTGGTGGCTGGATGTGCCCTATATAGCATTGAGATTTGGAGGAAAATTCAGTCCGAGTGGTAATGAAACGATGCAATAGATTGTTAAAGCATGCCATCCTCAGCAAATAGTTTTTAACTGCATTTTGCATTGAAAAATAAAAAAATGTCCAGGGAAAATGAAAATGAACTCATGTTTCACAACAGCACTTGGATGTATGGCGCTTGTTGCCAACACTGACGATGAGTCTCTCTCATACCAAAGACAGTTGAAGTTCCCTTACTACAAACACGATTCAAAAACTGAATATCATCAATGGTGCGACAAACGAGTCTTCTTTAGTCCATGTTTACACGGCCACACACATGGACATTTTTCTACAAAATGTGAATAAAAGATTCACACAACATACACTCAAGCCAAGCAGGAACCACAAAATAGAACAGAACAGAAACGAGTGGTGAGTGAATGAATGACTGCTCCCTCCCTCCCCCTCTACTGCTCGTCCCATTCATCGTTCTTGTACGAAACAAGAGTGTCAACCTTGTGAATCTGCATAAACCCAGCAACCAACCATATTTAACTATATATATATATATATATATTATATAGCCAATCTGATTTTATCAATTCAATCGAATCAAAAAAATTAAATTGCAGACTCACACCTTGGTATCAAAGGAATGCAATTTGACCATTTGTGGATTAGCTATAAGTTTGGGGTCACTCTCAATCCAAGTGAATGGGACTGCAACATCTTTATCAGTATATGCCAACACATCAAAAACACCTGGAATGAAGTAGGCAAACCCAAAGGGATATTTTGATTAGAAGAACAATCACCAAGAATAATAGAAAATCATGGGGGATAAAGAACAATTCTTTACAGGGTTCGTCTAGGCATGGCAAATAGGTAATGCTTGAAGCAATCTGCCGCATGATAGCTTGAATCTCTCTCATGATTGCCTTGTCACTCTTCTCCCTTGAGACGCTGAAACCAGAACAAATAAAACGCAAATGAATTCTATCCCACCTTTATTATAGCAGTCAGTGACAAGAACAACATAAAATCAAAATTTGGTTAAATTACCCCGTCTCGACGACTTCACTATCGGTCTCAATGCTGAAGTTCCACCTTTCTAGGACCTCATTGGAAGCCTTACTCATTATTACAAGAACAATCCTCTGTAATTTTCCAGCTTCTAGCCATTCTTTACAAGGAAAACCATACATTTCAGTCATAGACATTGTACAAAAGCATTATTAAACATGGATGCTCAGAAATCGGAAGAGAAGAAAAACAGAAGTCAGTAAGGCCAAATAGTTCTAGGTTCAAATGCAAGAAATGTGTCTCTTTTTTTCTCGGATGTCAAATGTTGCACGATGTTTCAGTGACCCAGAATAAACAAAACACATAAAACCAAACAAAGTTTGAATCCTATGATTTCTTGTTTCTCCTGATTTTTTCTTTTCTTTTCTTTTCCTACAGTTTCATAGCATCCAAACAGAATACAAAATGCTTAGTCTAAAAGGCATAATTTACCCGAAAGCTGAGCGTTTAAGTTGGCAATGAAGGATTTGACACCTTCATCCTGAGTAAGCAACATCGGAAGCCCATATTTTTTCACCTTCACAAAACTCTCTTCCGGATAAACTCCGCGATTGTAGAGAATACTAAACAGTTTTCAAATCAATATCAATTCTTCAAAATCCAACATATACATTTCAAAAATACAAAAACAAAAGAAAAAACAAAGAAATTAAAATTAAAATCAAATTCTGTTACCTGTTTGCAGCATACCCTGAAAGAGGGATTGCAAAGAAATACAAAGATCAGCCAAGATTTCTAGTAAACCCCAAAACCCAACAAAGAAAATGGAAAACTAAATTGAAAAAGAGAGGATACCAAAACTTACCAAAAAACTCGCTGACAATTGCCGCTGAACCACGAAGGGTGATAATATCTTTAGCGACTGTTCTTGAAGCCATAACCACCTTTTTGGGTATAAATCTTTTGGCAAAGAAAAATCAAGATTTGTTGAAACAAAGATCAAACGCACAGATTATGGGTTTCTTTTCCCAATTTGATGGAGAAAATAAAATGGTGTAAGTTCTATTTCTAGGATAAGGGAAGGGTTTTGTTCTATCGTCAAAAGCTCAAAAAATGGGTGAAAGTTCTATTAATTCTTGGATCAAAGAGGAGGGTTTTGTTCAATCAAAGAAGAATCAAAATGGGTTGGATCGAAAAAGTTGCCAAAAGATTAGGGTTAGGATGCTGAATAACGAGGCTGCAGAAATAGATTATCCTTTCGAGGCAGTGGAAGGAAAGTTGGGGCAACGGCTAGTTTTTCTTCTCTTTTTTTTTTAAAGAAAAAAAAAAAAACAATTTGGTTCCGTCTCGAGGCCAACGGTAACATTTTAAATTGCGCCTTTAACGGTAAGAAAGTGGGGCCGGCTTTCCTTTGATTTTTTAATTTTTCTTTTATAGTAGATGTGTTGATGACACGTGCGTGTAGTAAGAAAAGCCAGGACGCTTACGTGGCAGATGACCACGGGTGCTTGTGTATACACAGGCTGTACGTGATACTTTCTGTTTATGAGACTGGGTGTTGGGGTTGCCTACGGTTGCAACTTGACAGTTTGTGTAAGTTTTCATTTGCAATTGGCTATTTCTTTCTAGAAAGCCCCAAAGGATTATCTCATGGGATACGATACTTTTTTTTCTTTTTTGTCTTTTTGTGAGTCATTTATTTCAGTCGCGACAATAAAGCCAAAATAAAAAAAGTTGTTAGGATAATTTTTGGATGTGTTTGACGGCGGAATCATTCACTTAAGTGGTTCAACCTAGGTGGTTATCTCCAAATTCGACTGGAATGGATGACCAAACCACCGTCAAGCTATCATGTCAAAATAAAATAAAAAATAAAAAAAAATAAAAAGGTAAAGATATTGCATGAGATTCCAATCCGCCATGTTAGTATTTTTTTCTTTTTTTTTTTGTCACATCATATTAAACTAATAACTATTTTATTTTATTAAAAATATAATTTAAAAAAAAAATGAAAACAAAAAGGTACAATCACTCAAAACAAATTGAGTGGCTCGCGGGCCACCTCCAAGCAGCCAGGCAATCATACCCAGCAAATGAGGTGGTTGTGCAACTAGCCACCTAGAGGTGAGGGTTGTTGTCTACCTTTATTATTATTATTTTATTTTAATTTTAATGTTTGGGATTTTAATTTTTCTGCTATTTTAGATTTTAATTTTTCTTATAATTTTTTTAATAAAATATATAATTATTAATTTAATATGATTGCGACAAAAAGTGCTAATATGACTTAACGAATGTCATTTAATTGGAAAAAAAATACGCGAAATGACCCAATTAAAAATTGCAAAAAACTTAAGCAGCCAATTTAAACATTTTAAAATTGTGAGAGTAATATGTAATTGCATGTGCACTCAAGGATTCCTTTCAAGACATAAATTTTTTCTAAACTAGATTGAAAGAACTTTTTTCGACCCAAAAATTATGTCCGGCATTTTATGCTTACCCAAAAATGAATCGCCTGCCCTTATTATTTTTTTTTTTTTAAAAAAAAAAATCAAGTTTCATAAAGCATAATCAAAAGACACGTGACCTCTTCTAGGCCTCATGAAGCATTCATGTACTCCAAAGAAACGGGAACTTTGAAAGCAATTAAACCATCTTTAATCTAAAAAAAAATAAAAAAAATTCAACCATCTTTATAAAAGCTTGTCATGATCCATTATGCCGATTCCACTCTATCAAATGAGCCACACATATGTAATGATTGTCACATGGGACTCCAGGTGCAGCATCCCTATCTACTTTTCTTTGTCTTTTTCTTTTTTTTCTTTTTTTTTTTTTATAAAAATAAAAATAAAATAAGAATGAGCTTAAATTTTCAGTAATTTAATCATTTTTCTAGATATGATAAGAGGATATTTGAGAATTAGTTTAGGTCACCAATCAACTTCAACTAAAATCTCTCTGTTTAAACTATGAGTGAAAATATGGGCGGATAATAACTGTCTGCATCTCCTATTCGTATCTATGGAATGCGAAAAACTAATATCCGCATTCCCTTTATATATAATTAAATTCACTTAAACGACGTCGTTTTGAATTTGATAAGTTTAGGACTTTAGGTTTTTTTTCACTATCATCCCAAAATCATACCTCATTGCATTTTTTTATTTTATTTTCTTTTTTTTGGTAATCCAAATTCCAATTACTCTATGAGCCAATGACTATTTATGACTGATAATCACGAATTGTGTAACAAGTTAAATATTAATTTATTTAGGCTTTCATATAGTTGCATTATTTAATCTTATATATAGATTTAAATAGTAATTTAAAACGTCAATTACCTCATATGCGGATAATAACCGCAATAACCTCGTGGATGCGTATAGTAATCATATAATGCGGATGCAGATATCTAAAAGTGATAACTACATTTTGCGAATGCGAGTATGGATATTGCTAATAACAGTATCCTCATTTTCATCCATAGTTTTACTAAAATATATAACAAAGAAAAAAATTTCGTACCCACAACTAACTACAGAGTTATATTGCATTAACAAGGAGATAAAATTCAAATATTTGAAAGCTATCTCTACTTCAAACACTGATAAGAGCACATTTGGTATATATATATATATATATATATATATATATATATATATTACTATTATGTTGTTTGGTTAGCTTTTTATTCTTGACAATATCTATATCACTAGAATTAATGACTGTTATTTAAAATGAGAAATACTTCCAAATTTACTCAAGAACCCTAAATTGACCAAGACAAACCAAACTAGTAGGTTCTTCGTAGGCGGTAGCCTTCTTCACACATCACACTACTATTCTCTTTTGTTTACAAAAAAACTATTCTGCGCAAGTCTTGGCAAGGGGATATGTATCTTAAAAACTCTAAGCAACTAGACTCCGTGCATGATAAATGTGTGAGGATGATACTACATAACTGATCTCCATTGTCACGGCTGTCAAAACTTTCTTGCTGCCAAGAAAAAGGAACTTGGAAATTAGAAGCAAAATCTGACTCAAATACTACTTGACTTTGTCACGTCAGGTTCGTAAGATATTTATAAAATATTTATATGATAAGTAGCACTAATCTTATCAAAATCGTCATATAGCTAGAAAATAAGAAACGGAGGTTCTGAAATTTTCAGGAAATGCAGGCCGGCATGGCCCACACCTAATTACTATAGGGTTATACTGCGTTAACAAATATTTGTGAGCTATTTCTACTTCAAACATGCACGGTATACCAAATATTAGATCATGAAAAAAATAGTTATTTTTATAGAATAACTATTACTTTTTTTTTCTTTTTCTTTTTTTTAATAATGCACTAACACTCTTATAAATTAATCAGAGAAATATAGCAGATTGTTCTAACAAAACAATATCACATATACATTCAGAAATCTCTTCCATTCAAACTTGATTTATGAAATGTTTAACAGATACTAGTATGATGTTTGGTTAGCTTTTTATTCTTGAAAATATCCATTTCACTAGAATGACTGCCTCGTTTGGTTCGTAAAATAGACCACTGGAATTGAATGATTATTCAACAACCCTTGTTTGGTAGAGATCTATTCTTTGGAATGGTTATATATTCTCATTAGAATAATTATTCCTTTACGAAGATGAATAGGTATTCCTCTAAAAAATGAGAGGAATAACTATTCTTTTAGGAATAGATTACATTTTTTTAACAAAAAAAAAAAACACCTTATCTACATTACATTTGTGGTTGGCTGACTACCCCGGAGCATTTTGGGGTGGCATGTGCCAATCAGGGGTGGTCGGCCACCCAATTTTTATTTTTTATTTTTTTTTAAAAAAAATAATATGAGAGGTTTTTAATAATTTTGATTTGATTCTAATTAAAATATATGTGTTATCACCAACGTAAAGGGCATGAATAGCTATTCTGTTCCGATCTCCTTCGTTTACAGTAATAACTGCTTAATTTCCCAAGGGGATATGCATGTATCTAAGCGCGCGATAAGACTGTGTTGTGAGATGGGATGGGACGAGTAAGGATGATATTTGCTGTGTGAATAGCACAATAATAATATCACTCATAAATTTACTCAAAAACCCTCAATTAATTGACCAAACCAAACAAGAAAGTTCTTCGTAGGCGGTAGCTAAAAAACAAGAAAGCCTTCTTCCCACTATTCTCTTTTGTTTACAAAAAAAACAATTCTATGCAAGTCTTGGCAAGGGGATATATATATATATATATATATATATATATTTTGAAGATTCAGAAATAAAAATAAAATATTTATCATAAATTAGTCAAAAAAAAAAAATTATTACTAATGGCATAAATTATAATTTTATTGATGTTTCTAATAGATTTTTTTTTAAAAAAAAAAAGAATGTCCTATTACAATACAAGATTTACAATTAAAAATAAGTAATATAAAACAAGAAATAAAAGAATTAAAACTTAATTTTAATATTTCTAATGAACAATTAGTATAAGAGATTATAACACTAAAAATAGAAACACAACAAACAAATAAAACCTTGCAGAATGATAGTGAAATTAAAATCAAAGAAATTAAAAATAATAATAAAGCTAAACAAAATTTTGAAGATAATGATTTATTCATTAATCTTATTGATAAGATAATTTTTCAAAAATAATGTGTTGAAGTAACATTAATAATTAATGATGAATTTCAAATATCAACTGTTGCTTTAATAGATTCAGGAGCAGATATAAATTGTATCCAAGAATGAATTATACCCACAAAATATTATGAAAAGACAACTGAAAAATTGCATCAGGTTAGTGGAGCAAGATTAAATGTAAAGTATAAAATATCTAATGCCTATGTTTGTAATGATGGAATATGTTTTAAAACTACATTTATTTTAGTAAAAAATATTACCTCTAAGATAATATTAGGAACTCCATTTTTAACATTACTTGACCCTTTTATAAAAACAGAAGAAGGAATTAGCACTAAAATTATGGGAAAAATTTTTTTATTCAAATTTATTCTACCTCTTATAGCTAAAGATATTAACATGTTAAAAAAAATATTTTCATATTCCAATAAATTAATATTATTTCCAAACAAATAAAAAATGGAGAAAATCATGTAATGATGTATGCAAGTAAATAATGAAGATAATGAAAGTATTATGAAAGATAATTTACCTTTGAATATTGTATATAGAATTTATTATAAGCTTATGAAAACAACTTTAGAACCTCAGGCATTATTAGAAAGTTCAAAAGGTCAAACTTTATTATTACAATGTAATACACAAAATTCTACAATTTGTATACTAAAACAAATTAGTTGGGATGATATAGTCTTACCGAATAAGTGGACTTTAGAAAATTTAGTTCCATTACTAAAAATAGAGAATAATGTTACAGATTTGGATTATATTACTCAGACAAAAGATGGTACTATAGGATTAAATTTTCAGCCTTATAGAAAATCATGCTCAAGAGCTTCTGGCTGAAGAGTCCCAACTTCGTATAATGAAATTATAAATAAACATGTTTCCCCTCCTAGGTATAATTTAAGTCAATTAGAAACAAATTTACAATGTATTAACAAAGGAAAATTTGTAGATACTCATTTTTATTCTGTAGCCTCAGCAGCCAGTATTAATGAAATAAATAATCCTCTTAGAAATTATAATGAAATGAATAATCCAAACTCTCCAACTCAATCTCAAATGGAAGATCCACAAATTATGATGATAACTAGAGATTATGAAATAAAAAGAAATTATGAAATAAATAAAGAAAAATTACGAAAAAAATTTATGTCTCCTGAATATGATGATAAGAGAACATGGTTTTTTAATACATTTTCACAAATAGAACAAAATCATATAAGAACTAGATGGTATAATCATATGAATGAAACAAGAACAGATATATATTTCTTTTCTTGGTTTGAACATAATTATGCCAAAATTAACATTAACAAAGTTAATACAATCAGTAGATCTAAGAATAATTGGATGAAATTACAAACTAATGAAATTGTTCAAGAAGAATATCCCCCTTATGAATCTATTACCCTTTCACATAGAGGATCATAAATAATTGCTTCTCCTCTTAAAAAAGCAAGTCTTAGTGATGATAATAAAAATATGGATAATATTATACAACAGAATAATTTTACAAACACATATATAAAGGTTATTGGCGAAAAATTAGAAAGAATTGAAAATCAGATAAATACATTGACAATAAAAAATCAAGAAAAATAAATTGAAATACCTTTATTTATACCCTATGAAACCCCTCCAAATTTACAATTTTCTTTAAAAAAGGACAATACAAAATTATTAGAAGAAATTTCTAAAAGATTATATACTTTAAAAATAAAGAATCATGCTTCGACCTCTAATCACAATAAAGAAATTTTAACTATAAAAAATTCACATAAAGAAACAAAAAATACTGATACTGAATCTTACATTGATGAATTACAATCTCAATTCAAAAGTTTAGATCTAAATAGAATGACTTCAGGATATTATAATGGTCCAGGAAGAATGCCTAGGAATAATTACAAAGGAAAATATGTAGCGAATACTTCTATAACTCGTAATTGATATCCTAAACCCACACCTCCAAATATACAATTTGAAGAAAAAGAATTAGGAATAAGAGCTGAATTAGGAACAAGAACTGCTTACACAGTTGATGCTTTGTATGAGTGGAATATAGATAGTTTATCAAAATATAAAATTTTGAATGGTTTATCAGAATACGAAATTTTGAATATTTTACATGAAATAATGATATTAGCAAATGTTTATAAAAATGCTAATAGATCATATCATCAAGTAGCAAATTAATATGTAGAAGATGCTTTAATATTTGTAATACTAAAATATTTCGTAGAAAATCTATCAGTATATAGGAAAAATATTTATGATAATTTAGAACATTTAAAATACGATAATTTAGAACATTTAAAATACCATACTTTAACGATTTTAGATGGTATAAGGATGTCTTTCTTTCAAGAGTATTAATCAGAACGGATAATAGAGCCCCTTATTGGAAAGAAAAATTTATAGGAGGATTACCCAAATATTTTGCTCATAAGGTTAGAGAAAAATTGAATAATGATGGTCACAATGATTATACAAGTCTTACGTATGGAGAAATTATTAATGCAATAAAACATATAGGATTAAATTTGTGTAATGATTTAAGACTAAAAAATCAATTAAAAAATGATATGAAATATGCCAAACAAGAATTAATATCTTTTTGTGAACAATATGGTTTTCCCCCTTTGATAGCTCCATCCACTAAGCATAAGCATAAAAAAATATAGTAATAAGAAAATGAAATCATATAAACCCTATCTAAAAGTTTTCAACCAAATAAATTTAAGCATAATAAAAAACTTGTATGTTATAAATGTGGTCGAACTGGTCATTATAAAAATAATTGCAAAGTAAAAGATAAAATTAAAGAACTAAATATTGATGATAAATTAAAATCTCAACTCTTGAATATATTATCTGAATCCGATACAAAATCTGAAGAATTATTACAAATTGATGATAATAATACTACATCTCAATATGAATATTCTGATTCAAGTGAAGAAAATGAAATAAGATTTTGTTTCTGTAAAGATAAGAATATGTGTAACTGTAGAAAATAAATAAGAAAGTATTATGAAAGATAATTTAAAATAATGATTTAGCAAAATAATTCAAAAACATAATATAAAGGAGAATCATTAAGTGAAGATAAAGACGGAGTAATAAACATTCTTACTTGGATATATTGATTCAAAGTAGAAATAGATACAAGCTTCTAAGCCTCGATGGAGGCTGAAGGATACAAGATTCAAGATACAAGGAAAGAAAAGGAAAAGTAAAAGTAAACTGGATACAAAATACAAAGGATAGAAAGGTAGGCGAGATAGACACTCAAGATGGCTTACAGATTTCCTCTCAAATGGCTTCTGCCTTCTAACATATCTTACAGGCCTTTTATAGGTTAAAAGAAAAGGAAAACTACAAATATGAACAGTAGTAAATATTCTGCATATATTTTTTGAACAGTAAAGGTTCTAATAATTCAATATTCCGCCTGTCTTTTAAACAGTAAAAGCAGCAATAATTATTGAGTCTTCTGAGCATTGATTATTTGTCTTTTGTGTCGGCGGATGCAGCAATTATTCGATCTTTTGAGTAGCATTGATTATTTTGTCTTTTGCGTTGGCGGGTGTGAAACTGATAATGATTCATAAATTCTTCATATCATAAATGCCTTCTTCTAAAGTTTTCATGTCATAATTCTTCTTCATAAAGTTGTCATAATGCATATTCAAAAAGTCTAACATATCTGATTCTTCATTATTCTTTTTATCATCATTCTAGATCTGTATAAGGATCCTGGTTGCACTGATTCATCTTCTTCTTCATCATCTGATAGTGTTTCCAATAAATGCTTTTTGAGTTTTTGCTTGGAACTGAATGGAGCTATTTTTGCTTGATTAATGCTTTTCTTTAAAATAAACTGTTTTGAGGCTAGAAACTGATTTGTACATAATTTGGTAACTTTTGTAATAATATTATCATAAGAATATTGGGGAGTATACACATTATCTTTTGGGGAAAAGAAATTATAATTCCAAGACATGATCCAAGAAATATTGAAATGAAGGAAGAAATAAAGTTCAGGGGGAAATATATTAAAAGGAGAAGGAGATGGATGATGCTTTGAATATTCTATATCTTTTCTATTGGCAAATATCATCATTCTCTAAATCCATTTATTAAAATATTCAGTATATGAAGGATTATGGAAAATAAGATTTTGGATCTTGCCAGAAAGGTCAAGAACCTTTTGACGGACTTTTTCCATTTCCTTAGGACTAATTCTTTGGATCTGGTAGATCTTAGTGGGAGATCTGACCCGATTAATAATCTTTGCCGTTGGCTGATTATTATGAGAAGCAATGGATTGTAACAAAATCTCATTGTAGATTAAATTATATTATGCGTTCATAAATTTCAAAATGATCTTGAAAATTAGAAAAAAAAATTAAATCCTTCATTTTATGCTTTCCCAAAAATGAATCACCTGCATTATTATTTTTTATTTTTTATTTTTTTTTTTTAAAAAAAAAATCAAGTTTCATAAACCATAATCAAAAGACACGTGACCTCTTCTAGGCCTCATGAAGCATTCATGTACTCCAAAGAAATGGGAACTTTGAAAGCAATTCAACCATCTTTAATCTAAAAAAAAAATAAAAAAAATTCAACCATCTTTATAAAAGCTTGTCATGATCCATTATGCCGATTCCACTCTATCAAATGAGCCACACATATGTAATGATTGTCACATGGGACTTCAGGTGCAGCATCCCTATCTATCTTTTTTATAAAAATAAAAATAAAATAAGAATGAGCTTAAATTTTCAGTAATTTAATCATTTTTCTAGAATGGTAAGAGGATATTTGGGAATTAGTTTAGGTCACCGATCAGCTTAAGCTAAAATCTCTCTGTTTAAATAAGAAGTGAAAATGGGAGCGGATAATAGCCGTCCGCATCTCATACTCGCATCTATGGAATGAGAAAACCAATATCTACATTCCCTTTATATATATATATATATATATATATATATATATATATATATATATATATATACACTTAAACAACGTCGTTTTGGATTTGGTAAGTTTAAGACTTTAGGTTATGTTAGGTTTTTTTTACTATCATCTCAAAAAATACATCATTGCATTTCTTTTCTTTTCTTTGGTAATCAAAATTTCAATTACTCTATGAGCCAATGACCATTTATGACTGATAATCACGAATAATGTAATAAGTTAAATCTTAATTTATTAAGTTTTCATATAGTAACAACTATATTATTTAATATTGCATATAGATTTAGATAGTGATCCAAAACGTCAATTACTTCATATGCGGATAGCCGATAATAACCACAATAACTACGCGGATGCGGATAGTAACCATATAATGCGGATGCGAATATTTAAAGGTGATAACTGCATTTTGCGGATGCAAGTGCAGCGGATATTGCTAATAAGTGCACCCGTATTTTCACCCTTAATTTAAACTAAAATATATAACAAAGAATAAAGTTCGTACCCACAACTAACTATAGGGTTATACTGCATTAACAAGGAGATAAAATTCAAATATTTGAGAGCTATCTCTACTTCAAACACTAACAGCACATTTGGTATGAGAAATAGATCTTGAAAAAAAAATATATATTATTTTTATTGAATAACTATTACTATTATGTTGTTTGGTTAGCTTTTTATTCTTAAAAATATCTATTTCACTAGATTGACTATTATTAATTTAAAATGAGAAATACTTCCAAATTTACTCAAAAACCCTAAATTGACCAAGACAAACCAAACTAGTAAGTTCTTCGGATGCGGTAGCCTTCTTCACACATCACACTACTATTCTCTTTTGCTTACAAAAAAACTATTCTACGCAACTAGTCTTGGCAACTAGACTAGTAAATGTGTGATAAATGTGGGATATGTATCTTAATAACCCTAAGCAACTAGACTCCGTGATAAACGTGTGAGGATGATACTACATAACTCTCCATTATTGTCACGGCTGTCAAAACTTTCTTGCTGCCAAGAAAAAGGAACTTGGAAATTGGAAGCAAAATTTGACTCAAATACTACGTGGCTTCGTCACGTCAGCTTTGTGAGATATTTATGAAAGGAATTTGATTCTTGCAGAACTACACCATCACAACAACCCCTCACATGAGGATGGGCCTCCATGTGTGGGACCTACCCTCATGTGAGGGGTTGTTGTGCAGTTATTGTATTGACATTGTAAATCTAACATTTTCCTTTATATAAAATATTTATGATATAGGTAGCACTAATCTTATCAAAATCGTCATACAGCTAGAAAATAAGAAGTGGAGGTCTGGAAATTTTCAGGAAATGCAGGGGCATGACCCACACCTAATTACTATAGGGTTATACTGCGTTAACAAATATTTGAGAGCTATTTCTACTTCAAACATGCACTAAGAGCACGTTTGGTATGTGAAATATTAGATCATGAAAAAAATAGTTATTTTTATAGAATAACTATTTTTATTTCTTTTTGAATAATACAGTAACACTTTTATAAATCAATCAAAGAAATAGAGCATATTGTTCTAACAAAACAATATCACATATACATTCATAAATTTCTTTAATTCAAACCAAATCTATGAAATGTTTAACAGATACTATTATGTTGTTTGGTTAGCTTTTTATTCTTGAAAATATCTGTTTCACTAGAATGTCTGCCTCGTTTGGTTCGCAAAATAGACCCCTCGAATTGAATGACTATTCCATAGCCTTTGTTTGTTAGGAATCTATTCATTAGAATAGTTATATATTCTCATTGGAATAACTATTTATTTATGAAGAGTAATAGCTATTCCTTTAAAAAATGAGAGGAATAACTATTCTTTTAAGAATATATTACATGTTTTTTTTTTTTTTTTAAAAAAAAACAACTCATTATTTTCTATTTCCTCTCATTTATAATTTTATTTAAAAAAAAAAAAACAAAAAAACCTAACCTACATCACATTTGTGGCTGGCTGACCACCCCTGAAGCATTTTGGGGTGGCCTGTTCCAGTCGGGGGTGGTCGGCCACCCAGTTTTTATTTTTTATTTTTTAAAAAAATAAATAATATGGAGAGTTTTTAGTAATTTTGATTTGATTCCAATTAAAATATATGTGTTGTCATCAATCTAAGGAGTTGGAATAACTATTCCGTTCCAATTTCTTTCGTTCGCAGTAATAACTATTTAATTTTTCATTGAAATACTCGTTCTGCAAAATAATCGAGACATAATATTTAAAATGAGAAATACTTTCAAATTTACTAAAAAAAGACTCTCAATTGACCAAATCAAACTAATAAGTTGTTAATAGGTGATAGCCTTCTTCAGTCTTCATATCACAATATTCTCTTTTGTTTGCGTACGTAAATTAAACCGTTCAACGCAAGCATTCGCAAGGGGATATGCATGTATTTAAGCGCCCGATAAGACTTTGTGAGCTGGGAGGATGGGATGATCAGTAAGGATAATGTTGGTACAGTTTTCGGTATGGTGACGTGTCGCTTGGTGATTCACTGCTGGGTTTTGATCTACTACTTCAATCCTGCAAAAAGAACAAACAACTCGTCGGGGTGTCGACTAGAGTATTTTCAGTCTCAATCTCAAGAGCTCAGAAAATGCGTGTAATCTCATACTTGGTGCGTTGGTCTTTATTTATAGGCCGGGCTTGCGGTCTTACCAGACTTGCAACCTTACCAGAATTCTTGACGCCTAGTTGGATTAGGAGTTTGAGTCCTAGCTTAGTTGAATCTTATCTTCAGAGAATTCAAATGAGATTGTAGAATCTGCAGTTTGATTGCGTTTGTACCTCTTTAAATTTGATTCCATATAAATAACTGCCTTATCCCATTAATCATGGAATTGCGGTTTTATCCCTGATCTTATGGAATTCTATCCTTATCGTATTTTGAGACATCTGCAGCATACTTTCAACCCTAACAGATGATATTTCCTGTGTGAATAGCACAATAATATCACTCATAATTCATAAATTTACTCAAAAACCCTCAATTAATTGACCAAACCAAACTAGAAAATGCAGGGGAATGAATCAAAAGGCTGGTGGTGGAGAAGGACAGCAGTAATTGACGGCTGCGTGGACTGCTGGTCCTCACCACCTTAGAAGCTTTGAGGCCTCCTAGGAAAGCTCTTTCCTTTCCACAGAAATGCATGTCGACACCATGGGTTCATTGATTTCATCATTTTGTTAACACTTCCCACTCTGCATTTCTTTGTTTCCTAGCCAGTTGTTTTTATTGTGGCTATTATTATAATCAGGGCGGAAACAAATTAAATTGTGATATGGCCGGGAGGCAAAATAATTATCAAAAGCCATTTTTTCCTTTTTTTTTTTTTTTTTTTTTTTTTTTTTTTTTAGGTGGGAGGAAATTTTAATTTTTGAGGGTCAATATTATAAAAATTATATATTTTAGCTAGGAAAAAATTAAAAATTTTGGAGCACTGTAACCCCTTGTTATAATTGTTATTTTTATTAGTACTATAATATCTTTAATGGAATACTTGACACAAAGTTCGAACAATATTGCAATAGCCCATTGAAATAACCCAATTTGCGTATAAAGTAATTATCTGTCTAAAATTTGTCAATTACCTGTCTACCGCTATGTTAGAATCTATGAAAAATATAATATATTTTTTGTATATTCTATTTTTAATTGGTTGATATTTAAATATTTTCTATTTTTAACTCATTATCCAAGTGAGATACAGTCTTAGAATTTTTTATTTTTATTAATTTGATTTTTAGTTGGGGAATTTGTGCTATGTACTAATTACAATTAGCCGCAATTTACTTTTGCAAAAGTTACAAAAGCACCCGTATTTTATAATCAATGGCAAGAGGCCACTATGGTATTACAAACACAAATATTATATATACAACTCTATCCCATTCCTATTTTATTGAGTTAATGAGATAGTGTTCGTCAGGTTATTGTTATTATTATTATTATTTATCTTAATAATAGTTGTTCTAATTAAAGAGAACTATTATATATTAAGTATACACTCACATCTCATCACATTCTACTAGACTGATATGGTAGTGCCTTTAGTCATTGATTTTTTTTAACAATAGATGATATAAGGACTAGTAGGTACTGTCACATACATCACTCTAGTGAGATGAGATAAGATAAGAGTGTAATATATAGTATTATTTATTATAAAAAGAGTAATGCTATATATCATACTATTATTTCAACTTGTTGATTTGCCGTGTCAATTAGTACTTTTATCCTTTATTTTTAATTTTTTAAAAAACAATGGCTCATTAACCTTACTATTTTTTTATTTTTTATTTTTGATCAGCAAGAGAGATAGCTACGGATAAAAGTGTTATATATAGCACTATTATTTCTTTAAAAAAAAAAAATAGTACAGCTAATTTGACAAAATGGTCTACTTTGAAGACCGTAGCCACAGTACTATACTACTATTAAGATTCTTGTATTACTTGTACTCCATATTATCAATTTTATATTAGTTCTTTTTTCTTTTAAGGTTGTAGGGTCAAAATGTTTGAACAAGAGTTACGAAATCATGTTGATGATACAATTTCCTGTATGTTATGGACACGTTTCATTGTCGTTGCAAAATAAACAAGGCCAAGAGAATACGTTGGGGGTTGACCGGTTTTTCTCCTTTCGATGCTTAAGCCAGTGTTTTTGTGTAAAGTAAAATAATATCAATTTTAAGTTTATACCTAGTGTAAGTACTTATTTATAGGTTGAGACGTGGTGACAAACCTATATTAGGATTCCATCTCTGAACTTGACAAATTGACCTAATATTTAATTAAGGTTTCACCTGTGAGCCTATGTTGGCATGGAGGCCCATAACCTTTTTGAAATAGGCTGTTCTAAGTTGGATGATTCCCAACAAAGTCCTAATGTGAAATAGTTTAGAGTTGGCATGAATTTGATTGAACTCCATGGAGGATTGAATTACTTGGTTTTAACATTTTTTTTTTTATTAAAAAAAATGCACTATATTTTTACTTCTGCAAAAAAAAAAAAAAAAAAAGAATTATTAATTATTATAAGAATAATGTTATTTGGTAAACTAATATTTAATTTCCATACTACTAGAATAACATAGAAAATGAGATTATTATTTCTTGAATAATAGAAAAGGGCTTGTTCAATCATAAAAGGGAGAAGTGGGTGGGTGAGATGTTTATTAATTTTTGGATTGATAGGGAGGTTCTGGTTAATCGCAGGATGCAAAATTGGATTGGGTTTGTGACTTGTGTAGAGTCAAAGTTTAATAATTGCAAAAGAATATGGATTTTGTTAGGGTCTAGCTTCCAATAATTGCAAATATTAGGATTAGACTCGGTCCAATGCCATGTGTTATTAGTGAGTAACTCAATTTATAAAGATAAATCCATATATATATATATATATATTATTGACAAAAATAACTGAAGTTGTAAAGATAATGTGGGCTACGACGTCGGTCCATCATATCCCCATATTGTTGATGAATATTCAATTTGTAAAGATGGCTTAATCATCAAGTCCCTAGAGCATGCAAAAAAGAGAAGGAAAGGCTCCTACCCATCATATCTTTATGAGTGTCGTTAGGTATGTTGTAGTTTTCTTTTATAAATTTTTTACAAATTAATATAGCAACACTTATTACGTTGACTAATAATAATTAGACCTTTTTACATAATCACATGTTAGAAATCATATTTTTTATTCACTACGATCTTATCATTCCAATGTAGCAGTGCTAGTCAATCTTTAGATTAGCTTTTGTTAAAAAATAAATAAAAAGTTAAATGATTGATTGACACTACCACATCATAGAGTAACGAGTAATGCTATAAGGACTTGTGTTATTTTAAAATTGATGTGACTTTTAAAATTATCATTATATTTGTAATAAATCACCATTAGATTTTGATCCAATAATAATTTTAAAAACTATTTCAATTTTTAAAGGACTTGAATTCTTATGGCATTACTTGTTGCATAAATAAACACTTTAAAAAAAAAAAAAAAAAAAAAAAAAGGCGTAATTTCTAGGGTTCTTGTTTGCTGTTACACCTAGTATATATTGACACGAGGCGGGCACACTTTTTGGCTGCATGGGTTCAACCTCCACACGCCCACCCCAAGCCACCACGTCTCCAGATCGATTAAGGAAAGCTGAGTAGTCCGAACCCCCCTGTGAGTTACACGCCCTAGTGAAATCTTTGACACCGATACTCTATTGTCGCCATTTGGCGGGACCGACGGCCATGATCTCTTTCCCCATGCAGTAAAAATCAATCAAACAGTAAAGAATCTTTCTTCGTAGTACTAGATCCAGAATGACGGAGCTAAATATTTTATTTATTTATTTTTTATTTTTTTTATATTCGCTATTTATTTATTTCCTTATATTATTAGGGGTCCACTTGAACCAGTATTCAATAGGTCTATGATTCCGGGCTGATACTTATGGAATAATCCTTTTTTATATTATTTTAATTTAATTTACTTTTCAATTAATTAACTCCCTTCATTTGTCACGTCATATGTCATGTGAAACAATTATTTTAAATGATCAATATATATCCTAATTAAAACAATGGAAAACAACTTTTTTCTTAAAAGAGTGGCGACACTAATTTGGAAGAAGGACCTATTTGAAATTAGAAGAAATTGAAGGACGTAATTGTTAAAATTAAAAATTTAAAGACTAAATTTGATTTTTAAAAAGAAAAAGTGAAAGTGAAAGTGAAAGTGGGCACTGTTTTTCTCGCATTTTTTTTTTCAGAAAAAAAAAAAAATTAAATAAAAGAAGAAAAAGAAATAACATGAAAATGTGTAACCTCGAAATGAAGACATGCATGAACACATTTCAAGTCTGCAAAGAGACATCAGACATGATTAACAAAATCAGAGAGATGCGAGAGACGGTTATGATTCTGGTCCCCATTAAAATTTTCTAACATTTTTATTTCATTCAGAGCTTAGAGGAATAGAGATTGGCCGACACTGACTCTGGCGATGAGGATGGTTTTTGTGCTATTTATGAAGGCTTTCACCAGACCATGTGTAAAGCGGCTGTACCTCTTTGTCACCACCCTAAAAGAGCCACGTGCGTCCTTCATATTTTTACAGGTTTTCTCCTCTTTAACAGGACCTACTTATTTTTTTTAACTCATCCTCTGAATCTGTTATGGTTTCATGAATTAATTTCAATTTCAATTCTGTTTTTTTCTCCATCAATGCTTGGCTACTTATCTGAATTGGGTTGTCACTGTTTTTCTGTCATTTTAATATGAGGAGTTATATATATGCAGGTCTGTTTCTCTCCCTTCATTGATAGTTCTTAGCCAAGCTAGGGATTCTTTGAAGTATGGAGTCGGTCGTTATGGATATCTCCTTGGAGGTTGTCAATGGAGCATTTGTGATAGCTTTTCTCACATGGGTTTTGCGAGATGTTTGGAGACAAAGGAGAGATAGTGGTGATGTAAATTTGGAACAGAGACCAACGAGAGGATATAGAGTTTTCACTACAATTACTGTTCTTTCTAATGTCATGGTCTCAATTTCGTACCTTGGTTTTGTTTTGTTTGAATATTGGAATCATAGGAATATCGCTCGTAAATATGTCTTCTTAGCCATGACTTGGTTTTTAGCAACTTTACTTACAATCTATGCTAAGAAAAGAACTCTTGGAGAAGACAAAAGATGGCCATTAGTCCTCACTCTGTGGTGGGTTTTCTCCTGCGTCTTTGATTCTGTTTCTCTCTCCATTTATGCTATCACCCTTTTGAGATCCATGGATTTGCCAATTTTTATGCCGGAGCCTAACATAGTTGATTTTACTTCACTTCCTTTGGCTTTAGTGCTTTGTTTTAGTGCTTTTCCTAGTAGTTGTACCAGAAAACGCAGTGACATAGTAGAACCCTTACTTCGAAAGGAAAATGGAAGTTCCTCAGCTGGATTCACCAATGCTGGAATTTGGAGCCAAGTCACCTTCCAGTGGCTAAATCCTATTTTTAAAATAGGTCGAATTCAAAAACTTGAACTGCCTCATATTCCTTCAGTTCCTCAATCTGAAACAGCAGAAGATGCTTCCTTGTTGCTGGAGGAATCGCTTAGAAAGCAGAAATTCGAAGATTCTTCACTGCCTAAAGCCATAGCCTATGCCATATGGAAATCTTTACTAACAAATGCAGCTTTTGCAGGTACCACTTTCTTCTTGTAATCTTGTTTTATTTTCCGTTCCACAGATTTTATATGCTTTTTTTGCTCATCTTTTTTGGTAGGAGTCAACACAATTGCGTCCTACATGGGTCCTCTCCTGATCTCAAACTTTGTGAATTTCTTGTCGGGGAATGATTCAAGCATCCTCAATGGTTTGAATATTGCATTCTTTCTCTTCTTCGCAAAGACAGTGGAGTCAGTAACTCAAAGACAATGGTATTTTGGTGCTCAGCGCATTAGTATACAAGTACGGGCAGCTCTAATGGTATTGATTTACAAGAAGTCTCTATCAATTAAGTATGGTGGTTTAAGCAATGGTAAAGCAATAAATTTAATCAATGTGGATGCCGAAAGAATTGGAGACTTCTGCTGGTACATTCATGGAGTTTGGTTGCTTCCGGTCCAGGTAATTCTTGCCCTGATCATTCTTTACAAGAATCTTGGTGCTGCCCCATCCATTGCTGCTCTTTTTGCCACCATTTTGGTTATGTTATGCAACACACCTTTGGCCAATATTCAAGAAAGGCTTCACTCCAAGATCATGGAAGTTAAGGATTCAAGAATCAAAGTGACTTCAGAGGTTTTGAAGAGCATGAGGGTTTTGAAGCTGCACTCATGGGAATCCACATTCCGGAAGAAGCTCCTTCATCTTAGGGAAACTGAGAGAAGCTGGCTGGAGAGATACCTCTATACTTGCTCAGCAGTGGCCTTTCTCTTTTGGGCTTCTCCAACTTTTGTTTCAGTAATCACTTTTGGTGTATGCATTGTATTGAACACACCATTAACAGCAGGTACGGTCCTCTCAGCTTTAGCCACTTTTCGAATTCTACAAGAACCTATCTACAACCTACCAGAGCTTATATCCATGACTGCTCAAACGAAAGTCTCAGTTGATCGAATCCAGAATTTCATTGGAGAAGAAGATCAAAAGAAGTTGCTACAGTATCATACTTCAGCAGAGTCCAATATTGCGATTGAATTTGAGGCAGGAGAATACACTTGGGAAACAGGTGACGAAAAATCAAAGAGGCCTACAATCAAAATAATGGAGAAGATGAATATAATGAAAGGTTATAAGGTTGCAATTTGTGGTCCAGTTGGATCAGGAAAATCAAGCCTACTATCCAGTATAATCGGTGAAATTCCTAGGATTTCTGGGGCAGGAATAAAGATTTATGGAACAAAAGCCTATGTGCCCCAGAGTGCTTGGATTCAAACTGGTACTATTAGGGAGAATGTCTTGTTTGGCAAGGAAATGAACAAGGCCTTTTATGAGGACATATTGGAAGCCTGTGCTTTGAAACAGGATATCAAGATGTGGCTAGGGGGAGATTTGAGCGTAGTTGGAGAGAGGGGGATAAACTTAAGTGGAGGACAAAAGCAGAGGATTCAACTGGCAAGAGCTGTCTATAGTGATGCTGATGTTTATTTCTTGGATGATCCTTTCAGTGCTGTTGATGCACATACTGGAACCTATTTGTTCAAGGCAAGTTGTTTTTTTATTTTTTATTTTTTATTTTTATCTTTGAGTAAAACTTATTTTTTGTTGGTCATGCACCATGAGATGGATTTCGATCAAAGTTGGAATGTTTTTGCAGAATTGTCTCATGCAACTCTTATCCCAGAAAACTGTGGTCTATGCTACCCATCAAGTGGAATTTCTAGATGCTGCGGACATCGTTCTGGTAAGTTATTGGAATTATTTTATTGTCCATGTCCCATAAGAAATTAAGAACATTATCCTCTCAAGCAACTTATCTCTTGCTGTTAATAGGTGATGAATGATGGAAGGATAGTGCAGTCGGGAAAGTACGAAGATCTGATTGCAGATCCTAGCAGTGAACTTGTTAGACAAATGGATGCTCATAGAAAATCACTGAACCATGTTAACTCATACCAACATGATAACTCCTTAACCAGTAGACCTTCTCCTATGAATCAGATAGAAGTTGCAGAAGAAAATTTTGAAGGGCCCATCAAGAATGAGAAACTTACTGTGAGATCTCAAGAAGAAGAAACAGAAACTGGTAGAGTGAAATGGAGTGTTTACTCAACCTTTGTCACTTCCGCTTACAAAGGAGCTCTAGTTCCCGTTATCCTTCTCTGTCAAGTTCTCTTTCAGGGACTACAGATGGGCAGCAATTACTGGATGGCATGGGCAACAGAGGTAGAAGGCAAGGTCAGTAGAAAGCAGTTGATAGGGATATTTGTTCTGCTGTCTGGTGGGAGCTCAATCTTCATATTGGGAAGGGCAGTTTTGCTGGCAACTATTGCTGTTGAGACTGCCCAGCGTCTCTTCTGTGGAATGATCACATCAGTTTTCCGAGCACCCATTTCCTTTTTTGACTCCACGCCTTCAAGTCGAATCCTTAGTAGGGTCTGTATTTTGTTTATTTCAAATCGAAAGTTTTGATTTTGTTTGAAGTTTATACGAAACTCCAAAATAACTTTCCTTTTTTCTTTTTTCAAATCATTGCAGTCTTCTACAGATCAAAGCACGGTAGACACAGACATTCCCTTCAGATTAGCTGGATTGGCATTTGCACTTATTCAGCTATTTAGTATCATCATCCTTATGTCCCATGTGGCGTGGCAAGTCTTCCCTCTCTTCCTTGCCATTCTTGCAATCTCCATATGGTATCAGGCAAGAACAAGTCCTGTTTTAAATTTATATTTTGCTTTTTAACAGCTTCACCATGATTAAACCTATATGTTTACAAAGAAAATCTGCAGTGGCATCATGATACATGTAGTGTACAATGAATAGAAAGCATGTGTAGTATCTAAATATAATAAACATGTATGCTGCATGCATAATTTTCTTTCGATCTTTGAAACTCATATTTCTTACAACTCACATGCTTCAAGCACAATGGATAAAACTTTTGTGTTTCTTTCAACTTCTATGCAGGCTTATTACATTACTACTGCCAGAGAACTAGCCCGAATGGTTGGAATTCATAAGGCTCCAATCCTCCATCACTTTTCGGAATCAGTCTCTGGGGCAGCAACAATTCATTGTTTTAATCAGGAAGATCGCTTCCTGACAAAAATTCTGAGCCTGATCGATGATTATTCTCGGGTAGCCTTTTACAATTCTGCCACAATGGAATGGCTATGTGTTCGGATCAACTTTCTCTTCAACCTGGTGTTTTTCCTTGTTCTGATCATCTTGGTGGGCCTGCCTAGGTCAGCCGTCAACCCCAGTAAGTTCTTCCTCTCCCTCCTTTTCTTACCTCCTTCTTCCTATATTTGCCACTGTTTGAAATTGCTTCAACTCACTCCATTCAATGTCAATGGTGAACTAATGCACTGGTTGATCTATCTCAGGCTTGGCAGGACTGGCAGCTACCTATGGTCTGAACCTAAATGTTCTTCAAGCTTGGGTTATATGGAATATGTGCAATGTTGAAAACAAAATGATATCAGTTGAGAGAATTCTTCAATTTACTAACATACCAAGTGAAGCGCCTCTAGTGATCGAAGACTGTAGGCCAAAGCCTGAATGGCCAACAGATGGGAGAATAGAGCTTGAAAACCTGCAAGTTCAGTATAATCCTGCTCTCCCAGTGGTTCTCAAAGGGATCACTTGCACCTTCCCAGGAGAGAAGAAAATTGGAGTTGTGGGCAGGACAGGAAGTGGAAAGTCAACTTTAATTCAAGCTCTCTTCAGGGTGGTGGAGCCTTCGGGAGGACGCATTCTTATTGATGGAGTTGACATTTGCAAGATAGGATTACAGGATTTAAGGTCTAGGTTGGGTATAATACCACAAGACCCAACTTTGTTTCAAGGAACCATCAGAAGTAATCTTGATCCTTTACAACAGCACTCGGATCAAGAAATTTGGGAGGTTAGAATTAGAAAACACTTCTTTGAAAGAATCATCTGAAACTTCTCTTTTTTTCTTTCACTGACATCACTTAATCATCAGGTTCTCGGTAAGTGTCATCTCGCGGAGATGGTGAAACAAGATCAAAGGCTTCTTGATGCACCAGGTATAGAAACTAGCAAATCAAATGGTGCAAAGTAGTATCTTTCAAAAGTCATTTTATCTTTTTAATAGCTTTCTTTCTTTCTTTTTTGTTGGTTCTGGAATCTGGGCAATGATGCAGTTGCCGAAGATGGAGGAAATTGGAGTGTAGGACAGAGGCAGCTTGTTTGCCTGGCCAGGGTGCTCCTCAAGAAGAGAAAAATTCTGGTGTTGGATGAGGCTACTGCTTCGATTGATTCTGCAACTGATAGTTTAATTCAACAAACAATAAGAGATGAGACAAAGGGATGCACCGTCATCACTGTGGCTCATCGTATACCCACTGTTATCGACAATGAATTGGTTCTAGTTCTTGATGAAGGTATGCTAAGAAACCCAATAAAATGTAAGTTCATGCCATCTTAAAATTTGAAACAACTCACTTCCTGGCCTCTTATGATAAATAAAATTGAATTTGGCACTTTAATAATAGCAAGCATGAAGCAACTAGTACAGATTCTATTTAATTTCATTACAAAGATCCAAACTTGGCTTTAAATAAGTTGGTATTAGTTAATGTGGATTGCATGTATCAATTATGAATTTATTTGAGCTGATTCGTGCTGATATTTTACTTAATACAGGCAAGGTTGCAGAGTATGGCTCCCCAGCTCAGTTACTGGAGGATAATTCATCTTCATTCTCAAAGTTGGTGACTGAGTTCTTGAGGAGATCATCCAAGAAGAATAACCACGATAGGGAACTATCTTGAGGAAGGGCAGAGATTATGATGAAGACTGCAGCAACGCCCTTGCAAGCCAGAAGGTCAATCATTACAATCTAACGAATGGAAATGCCCCGATCGAGGGGCTAAAAAGAGACTGACAGCAACAGCTCTGACAATTGACACCTTCAAGATTCATGACTTGCAAACAAAGAGACAACTATAATTCATAGATGACAACGTTGACATAGTTTCTAACTGCATTTTTGTCATAAAATGAGACAATATTTGGGTTGGCAACACCATTGCCCAAATAATCAAATATTGTCACCACAGATCGAGTTGACCAATATTGCGGACAACTATAACCGCCCCCAAGAACTTCTTTGAGCCATTCTTTCCCGTCTTCTTTTGTGGTTTAGCAGTGTGAGCTAAAGCATGAAGATTGTTGGTACAAAAAGAACTGTTTCAGTTCAGAAATGGGGAAAATCATTACACTTCTCTCATGTGCTTTCCAAGCTCTACAAACATATATATGAACGTGTCAGTGCTGCGGGCCTAGAGTGTCTGATTCCAAAGAAAAGATTCTCCGACTCGAACTCCAAAATCTGTATTCAATGTTTGAATCCTTTTAAGCAAATGCCTCTAAAAAGATGAGAATCATCATAAGATAGCCAAAGCTTTCAAAAGCAATATTCCACCTTTTAACATCAAAGCGGGGTTCGAATTCAAGACGTTTGCTCTGGTATCATGTTAAATTATCACTTATCCTAAAAACTTAAGCTTATAAAAATGGATAAATTTAATCATTTAATTTATATTTTAACACATAATGGCTCAAAGCGGGAATGATGTTATCAATGCAAAGCATGGAGCCAATTGCTAACGAACCGGCAGATAGCTAACTTATCCATGTCTTTGAGTTCAAACAAGTGTTCATCCATGTATTAGGAGTATCATAGTAGGCTCTTCTTCTTGCATGATAACACTGTAAATCAAACTCCCAAATATAAGAGGTATTTTTAAAGTCTCATGTTATGTCAATTGAGTATAGTTGATCCTTTGTATTTTTTATGCCCATTGGCGGAGGGACTAGAATCCTCTCCGATTGAAACCAATTGGAGAAGAGCTGATTCCTTATACACGAGGGTAGAATTGTTCAAATAAAAAATAAAATTATAATTCCGCCCTCATGTTATAAGGAATCGGCTCCTCACATCAGAATTCTCTCCAATTGATTTTCAACTAGAGAGAAGCCGGTCCTTTTATATTTAGGGGTATTTTTGTAATTTAACACCATGTGAAATTACAAAATACTCCTAAATATAAAGGATCGGCTCCTCTCCAGTTCCTCTCAACTGAAGAGGATCCTGATCCTAGCTCCTCTCCAGTTGAAAGCGACTGAAGAGGATTCTGGTCTCGAAGGAGGGTGTGGGCATATCGTTAGTGAGCATGGGTGGGTAGGGTGACCAACACACCCACCCACTTTTTCCTTTTTTGGTTTTTTCTTCGTATGTCAAGTGGAATCCACTTTTTTTGTATGTGGAGCTATTTTATTCGGTCCGACATGATCTTACAACAAAATGTCACAATTTCCTATAAAAGCTTTAACGGTAAGTTTGCAGATTAACAATTTGATAACGGGCATACTTTAAAGAGTGACTTGATCACATCTTAATAAAATTTTAAACCCCAATGACCTCTAAAGTATGTTATCCTTCCTTTTATGTGGAAACTACTTAATCGAACTCTAATTGTTAAATTTTGTGATCTTCACATTTTTCACATTGCAGAAGATATGTGAATGGTATACAATCTCTGTAAATTCTGGAAAACGAAATCCATTTTCCATGTCCATGGACCCCAACTCTTCTTTTGGCAGGGTAATATTGGTTTCAAAATGCTTTATGCACGCGCAACCATTTGGTAATTGAAAAGGATTCTCAAACTTTTGCCTGCAGGACCAAGTTCAATTGACAAGAGCTCATAGGCACGTACTATATCTTTTATTATAAGCCTCTTATAAATTTGATGTGACAAAAGGAAGAACAAGAAAGACGAGGTACAGCGTGCAAATATAGACTTTATTATTCAATGGTCAAGATGATGAGCCACCAACAACTTGGCCTCTCATTTCTTCTTTTAGAAAACAAATTTTATGTCATTCTCTCCTATTCAATCAGTTATATAAGCAGACAAACGCCATTTTCAAAAGACAAATTTCTACTAAGGTGGAGAAATCCCAGCATTCGATTCAGTTTGGATCTGAGAAGAACTTGTTGACGGATGGCATGATCTGAGGGGATCTGCTGCGGACAAACTTCCTGAGGCCATGTTCTGCATATTTCTCACCCTCCTCAAAGTTGTCAAGCACTCCTGCTGTTCTGTTCTCTTTGGTTACCCTGATAGCACAATTCAAATTGGATTGTTAAACTATTGCATATGGACGTACACTTTTTTATTTCTTACAACCTATGTCAAAAAAAATTGCAACATATCTTATAAAAGAGGAATTCACAGAGATACAAATGACAACGTTGTTGTATCATCATAGAAATAGATTTGGAACAGAGAATAGCATAAAACATATATATACCTCACTTCAGGGTTGGTGCAGATATTCCTTATAAGTTGCATGCCACAAATGCCAACAGCTACACCAACTGCTGCAAAGAGTGGATACACCTATACCAATGGGGAAAATTTAAGAACAAATTAACATCAATAAGGTATTGCTTTCAAAGTATCAACAGTTTTGCACAATACATATATATGAGCCTAGCAAATGAGTGGTCCTAATGTTTAATTGATTTATGCTATGTTGCAGTGTTGAACGACTTAAAATCCATTTATCTTGATCTGGGCAATACATATTAATCAATTACATGCCAACCAGTTTTTCATGGCAATGAGTCCAACGAGACAAATCAAATCAGAGATATCATCATGGACAAACATGCTTCATGTCAAGCCTTATCAAAACATTAGTATCTTTAAAGCCTGAATAAAGAAATAAACAATAGGGTCCAATATCAAAGAAACAGAACACCAACCAACCAACCCAGATCTCTGATCCAGAGATCCATATTTATCATATAACATAGCAATACAACAAAACATGTCAGCTTTCTTTCATATATAGCTCGAAACCAAAATAACATAAAATACCAATTGACAAAAACCTTTCTTTTTCTACACTATATATATATCACACAAAAAAGTACCTCAGGCCTTAACCATCTGTTGACGGCAGAGGAAGAAGCCATGGCGGAGTCGCAGGAGAGACGAGAGAAGAGACTAACCCAGAAAGAAGGAACCCTTCTCCGAAAAACTTTCAAAAGAGAAACAAAACACGGAAGATATATATGCCAACCCACGGTTTTAATGCAAAGCCCGAAAATATAGGAAGCTAGGGCATGCGTAGATGGAAATGAATGAGTCAACAATGGCGCGCTGACACGTGATATGGGATGGAAACTCCATTGGTGGAGGGGTGGGGAAGGTTCCTCCTACATTTTCGGTGTCCAGAAGTCGGCATGCGCCTCCCAAACGTTTGTGTTACATAATTTTAATTTGTAGAATTGTAGTAATACCTCGCCTGTAACGTATCTGACCAATAACAGGCTGACGCTGTGTATTAATTAGGAATAAAAAGATCTCCGAGAATATTATATATTTATGAAAAGAATCATAAAATAGAGAAATTGAAGTTTATAACTATATATAGCTACTACTATTTTCCGATTTCTTTTAAATTTTGAACACGTGTCAAGATATGATTGGAAAGTGTTACAAGTCTCGAAAATTGTAAAATCATTATAAAATAGTAGTAAGTATATTATTTAAAAATATGACACGTTTACAATTTTTGTACAAATCCCGTCTAACCCTACTTACGTGAATTTTTTTTAAAAAATAAAATTACGAAAACGCTTCAGTAATAAGCTCTTTCTAGTATCAAAATAAACTGAGAGGTTTATGAGATATACATAAATAACAATTTATTTTATTGTTGTCAAATTTTATCAAAATACTTGACGAATTCTGTTAGTATGCTACATCAAAGCCAATAAAATAACGATACATATCATTTATAATATTAAAAAATAAAATAAAATAAAATGACAAAGAGCTCATGGTATATATGTAAAGTTCAGTATTCTCTACCATGATGGTAATCATGGTACGGCACTTTTATTGTACATACCATCATGGTACACCATGCACGGCAACTTTTCTCTTCTCCACACAAAATAATAAATAAATAAATAGCAAATTAATTAATTAAAACTCTTGCATACAATGGTCAACTAGTACGCCCTTTTGTTTTAACTATAAAGACTAGCTAGAGGGATGAAGGAACTTTGCTTAAGAAATTCTCTAATATAATTAAGGGCGGTCTATGTGTAACATGTTTTTACTGTGGTTTAAATTAAATATAATTACGTGTGTTCTGTAATTTATTCAAAATAAGAAATTATATGCGGAATCAAAACCATAATTGATGTTTATTTTAATTCTTATTTCTTGATAAGAGTAATAAATAGGATTCAATTTTAATTGAAGGTCCCTAACTTAGACTATAAATAAAGAGCTATTCCATCAATACGGTCTAATGACATAATTAGGCATAGTTTGAAAGATATTATAGAGGTTTTTTTATTTACTAATTTGCTTGAACAAATATGGTTGACGATATGTCTAAATTTTTCACCACTATTCTATTATATTATTTTGATAAGCTAACATTTTCCCCTCGCCGTAGCCACCGCTTGAGGTGGTGGCGGCTTAACATCGGTGTTTTCGGGTTAAGGATTGGGCATCCAGGTAAGGTTATTAACCCATTTGGCCCAGCTCGCTTTAACAGGTTAAAAAAAAAAAAAAAAGGGTCAATCCAATCCAATGGACTCATTAGGGTCTAATTGATGAAGTGGGCCAATGCAGGAACACAACCAGATACAGCGGCCCACCGAAATGTGTGGGCTGACATGAAACCACACCGTCCAGTGACTATAGTCACTAAGCTTTGACATGCCTGTCCAGGCTGTCCTGATAATGCTGCATATCTCTTATTCTCTTGTCAATAAGCCACGACAATGGCTCTTTTACTCCAGCCAAGCCACCTCAATTACTCGTATCCCAACTATCATCTTAAAACACAATGGCTACCCCGTATTTTTTTTTTGGGCTAACATAAAAACAACAGTGGTGAAATTTAAGCTCTTCATTTTTTCATGCACATTCATGAGAATTCGTTATCACTGGACATTAGAATTTGTTAGGGGCCCAAATTTGCGCCGAAAGTTTCCAGATTTTGGGTTTCAGGCACCGGAATCCAGCGACATTAGCTGCTGGATTCCGGCCACTGTCGCTGGAATTCAGCCGGCCGGTGTCGGAATCTGGCTATTTGCACCGGATTCCAACCACCATAGCTGGATTCTGACGATTTTGGCCAAAATTCTGCCATTTGCGCCGGATTCCAGTGACAACGCCAGATTATGGCAATAGTAGTCGGATTCCGGCGAAACTAGTAGGAATTTTATCGGTCGGCGACAGAATCTGGCCAAAGCTGTCGAATTTTGACCACAATTACTGGAATTTCGTCACTTGTAGTTTTTCGTTGTTGGTAATTTTTTCATAGCCAAACACTCAAAAAATATTTTCAAGAATATTATTATTTTTCAGAAAAATGATTTCGTTGAAAATATTTTATAACGGAATACATTTTACGTCGAAACAAACAAAGCATAAATGTATTTGAAGACTTCACCCTTTTTCTTTCGTTTTTTTACAATAAAATTTGTAGGACTAAATGTGGATAGCTACATTGTTTATTTTAATCATAAAAAATTCCATACCATCTCTCTTTTTATGTGGGCATCACTTTTTCTCTCTTTCCTCGTCAACCAGAAAACTCACATCTAATTCAGTAGTTCATTTATCTTATTTATTTGGGTAAATTATTACCCAATTGTCAATGTCCTCTCTAAATTTTTAATTTGGACAATGTCCTTTTAAATTACTAAAAACTATCAATGTTACCCTATTATGAAAATACACTTCATAAAATAAAAGAAATACTATTTTTTTAAAAAAAACTATAAACAAAAATTTAAAAAAGAAATACATAAAAGCCTGGAGCGGTCAAATTTAAAAATCAATAGAAAAAAAAAATCATTTTTTTTAAAATTAATTTTAAAAAAAATCATTATTTTAAAAATTAAAATTTTTTTTTCTTAAATGAAATTAAAAAAATAAAATTGTTTTCTTTTTAAAAATTAAAAAGTTTAATTTTAAAAAAAATTAAATTTCGTTTTTTTCTTCTTCTAATTTTAAGGTTATTTTTGTCTTATTAAAAAAATTATAAAGTTATTTTCATCTTTTTACTGGCCTTGAAATATTGACAATTTTTAGCGGTTTAAAAAGCTTTGTCCAAATTCCAATTGAAAGCTTGGGAGTAAATTTGTGTTAGTTTGATAATTACGTGGACTTTTCCCTATTTATTTTCTCCACTTCTTCTTCTTCGACATTGCTCCTTCGAAGCTCTCTCTCTCTCCTTCTCCGGCACTGTGTAGGGTTGCAACTCTTCATTCTTGCGACCTTGTCTCCCTCATTTGGTGGAACTTCTGAGGTACCCAGATTGTGCTACTCACCAGCGATGATTATTGATTTGTTTGGATGGATTTTGATTATTTAGCCCCTTAAATCTTTCTATCTATCTGGGTTTTCACGTTTGTCTTCATTGCTCTCTTGTTTTTATCATACGGTGAATGCTACTTCCATTTGCTTTTTTTTTTTCCCTAGTTGTTTCGGGATATAAAAAGATAACCCATGATTCCTTTTTCTTTTCTTCTTTTTTACGGTTCTCTTCGGTTGATTTGGAGTTTAAATCGAATGTTGATTTTGGGGGTTTTGTCTTGGGTTGTTTTTTCTGGGTATCAGCCAAAGGATGGTAGAACTTGGTCGGGTTGAGACTTGAGAGGGGATTTTTCCTTTGGTTGTTCGGTTGGGTGTTGCTTGGTGGGGCTTTGGCCGAACGGTGATGGTGGCTTGTTTTGGGGTGATTTTCGAAGAGGTAGAACGGTCTCTTCAGTGATTACTTATTGGAAGCAGTATTTTCATTGTGTGTATCAAAAGTTTGGGCTACTATGAACTGGAAAGTGCGTTTACTTTTTGAAAACAAAAGGATTTGAAGGGTTCTTCTTTTTTATTACATCCCATTCTATGAACAATGGAAATGTTTTAGTTGCCCTGCGACTATTTATGGTCAAGTTCGGTAAACTGCAAGTAGTAGGAATTTTGGGTGTGATTTATTTGTTGGTAGGCTTCATTCGTGTTGGTTTTGAGAATGCTAGTATCAGAATTTAAATTATTTGGGGCATTAATGAATGTATCAGAGATTGGTGAGGATTTAGTGAGGATTCACAGCTCTTTTGGGGTGTTTTTGAGGTTGATATTTATGGAAGGTTTGAGATAAGTGGGTTTACTGATGAAGTAAGGGATTATTCCTATGGAGTTTGATTTGCAACAATGATTTGAGCATGCGATCTGTTGCTGTCTCATTGGAAAAGAATATTATATGATCTTATATGAACTGCTTTATATGTTGCTGTAATAGACCCTGATTTATATGAAAGCTTTGTTTTAATAATGTGTATGATATTGGATGATTAAGTACCAGTGCTAATTTCAGTTTATAGTAAGAAATATGTCTTTTAAGTTGTAAATGAGTAATGGGCTATGATTTCTTGCATCCTTATCTATATGAATCCTGTTAGTATTGGAAATCCATCATTAAGGTGGACTGAAACTGATGGTATGAGCCTACATGTATTTTCTTATTCATCCAAAAAATACTTAAATGTTTGATGCTACTGATTTTAGAGTTTGACTTCTTTAGAAACTCTTAATGCTTGTACAGTGTATTATTCGCTATACATGGAATTGTGGGATCAACTCTTTCTCATCTCAAGCAATATATTCCGAGCTTATTCTAGGTAGCAAAACTTGCACCCTTAGTTATCTTTCACTTTTTTCCCTCGTTCACAAATTAATCAATGGGATTTAAAATTGTTATTCTAATATACAGATTGGTTTTATATGCTTGAAAAATCTTGACATAATCTTTCATACGGGAGTGAGAGATTTTGGGAAATGCTCCTTAGGTAAATTATACTTTTTTATATTCCACATTGGAAGCACATCGACATAATTTTTATAGTTACATTTGAACCGCATCTAGATGTGTCAGTGGACGGAGTATATGTTTATTATAATTACTTATTTTTGCTGATTTTGCAATACTGTTTTGATATATGACAAATATTGCTTTGGCATATATAATTATTGAAGACCATAGTTGCATCATATTCCTCTACACTACTGTTTTGAATTTATAGATAAGATTTTTTTAAATATAATTTGACTATTGTTAGCATTGTTCAATGTTTTTAACGAGGTTTAAAAAGAGTTTTTTTTATATATATATGTTATAAAAGTGAATAGTATTTTTTATGCTCCACAGTTAAAAAGTGTTTTGTATTTTAAAAAATATTTTATATTTTGAATGATTTATTAATTATTTTTGGAAAAATGTATTTTGGTTTTGAAAATAAAAATTCTTTTCAAAATTGAAGGAAGCCAAAGAAAAAGAAAAGACGAGGACAAGTGTGAAAACTAGTGGAAAATGGACGAGCAGCCACAACAACCGAACCCAAGTGAGCGAAAGCAGTCTCTTGTTGAACCACAAGCACAGCAGCAGCCAGCTCTTCATCAGAGCGACGCAGACGAAGACGATGAGAACGTAAAGCAGCTCAATGAGTGTTCCTCTCTCTACTTGTCCTTGCAGGTAATCTAATCCAACCCCATAATATGTATATATATATTATCAATATGACTGATATGAATAACCTATTTGATCATAAAATTTGCAGGACTGTCTTATTAAAACTGACAGGAATTGGAAATCTTGCCAGATAGGTATGCACTTTAGTCTCTATCTCATTCTCTAATTTGTTTTTACTTTGGTTTAGTTTTCTGTGTTCAGCGGCTTATATTGTATTCGGGTCCTTGGGATTTTTTTCTTCAAATATTTTACTTTCTAAAAAATGCACAAGAAAGCATTTTTTTTTTTTTGGTTAAATTTTATTGTTGAAAGAGTGAAAATTTAATCTTGAAATTTTTGTTGGATCTCTTTGCTTATATGCGTATGCATGTATATCCGTTAATTTTAATGAATTACCTTTTTTTTTATATGACGAATTGTTGAATTTCTTTTGTAATTCTTTGTTGTTGAAATATTTGACAGAAGTTCAAGCTTTGAAGGCATGCAATGAAAGAAGAAAAAGAAAATGACAGAGAAATTAGGGTTTTGCTTAGAAGGGCTAAACTCTGCAGATTGCCATCTTTACCATATGTATGAAGTTTTGGTTTATGTAGTTGATTGAGCATGACCATCTCCGATGTTCTTTGAGTTAAAAGTTTTTGTTGATGATTCTTCAACAACATCATATGGTGATAGATTTCTCTAACCACTTTGTTTTCTCAGAATCACAGACAGTTTGCTAGATTGTATTCAGTTCAAAAGGCAATTTAAAGGAGCAATGAGAAAATACTTGAGTATTCATGATTATTTTTGCGTTTATTTGCTGTGAGAGTGTACCACTTGGCCTAAGATTTTCAACGAGATATGAGAAAATAGAGCTTGTGGGAATTAAGGAAGATAGAGTTATGCTTATTTGTTCACCAATTTTACTTTTTCATGACACGAATCCTAATTTCTATTGCAATTGCTAAGGATTAATAATATCATGAATGGGCTTTGTAGGACTTAATTTTTTTGCATTATGATGTTTATAGCTTGGGATTGCTTTCGGATTAGGATTCTGATTTTTGTAATTCAGAGTGGGTATTCGGGTTGACCATGTTGACCCGTCAACTCGTTTAGTTAATCAGGTCACTAAACGGGTCAACTTGTTAACTCATTTAGCTTAAACTCTAACTCTATAATTTCGTGTCGTGTTCGTGTCAGACTCGCGTGTCATATCAAAAATTGTCAATCCTATTGTTGATACATTATCTTTTTTTTAACCCTAACAGTAGTGAATGAAGGAAATTTTATGGACCGACTCCATTGTCGCCACCCCATAAGAACTACGAGATCACCCAAAGGATGCCTTCATCATCTTGGGATTGTAAATTGGTCATAGAACCTTGTTCGATAAGGTTGGGCAACAAGGGTCAAAGGCTCGAAAAAAGGCAATCGCCATAGATGACGTGGCAAACATTTAGAAATTTCGCCTAAACAGGTCGCACGAACGAAAGCCACATGTTGACACGATCCCTTAAATGCTCGGCCGTTCCAATGTTTGTTGTTAACAACATAGCCGCTTCGATTAAAATGGGCATTGGCCAGCAAATCATAGCAAACCATAGTAAAGTAAGACAAGCTTTCATTAATAGGGTTAAATACCTTAAAGCAATCAAAACAGATTTCAAAAAGGTAACAGTAACATATAATTGCATGTTGACCAAAAATAAGGTGTGTATTAGGAACAAAAAGATGTCCAAGTATATTCCTTGTGAAAAGAATGGTACAAGAGAGAAAAAGACATGCTTTTGACTTTGAAGTTTTGTTGGAGAGAAAAGGCTCAAATTAGCTGCGGCCTTGGGCGGGATAAAGTGGTTTAATTGACTTTACCTTTTCATTATTTTTAATATATAACTAACATTATTAGAAGCTGTAGGATACTAGGACGAGTCAATTAATCTAAAAAAAAAAACTCTTTTGCCTTGTTTTAGAGACGGGAGGTTGAATCCCCTTCCCCTTATTAGGAATAAGATTAATGCAAAATTCAGCGAATGTTGCCATTATTATGTTTGGTATAGGATCCTCTCTATTTTATTTAATGAAATAAATACTATTTATTTTAAATAAATACTATCCATTTTAAATGAAAGGTCATGATTTAAAATTGATACATCTATTTGTGTATATAAAGTCAATGTTAGCACGTCCGTTAAAAAAATTATATAATGTGAAATCATGTATATTACTAAATGTATCAACTTTAAATCCTGACCATAAAATTAATAGTATTCATTTCATTTGAAATGGAAATAATCCTATTCCATTATGTTTTTTTGGTTTCCCTTTTTCACAATAATAATAATAATTGTTGTTGTTGCTGTTATTATTTTAGAAAGTTGTGAAAACAATTAGATTTTTGATAAATAATGAAGTTTGTCTAATTTTGGTGTTACTCCTTAATAAATGAAGATATTTACTATTTATAGAAGTTATCATACAAGACCTGGTAAAATTAACTAAAACCAAAAATAGCGCCGGGGTAGTTTGTTATCACGCCAATCGTTACCTTGAAGGTTTTTCCAATATAAAAGTTCGTTTGATCATATGTTGTTGCAAATTAAGAGTGCATTTTGAAAGTAAAAAATTGAGGAAATGTCTTTTTTTTTTTAAAAAAAAAAAAAAAAAAAAAAAAAAAAAAAAAAATCAAATCGAATGCAAGGAAGTGTTTTTAAAAACATAAGATTTTAAAAATGAAACTATAATTTTAAAAACAAAATCACAAATTTATCAAATAATTAAGTATATTTTTAAATTTTTTTTTGTTATTATTATTATTTTATAAGTATTTGATCTATTTTCTGAAGTGGGTGCAAATTAAGTTAAAATAAGACTGGCGTCATGTTCCGTGCAGCTTGTATTTGACTCAACTTTTTTTATTTTTTATTTTTTTTTGTTGACATGCCCACGCAAGAGGGAAAGTGGAAATTCGAATTAGTGACCTTCACTTCATGAGGCGTAGTCCTCAACCGATTAAACTACACTTTAAAAATCTCGACTCAACTCTTATTTAGCCAACATTATTATTATTATTATTATAATAGTTCTTCGGGGGTATGTCTAATTAAATAATTTTAGTTTATAAAACAGTTCAGATCTGGAATAATATTTTAATGACTCGCCAGCAATATTGGATCACACTACTGTCTTTTCCCGACTACTTCGGGCTTCCTTCATGCTTTCTCTAAATCTTTTTCTGAATGTTTTTATTAAAGTTTTAACAATTTTTTTTAGTCGGTGTGACAAAATTAAATCAAAATATATAAAGGCTGGGATGAACTCATTACTCATGCATCATGTGACTGTGAGCATGACTTCATGTATCATGCCTGCCCTATATACAGTCCATGACTCCATACATACATACATACATAAACTATATAGTAACAAATAACAGTCATTATAATCTTTCTTTGGAATAGTAGGTAGCAGGATTAGATCAAATTAAGTATTATTATAAGGTGACAGTAGTTCAAGAGTGATGCAACAAAGCTTCACGCTCCAAAAGGTCAATTTTCTTGATAATATTCCCGTGCATGCATTAATTCCGAGAAAATCTAATGCTGATCGAAACAACCAAATGATTGTTTTAAATAATATTAGATGAAATAACAAAGATATTTAACAATTATAGCGACCGTCAGGCCTAATGCTAATAATTATTTTAAACTCTGACTTTTCGGGTTATTTTTCATTTCAAATACGATAATTTACTTATTGTCTAGTTCATCCTATTATTTTTTAATTTTTAGTGATGCAACATAAATTGAGATGCTTTTCTTAAAACAATTTTAAGACTAATAAAATGGAAAAGCCCGCGTACAAGGGTAAAGTGTACAATTATGAATCTAATTCAATAGGTGAGACTTTTTTAAAAATGCAATCCCAATCAAATGTAACCAATTGTATTAAGCAAAGGTCAGCGTAATTTGAGCACTCATTCGTAAAACATAAATTTTAAAAGTGGGAAAGATAATTTTAAAAGAAATTATTATGGTAATCACATTCTAGAATCTAAATGGCGTGGTAAAGACGTCAAAATGTTTTCCAATTACCGCTAGTTAGTAGTTACTTACTTACTTCCCAAGTTTTGAACAACTGGTCACGCCTACATGAGCTCGTGGTCGTAGTCAACCTACGCTCTCTCCCATTGGTCCCCAGCCTAAAGTTTTCCCTTTTGACTTCCCCACCCTCCACCAATCCAATGCAAAATTTGCTACGCCCTCGAAAGTCGAATCACGACCTAAATGGTCCGAATATTCCAATCTAGAAAAAACTTGATTCCCACGCTCATACAAGGCAAGTGCGAGCAACTTGCTCCCAAAGCAACAAATCGTGAGCCCGGATTCCCGCATCCGCGCGTGACCCGCCATTTTTAAATCAGCGGCTCATCCAGGTATCAACTTCATATTCAGCGGCTCATCCAGGTATCAACTTCATATTCAGCGGCTCATCCAGGTATCAACTTCATATTCAGCGGCTCATCCAGGAATTAGCTTCATATTCAGCGGCTAATAAGTCACTTTCTTTTTGCCCAAGGAAAAATCCTTCCCTTCCAAAAAAGAAAAAAGGAAAAATCCTAAATAATTCACCAACGTGTCACGTGACACGTGACAAGCCCACCCACCGGTTTCAGACCTTTTTCCCGTTAAATACAACCCCCAAGTTCCACGGTCCATCCTGCATTCAATCTCTGTGTCTCTCTCACACTCTCAGTCCCAATCTCAAACTCTCTTTCCAGCGCTAGCGCTAGCTCTACCAATCATCATGGGTAATCTTTGTTTTTTCGCGTTTCCTTCATTTTGATGAAATTCATTTCTCTCTCTTATTTGGCCTTGTGGTTTGTTTGTTTGTTTTGACAGCCTCAGACAAGAAGATCAAGATCGGAATCAACGGTAATTTTCTCCGATCCAAACTATAATTTTTTTTTTTTTTTGTTACTGTTTTGTTTGGATCATTTTCCGATGAGCTGTGTTTGAATATGTAGGGTTCGGAAGGATTGGTCGTTTGGTTGCGAGGGTTATTCTTCAGAGAAACGATGTTGAGCTCGTCGCTGTTAACGATCCCTTCATCGCCGTTGACTACATGGTAAAACAAATACCGTTCGTATTGTTAGTGAAAACTTGGATCTGTGAAAATTAGGGTCAAATAATGAGTGTATTCGGTAATCATTGTGATGCAGACATATATGTTCAAATACGACAGCGTTCACGGGCATTGGAAGCACTCTGAGTTGAAGGTCAAGGACTCCAAAACTCTTCTCTTTGGCGAGAAGCCCGTCGCTGTTTTCGGCATCAGGTAAGGGTTACCGGCTGTTTTTTTTTTTTGGGTGGGGTGAGAAATGGGGGTTGAGAATCCAAACGGTGACTTTTTTGTGCGGTTGATTGCAGGAACCCAGAAGAGATCCCATGGGCCCAGGCTGGAGCCGATTATGTCGTCGAGTCTACTGGGGTTTTCACCGACAAGGAAAAGGCCGCTGCCCACTTGAAGGTTTGCTCTTTTTCTCTGTTATCGATTCTTGCTTTTGAGTATTATTCGATTTGTTTATGTTTTATCATGAGTACGATTCAATTGGTTTTGTTTAATGTATAGAAAGAGAATAAGAATCGGGGTTGATCCAATGGGTTTGTCGTCGTGGGTTTGTTGACTTTGGTTGTTTTGGTGATCAGGGTGGTGCTAAGAAGGTGATCATTTCTGCTCCCAGCAAAGATGCACCCATGTTTGTTGTGGGTGTGAACGAAAAGGAGTACAAGCCCGAGCTTGACATTGTTTCCAATGCTAGCTGCACCACCAACTGCCTTGCTCCTCTTGCCAAGGTTTGTTTCGAAATCGATTTATATGGTCATGACCACATCTCGTGGTTGTATTTTTTGGGTGATTGTTGTGATTAATTCTGTCGTATGAAATTTATGTACAGGTTATCAATGACAGGTTTGGAATTGTTGAGGGTCTCATGACCACCGTCCACTCCATCACCGGTGAGTTGTTGGCCATATAATCATCGTTCTGTTGGTCTCATTTTTATTATTATTGTGATATGGGGTTGATTGTTGTAGTGATCCTCGGTTGCTATGTTTTGTGATTCAGCCACCCAGAAGACTGTTGATGGCCCCTCAAGCAAGGACTGGAGGGGTGGACGAGCTGCATCATTCAACATTATTCCCAGCAGCACCGGAGCTGCGAAGGTAGTTAATTACTTCTTATTTACAATCTTGCTTGCTGTTTAATGTTGGTGTCCATAATTATCTATCGCAATTTGTATTCATTTTTAGGAGTGTATAGCTCAAGATTTGGATCAATGATTTGATAGTTTTACTCTATTTAGCAGCGTGACTAATTGATTAGTGTTTTTGTGTTCAAATAGGCTGTTGGAAAAGTTCTTCCCGTACTTAATGGCAAATTGACTGGGATGTCCTTCCGTGTACCCACTGTGGATGTTTCAGTTGTTGACCTCACTGTCAGGCTTGAGAAGAAGGCAACCTATCAGCAGATAAAAGATGCTATTAAGTGAGTATTGGAGTATTGTTCTTTTATCCTTGACTTCACAAACGTTATTGTATTGAACGAGTATATAGGGAATGCTTTCTTATCATACTTCGTGAAGCAAGTCTTCTAACATTCAACTTTTTCGATTTGTCAATGATCAGGGAGGAGTCCGAGGGCAAGCTTAAGGGCATTTTGGGTTACACTGAAGATGATGTGGTGTCTACCGACTTTATTGGTGACAGCAGGTAGATTATTGTTTTTAATATAAAATATTCTAGCTGTTTGGCTTAGCTTATGTTTTGCAAGGATCCATCCTTATATGCTACAATCTAAATTTCATTTATTTTGTCATATGGTTCGTACCTTTTCTTGAGAATGAAGCCATAATTCTACACAACCATGTTACACTTTTGTTTGTAGAGCCAGTAAATGCGATTCTACAGCAAGTATCCCTTATGTTTTCCCAACAAGATTTTAATTTTTTTAAAACTGAATTCAGAAGTTTAAAGATGGTTTTGTTAGGTGTTTTTTGTTTGTCTTCTTGGAAAGCATTGAAATAATTATGTACTGAGCAATTATTTGGCACAAGATTTTAATTTTTTTTAAACTGAATTTAGGAGTTTAAAGATGGTTTTGTTAGGTCTTTTTTTTTTGTCTTCTTGGAAAGCATTGAAATAATTATGTACTGACTCTACTGAGCAATTATTTGCCATCCATATGTTTTTGTTGTCAATGTCTTAGTCTGGAAATCAATTAGTAACAGAACTTCTAAGCATGTTTTCTTATATACATCATGCAGGTCTAGCATTTTTGACGCGAAGGCTGGAATTGCATTGAATGATGGCTTTGTGAAACTTGTCTCTTGGTATGACAACGAGTGGGGCTACAGGTAATCCTATGTTTTTCCCTATATTTTACACACTAAGATGGTCCAGAATAGTGTTTTAAATCTATAATTATGCCTGTGTCATGTTGACTTGGTTTTGATTCTTTCAGCTTCCTCCTCTCCTTAGTCCTTAGATCCCTTCACTAACACCCTTTCTCTCTCTCTCTCTCTCTCTCTCTCTCTCTCTCTCTCTTTTTTTCCTACAGTACTCGTGTGGTTGACTTGATTGCACACATCGCATCTGTATGTTGAAGCTAAACTGGATATTGAAGGCAGCAGCTGTTGATGTGTTTGTTGTGTCTACGGTTTAGTTATGGCTGTACTCCATTAGGAGTTTGGAATAAACCTGAGTCTTATTATTGGTATTTTTCTGTTTTGACTGCTGCTGGAGGTGGCTTTTGGTCCTTAGGGAATTTCCTTTCGTTTTAATTAAAAGAAAATGCATATTGGAACAGCATCAGCTAAATATAAGCATTAGAGGGTTTTGATCTTTATGAATGTTTTGTATTTTTCTTTCATTATGCTCCTACTTTTCAGTATTCTGAACTAATTATAACTGCACCAGAGAACATTTGAATTTGGGCTTCTGCGGCAAGCTAGCTTACTTGAGGTATTTCATGCAATAGGTGTATGAGTGATTGAGAATATTGATGGACTTATTTTGAAACGAACCATTAGAACGTATTGAATGTGGAATTCAAGCAAGCTTGATTGAGAATGAGGGCCACCTACCTGCCAAACATACTTCATTAGTTCATTCAATTAGGTCACATGGCTATGAGGGAATTGTGAAGGCCCAAGCAGCCGAAATGGAGTGCGACAATTAACCCCCCGCCCTATTGATGGCTCACTACAAATATATCTTAAAGCAATCCACCTGGGTGTACTAGGTCCAGTACTCCTTTCAATGGATATGCCGTATGCGAAAGAGGGGAAAGCCAAGGCGGCTAATATTTTACTACGTGACAGAGAACCTGTGGATTTGAAAGATGTACAAGAATTTGCATTGGCCACACAATGTCTGAGACTGAGACGGAGACAGAGACAGAGCAACGGGCCACATCAATAATAACCTGCCTCTGTTTCCACAACGACAATGAAGAAAATAACAAAAATAATTCATTTCCCATGATAAACATCCTTCTATGGCTAAAATAATAACGGGAGAAATTATTATGGATTATGGTCTCAAACAAAGAGAATCTCAACCTTATATGTCAATTAGTTACCCTTATAAACATGAGAGAGAGAGAGAGAGAGAGAAACTTCCTAGCACAGCAGCTTATGTAAGAAACCTAGCATTTCTCTATGCACTTTATTCATCCAAGAAAAAAAAAAAACAAAAGCATTTAAATCAAAGCCTCAATCAGAACTATAAAAAGAAGAATTAATATGTTGTCTGGACTCTAGAGAGAAGGCGAAGCTTATCTCTCTAAAATTTTTCCTGCTAGTTTGCTGCTGGTGCTCCCTCCATGGGAGGGAAGCTTTATGCTTCCCTCTCCATCGTTTTCTGCTATGCTTTCACCCTCCCCACAACTACCCAACATCCCACCAACCCATACCCAAATAAGATTGAGAGCTTTCTCTCAAACCATGCCGGCTTTGCTCCGGTTCCATAGAGCCGGCTTTGTACCGGATTTATCTTACCTATTTCCAGTTCTTCTTGTTCTGCTCTCAACACAGAGCTCACCGGTTTATCCCGCCTCCTTCCACCGTGTTTTGTGCATTTTTTGGTTGGGTTTTTGGGTCGACATCTTAGGATTTAGATCTACACTTCCCGGCCAATTTTCACACTACACGCGCCTCACCAGTGGGTTCGCCGGCGTCCTCCGAGTCCGTCAACGGTCGTCGTGCCCCCCACCGCTGCCCACTTGCCGGAGCGTCTTCTACACGCGCCAGGGATCTTCCTGGCGCGTGTGGAACACGTCTCCTCCCGCCGCCTCTCCCCACCGCGTCTTGCGGCGTACTTCGGCGGCTCCTACGTCTCCCACTGGCGAGAGGCCTTCCTCTGGCCGCGCGTGGCTCTCACGCGCCACCAGAGGTGGCTCCCATCCCCCTCCCCTCCGGGCCTCTGTTGTTGGTTTTTTACTTGCTTTTGTATTGTTGTTATGTTTTAGTATTGTAACCTTGATTTTTTAGGCTTATTTGTTGTATCCCTTTCCCCCAGTTTACTCCTGTGTTTGTGTTTGGGTCCTTGTGACTCAATACACTTGTGATATCACCTTTATTGGTGACCCCGGCTTTGAGGCATCAGTGCCTCGAGCCAAAGGGCCCGCATCTTCGAAATCATTACCCCCGCGTACTTTCATTCTTAGTTTTAAATTTGGGTTGTCCAACTCCTCCTGTTTTTGTTCTTTTATTTTTTCTTTGTAATAGTTTCTGATGTACTTAAAAAAAAATAATAATAAAAAAAAAAAAAAATGCCTCAATCAGAACTAAAGGAAGATACGATATAGCAGGTGGTTATTTTAAAATTTTCAATCCCCTGGAAAATTGTTTCTACTATTTATTTATTTTATTTTATTTTTTCTCTTGTGGTGGGCAGAGCAATTACCAACCAAAGTTGCAACTTTTAACATGTCTAGAAACAACAGCAAACTGATGTCTCAAATAAATTCGAAACCAATGAATAAGAAAGTAACGACAATACAAAGAGATAATTTTTTATTTTTTTGAAAAATAATAAAATATGTGTTTGTGGCACAACAATTCACCATTTTTATTATTATTATTTAAGGAGTAATGCTGTTCAGTATACACCTACACATTTTTATTTTGCTTTTATTACTTGGCTGATAATTGATAGGACGAACTTTGAATTTTATTAATCTAAAAATAAAACAAAAGTTAATTGACACTGGCATCATTAAAATTAGATAAAAGTAAAATTAAATAGGTGGTGTACATTTTTCTTCGCAATTTCTTTTTGACGAAAGATCAAAGTATTTCATTGATAAAAGATTACAAGCATAAAATTCTTATATCATAAAACATTAAGCTTTGCAAAATCATAGTTGCATAGTCATAGATACAAATACAATTCTTACAATAAAGTGTTATCTATGACTTTTATTTTGCCACTAACCCGTATATAAAAATAGTTAAAGAGCAGATTTGCTCCGAACAGACTAGATCTAAGACAATGATAGCTAAATATCCTTAAAAAAATTATTTAAACTGGCTGTGAGAGATAACCCCTTCATGAGGCCAGATCTAAAGATAAAAAAAATTCTTATTCAAAGCAAAAATACAACCCGCAAACAGCAACAGCGGCTTGGGAGGAGATCGATGGCATAACATGGAGGTAGACGACGGATGCATAGCTGAGAGGCTGAAATTGCTGATTTGGTATAAGAACACATACAAACAAAATAAAAAACCAAAATGAGAGAGAGAGAGGGTGGGCGGGGAGTAAAAAGGAAAATAGAAAGGAGGAGGAATCTGTAAGTTTAGGACCATTTACTTTTCTTTTTGGGTTAAACACCTTATTAGTACTTGTGGTTTAGAAACTTTATTTTTTGCCCCATATGCTTTCATTCGTATCACATATGGTACCTATGATTTGTGAAAAGATGAAATTGGTATCTCTATTAGTTTTTCAGTCAAAAAATTAACGGTTAGACATGCAGCAACTCCTGAGAGTAGACACGTGTCATAATGTAAAAAAATTAAAAAACTTTAAATAAAAAACTTTAAAAATTAATAAAAAATTGAAAAGAATAAAACTTTTTAAAAAAGTATTAAAATATTTTAAAAAAAGGTTAAAAAAAAAGGAAAAAAAAAAAAAAGGGTGGCTGAGCCACTCCCAATAGCCAAAGCCAGCCATCCCCTTGGCCACCATGGCTTTGGCTATTGGGGGTGGCCAAACCATCCCCAAGGACCATGGGTTGGCCGGCCTCTTTTTTTTTTTTTGTCTACAATTTTCTTTTAAATTTTTAATACTTTGATTTTATTTTTTTAAGTTTTATTATTTTCAATTTTATCAGGGCTTTCCACTTGTGCGACGCGGAGCGTTTCGAGTGGCAGTTGTCTTTCTCTGGAAATTTCTTCACGATTCAAACACGAATTAGGAACGTAAAAGAATTGGTTTCAGTTTTTGTTTGTTCGGTTGCTGAGAAAATTTTGGCAATAAAATAAAGCGAAGCTGTAGACCTTTTATTTAGGTTTTGGAAGAGTGAGTGAGAAACTGATTTGGGTTTCCAAGTATTTCTGATAAAATTTCACCCTCAAGGATTCACTTGGACGGCACTTCTCCATGATCTTCCATGTTGAGAAATTCGCTAAACACATTCATAACCTTGTCGGTCCATCTATATCGTCTCGCGCTCTTTATTCATGTCTTTCTACTCCGTTGGAGTCGAAAACATTGTCCGATCTTGACATTGTCATCGCTAACATTCCTGTTGGAATCAGCGAAGTTGAAGTTGTTCGGTCGCTCTTGAATGATCAAGCATGTAATAGCATGGAGTTGTCCTCTGACCTTGTTGATAAGTTGCTTCATAGGTTTAAGGATGATTGGAAGTCTGCGTTGGGTGTGTTCAGATGGGCAGAGTCACGGTCGGGTTATAGACACACACAAGAAGCATATGATATGTTGGTGGACATATTGGGTAAAATGAAGGAAATGGGCAAGATGAAAGCTGTTCTGGAAGAAATGGGTCAGTGTCAGCTTGTCGGGCTTAGCACTGTAGCGAAGGTGATGAGGAGGTTTGCTGGTGCAGGGCAGTGGAAAGAGGCTGTGACGACGTTTGATGAGTTGGGATCTTTGGGGTTGGAGAAGAATACGGAGTCTATGAACTTGTTGCTCGACACCCTTTGCAAAGAGAACAAGGTTGAGCAGGCGCGCGAGGTGTTCCTAGAGCTCAAGTCACATATTTCACCGAATGCTCACACGTTTAACATTTTCATTCATGGTTGGTGCAAAGTGAATCGCGTTGATGAGGCGCATTGGACGATGCAAGAGATGAGGGGGCATGGGTGTCGCCCTTGTGTCATTAGCTACTCAACAATCATTCAGTTCTATTGCTGGCAATGTAAATTTTATAAGGTCTATGAGCTGCTTGATGAAATGCAAGCTCAGGGGTGCCCACCGAATGTTGTTACTTTCACCACTATCATGTGTTCACTGACAAAGTCGGAGGAGTTTGAGGAAGCGTTGCATATTGCTGACAGAATGAGATCAGTTGGGTGTAAAGCTGATACGCTCTTCTACAATGCATTGATCCATACTCTCGGGAGAGCTGGCCGTGTAGAGGAGGCTGTTCGTGTTTTTGAGGTGCAGATGCCCAACACTGGGGTCAGCCCAAATACGTCAACCTGTAATTCAATGATTGCTATGTTTTGCCATCATGGTCAGGAACAAAAAGCCTTGAATGTCCTCAGGGACATGGAAAAATCAGACCTTTGTAAGCCTGATGTTCAGACATACTACCCATTGCTCAAGGTGTGCTTTAAAACTAGGAATACGGACAGTTTTTTGAGTAAATTATTGGATGACATGGTCAATAAGCATCACCTTTGTCTTGATATATCAACCTATGCACTTCTAATTCATGGGCTTTGCCGAGCAAATAAATGTGAGCGGGCTTACTCACTCTTTGTGGAGATGATTGGTCAAGGGATAACTCCTAGATATCAGACATGCCGTTTGCTATTGGATGAAGTCAAACAGAAGAACATGTATGATGCTGCTGAAAGGATTGAAGATTTAATGAAAAAGTTATAAGTTGTTCAAGTAACAAGCATGTCAAGGTGAACAAGTTATACTTATGCTTTTGATTCAGGTGCTCTTTGGTCTTCAGGTGTCAATGCTCTTTTTCAGAGAACATAACATATCAACTTCCTTGTACTACAACATACCACTAGCTATACTCTGAAGCAGCTTCGAAGTTTTGACTAATTTGAAGTCTTAAAATCATTATTGGTGATCTGGTATTGACTGGTATTGATCTTTAAGGTCTGGAGATAGTAAACAACTCTTAATAATGTAAGCCTTGAATTTGCCATAGAAGACATGATTCCAAAGTGAAGCAGGGAAAATTCTCTTTAAAATGATTTTGTTGTTGTAGATGTTAGATATTCCCAGAAGATAGGACATAAATAATGAAATGTACCTGCTTCACATAAAAAACTGCTTGCCATACCTGTGATTGCTTGGCTTTACACTCCTGTGTCAGACTTGGTCAAACCATGCAGTCTAAAAATACGCCATTGCTAACTTGTGATGAGTTTTAGATTTGTGTTATAAAAATGCTGTATTTCTATCATTATGTAAAGCTACATTTCTTCTTATGTTGCAAGCAAAGAGAATTGGCAGTTTAGTGTAATATCATCAAAGGCATATTGACAAAGCAGGCAAGACCGCAGGACATCTGCCATCACTGACAGTAATCCAAGTAAGAGCTTTGGAGGGATTGGGATTGTGCATGTAACGAAAGGCATTAATACTCAGCAGGCTGCACACGAAGTCAAGTTCATCACCATGGTCTTAATATCCTTCAATTGTGGGACATATTAAGTTCCATGTTTTCCCATGTCACCTACTTGACAAATAACTTGCATTTGGTGGACTGAGAAGGAAAAGCATTGCCTTTTTTTTCCTCGTGGAGATTTTTAATTGCATCTGCGTACAACTACTTGAGGATTCAGCAAACCATCTTAATTGGAGTCACAAATGATCATCATAAGACTGTAAGGAACATTCTCCTATTTGTTTATCCTGATATATGTTCATCAATTCTGAATGTTAATGGGAGCAGAATATGGTTTCAGTTTTTTTGTTTTTTTGGCAGGGTGGTTGTATGTGTATGGTACCATTGGTTGTTTCTGAGCTGCTGTTGCAGAATCTATTGATGTCTTGCAATTTATTCATGCAATTTTGCGCACTTCATTTCCCTAAGTTCCTATCATCTCTCGTCTTTAGACAATGGTATTCCTGCAACGTACCCCTCCCTCTTTCTGTTGGTTATGATTTTCAACTTTTTCCTGTTTAGTGGTGTTTATGCTCTCCAAGAAAGAACATGAAAAATGTTCTAAAGGTTTCCAAGTAGAAAAAAGGAAGGTAAGAAGCTTTTGTGCGGAGTGGTTTTGATTTTCTGCTTGAGAATGAAAGGGTTAAAGCCATAGAGATGGTGCTTTCTCTTAATGGAATAGACTCTTGGGTGTATGATTTCATTTGAAAAGTCGCGAGAATGATTTCTGTGGTGCAGTCAGGGAGACATTATTATTAAACCTGATTTCAAATTAGACACTGCAACCATTAAATTAGGGAGCTAATTTTATTGTTATTTGTTATTTTCTGATATTTAAGAAGCTGCTTTTGGGAAAAAGCTCACAATTACTATTTTGGTAGGGACCTGGCAGACCTGCATTCCATATTCTTATGAGAGAACATAAGCTTTTCTTTTTCGTGAGTAATATGAAAACTTTATTAACACAAGGAGAATCCTGAGTATGCAGGGTAGTATATAAAGGAGTCCCCAAAAGAGAAGGGTGAAGGAGAAATTCGATCTAGTGGCATCCACTTCATGAAGCATAGCTCTAACGGATTGAGCTACCCTTTGGGGTTTGACGAGCTTTATTATTTGATCATTGGCTTAGATGTATGAAATTGGACAGTCGAGCTCGGTATCTCACCGATTGGCTTAGATGTATGATGTTGTGGCAAAGCATAAATCTTTTGGGTTTTTTGCAATCTGTTTTAGCAATAGACTTAAAAGAGTGCGATGGCAATAGAGTGTTTTTTCTACCTTGTTGGGGAAGGTCTTATGTGAGGTCAATTCTAATGAGTAATAATATTTAGTACATTGTCATATAAACTTATTAATGTGACAGTAAAATCAACTATTGGTTGGGGGGGGGGGGGGGGGGGGGGTGGTCGTGTGGTTTGAAAAATGGAAATATTTTGGCTTGTTTTGTCTAGAAGTTACCTTTTTATTTAGTATATGATGGACCTGTACCAACTTCACATGATAATCAGATAGTGTGGCCCTTTTGAGGATGTTTTAGTGAATCCTATGCAGTAGTTGATCCAAACTGAAATTTATGATTTAGACCCTAAATTGATAAGCACACAATTACCGAGCCAATTTTTACAGCGATGAAACTCAAAATCCAAGAAAGTAGTAAAATAGTAAAAACAAAGATTTTGGTAACAAATTAAGTTTAAATATTTTGAATGACTTTTCAAAATTACAACTATTTCAGGGGCTAGTAAATTCCAAAAGTCCTTCACTATTGAAAATTTACATTAATGATTGTTCTTACTTACAAAATTTTGTAACTCTAAAGGCCCAATCTTGTAATCCCGGTAAATAACACTTTCACCTCTCATCACAATGGCTCTAGAACATCTAGCATTCTTTTTCACTGATAACTCTAGTGGAGAAAACAAGTTTTTTTAAGCCAAGATCGGCTATGGAAAAAACGATCTGCCGAAATTTCGTTCGAACGAGATCAAAGGTTTTACAATTTTAATCCTGTGGCATTTGAACAAACTCAAACAACACTCCAATTGGAGCATTCTGTCGTCCTTTCGTTTGAACAAACTTCGAATGAACTTTGAACAAGATTGCAAACGGAGCACTCTAAAAGTATTTTTTTATCATCCGTTCAAATGGGACAGCAATCAAACCATCATGGAACTCGTCACAGATTCTCGTTTGAAAGAACCTGGTCTCGTTGGAACGAGATCTTAAATTTCTTTGTTTTTCAGCTCTTATAAGTCCAAATCGTGCATCGACTCAACTCCAAACCTAAAACTTACACCTAATAATATTTTAACATTGAAATTTTCCAACACTAAAATTAGGATTAAGAAAAAGTGGCGTGCTTTGGGGGGTGGGGCATTTTACCAACTTGGTTAGAATTATGCTATTCCAAATCATATACTGTTTAGAAAGTTAGATCTGATTGCATCATTGTCGATCTGTTGTTTGCCTCTTTGTTGCACGTTCGAGATGCAGCATCACGTGATCTTTGTCCATTCAAGCCAATAAAGAATGAACTAATTAAAGTGATAGGTTGAGGCTCCCGATCCAATGATGCTGATGACAAAAATGAAACAAAACAGATCCAAGAGATCACAAGATGGGCCACATCTTCCTCACCCTGATGTTGGCCATGCGCATGCCTTGTGACTTCACAGTCAAAGTTTTGTCAAACATGGGGCCAATGCCTGATCTATATGATCATTGCCATACCTAGCTGTTGTTCCTGACATGACTCTTCATCTTTAGCTACCTGCTCTAAGTAGGACAATTTTTTTTATAATATTTGTGAATTCTATATGAATTTAAGAAGAAATTAGTAAATTAGGGTCGAGTAATTTGACATGTTTATTAAATGGGTTAGGTTAGAGTTGATTTATATAAAATCTTATACTCATGACTCGATACGACTCGAAATTAACAGATTAGGGTTAAGAGGTCAGACTCATTTATTAAATAGGTCAAGTTAGAGTTGACTTATATAAAATCTTATACCCTTGCCTGTCTCGACACGATCCAAATTTAATATGCGAACAGAAATTACCAATCTTATGCAGGACAACTGTCTATCAACTTTGACTGTCTTCATAAAAATGATTAAATTACTAGCTGCCATCATATATATTGCAAAATTAGCCTGCCTTAATATAGAAGATCATGAGGAAGTGTTTGTTAACGTGTTTTGGGTAGTATTTTTAGTTTTTAATTTGTAAAGCACTAATGTTTTTGTGACACTAAGAAACATAGTCTTGCATTAAGAGATGATTTCCAATTTTCCATTGAATAAAGGAGTAAAAAGTTAAAGTGTTGCTTTCCTAGAGACTTGAAAAAGGTAGAACTTAGTTTTCTTCAATGGACACGTTTCTATAGAACTGCCAACAGAAAGTACAACAGGGCATTGTTAAGCCTAACCATTGATGATAAATAAGGAAGCCAAGCCGGCATTGCGTGTGAGTGGCCGAGGCCGGTAGCCGGTAGCCGGTAGCAATAGGGATTGTTAACTACGAGGATATTTAAATTGATCATTATTCCCTATCCTCACAACAGATTAATATATATATATATATGCAATTAAAAAAATTGGGAGAGGAGGATGTCCATCTTGAAGACTTTCCTAAATACAAGCCTACTTTATATTTATCGACCCAAATAGTTAGGTCAACCCTAAAGATGACGGGATAGCCACCGACCCACCGGCCTTTGTGGCAAACTTATGACTGTATAAGGTTGGAAATGCATCATCAAGAACAAGCCACCGACCCAGCAACCAGCAGTTTTTTCCCACTCAAGAGTATTCCTCTCTTTGATGATGATTGAGGGGAGGGAATACCATTCAATTATAAAAAATAATTGCTAATAAAAGATTGTTGGTGATGCTTATGTATGTATGTATACATTCATCACTATCATGCAAGTTCTTGTGAAGCTAAAAATGCAGGAGTTGGTGTGTTACATTATCCGCTACCATCAGCCGGTGGAACTAAGATTTTAGACGACGGAGGGACGAAATTAAAAAAAAAAATATATATATATATATATATATATATATATATATATATATATATATATATAAAGGAAAAAAATTGAGGAATGTTTTGAGGCTTGAGGGATACCTTGTAATTTCGCCCATGACTACAATGAATAAAAAGTGTTATAAGACAAAATTATGTATGATGAAATCTTTGCAAACTTAAGAGGTGTGGGCGAATGGCGATTATAGGTCACATGCGAGGGGAGGCTGACTGCTTCCATCAATGAGGAGTGGTGGACCGCCCTTTTGTGAGAGGAGGCTATATTGTGTAGAGTAGGGCCCTAAAAGTTGATGAAAGGCTGCCCTTTTTTAGGAACATTAAACTGAGTCATCAATAGATAAGGGATGGGGGCAGATCAAAAGAAAGAGTAATGATATAATTCACACTAAAATCAGACTTGGGACGAACTAGTAGCCCTATTCTCTCTCTCTTTCCACTAACGAAATAACCGAACCCGCTAATTTCCTTCCAAACTGAGACAACATTAAACAACACCATCCGTAGATTTCCTAGAAACTACTTCTCTCTCTCTCTCTCTTAAACTTTATACTGCGCTCTCACGGACCAAAGGAATCTCAATCTTTCTATGCTTTCAACCCAACTTTTTCTCCACCATAAATCTAAGATAAAGTGGTCATTTTCGTTTTGTTATCTTGTGCAGATACTCTACTCTCTATTTCTCTCTGCTTTCCTCTACCTACGGTCTTAAAGTCGTTGTTTTTTTCTCTTTGCCTGCTTCGCTTTTGGGCAATAATGGCTCTCTTTGCCTCCTCTTTTTCCCTCCTATTTCTCGTATATCCCTTCTTCTTCGCCTAACATCTACTGGGTTTCCTTTAATTTTCTCAATCATTATCATACGGTCAGTACTTATCCATCTCTTTTAGATAACTGCGCGCCTTCTTCAACCTCCCTCTCTCTCTCTCTCTCTCTCTCTCTGATATTCTGCTCTTTGTGTCTTTCAGTTGTCTGAGTATTCTGTATTGACTTAACAGGTTCTACTTGTTAGTTTGATTCTTATTCCAGGAGTATTCCTCCATCATCTTCGCTTTTCCGAAACTTTCCCTTCTCAAAGAATCGATTTCTTTACCTTTTTCGCCTTCACTTTTGTAAGTTCTGAGCTGCGATTTTTGGCCTGAAAGGACTAAATTCCGGTGAAGGTGGTTTTCATATTCTGTTCCGGCCTAAAATGCCGCCTTCGTATTTCCCTCTTAGGTGGGAGAGCACCGGAGACCAGTGGTGGTATGCTTCACCCATTGACTGGGCAGCTGCCAATGGCCTCTATGATCTGGTCAGGGAGCTTCTCCACCTTGACACCAATCTCCTCATCAAGCTCACCTCCCTTCGTCGAATCCGCCGCCTCGAAACAGTCTGGGACGACGAAGCTCAGTTCGACGACGTTGCCAGATGTCGCTCTCAGGTTGCTAGAAAACTCCTTCTCGAGTGTGAAACAAAGACGGGTCATAACTCTCTCATTAGAGCTGGCTATGGTGGTTGGCTTCTGTACACTGCTGCCTCAGCTGGGGATGTGGATTTTATTAAGGAATTGCTAGAGAGAGACCCTCATCTTGTGTTTGGAGAGGGAGAATATGGTGTCACTGATGTATTTTACGCGGCTGCCAGGAGCAAGAATTCTGAGGTTTTCAGGCTTTTGCTTGATTTGGCTCTGTCGCCTGGGAACAGCCTTAGCAGTGGAAGTGAACTGGAGGAGCAATCGGTTAATGTTAGTCCAGAATTCAAGTGGGAGATGATGAACCGGGCCGTTCATGCTGCGGCTAGAGGAGGGAATTTGGAGATATTAAGGGTGCTTCTTGCTGATTGTTCTGATGTTTTAGTGTATAAGGATGCTCAGGGATCTACAATCTTGCATACAGCCTCTGGCAGAGGGCAGGTTGAGGTGAGGCTTCTTATCTTTTGTACTTGGCAGATGCTTTAGCTATTAATTCGTGCATTCCAGTTGCTTTAATTTAATACTAGTTAGTATGATTTTGAAAGGGCCATGGATTGTTGTAGGTGCTTAGAACATAACTTGTAGAAGAAGGAACGGATTGTTTACTTGTTCATGTATGTAGACTATTCTCAAAATGCAGCTATTGTTGCACAGGACAAAATAAAAATTAGACATTTGCTTGAAGCTTATGTGAAGGAATTGAGTTTTGAGGTTATACTGTGTGTTGAGTATACACGTGTGAGTGTAGAAAGGTTTTCGAAAGAAAACCACAAAGGGAGATGTTTTCAAAAATTATAAGTGAGATGTTTTCGAAAATCTAGTCCCAAAAATTTGGCTTTAAGGTGTTGCTGCTCGATCTTCATGTTGTTAATTTGTTATTGCCTATTGGGCACCTGAAGCTGAATAAAATACCTATTGCTTATCTGAAAAATTCACGATTGGCATAATTGTGCATATAACTCATACTCAGAGAGAGTTCTGATAAGAAGGACACATTCTTTGTGGGCAAAGAACTGATACAGTTGTCAATATATATTCTTGAAAAGTTGTGTGTTTGTCCCTGTCAAATCTTCAAGCTGTGACAACATTTTCTTTGTGGATGGGCAACACAACACTTTAATGTCCTTTTAATGGAGGATGCTGCATCATTATTTGCACCCATGCTGGAATTAGATTCATAGCTGCATTTTTCACACTCCTTCAGACCTCATGAAACCTGATACTTCATTGCTATTCTGACTATTAAATTTATGCAGGTAGTAAAATATCTAGTAGCATCCTTTGATATTATCACCTCCATGGATAATCAAGGGAATACAGCACTACACGTGGCTGCTTACAGGGGTTACTTAGCTGTGGTGGAGGTCCTGATTCTTACTTCTCCTTCGTTAGCCTCTTTAACAAACAACTATGGAGATACTTTTCTTCATATGGCGGTGGCTGGTTTCCGGACCCCTGGTTTCCGGAGACTGGACAGGCTGATTGAGCTCATGAAGCAGTTGGTATGTGGTAATATTGTGAACATGCAGGACATCATCAATGTCAGGAACAATGACGGAAGAACTGCTCTTCACATGGCAGTAATTGAGAACATTCAATGTAATCTGGTGGAACTCCTCATGACCGTCCCATCAATCGGATTGAACATCCGTGATGCCGATGGGATGACCCCTCTAGATATTCTCAAGCAATGGCCACGGTCAGCATCTTCTGAAATTCTAATCAAGCAATTGATATCAGCCGGGGGGATCTCCAAATGCCAGGATTATGAGGCAAGAAGCGCCCTTGTTTCCCATCTAAAAATGCAGGGGATTGGGAACAGTCCCGGAACTTCTTTCAGAATCCCTGATGCAGAGATATTCTTGTACACGGGCATTGAGAATGCATCTGATGCCAGTTATGATCAGGCAATCATGGATTTGAGCGCATGTTCAGGTGAACTAAGTCAGTGTGACTCAACCAACTCCTTTTACAGTAAGAAAGCAGGTTCTGTGAGTGATGCTGCACGGCGCCTCAAGTCTCTTCTCCAATGGCCCCTTAGGAAAGAGAAGAAGGCCTCTAAAAGAGAGTCAAGAGATGATAATTCACTAGAATCATTCAGTATATGTAGAAACTTGGACGACAGTCTAATCCCACTTCGGCAGAAATACTCGACATTGTCATCCTTTCCAAACAACAAAAGGGCATTTTCTCTTAGGTGTGATCTTCCAAGCCCATCCACCAAAAAGAAATTTACAGTGGGACTCATGCAAGGTGTTATTAAGGCAATGCCACATTTATCTGGTCCAGCGCGGTCACCTTCAAGTCTGTCAGGATCATCGGTGTCTTCACCTAATTCAATGGATAAACAAAAGGGTATTGACATTGCTGGACCCTCTTGCTCAACACTGTCATTTAGTGGTGAAGCACCACAAATGAACCACGAACAGAATTCCTTCAACAAGAAGTTGATGAACCGGTATCTCAGTTTTGGTGCACATGGCCTTTCTGTGGAAGATTCAATTGCCTATGCACAGCCAAATCAGAGTTTCAAGCAATTGAGCTCTCTAGTAGCTTAATTAGATTGTATAAAAGAGTTGTGAGTTTTATAAATAGAGAGTAATTTTGGTGAGCTCCTAAAATATTCTTTTCATTCTCTACCTCTCTGGTTGAGATGTTTGCATTTGAATTCCATGCTTGTTAATGTCTGTGTGTAGAGTATGTATGCAAGTTTAGCAATGGTCTCAATAATATTATGAAATAGCTAGATGGGTCAAATATTGCAGACCATTAACAGAATATTTGTGAACCTTCTTTGTTGTATCTGTGAGCCAGTTAGAAGTTTCTAACTGATTATAGGAGAAGCAAACCAGCTGAGATTGTTGACAATAGAACTGCCTATGAACAATTGAAGCAGCCCTCTAGTTTGGTTACTATATAATTCTTCCCACTGCTATGTATGAGTTAGCCAAAAAATTCTGTAGATGAAATATTATAATGTGCTGGGAAGCAACTTCCAAGGGATTGAGACTTGCTAATGGTTAAAATCAAGAACTAAATTACTTAATCAGCCTGGAAGCCTAAAGGTGAAACCACTTTACCTACGTTAGGTAGCTTTAATTGAAGAGTAATGCTAGATGTTATATTTTTATTATACAGTTATCAAACAATATTGACGTGGCGCTCCAAATTAACTATGAGATTTTTCTTTTTTAACTTAATTATGGTTAATTTTAATGGTTAGTTGAGAATGTCACGTCAGTCTTATTGGATAAATGTTGGATAGAATTATAGCATTTAACGTATCTCTTAATTGAAACTTTCCTTTATCAACATTAAAATAGAATTTTCTCCATAATCTCGTCCCAAGTCATACAAAGTTGGAGCATCATGATATTTGAATGTAGAAGCCTCATAGTCATAGAGAAGCTCTGCTCTATTAGAAGTAATTTTCCCTAAACTTGCCTTAACTGACTTTTTATGCATCAAATATTGACACTTGACAGCCAAATGCCAATGCGTCCAGAGCCACTACAGCTGTCCATCATGAAGTGGGAATTATTAGGTCCAAATCCATGAGTGCCCAAGAAGGAAAGGGAGGTATTTCATCCCTTCCTTATGTTTCAAAACCATCTTGTATGAAAATATGTTATTGTAAAATCTGTCACAAAACAATGCACTTATGCACATGCTACCAAATGTTGCTCGATTGGCAAGAAAAAATTTCTTAAAATATATATATATATATATATATATTTAATGTCCCTAAAATAAAAACACCTTTAAAACAAGACAACAAACATACCAATATCACTGATTAACTTCGTTTGTTCAAAAACAATGTCATAAACCACACTTTTATCTCATATTGTTTATGTGCAACTGCTGATAAGCCTTTAATTTTTCTTTTTTGTCTTTTAACAACAAAATTATTAGACTTGAAAATGTCTTGGAATAGATGCAATTGAAAAGACAAATTATAATCCAAAACCAAGAAACAGAAACCACAAACAATCCAAAGGCGATAAATTATCAGGCTTTTGGGCCCAAAAGGTTACCATCTTTATTCTTTAGCACAAACTTTCTTTGCCGTGTAAAGTGTAAACGCGCTTTCTCCCAAAGGAACCCCAAAATGGGCTTCGCGACAATCTTCTACTTATAACGCCCACGGCCCATCACAATGCATTTTCCTTTTCTGCCGGTAACGCCCATCATGTGCTACTCCACAAGTCCTATGAGCAATGAGCATTCACATCCTACCAGCAAAATATTCCTTTATTTTGGTTAAAATTTACTCTCTTTTTTTAAAAAAAAAAAAAAATTAATTATCCATTTTTTTTAAAAGAAAAGTACATTTTACTGTCTATATATATATATTTTTTCTTTTTCTTTTTCTTTTTGGAAGTACTTACATTTCAAAAATATATGTAGTAATTATGTGATCTAGGGATATATATCAACTTAATAGTTTTAAATCACAACTTATTTCAAGAGCTGAAACTTGGGATAGGCTGAGGGTTAAGTTCCCGGAAGTCTCTTGGTGGAATTTGGTTTGGTTTTCTTTAGCCATTCCTCGGCATTCATTTATTTGTTGGTTGGCTTGTAGGGATGCTTTAGTCACTAAGCAGAAGATGATTTGCTGGGGGTATACGGGTGATGTGAATTGTTTATTCTGTCGTGGAGGGATGGAGGCTCGGGATCACCTTTTCTTTTCTTGTAGTTTCAGCAGGAGAGTGTGGAGGACAGTATTGGCTGAATGTTTATTTGATAATATTCCTGTTTTTTGGGAGGATGTTATTGAGTGGGGTATTGCTATGCTTAAGGGGAAAAATCTTAAGGCTTGCTTGGGGAAGTTATGCTTTAGGGCTGTGATTTATCATTTGTGGAGACATAGAAATGATCTTCTACATGGGAATACTCCAAAATCTGAAGAGGCTATTGTGGCTTGTATATTGTGGGAAGTTACGTCTCGGATCTTAGCTAAAGGTAGATTTAAAAATCTATCAAACCAATTACCTCTTGTGTATAGATGGAATTTGCATTTGATGCTGCCTTAGCTGCTGGCTGCTGTTACTGTGGTGCTATTTCTGGATTTTTGGATCTTTCTGATGCTGAGAAGTGGAGGGATTCTAGTCTTTGTTCCATTGTGTTGGTTTTTGAATACAGGTTCCAGCTGTTTTGATTACAGAGGAGTTGATTACAGAGGAGGGTTTGATCCCTTTTCTTGTTAGTCTGATTGGATTGAAGGGTAGCTGTGTTTCTGAGCTGGGGTTTTCTTTTGCAATTTAGAGCTCTATTTGATGGTGTTGCAGTCTCCAAATATGGAGTGCCAGATGTACTAGATGAAGTTCCTGGAGGTTTTCTGGTTTTGATTTTTGATTATGGTGTTTGTGGTTGCTGCAGTGTTTGTTTTCTGTTATGTTGTTTTGGTTGTGTGTAGTAGCTTGTTGCTTTATTAGTTGTGTTTCGTTGAGGAGTAGTAGGCTGTGTTGTTTGGTATTTGGTATCCTAGCTAGGGGGTTTCTTTGTCCCTATGCAGGAGTGCTTTCAGTATTCACTGGAGTGTTTGTTGGATGTTGAGATTGTGCTTTATAAAGTTTTTATTCATCGAAAAAAAAAAAAATTAATCATTTAATTAATATTCTAACACTCTTATTCACGTGTGGGCTCAAACTCGTTTTTAAAATTAAACGTATATGAGCAATAACATAGATATGGAGATAATTCTTATATAGACCAATAAAAACCTACTACTAAATGACTTCTGCACCATAGTGTTACAAATAATTAAAATACTCTAATTTAGATAGATAGGTATTATAACTATTCTTATTTATAAACTTCGACTACTCTAAAATAAGATACAGTAAAGATAACTACAAGAGTTTCATAGGATGTGTGCTTGGGAGTCATGCAAATGTCTTCTACCTGTTCTATAATTCTACTTTCTTGTGAATCATGCCAACGTCTTCTAATTGCTGTATAATTTTACTTTAATATCAAAGTGAGACTCAATAAATGAAATATTCTAATTAAGTTAAGTTTTTTTGCTTTTTTTTTCTTTCTTTGAATGAACGTATGGGTTAAAATTATTTTTATAATAGATGGTAGATTCCATATAACATTATTTTCGTGTCATAATGACAAAATCAAACATTTCTCATCAAACAAAACCTTTCCGATTGAAAATTGACGAATTAATTGTTTTCAGATGATGGAATCCAGCTAATACATACAAGTAATAAAACAATGAATCTGATTTTGAACTTCTATAAAAATAAAAATAAAAAAAATCTGATTTTGAACTAATTTTATACGTAGTTTGTTTAAATTATTCATATTCCCGTTTTGGTTTTTTTTTTTACAAAAAAAAATAAAATAAAAATAACTATAACAAATTACAACTGAGTTCTGTATTTAATAAAATTTGACAAACACAAAATATTTTACTATCTGTAATTTAAACCATTTCATTAATTTATAGGCTTTTGGAAAATGAAAAGCCAAATTAATAGGCGAAAAACAATATATAAATTAATAACGATAATTACGGCCAGTCAGAATTTGTTGGCAAATTCCTATGAATCCGTAATAAGATACCTATATCCACCAGATCTCTCGTAGATACAGTTTTCTCAACTGCAAAATTACCAATCACATCCTTTGAGGCTGTGAGATACCAACATCCTTCAATGCAAAATTCTGGGACTTTCTAGTCATTTTCCACACCCACAGCTCAACATCCTAGGATTCTAGATTCATAATTCCGTTATAAACAGAAAGTTGTGCTGACTGAAGCAACCATCGCATTACATTATTAGCAAATCAAATTTGCTAATCAGGGCCAACTCGATTCCCTTCATTCCTATATAAATGCGCTCGTGCGCGTGATTATATGGTCATGTGGCCTTGAACGAGTAGATTTGTTAGATTGTTGGCCATATGTCTTTTGAGAAGCAAAAGATGACCCAGACCCAAAACCTGTCACAGGAGGAAGCAGCCCGGCAGAAGCAGATCGACAATTGGCTTCCCATCACTTCCTCTAGGAACGCCAAATGGTGGTACTCGGCTTTCCACAATGTCACCGCCATGGTTGGAGCGGGTGTGCTCAGCCTGCCCTCTGCCATGGCACATCTTGGATGGTATGTCTCGTGTTTGTTTCATTTTTTGAATGGGGTTCTGAATATTTCTGATATTTGGTCTCTGGGTTTTGAGCGAAGTCGGTGTTTGTCTCATGAATAACACTAGGTCTCTGTTTCCAATGTTCGGATGTTAAAAATATATAAGCGATTAATTCAATAGAAACTAAGAATCGGTATGTTGGTTTTTTATTTTATTTTATTTTCATTTCAACGTATGAGCTACTTCCTGATCACATCTTAGGTAATTCCTGATCGTCTCTGGGTATATACAGTTTAAAATCAACTGAAGTTTTGTGCCTAATTTCAACATAACTGATCCGCAGTTGTTAATATATATGATGTAACCAAATGATTTTCTTTTTTACTTTTTGGAATAATAGGGGTCCTGGAATCACCGTCCTTATTTTGTCATGGGTAATCACCTTGTACACTCTATGGCAAATGGTTGAGATGCACGAAATGGTGCCAGGGAAGCGGTTTGATAGGTACCATGAGCTTGGTCAGTATGCATTTGGTGAGAAACTCGGGCTTTGGATTGTGGTGCCCCAGCAGGTAGTTGTTGAAGTTGGTGTGGACATTGTGTATATGGTCACGGGAGGGAAATCACTGAAGAAATTCCATGACACTGTTTGCCCAGATTGCAAGAGCATTAAGACCTCTTACTTCATCATGATTTTCGGTTCCGTGCACTTTGTTCTCTCTCATCTCCCCAACTTCAACTCTATTGCTGTTGTGTCACTAGCCGCGGCGGTCATGTCGTTGAGGTAAATGGCTGTGTTAACATCATCTGAAGTTTTTGTACAAAGAACTGTTAAGATTGATGTATATTGTTGACCCCTTCTGGGTGCTTATTGTTGTGTGCAGTTACTCAACCATTGCTTGGGCAGCTTCTGCTGGGAAGGGGGTTCAACCGGATGTGGACTATAGTTACACAGCTAAAAACGCATCTGCAGTTACCTTTGACTTCTTCAGCGCATTAGGTGATGTAGCATTTGCCTATGCTGGTCACAATGTGGTCTTGGAGATCCAAGCAACAATCCCTTCTACTCCAGAGAAACCTTCCAAGGGGCCCATGTGGAAGGGAGTGGTAGTTGCATACATCGTTGTGGCCATATGCTACTTCCCAGTTGCTTTCATCGGATACTGGGTGTTTGGAAACAAGGTCGAAGACAACATCCTCATCTCACTGGAGAAACCCGGCTGGCTCATTGCAATGGCTAACATGTTTGTTGTTGTCCATGTCATTGGAAGCTACCAGGTGTGTTTCAGTAGTTACTGTTTGGTTATAAGTCGGCTTTTATTTTTTTTTTTTTCCAAACTTATTGATATAACAATGTTGCAAACCACAGATATATGCTATGCCAGTGTTTGACATGCTGGAAACTTTGTTGGTGAAGAGATTGAACTTCCGACCTTCTTTCATCCTCCGCTTTGTTACTCGCACTTTATATGTCGGTAAGTAACCCCCTCCCACCCCTTAGATGAATTCTGACTGCGAGTTTCATTCTGAAGTAATATATAGCTCTGCCTCATGAGGCAGAGCTATATATTATCTAATTTTTCTTCACTGCAGGGTTTACAATGATAGTTGGTATAGCAGTCCCTTTCTTCGGTGGCCTCCTTGGCTTCTTTGGCGGATTTGCTTTTGCCCCAACAACATACTTTGTAAGAAAAAAGGATTTTTTTCCTTCCTCAACCATTACTAACTACAACCTCCATAAATGGGCTGCTGCTAAAGTTTTTGTCTTTTACTCTTTGCAGCTTCCCTGCATCATGTGGCTCATCATCTATAAACCCAAGAGGTTCAGCTTATCTTGGATCACAAATTGGGTATGTTAACATTGGTTTAGCTTTAACCTGCCAAACGAAATAGAATTTGGATTTGATTGAATTTTGCAATATTCTCTCTTCTATTCCTTTAAAAAAAAAAAAAAATTCTCAAGCTGATTTTGTCATAACTCGTACATGTCAGATATGCATTGTGCTTGGTCTTTTGTTGATGGTTCTATCACCCATTGGCGGGCTAAGATCGATCATCCTTTCAGCCAAGAACTACCAGTTCTTCTCATGAACTACTATAACAGGCATTGGCATCGTCTTTAGTTCAGAACCAGATGATAATGACGAAAACTTTTGCCCCCGACGAGTATTCAACCTTAATTTGGTGGAAGTTATCTGCATTTGCTAGAGCCTGTCTGTAGATACGGTCTCATCTTAGGATTCTCTGTTTCTGCTCTTTTATTTGTTCAGAATGTTTATGTCTCTAGACACATCTCAGCATTGTTGTGATCATTTGCTGAGCTATCTATATTGGTAGGATATGTTATTTTAAACTGAAATGTCTTCAATGGTGTAATGGATTATAATGATATTGCCATTGTTCTCTTGAAGATTTCTCAATATTGATGTGTATAATTGGGTGATCTTGGCTGGAATTGAGATCTGAGTAAACGTCAAACAGCAACTCTCACATTAGGCTGACTTGTTCTTTAATACCAAGGGAACAACAATGTAGTTTTAATTTTAGCATACACGATTGGATAAATTTTGCCACGGATTTTCTTCTTTCCCCTCTCTAGTTTTTAGGGGTTAAGAAAGCTGTAATGGACACCATTGACATGATTGATGATGGTGGAGGCATCAGTATCGTCCACATCATTCCCTGTTTGAAGTTGCTGCATAAAAGCAAAAGGTAAAAAACCCCATGAAGATGGGGCATGTGACTATGCAGCAATGTGTGACGCACACTAAACATATACAGGCGGAGACACGGGAATCCCTGAAGAAAAATCTTCAATTCAATCATATATATTCGTACTTACTGACAATACATCAAATCATGAAAAATAAAAGGGAATCAATCACAATTTGGCAAGGACAAGTAGGTGTTAAAAATCATAAACATAGAGTTCTTTGAACTCCTTCATAGAACTCACAAACCAATAATCTTTGGAAGTGCTACACTGCCTAATCATGCCTCTCATCTCACGTCTAAGATGTTGAAAGAACTCAAATGAAGGTATTTTATTTCAAGAACAACACCTAAATGCTATTGAGAGAAAGTAATAAGAGAGAGATGGGAGAGAGATTTTGATATTCACAACAACACAACTGTTAAAATGTTAATTAAATAATTAAATATATATCTTTTTATAAGTTTAAGCTTTTGAGATAAATAGTAATTTAATAGCGCAGATGTTCTTTACCTCCACTTTAATTCAAATATTCTACGTGATATCCGGTCCCACAAATGAGGGGAGTGACAAAATATTAATTAAATAATTAAATATACCATTTCTTAAGCTTACATTTTCTGGATAAACTATGATTTAACAGCAAGATAATGCAGTAACTTTTATAACCTTTGTGTTAGTTAAACAGTAAAAACTGAAGAGATACAACTCTTGGTAATAGGTTAGGCCAGCCCACTATATGCATACACCGGTCCAACACTAACACTAAGAGGTATTTATACCTCCTTGGCTTATTAAATCATCTAATTTATACTAAAATTAAAAGGTTTAGCTCTAAACTTGGGATGCCAGTGTTCCTAAAGATTGACTTGACATTTATAGGTTGTATTTATACCTCATTCGCTTTTTGAAACATGACTCATAAAATTCATGGGTGGCTCGAGCCTTAGGCGATTTAGACGGTCGCTTAAAACCCTCAATTGAATAAGGCCCCTAACTATTAACAAATCACAAACGGGACTCATAATATTAATGAATGGCTCGAGCCTTAGGCAACTTAGACAGTCTCCGGCCTGATAAAATTCCACCGAAATGATCCTAAAGTAAGTCTGGGACGAATCAGTTTAACAGAACGATGAACTAGAGACATTATGGGCTAACAGTTAATACAAGGAAAAGAACAAGGGTATAATAGGAATATAATACAATCGCCATTCGCCAGCCCTATATTATATTATATTATATTCGCACCCAAAACCGCAAAATTTCCCGCCAATTTCCTGCTACTCTCAAAGTGGTGCGGGCAAGCTTGAGCAAACCCTAGCGAGAGAGAAGAGAGGGCGCGCAAATGGAAGAGGAAATCGTAGCCGAATTCAAGAAGAGCGGGTTCGATCTCGACGAAGAAGCAGAGATTGCCAAGAAATGTGAGTTCTCGTTTTGCTATTTTGACCATGAAATCCACTTCATAAATACAAAAAATGTTGATGCCAAAGCTCTGATCTTCCCGATTAGGTCTTACTTTCTGCATAAATTACAGTCTCAAGCCCTCAGACCTAGTCTCGAGCTGGGAGGTTTACTATCTCAACAGGTCTATCACTCACTTCTTGAACTTTATTATTATCATTGTTATTATTTGGTAGAAAGTGCTTATTACATTGGTTTTGTCCGTTTGAGAATTCCCAATGTTTGTTTACAGTGAAAAACTTGGGAAATTAAAAGAAATGGAGAGAAACCCACATTTTGATTATGCCAGATAATAGTGATTACTGGTCTTAATTTTTTTAATCAATTCTGATTTTTCTTTGGGATGACTTACTTTTAAATTTATTTCTTAATGTAAGCAAGAAAACTTGAAATTTCTAGCTGCTCTATAGTATAACTGGGACGTGAATCTGTACAGGCAATTGGGTGGGGCGACTGTGCAAAATGCTGAAATGGACGGGTTTTTACAGCACTTGCAAAATGAGCAGAAAGAGGTGGTTATTAAGGAGGAGCCTGATTTGCATTTCTACTCAAGTAAAGATGTGGACATGTATGAATTGTAACAATTTTTGTTATCTCTTTGTTTACACGTCTACATTTATGATTTCGTATCTATCTGATAATTTGTTGCATGCGGGAGTTTTAAACATGGGACTGCATAAGCAAGGTGGGACTTTAATCTTTTAAGGTCAAAGTCAAGCTAATAATGCAATCACTGATGTGGTGCAGAATGGTACCAAGAATCTCGTTTTCGTTGTAAATGGCTTGTTGTGTATCTCCTTATGATGGCTACCGCCTACCAATGTGTTGGATTATTACTGGATGATTTAGTCAGCATCTCTATGCATTTGCATTCCATCCCCACCCAACAACCATCTCTCCCTCTCATGCCTGCGTCATGTGTATTTCTTATTGTCGCTGTTACTTGAGTGCTAGCAGGTTTCACATGGTACATGATGCAGTCAGTTCTTTAAGTGGTTCATACCATAGTACTTTATATGACGGAGGTGATTATAAAAAGATGAAACTTGATGATATATAGCTAAATCTATTCTGTCTATGTTATGACCAGTTCCAACTGTATTATTGGTGATTAGCATACTAAATTCGCAGTTGTGAGTATCGATACGTTTTTAAGAATTATTGATGAGTAAATCTCTTGTGTAGGATTTTGAATGATGAAGAAATAGACACAAAAGAAGGTATTTTAAGCTCTCCAACAGACAGATCTCAGAGAGTTTTTTCAGAGCCATTTGATTCAACGCCTCAAACAAATGGGAACATATTTTCTTCTGGTAAAACATCAAAACTTGTGACACCCTTCGGACAACGAACCAATAAGTTTTTGGTGAAATTTAGCATCAATAATGCGCCCAATACCGAGAACATTGAAAAGAAGCATGATCAGGAGAATAATGAGGATGATATTATTAAAAGGGTTCAACCCCGCATGAGGTGTTCTCTGATAGTTCATGGATCAGGGCCTGAACCAGGTTGTAGGTTCATGTATGACAGGATTGAAGATAGGGTATGTAAGAGTTATTATAGCATGGGGTCATTCTTGTTCTTCACCTTCATTTATTTATTCTGTAATATAATTTTTGGTGAATCAGTTTAATGCACTGGAAAACAGAATTAAGAAGCGTGCAACTGCACTTGTTGCATCCGGGCTCTATGAAGAACCAGTGGACCCTACAGTTGCTTCCCAGGTAATTTAACTGCTCCATTAAACTCTCTCTCTCTCTCTCTCTCACACACACACACACAAAAACACATATTTTGAGGACTGATGAAAAGTTGTTTTTCTATTGCTGTTTACTTACCGTCACTGTCAGGCTTCAGTCTCCACATCTTACTTCTTTGTTTCAAATTTTCTTTAGAGTTTGTTTGTTAATGAAAGTTACAAATTTAAGTATTAAAGGAATCTTTTGTTTCAGAAAAGCATATTTACTGTTGGCATGATCTGTTGTGATGGAGAAGGTTATTTAAATGAGAAGTCCGCCTTGTTACAAAGCAGGTAATTGAAATTCCTGGGGAGTTATACATTAGTGTGTTGATTCTTGGCCTTCTCTGTATACTATCCATGTGTCAGTCTATAAGCACGCAGATAAAAGCCTTCTCCCTGCTTTATCAACTCTTTGTAGAGATTATCAGCCACAATGGTCAACATATCATTCAATCCCTTAAATCTCTCTGTTCAATATTTCCACATCTCATTAATTTGAGTACAATCAATCTTCAATTCATGGGATTCTCCTTCAGTTTGTGACTAAAGATCCATCTTTTAATAGCTAGAAATAATGGTCTGACCCTAGGAAGCTCTTATACCAAGCAAGGCCCCTAAACCAAATTGGGTACACAATGCTTGTGCCTGAGCCAATGCAGAGCTTAGATACATTGATCAATATTCAATGAAGATCAGATGATCGGGATTATCTTTTTGGATCCACCATAAGAAAACCAAATGGGGTGACCTGTCAAATGCAACACTTAACTAAGTCTTCAAGTATATCCTCTGTACAGTGGTCAGGAAGCGCTACTGTGCTGCTAGTAATGTCTTTAGTTTTTCTCTCAGATATGGGTTTTTCTTTTGTTTTTCTTGTAGTGTTGAGCATTCTGGAGGGCAACGTGTTCGTCTAGAATTACAAAAATTGAACCAGTTTTCAGTTTTCCCAGGCCAGGTATGAAACATAATATATAAACTCTAGCTCTGGATCAATACCATATAAGGATTGAAAAATTAATCTGGAAGGCATTCTTTCAGGTAGTAGGTGTTGAAGGGCATAATCCTAGCGGACACTGCCTAATTGCATCAAAACTGGTAGATTCTGTTCCTTTGTCTGCTACTGCTGATGTGAATTTGCCTCCTGCAAAGAAACAAGCTTTAGATCAGGAGGTTCAGCCGGCTGATCTGTCTCCTACACAGGCAGAGCTATCAGTGGTATGTAAGCTGGTATTCTACAGTCAGTGGATGAGCTGCAAATGAGGATATTAAAAGAACGTTGTTTCTTATTCTAAGGCTTCTATATAACTGCGGTCACCATTTACTTGTATAAAACAAAACCACTTACATATATTGATATTTTTTTTCTTCCTGTAAATCATATAATTCATATTCCACAAAATATGTTTACATGATTCTGGTACAATATTAGACTGTGAATGCTTGAAGATATGATGGTAGGCCCCTAAATGGTAAAACAAGGAATTTAATTATTCAAAGGGCATAGGAAGGTTAAGAAGAGATGGACATATTCCTTTTTCAACGGGAGAGCAACATTCATCTTCTTAGAAGGTTTTGGTTGCCAGCCCAACTGGTTGAAACAACGCACTGCCATTTTCTAGTTCTACAGATACAAAGCTATAACATTCACTTCTTACTTCCTGCACAAGTTGAATGTGGGGTTTTCTTTTTAAGACTTATTTGTAGTAACATATATTACTCATAAGACATAGCTGATATATTGATATGATATTAATATATGGAATGATGACACCTCTTTAGAGTTTTACGCAATCTCTTAATCCCTCTTGATAATTTGCACATACTTTTGGTTCTAAAACAGATTATTGCATCGGGCCCTTTTACCACAGCGGACAACTTATTGTTTGAGCCTCTGACAGAACTGCTAGCATATGCAACAAGAAAGCTGCCCCAGGTGCTTATATTGGTAAGTTTCTGCTTGTTCTTGAATCCGGTAATTGTTTGAACAATTTTGTCGTATTGACCGAGTAGGTACGATTCATGCAGTTGACGTTTCTTGAATTTTTTCTCAGCTGGGACCATTTGTTGATTCTGAACATCCAGAGATTAAGAAAGGAACTATGGACAGGAGCTTTGATGAAATATTCCAGATGGAAGTTCTGAGAAGGGTATCGTTCTTTTCTTTTTTCTCCCTTGTTTTCCTAGGTATCAGAAGGTGGCTACTTAAGAAATAGTATAGTCGTTTTAGAGAGTTTATTTTTGTTTCTTTAATCTCTATCCTTTATCTTTCAGTTGCAAGATTATGCAGAATACATGGGTTCTGATACACGCGTGGTTCTTGTGCCATCTATACGTGATGCAAACCATGACTTTGTTTTCCCTCAGGTACTGTCATTTTGAATGAAATAATATAAACTCAACATTCTTTTCAAAAATATATATATATAAACTCAACATCTGCTCAAGTTGGTGACATTTCTTTTCTTTCATTTTGTTTTTTTTCACTTGTTTGTTTGGTTTTGATTTCATCAAGATAGTATATAAATTATAAGATATACAATATTGGTTTCTTTTTGTGCAGCCTGCTTTTGATATCCATCCACCTGATCTCAAGGATCAGGTATGTGATCTTCAGGAGTTCATCTTTCAACTTATGATCCTAAATTTCTCCATAAATTTCAGTCATGTTTACTGAACGATGTTGCCTTTTTTACTCAGATAATCAGTCTCACAAATCCAGGCCTTTTTGAGGCAAATCAGGTAAAACCCCGGTAGCATTTCTCCTAAAGTTATGATTGCCTCTTGTGGCTTTTTCAAACATTGTTATTTTATTTATTTAGTTTTTCTCTGCGGGGTCTGAGAACAGGAATTCAACCAAAGAAAACAGGGGAAAAAATTGACAAACCAGAAAAAACTAAGAAAGCCGAAAACAAGAGATCTATTAGGATGCTCTAGAAGTTGGAAAGTTGTTTCATAAGCAGTGCTTAAACCCTTGAGAATGAATGGAGACCCAATTTATGGGGAGAGATCCTTTCTTTATTGCAGCCAGAACCCAGTGAGCTACTCCGTTGGCTGATCTTGCAGTCTTCATATTAAAATCCTCAGCTTGCAGTACTAAAACATCATGATATACTTATAGCTTAAGATTGTAATTTTGAAGAACCTCAAAGGTGACCAATAGCTCATGAGTTCATACAAATTTGCCAAGCAACTTCGAAAGAAGTGTTAGATTAAGGCTGTCCTGCAATTATATATTTTCGTTACGGCTGTTGTAGACTTTAAAGCTGTCCATCAATACTATTTTGTTTGTTTTTACGAATTACGAGTTGGTTGGTTTAATTAATAGGCCTTGCCCATTGAGAAAGCATCACACACCACAATTATTTATACATTTCAAGAGTATTTGAAGTCCACAAATTGGCGTTTCAGGTCAAGATAAGTTGCTGCACCGTGGATATTCTAAAACACCTTAGCGGAGAGGAGATGTCACGGAATCCAACAGATGGAACACCCAGTGATCGCATGAGTAGACTTGCAAATCATGTTCTTTGTCAGCAGAGGCATGTTGTAGTAGTAATTTTTCCTTTAAAGGAACTTGTTCACTTGATTATAGGTGTATTCGAGAAATTGTATATTACTAAAACATTTATCTAGTTTTTGCGTTTTGAACAGCTTTTATCCTCTATATCCACCAGCAGAAGGCATTCCATTGGATTTCTCACTTGCTGCAGAAGCTCTTCATATCTCTTCAATTCCAGATATTCTCATCCTACCTTCGGATATGAAATATTTTGTAAAGGTAAACGAACATGCCAACTACCTATTTTTCACAAATCTAGTCTCAACTCGAAGCAACTGCAACAGGAAATATGACTTACACCTCTCAAAATGCATTTATTAAACTGATGAGTTATGGGTTTTTCACTAATCTCAACAACTCATTATGAGCATAAAGGAAGAACATTCTGAACATCATCAAAGGGAGTTTGATTGAATTTTCACTTTTGGCACAGGTGCTGTCCTCTGGGGAAGGAAGTGAAGGGGAAGAGCAAGCGAAATGCATTTGTGTGAATCCAGGAAGACTGGCAAAGGGAGAAGGAGGGGGCACTTTTGCAGAGCTTAACTACCGCGGTGGTCCTGACACAACCAATACTTGTATCATTGGCATATAAATCCAGGAGTAAATTATTCAATGCCTCTCATTAAGCTGCTTGGTGTAAATTGAAGATGGAGATCCCAAGTCAGATTTATTGAATTAATCATTGGGTTCAAAAAGCTCAATGGCCTGCGGTAGACCACATTAAGTTATGCAAGTTCATTCCAATTTAGACACAGTCTTGTCATTAAGAAGATGTGTTCCTCCTACAGTCAGTGTTGGGGCCAATATAATGATAGGTTCTTGTCTCTTTTATCAATGCAACAAATTCAGACAGCTAAAGTTGAACCTAAAAGGTCAAGAAAAACAAAAAAGATCACCCAATTCTGTTTCTGTTTAGCAGTAACATACATAAATAGGAAAAGAATTACTAGTACCCTGCTTCCTGAAAGTACATGGGCTTATATATATATATATATATATCTTCATTGCAACATTTAAAAAATGCAAATCACAGGATTATATACAGGTAAATGGTGTAGCATCCCATCACTGCATCACCCATTAATTTGACTGCAAGCCCCCGAACTCTAGACATCTGGGAAAATAGTTGAAATCCATAATCTCGATTCCCATTCAGAAATTGTTGCAGAATTGTTGAACCCCAGGATTCCCACAGATCTTACTTGACTTTCTTCTGCGCTCTGCGACTTCTTTCTCTAAACCAATCTATCCATAGATTCAAAACCCACAGTATGCTAACCAAGACTGCAGAAACAATCACAACCATCCAAGAAACCCATGCCCACCTCGGAATCATATTATCAGCAGCCCCACTTGCATAAAACATCCCCATCTTATAAACGACAAGCGTTCCCAAAATCCCTCTAACAACAGAGTAAAAGGCATAAAAAGGAAGGGACAAAAGTTCATACAATTTCGCAGCTGCAGGTGCATCGGCTCTCAGCAAACCAGCAATGCTCCGAACGTTCTGACAAGCACTGGTAACCTCGGCGAGAACAAGAAGCGCAAGAATCGCGAAGGCGCCGTGGTGAACCACATAACGACATGTCGCAAACACGTATAGCGTGGCTAAATGGTGACTGATGAAGAGGATGTCGTTAGGGGAGAACACAATATAGTGGAGGAGGTCCATTAAGAAGTAAGCGGTGCTGAATTCCAGTACAACGTTTTGGAAGGCAGCGTTTGGAGAAGCAAAACTAGGTGGGGTTGGGGCGCGTGTTAGTGCGTGGACGGACATGATAACGGCAGGAGTGCCGTGAGTTAGAGAGAGGAGGCAGCTCGAAGCTTCTGGTCGATGCTTTGGATCCCAGTTGCGAAAAACCAGAAAGAAAGCAAGGAGGTACAGCGAGAGAAACATCAAGAAGAATGTAGGGGCGGTTGGGGTGATCAAATCAAGGAGGGCCTCCATGAAACCCCAGATGCAGAAAAACACCAAGATAATCAAGAGCTTCAAAATTTTGAAACTTCAACAATATCGGAGCCAGAGAGAGAGAGAGAGAGAACTTATTAGAAGGAATGGCCACCACTTTTTCTTAAAGATATGGAAACTTCAATTTGAAGAAGAGAAAAAAGAAGGGAAAGCTGATGACCGTAGTACGTATTAAGTGGACTCTCGCTCAATCAGAACCAAGAACAAACAAATTCGTGATTAGTGCGGGATGTAGATCATTAGGGTAGTGCCCCCGTTCTCAAGCTTAGCCCCTAATAATATGTAAAGCAAAAGATAATGAAGGGGGATTAGTAAAAAAAAAAAGTGATCGATGTTTTGCTTGGTGGGCTTGAAAAAGATAGAGTACACGTGTGCGAGCAATCTTACGAGTCCTACACTGACACGTTATTCTTTAATCTTTATTCTTTGAGGAATATTCTGGGTTTTTCTCTTCCTTTATTCAGGAGCTGCCCTTGATAAAAATTTGTGCATGCGTGGAAGGATGATCCTTACAAGTCCTACCTATTATCAACTGTCGTGTGGATCTTGACAATTTTACAAGCTTTTCCAACCATTACAAAAGGAAAACTCAAGTCTATCATGAAATGAGGAGACTAATTCCCACCCACCTATCACGTGATTTAGTTATTGTGGGTTTTGTTTTTTTTTCTTTTTGGCTCTATCTTCTATGCAAATTATGCAATTCCAAGTCTTTTTTCTAATGCATATGCCATAAAGGTCAGCGGAGTGTATTTGGTTTCCATTTCTCGACTCATTTTCAAGAACTATGACCATACTTGAAGACATAGTTATGAACGGAACCTTTACCTGTAACCTGCTCATCTTAATTTCAATTGAAATAAAGAGAAGCCATATTATACTGTAATGTTATTTAAAAATTTTAAATATTGTGACAACATAAATCTAATCTTAACCTAACCGGGGATCCTATCCCTGGCTAGCTACTGCTACAGGCAAATTCAAGAGAAAGAGCCGTACAAGAGGTTTATGAGTTCCCTAAAATCTACATTTTTCAGAATGACAATCACAGCCAAAGCAAAATCGAAATTCTATCAAAACTTGACAATATATTATTTTTGAAACCTAACCATCTCAAGCAAAAGGCTGAATTACATAAGCTTCCACATAAATTGTCATACGAAGTTGAATTTTGTGATTGAAGCGCCAAAGCTGTGTTTGGGCTTTTAATCAGGCAGCGTGGACAGCTTGATCTACATCACCATCCCTCCATCAATGGTGAGTACCTGAAAGAAGGCAAGTTTGGTCTAGCTGAGCACTGAACTCGTGAAAAAAAGGGGAAAGATAGGTGGAGTGATAACTGAAGAACAAAGTGAGACAGTAAAGTAAACACAGGCTTGACTCATCATTGTGTGAGCCTTGATGTCCATAAAGTTGAATTCCACTTATGACAGTTATTATGAAAATAAACTAAAACTCTGAACCTGTCCAGTGATGTAACTGGCCGCAGGATTGAGGGCCAAGAATTCCACCAGCCCAGCAACTTCTTCCGGTTGGCCATACCTTCCTGAATCCACAGTGAAAAGAACAAAGATAATTATAATCCTGATGCGAGAAGTTTGATTCTCATTCTTGGTAATCTCCCCTAATCTAGCACTCTTGGGTGGAAGGGAATAAATAAAGTTTTTCTTACAGTCTCACCTAATGGGATGGTCTCCAAAATTTTCTTCTCAATGTCTTCCCCTAGCTTAGCTGTCATGTCAGATGCAATGAATCCTGGGGCAACAGCATTAACCTGACGGGAAGTTCCTCAATCATAATACTTTTCCATCATCTAGCAGCAGCTGCATCTTAGGAAGTGCCTGCTATAACTAAAATAAAAAGATGCACATTTTTTAAGAACTCACATTGATGTTTCTGCTTGCATACTCCTTTGCAACAGTCTTTGTCAGGCCGATTACCCCTGCTTTTGCAGCACTGTAGTTGGCTTGACCGACGTTGCCAACCAGACCAACAACTGATGCTATATTGATTATCCTTCCCTGCAGAAAAAAATAAATAAATAAATAAATAACCACTTGAATGGGATAAGAGATGGCAACAGAAGAAGATGAAGACCAAGTGCAACGGAAACCCAATGTCCTATACAAATTATGATTTTAGAAATCTTGTTTCATTTTTTTAAGATGCATTGTCAGCTCTCAGAGAGTTGAGAGCCTCAGCAATAAACATTTGTATCATAAGGGAATAGGGGAACAAACCACAAATAAATTTTCAAAAAAAAAAAGAGCTACTTTAAAAAATTTGAGCTCCTTTGCTGATGTACTTCACGTTTAGATGAAAGAGATTATAGTAGATAATAACTGCTAAATTGTTACGGAAAATTCCATTATGTCAATATGCCACATTCCATCATAATCTGAGAAAAGGGCTCGAATTATGAAAAAAGAATGGACTTTGAGAGAAGTTAACTTTGTGGTCACTCAAATTTGTCCCACCTCAAATGACATGGAAACAAAAGAACAAGACGACCTGAGAGATGGCAATGCCATATTACCTTTCTCTTCTTCATCATAACTTTTGCTGCAGCCTACAGAAAGCAAATAATCTCAGATTAGAAAATGATAATTCAGGCAATGCACTTCTGGGGCAAACCAAATGTTAACAAACATACCTGCGTACAGAGATATACACCCGTAAGATTCAAATCAATAACCTCCTGCCACTGGGATTTCTTCATTCTCATCAATAAAGTATCACGGGTAATTCCTACAAGCATGGTGAATAAGTTAGGAGACTAAAATTTCGTATTAATATATAATGAAAGAGGAAGTGAACAACCATCCACCTGCATTGTTTACCAATATATCAACAGTTCCCCATGCATCAACTGCCTGCGGATGAGAAAAATCCATTAAGCATACAATGGCGTCAAACTAACTCAGTTAGCAGACGCAACATTTGCTTACAGTTTTAATCATTGATTCAACATCGGCTTCTTTCGAAACATCTCCTCCAAAAATCAGGGCTTGTCCACCACTGGCCTCAATCTGCAAGAAATAGTCAAATAAACTCTCACCAGTTATTTCTAAATACAATATAAATCACTACGTGCTCATAGCCCAACAACACGAGACGAGACAGTAGCATATTGAATAGGAGACAATCACCAACCTCTTTCGAGACCTCCTCAGCTTCCTTCGATGACCTAGCATAATTAACCAGGACCTGTATGGCACAGCGAAAGCCACGATAGAGGGTGGGATCAAAACGCGAATGAGAATATCCAGCTCAATTAGATATCTTGTAATTGTAATTATGAATGGTATCATTCATGCCAAAGTTTTTTCAGCCATTACACAAGACATAAGCTCAACGCAGTACATGAAAACCAAATAATAATGATAAACCACTAGAGCTTTATTGATGTGCCTATTAACCAAAGCAATATCTAGAAGAAAAGAACAAATCTCCTAAACCAGACCAAACCATTCAGGTTCAGACCCACATTATTTACTAAAGACAACGTGCACATTTCCACTCATTCAAGCAAATTTACTTCGTGTTCTCTGAATCACACAATCAAGTAAAACACTCAGGTCCCTAACATCACTAACCTTACAACCGGCTTTCCCCAATGACAACGCAATCGCTCTACCGATACCTCTAGAAGCTCCAGTAACAACAACCACCGGAGCCTCCACGTTTTGTGCTGTTCCGGCGCTTGCTTGTTCCAGTGTGGCCACCTGTGCCCTCACCCCTGCGCGTACCATTCATTGCAGTTCATGAAATTCACACTCATTTCAAGATCACATACCAAATTCCAATTCCTCATTACGGTAACTTTTCTAAAATCCCTAATTAGTCATTGAGAATTACAATACCAATTTTTCATTCAAATGCAGTTAAAACAATAGTACTTTTCTTGCTTTTCAATAGTTGAAACATACGCAAATTTTTGCTTCCAAAACCAAAAACTTGAGCAGAAACAAAGAAAGAACCGCATGGAAAAGGGAACAAAATCGTTACCGGACGAAGAAAACGAGCTCTTCAATCCGCAGCGGAGGCCAGCGCAAGGCCGGAGCTGGCCCGAACCGACTCCTCCGGGAATCGGAGACCATTGCCGGAACAGACTGAATTTGCTGTCACTTGAACCTCCGAGTTTCGAGGAGATTCCGGCGGATCTGAAGGAAACGACATCGGAACCGGTAATGGAAAAGGCCATGGCAGCTCCGAAGAGTCTCCGAACGGTTAAACTCGCAGAAGAAGAAGAAAAAGGAGGAGAATGGGACGAAGCGACGAGTGTAGCCAGAAATGAAAGCGGCAAATGCGAATGGGTTTTATAAAAAGCTAAAACCGAGAGAAATGTTTTCGGTTTTTCCTTTGTGAAGTAGCTTTGGAAGCTCCGGAGACTGTTTGGGTGGGGGCGGTGGGCGATAGAAACGAAGCCTCCGAGTGGGAGAGAGACTTTATCGTATGTGCGCCACGTGTTCAAGTCGTTGGGCCTCTTCAACCTTACAGATCGTCGTTGGGGCCGGTTTTCAGGTTAATTACCGTGCAGCCAGTCCGATTTAATTGTTATATTTACAATAGAGCGGCAATTTGGTAGGGGCAAAAGTGTAATAACGCAGGAATTTGAAGGTTTTTTTTTTTTAATCATTAGGTGGATCCACTTCACCCAAGTGCGACCCACGTTTTTTAAAAATTTTAAATGACATAAGACATCATATACACATCATCTAATAATAGTGCTGGAATTTGGATTGCTTTTCTCTCTGTTGAAGAGAGAGAAGCTCTCAAGAACATTCTCAGAAAGAGAAGGAGGTCCTTGTTTTGGCTGTGTTGGAGGAGGGAGGCCTCCCTGGTGTTCTCCTCCTAACCTTTTTGGGCTATGGAGTTTTTGTTTCTCCCCTGGTTGGTTCAGGGGAGCTTTTGTTTCTCCCTGACTTTGTTTCCAGTGGAACTGATGATCTACTAGTCCTTCGGGGCTATGTAGTTTTTTCTTTGTTTTCTGTGTTTGTTGTTCTGGCATAAAGGCTCAACAAGAGGTATCCTTGGGGGAGATTTTTCCTTCGTGTTTCCGGCGTTCCTTCCAAGCCAGATCTGTAGTTCGTTGCCGGTTTCTGTTCGACATGCTCCCTTCTGATGCGTTCCCAGGCTTCCTCCAGTCTAGTCGCCGTCATCCATGGCTGTGTCGGACCTCTCTGTTTGGTGCGTGGCCTGCACGCGCCAGGGAGATCTCCTCCTTGGGCCGCGCGTGTGGGCAACGTTCCGCCTTTCAGGTCGTGGCTGGTGCTGTTCGGGGTCTTCTGGTGGCGGTATCTTGTAGGGGTATTCCCGGGGACAGCGCGTGGCCTACACGCACCGTTTTCCGGGGACAGAAGTTTCTTCCTGACGGGGCTCTGTTGTTTGGGTGTTTCTGCTTGTTTTTGTATATTCTTGTCTCTTTTTTCACAGTCTACCGTTTGGTAGCTGCTTTAAGCTAGATTTTTTCTAGCTTTGTGGGTAGAGATTCTTTATCTCTAGTTCACATCTATGGCCTTTGGGCTCTATTTCTCGCCATTGGGCGTTATGGTTGTATTTAGTGCTCTTGTTCTTGTTCTGTTTCTCTGATTATGTAACCCCTTTGGGGATTATTTCACAGTAATGAAGAAGGCACTATTTCGTTAAAAAAAAAAAATAGTGCTGGAATTTGAAGTTTTTTTTTTTTTTAACAAATTCAATTCTCTTTCTCATTAGAGGTGAAAACCCAGAGCCGATTTCATTTGGAGCCGAATATCGATCGGCTAAAATTGCCAATCGACTCCGATAACGAAGTAACCGATGGTTATCGGTTGATACTCAATTATCCGAACTAGATACTGATTTTTTTTTTAAATGGAATTTTTAAGCCATGTAATTCTAAATTCTTGTGAAATCAACTACAATATTTGCACTTCTAATTGATGACTGCATGTCATTAACTGATTTGTGTTTAAGTTATGTAATCAATTATTTAAACTAAGTATTTTATGTTGATATTGAGTTCTTTTAAATTCGAAATTTTAAAATGTATTCACCGAGTGCTTGACATAATGTTGATCAAATAAAAAGTTTTTTTTTTTTTCTTTTCTTTTCTTTTCAGCTCTATGTCTTTGGACAATAATGTTTAACTTTTTTGCGTAACCGCGCGCACAAACAAGTTAAATATAATTAAATTACCAATGCAATGATCAATAAATTGATATCAAATCAATTTATAATTAATTATTCATTGATGGGAGGAACAATTACGGTGTATACCATTTTGAGGGTCCTTAACTTAACCTATAAATAAACAGTCTGTGTGCACCATCAGTACAACAATTCAGTAAGACATAAGTTAGAAGATCTCTCAAATTATAATTTAGTTTTTTCACAAGTTCGTGAAAACGCTTGAGCAAAGATTGCTAAAAGTAACCTTGATCATTTTATTTTAATTTCGCTGCATATATTGTTTAGCATAATAATTAATATTGTTTATATGTACATGCAATATTATTTATGCTTACGGTTTTATTATAATGTATTAACATATGAATGAATCCCGACCAAAGTTTTCATCCCAATTGGGTTGAGTAGATTAATTTTTAACTTTTGTTTATTATAATGCATTCGGGTTGGAGAGAAAATTAATGTAAACCAATGTATTAAATTAACACGTGTATAAAATGCATGTGAAATCATATGCTTTTTTAAATAAAAATATGTTAAAAACTACAATAATTTTGGTGTAATACCCTAGATTTTAAGACAGGACACCTTAAATGGAAATTAAAACCCGAGGTGGTCAATCGCTCGATCGACCATTTCTGCCGATCGATCGACTTATTTCTCTATCATCGCTCGATCGACAATATCTATCGCTCGATCGACTTGTCAATTGATAATCGCTCGATCGACATTATTCTGATAATTGTACCTTTATGTGCCATTTGTTCCAAAACCTAAATATTTGGTAAATTAATTGGAATAATAACATTCCTAATATTATTATATTTTGTAATAATATTATTGACATATAATATTATTTTAGCCTAATATTATTTAGTATAATAATATCATTAGTGTAATAATGTTATTCAAAAATTAACATTATTTATGAAACAAACTGGACTCAAAACGGATTTAAAATTACACCTTAGTGAGTCATTAATAAAAAAGATTTTATATAAAGATACTCATGATTATTAATGATTAGTTTTTATTAAAAAGTAACTCTAGTTAATTTAACTAGATAGAAGTTAACCATAGGTTAACTAGATATTTTTAAGGTTAACTAAGGTTAGTCTAACTAAGGTAAATTTAACCATGAGTTAACCCGATATTTTACTTTTAACTCGTGTTAATTTAACTGAGGTAAAAATTAACCATAGTTTACTACCTCTATAAATTAAACCCACTTCTCTTTCAACAAAATTTGCACCGCTCAGTTTAGTTCCCTGAGTTTTCCTTCTTTTCTCTCTTTATTTCTTCTTCCTTTCTCCTTCTTCTCTTTACTCGTTCTTTATCTTCTCCATCCGAGTCTCCGATAAGGATGATCGTTGGGGAGAAGGGAGGATCGGGAGAGAGCGATGAAAGGCAGAGAATAGAGCCAGAAAAAGGAAAGACCCGATCCCTTTTTCCCCTTTATTGTTCTTTCTTCCTTCCCTTCTTTCTTCTTCTTTTCTGTTCTTCTTTCTTCTCCTTCAGTTCTGTTCTTTTCTGAGACCAGAGAGAGAGAGAGAAGCCGACTGAGACAGAGAAATCAGAGAAGAGAGTGAGAGATCGTGAGAGAGAGAATAAGAGATCGAGAGAGCGTTAGAGGGAGGAGCCGAGAGTGAAACCCAGAGAAGAAGCCGGGAAAGGCCGATCCTCGGTGGGCTTCCGGTGATTGTCGCCGGCGGAGCAGAGGGCCGATCGGAGGCCGATCCTCCGGTGGGTGGTACTGGGCGTCGGCGATGGGCCAGAGGCGAGATCCTGGCCTGTCCCAGTGGCGATCTCCGGCTAGATGACTCCGGTGGAACAGGGGACACGATTTCCGGCGACCCGAGTCCGTTTTTCGGCAAGCAGAGGCGCGACTCCGGTGGGGAATTTCTGGTAGTTTCTGAGTAGATCTTCAAGGTGATTTCTTAAGATCCTATTGTGAATTATTGATTTAAATTGATCAATGGGTATTTTGTGGGTTCAACCGAATGGGTTCCTTGTTGTCCCTTTTGTGGGTTTGGACAGCATGTGTGTGTGATGTTGATAATGGTTGTTTCCCTGTTCTAACCTATTCGGAGTATGTTCACTATTGTTGGGGAGGTTGGCCGTGTGATGTGGTGTTTTTGGTTGTTAATCTTTGGGTATTTCGGTGGTGATGGATTTAGGAATTGATTTTGGGTATTTACGGGTTTGTGGTTGGATGTTGACTGAGTTGTAGCTATGGGATATTTTATGAAGCATTGAGATTGAATTTCTGTTTTGAACTGATTGTGGCTGTGTGTCTGTGATTTTGGGTATTGACCGGTCTGTTACAATGGTATTGTGAATATTGGGTGATTTGGTTGAGTCTAGAATTGGGTATTTTGGTAATTGTCTTATTAAAGTATATTATGTTTATAATTCTCACCGATATTGGGTGTTTAAATAATATGTGAAATGATATGGAAAATTGATAATTTCTTGAGAAAGAGTTTTGATATTGGGAATTAACGTCAAGACAAACATATTATGTTAAGCGGTTTTCCAAACTAAAATGATTAAGTGTACCTAAGCGTATAATCACAAGTAATGATGTTAACACTTTGTGTATAAATATATATTTATTGCAGAGAATAAGCTATTATGAGAACTGCACCAAAAGGCTGTAAGTATCTCTATACTTACTGAGGACGAAGCTGGTTGATTTTTCCTATAATATTATGTTTACTATTTTATTTACTTGTTTGCGCATGTGGCTTTGCATATTTTATTATTTTAATAATCTGTCTAATAACAAGCTGTTGGATCTAGATCCACGGTGGGTACGTGAGACTTCACATGAGTTCCTAGGTTCTCAGTGAATGAGGATGTACCTGAAAAGAGACTAATAAATACAAAAACTGGTGTACCTAGGTCACCAAGGAATCCGAAGTTTCCAGGAGCCTAGGCTCCCAAAGAAAATAATTAAAAGTTAAAGGGAGGAAGCCCAGGCTTCAAATAACACGTTAACCGTGCCTAGGCCAACAGAGGAGTGGAAAAAGGGAAATACCTAAAACTCTGCATTTAAAACTATCATATTATTACTTTATGGTTATGCTTATATTCAATATATGACTATGATTAGCTACCATGGTTCATATATTGCGTATACATGTGAATATAAAGTCATTGCATTATGTTGCATTTATTAGATAAACCAGCATTCATATTATTATTGGAAACAGTAGACTCACTTTAGTGTTTTGTGTTTTTGTTTCTATATATATATGTATATTGGTGCAGGTCTATAGACAAGAAATAGAGCTCAAGAGGTCTTAAGGCTAAGGGCGCATAGTTTGCATTTTGTTTATAGTTTTCTATGTTTATAATGTTTTATGTTGACAAGATTGCTAATAATTTCTATGTATTCTCTTGTGTCACTGTTGACGCATGTTTACATGTATTTGTCTAAACATTTTCTTTATGAATATCTAGAAGTATTTCAGTTAGAAGCTCTGTCGTGTTATTCATTTCAAACCAATTGGATACCTTTTTATTCCGCTGTCAAATCTTAACTCTGAAGAGGTTGTAGTAATGTCATGTGAAAATTCAAAAATTTTCACTTACGCCTTTTTGTAAAAGGCAGGGCGTTACATTTGGTCTTTAGCGACGACTTGTCCTCAATAACAAGTCTTGCAGTTGCTCAGTCGATAAAGGTTAAATGTAACGACTTTGATGTCATCGCTAATAATGTTTGAGATTGTTGTAAATACCTTAATATATAACCTAACCCAACAAGTTATTAGCGATGAAATCGAATATTATTGCATATAATTATATGTGATCAATAACGGCAAAAAGACATCATCACTTTTAGAGAAGTGCTACACATTTTAATTTTTTTTTTCAAAATTTGGTTCTCAAATGACGTGTCACAATCTCATGTGATAACACATTATTGAGTGACTTTCAAATGGCCACCCACCACTCACTGTATATATGGCCGATAATTAAACGTACATGCAATTAAACACAAATATTATATATATATATATATATATATATATATATATATATATATTGTTTTTGAAAATAGGAAAATTTAAATAATAATAATAATAAGTTAATAAGCTTGGTGTACACGTGAAGAGCAGTTTATTTGTAATCAGGGACAACTGGACGAGCAGTTGTCAAGTTTTTAGAATGTTGAGTACGAGGAGGCGAGCTCTAGGGATAGCATAAATAATCAAACTTGGTGGAGTGGTAGCTAGATGAATCGACATGCACCCTCAGGTCTTATCTTCCAAAGGCATTTACTGCAATGCTTAATTATGGTCTCTACGATCGTCATAGATGTCAAACCAGTGGACTTTATTTTTCAACCAAAATTTGCAGAAGTAGAGCGTTGTCCCCCAAAAGTTTGGTCGGAACTGGAAGGAGAAAGTTCCGTTAAAATGGATTAAACGGGCACCAACATCAACGTCCCGTGATTTACAATGAACGGAAGATCCATGCCATGACCTAAATCGTTACGAATTTCTACGCGCGCTTCTGTACGTTCCCCAAAACCCTGTTTTGCAAGTCCTGCAACAATATTAAACCCAGATATAGACAATATTAGGAGCAACATTACATTACTGCAGCTGAAGGAGATCATGTTGTTTGTTTGCATACTATAGAAGAGAAATCCAAGTGACTTTCAAATGCTTTCAATGCATTGTATATACAGTGGTAAAAATTACTTAACAAAAATTAGGTTTACACTCGCTAATTTAATACATGTCACAATATATAACAAATACGCGCTTTTAAGCGTAAATAATTTTGTTGTAATCTGTTTCTTATTTAGACAACGTACTTCTATCTTTTGGACCTTGGGTTAAACGTGCTCTTAATTCTTACATTTTTACCCATTTGATCGAATTAATTTAACTAAATGGATACGTGGTTAAACTAACTTATGCACAATTAATCTAAACAAGAACTGTAATTTAGTACAATGAAGACATTCATGCATGTTCAAGAGAGTTATTGAATATCAATTTTTATGTTTTAAAGGTCTAAACTGTACGTGTGTGGATAGAATAGGATCACCTATTATAGCTAGAGGACCAAAAATACCTCAAATGCAATATTATTAAGTTTTTGGACGACCATAATTGATTGGAATCCTCTCTATAATTAATTTCAAGTGAAATAAAGATGAATAATTTCATAATTTAAATTACATTTTACAAATATAATAAGGTATATATTGACATATTGACATTTTGTCACATGGCTTATACGTCATTTAGAAATTTAAATAACACGACAATATGTAGTATGTACAATATTGTTAGATGAAACTTAAAAGTCATAACCCCCTACATATGATCAAAATAAAGACTCTCTTTCGTAGATGGATTTCGAATGGAACAAATAATATTCTTTTTACTCAAGTCAACATCCACTATCGTCGATGTCAACATCCACTATCGTCGATATTTTATTTTGTTTCACTGTTGCTCCATTTAAAATTTATAAATAACGTAATAATATATTTATCCTGTCAAATAGTGGCACATTACTAAATTTAGTGACGTGTGAAAAGAAGGCACGCCAATAAATTTAGTGACATTTCAAAATATGACACGTCACTAAATCTTTCAAAAATTGATTTTTATTTTTATTTTTATTTTTTGCTTTCCTGTATATATTTTTTAAATTTTTGGTAGTTAACCTGTTAGACAATTTACATTTCTATCAATTCATACAATCACAACGTACAATTTACATTTTCATCGATGCTCAACAATCACAACAATTTACATTTTCATTGATTATCAACAATCACAACTATTCAAAATCAAAACACTAATTTCAACAAACATACAATCAATCTATGTTATATATATGAATAGAGTATACAAATTATAAAACACAATCTATATAAAGCATCTCCACTGTCGAGGGCTTGGGAACCCTCAAACAGTTTGGGAACTTCGCCAGATGGTGAAGAATAAGCATCCCCACCTTCTTTTTCTGATGGAAACTAAGGTGTCTAATAGCTATTTACAAAAGTTGAGGCTTGTTTTGGGTTACTTTATATGGACCCAGTGGGTAGAAGTGGAGGCCTTGCTCTTTTGCGGAAGGAGTTTCGCTTGGTTGAATTTGTAACGATCCACCCTCAATGACACAATACTGTCTGCTTTTGGCTCCCCATATCAGACTTCCCAGGAGGTCACCCATCCTGAGATTGCTCTCGCAGCGGCTCGCTTAACTGCGGAGTTCTGATAGGTTCATTGCCATCACGGCTTTGAAACGCGTTGTGTCATAAATGATGCATTTATACATATAAGCACATCCATTCCCAGGCGATGTGGGATGTCACAATCACCCCCTCTTAAGACCCAGCATCCTCGCTGGCGACCCTCATGGGATCACCCCACTCTTGGCATCCTAGCGAGTGCCCGCCGGCGACTCTCATGGGCTTGTGCACGCTCCCACCATCTCAGGCTAGACAATGGCTCTGATACCATTTGTAACGATCCACCCTCAATGACACAATATTGTCTACTTTTGGCTCCCCATATCAGACTTCCCAGGAGGTCACCCATATTGGGATTGCTCTCGCAGCGGCTCGCTTAACTGCGGAGTTCTGATAGGTTCATTGTCATCACGGCTTTAAAACACGTTGTGTCATAAATGGTGCATTTATACATATAAGCACATCCATTCCCAGGCGATGTGGGATGTCACAAATTACTGAGCTACTCGCGTAGACATATATCGGTGTCTATTAGAAACATGAGTTCAGAGGTTCCTTGGAAATTCACTGGGTTTTATGGGCATCTTGACCCAGCTCAGAGGGAAGATTCCTGTAAGTTACTTAGATTTCTAAAGAGGGCTTCTCCTTTACCCTGGCTTTGTATGGGAGACTTCAACGAGATCATGGATAACTCCGAGAAGGTGGGGGGCAATCCTAGATCTGCGAACAGATGGAGGGATTCCGAGAGGTTATCTAGCAGTGCAATTTGGGAGATTTGGGTTTTAAGGGCCTGAAATTCACTTGGAGCAACAAACGGGAGAAAAGGGGGTCTTTGTAAAGGAAAGGCTGGACAGAGGCCTGGCTTCTCCAGAATGGTGCGCTTTATTCCCTTCTACAGGGATTGAGGTGGATGCAATTTCCTGCTCTGATCACCATCTTCTTTGGCTTAGGATGGATCAAAGTACCCGTCGATCTCATAAGATTTTTTGGTTTGAGGCAAGTTGGAATTTGGTAGAGGATTGTGAGGATTTAATTCGTCAGACCTGGGCAGAGGAAGTCAATGGTTCGAACCGGGTGGATACCTTGCGGAAAAAACTCATGAACTGCCAGCGGGCTTTGGTGGGATGGAGCTCTAATAGACCGGGACCTGAACATCTTCAGCTGAAGCTCTTATACAAGAGACTGGGACAGTTGCAGAAGAGTGAAAATTTGGCCATTCTGGAGCAAATTTCGCAGCTTCAAGGGGAGATTAATAAATTGCTTGAAATTGAGGATCTTAAATGGAAACAACAGGTGAAGAGGAATTGGTATAAATTGGGGGATAGGAATACCCAATTCTTTCATGCTTGGGCTAATCAGCGAAGAAGACAAAATCACATAGGGTCCATTGCAGATTTGGAGGCTAGAATCTGGACCCAACAACAAGATATTGGGAGGGCTTTCACCCATTTTTACCAAAATCTTTTTACCTTTGTTGGTGATGCTTCTATAGAGGACTGTATTTCCTCAGTTCAAGTTCGTGTTCCCCCTTGTATGAATGAGATGCTGACTGAGGTGTTCACCTCGGAAGAAGTCAACCAAGCTTTAGCCCAAATGCATCCTTTGAAATCGTCGGGTCCAGATGGTTTTGGAGGCTGCTTTTTCCAAAAGCATTGGCTCGTGGTGGGTGATGAGGTGAGGCAGTCGGTTCTGGATATCCTCAACCACGAATCTTTTGACCCTGGTATTAATTCTACTTTTATCACTTTGGTTCCTAAAAAGGCCTCAGCTTCTACTGTGAATGATTTCCGCCCTATCAGTTTAAGTAATGTCAATTATAAATTGATTGCGAAGGTTCTAGCCAACAGATTTAAAAAGGTGTTGCCGGTCCTTATCTCCCCTGCCCAAAGTGCATTTGTTCCAGGTAGACTTATAACTGATAATGTGCTTGTTGCTTATGAAGCACTCCATTCGATGACTTTTCAGATGAGGGGTAGACAGGGTTACATGGCAATTAAACTGGATATGAGTAAGGCCTACGACAGAGTGGAATAGAGCTTTCTTGAAGCTATGATGCGCACCATGGGCTTTGCAGAGAGATGGATTAGGCTCATCATGCGTTGTGTTAGTTCAGTGACCTATTTGGTGTTGGTCAACGGAGTCCCTTACGGAAATATCTCCCCCTCTAGAGGTCATAGACAAGGGGATCCCCTTTCTTCCTATCTTTTCCTAGTGGTGGTTGAGGGTTTAAGTTCATTGCTTGTTCGGGCAGAACAAGAGGGAAAGCTCACGGGAGTGCCTACTTCAAGGGGGGTGTTCGCCTAACCATTTATTCTTCGCAGACAATAGCCTTCTCTTCTGCAGGGCTAACTTTAATGAGTGGGGAAACCTTCTGAAGGTGTTGGAGGTGTATGAAGCTGCCTCGGGTCAGAAGCTTAACGCTGATAAGACCTCTATTTTCTTCAGCAGAAACACTGGTGCGAATTTTAAGACTCTTATTTCCTCGTATGTTGGTGTTGCCTCTTTTTTGTGTTATAAGAAGTATCTGGGGTTGCCTGCCTTAGTGGGTCGGTCAAAGATGAAAACCTTTGAGGGAATTCAAAGCTGGGTGCGAAAAAAGGTGGATGGTTGGATGAAAAAATTCCTGTCCCTGGCAGGGAAGGAGATCCTGATCAAGGCCATAGTCCAAGCCATCCCGATGTACAGTATGAGCGTCTTCCAGTTGCCAAAAAAACTGTGTTCGAACCTCAATTCTATCATGTGTCGGTTTTGGTGGGGGCATTCAGCGGGTGCAAAAGGTATGGCTTGGAGGAGTTGGGGCCGACTGGGGGTCCCAAAGAGGAAAGGTAGTATGGGCTTTAGAGATTTGGAGATTTTTAACCGCAAAGCAAGGGTGGAGATTGCTAAAATTCCCAAAGTCCTTGGTTGCTAGAGTAATGAGGGCTAAATACTATCCGGAGGGAGATTTCTTGGCGGCTCAATTAGGGCGTCGCCCATCTTACGCTTGGAGGAGCATTTTTCAAGCTAGACGGGTGGTGGAGGAAGGGATGGTATGAAGGGTGGGAAATGGCGAATGTGTGCTGATATGGAGAGTCAAGTGGCTCTCGCCCCCTTTTTCCACTTTGTATCACTCCTCTCATCACTGTTTGGAGGCTAACTCTAAAGTGAGTGCTCTAATTGACAGAACCTCAAGGTGGTGGAATATTCACCTTTTGCAAAAAAAAATTTAATGCAGATGAGTTTGCTTGAATTTGCAGTATTAGTCCTAGCCCCTCTCAAGCTCCTGATATTATGATTTGGAATGGCACTTCTCATGGCTAGTTCTCAGTTAGAAGTGCTTATTTCTTGGAGCAGACTTGGCGAAACCAATCCTTGGGTGAGAGTTCTGGTGCTAGTGAAGAGGAAGGGTTTTGGCAGAAGCTTTGGAGAATGCAAGCTCCGGCAGTGGTTAAGAATTTTTTATGGAAAGCGAGCAATGACCTCCTCCCAACTAAGGCGAATCTGTTCAAAAAACATGTAGTCCCTGAGCCTAGATGTCATATTTGCTTGCAGGAAAGGGAGGATACCTACCACAGCCTCTGGAGGTGCAAATTGACTATGGCTGTGTGGTAGGAATGTGGGAAGAAAATCCAAAAGATGGCTCTTGGGCAAGTTGATGGGAAGGGGTTGCTGCATTATCTGATGAGGAATTTGAACGGTGAGGAGTTGCTGATGGCTAGGGGTGTAAACGAGTCGATCCTGAGCGGGTATTGCCTGTTCGGGCTTGGCTCTTTTAACAAACAGTAAAGCTCGAACTCGACATGAGCTGAAAAATCTTGTGCGAGCTTAGCTCGAGTAGGAAAAACTATTGTCCGAACTCGAGCTCGAGCTTGGCCATTTTGGTCGATCCCGATCCTGAGCTCAAGTACTCAGCTCGAGCTTGGCCCGTATCATAATTCAAATTATTGTCTTTAACAAAAAAAAAAAAAAAAAAAATTAAACCACAAAATTTAAAATAATGTGCACCTGCACATATTAGGATTTTACAATAAGTCAAACAATAAGACAATTGCCAATGAGTCTATAATCTGAATTACAATTATCTATGAATCTATAATAAGTAATTAAATATGGTCAAATTAATCATTATGAATTTATGACTCATAAATCATAATTCATAACTACCTACTAATAATACTAATGTTATATGATTATGCGATCTAAGTATTATCATATGATAACATATTTAACATATTAACATAATTTAACAACCCGTATGATCTTAAATCTTAAATCTTAGATCTCAGATCACATGATGTAATGATTATTAAGTATTTAATGATAATACTCATAGCATATAATAAAATGATTGCATATTTTATATTTACATGTCATATGTCACAATGTTATATTATTATATGATCATATAAGCATATAATCTTATTATATTACATGAATAATATGATTAAGTATACAGATTGTCATTATATCATATGACTAATAATTAATTATTGATATTATTCAATTTTATTATTTTATATACCTATAACCAATAAATTATAACCAATTAATACATACTAACTAATAACTATTTTTATTTGGTACTTAATTTATGCTTACATATAGTATATTATTTATTAATATAGTATATTATAAAATTAGTTACATATATATACGAGTCGAGTCTTAATAAACGAGTCGATCCTTATACGAGCGGGGTTCACGAGTTTTAATCGAGTCGAGTTTATACGAGTTTGCATCGTTTAATAATCGAGTTTGATTTCGTATTCACGAGTAGCTAATTTAATAATCGATTCGAGTATGAGTTGAGTTTATTCGAGCCGATTTCAAGTAAGCTCACGAGTAGCTCAACTCGTTTACACCCCTACTGATGGCCATGGTGGTGCTACGACTTATTTGGTTGAGAAGAAATACTTTTGTTTTTGACAGGGAGTTCTCTCCTCCAGGTAGTGTAGTTGTTGAAGCTCAAAGAGTGGTGAGGGAGTACTCTTTAGCAGTGTCAACCAATGATGTGTATCAGGACTCCCCCCCCCGGCGGGGGGCAGCCTGTGTCGTGGTTGCCTCCCCCTTTGGCACTATTAAGATCAATTGAGCTGCTTTCCTCAACATTGCAGAAAAGAGGACTGGCATTGAAGTGCTGATTTTTTTTTTTTTTGAACAAATAACATGTGCTATTTAGGATCTGAATGCCCGAAGGCTACATCGTGAGTAATGAGTGACATATCCCCCCACATACTCTTAAGTCAGAAAAATCTGACTTAAAAAACAATTACATATGTAGAATCTCAAATTTCACTAAAATTACAATCAGCCCCTAAACAAAGAAAATTCTAGTAAAACTTGAGCCACACATAGGCAACTGTACCTATTGATACACAACACAACTAGTAGAAAAATACAATCCAAAAATGTCAGAAGAAGCACTGCCTTCGCCGGAGACCGGTGCGTGTACAACACGCGCCTCCCCGGAAACCGCCAGCCAACAGATCAACCCACCTAGAGACCGACCGTCGCCATTGCGCGGCGAAAAAACGTCGGAACAAGACCTCCACGCGCCGGTAGAAGAGAGAACTTCACTGGCGTGTGACAATCACGCGCCGGCCACCAGTAATCCCGACAGCCGAAAACGACGGCGGCAGAACAAGGAAACGCCGGTGAACCCATCTGAGCGGCGCGTGTCTCTAGAAAGCCGATGGTTAGCCGTAGATCTAGCATCAAAATTTGAAACAATTTAGACACAAAAACGCTTCACCGGCGAGACAAAACAAAGACAAGAACACCCCGCCGGACGTCTCGGAAAGGACCTCCTGCCAGAGAACAAGAAGAACAGAAAAGAAAAACAAAAACAAACACAAATAACACTAAAACTCCAGAGTCCAAAGGACTCGGAGAACAAAACTCCACAGCCTAAAAGACTGGGAGAACGACAACCATCCCCATGGTAAACACCATGGAGGAAGCAAAAGATTCCACCGGGGAAGGGAGGCTTAGAAGCCCCCTTCCCGGCGATCAACAGCCTGAGACTTAGTTTTGCAAACAGAGAGAGTGAGATTGCTTGGCCAAACTGGCCAGCTCCCAATGTTTAGATGATGTATGGATGGGGATTTGTCCTCCTATGATTTGGAATGTACTCTTCGCAAAGAAAGTTTCTTTGTTTTAATAAATGAAATTTCCTCTTTTTTTTTTTTTTAAAAAAAAAAAAGCAAATTATTGCCTTTTTATTTTTTTGTAACCTTTATAGAATCTTATGTATGTATATACCGTAATTAGTTATTTATTTCTTATAGTCTATTATTCTGTCTTGCGTAATAGGCCATGATGATAGTGAGTGTGTTTGGTAAGTGATTGTGAATTGGAATATTTATTTGAATAGTAGTAAGAAATGATTGATGTGATATAAAATTTGAGAATGTTTTATAGGAAAGTAAAAAAGTTTTGTTTTGTAGTAGATTTTTTTGGTTGAATAATAATAAAAAATTATTGATGTGATGTAAAAAGTGTAAAAAAGTAAGAATGTTTTTGATTTGATATTTTTGGGAGAAGTAAAATGAAAATGAAAATTGTTTGGATGAGTTACCAAACAGGTTCAGTATTTTTAAGCATCCGGTTCTGGAGTTCAGTTACTGAACAAGGCATTATTTTTATTTGATATATATATATATATGCAGCAGTGCAGCTACTAGAAAATAGAAAATAGAAAAAAATAAAATAAAAATTGACCGTATCTACCCAAATCAGTAGAAGTAAAAGTTCTCGGTGTGTAATCACATCCATCTAGGGCCTTTCAGTAAAAGATGACTCACAGTTTAGCACTTGGCAGAATTCGAAGCATTGAAAGTAAAAGTAGACAGGCAGGGTAGAATCACATCACCTCGGGTCTTTAAATTTAATATTTTTTGGAATAATGTAAAATTTTAAAATAAACAGTGATTTCAGTGATTTTACTGATTTCAGTATTTCACTCCTTTAGTCTTTTCCGTCGTTGTAAAATAATTATGACACTTAGGCAGCGTTGTACACAGGCTTTGTTTGTTAAGCTAAGGGACAATATAGAATACTGCTGATTACTATTTATATATTTTTTATCTTATTTTTACATTTTTTAATAATAATTAATATTTTTATTTTTTTTTACTTTTTATATCACATTAATAATATTTTATTACTATTTAAATAAAAAAATTTACTACAATATAATTTTTTTTTTGTTATTTTTTTATATAAATTATTTTTATTTAATATCACATTATCACTTTTTACTAATTTTAAAACTAACAATTCAATATTCTATTTTTTGCTAAACAAGCCCATAGTTGTAGATGCATAATTGCTGGAATAGTAATGCTACCCACTTGGCACTCTCACATTCACATTTTTTTGACATGGCTTTTTAAAATTACAAATTCAACCATAATTGTAAAGCCCAAGTAAGAGAAGGTCATAAGAAAAGTATAAGAATGGGAGATGGGAATGCTTCATTTATTCCTTATATATATATTTTGTTATTATTTTATTTTTAAAAATTATTTATTCAATATGTAGAATCGATGTGAATTCTTCATTTGAACTCTATAAATTTAATATTAATTTTCAAAAATGAAATAACAAAAGAAAAACTGGACATGACGCATAACACATTTCTGTCTCTATTAAAAATTGCAACCTTGCTTATCGTGCACATTAAGTTTTGACAGTTAACAAAACTCTTTTCCAAGAATGCTATAATTGAGGTGATATGAAAAGACAATACTAGAATGCTATAATTGAGGTGATATGAAAAGACAATACTCTGACTACGCATGCCTTCCGATCTCTCTTTTGATATGAAAACACATTTTGGCTCATAAAGCACATGCGCTGGGAAAACAAAACACACTGCCCAATGCAAGGTGATGTGCGAAAAGAGGACAACACACAAGAAGTAAAGCGCACAACAGTAGTATTAACAAAAGAAAATTGTTTTTCTTCTTGGCATAATCATGCTCCTGTCTATGGTATACTGGTATAGCGAAGGGTAAGTGAAAGATGGAATATTTGTTTGAACAAAGTAAGAAGTGATTAATATGTTATAAAATTTAACTATATTTTGCAGAAAAGTGTAAAAGTTTTGTTCATGGTATACTGGTAGCACATCCTCCATGCTCCTTTCTCCACTGGCCAACCTCATAACCGCCAAATTGTGCAACTTTTAACTGGTGAGATCCCAGCTTTGTTCATATTTCGTTATATAGAATTTCCTCAGCCTGTAGTATACCAAAAAATTTGGCGGTCATGATAAAATTCCGTTGTTTGATAAAATTTCAGTGTTTTTCAGTTTTAAGTACCGGTACAAGGAGCGCAACCTACCGGAAAAACAAGGTTGTCCTGCAGCATGCTCACACCGAAATCATATTCGGGTATATTTTTCAGTCCTGTAAAGTATATTTACATCTAATTATAATTAAATCATTTAAGATCATAACTTTTCTAATGATTAATGTATTAAAACTTGCTTGACTAAGACAATTACCTTGCTTGTAATTCTGCAATACCACGTCCCATTCATCATACCCTCTGATTCGTCCGTACCTCGTTGTAATCTAAGTGAAACAAACAAAATAATCAAACTTCTTATCCTAGTGAACATACTTGCAAAAAATAAAAATAAAAAAACCTTATCATATTGAAGAAATTGACATAGAAGCCCACCTTTAACTGAAGAGATACATCGTCGAAATCGAAATTGCCCAAATCCAATTGGGTTGCAGGATATTTCACTCTCGCCAAAGGCTCAAGAAGTTGTTTTTTTTGGCAATTTTCGTTGTTCCAAAGTTGGAAGACCAGTCGTGCACGTAGCTGCTGATTCTAATACAACATTGAGGAAGGTCCAAATTTTTATAGTAATTGTCATATAAAAACTGAATATCTTTTAAGAAATATGTTATTAGCTACCTACAGTATTTGAGTCTTTTGAAATATTTACCTTGTAAGCTACTTGATAAACCATTTGGTTTAGGACATCAAAACCATGCAACATTTCGTATAACCTAATTGTATCCAAATAATAGGTTATTCTACCAGCAGTCAAATGTAAAGATCATTAAAGAATTCGAGTTGCTTACATCATGTCCGAATATGTAGTCTTCATAATGTTGTATTTCACTGTCGCTGAATTTAAATTTTAAATATGTTAAATAAATTGTTTATATTTACAAAAACAAATCTCATGTTAAATAAGATAGTACCTTCAAGCTGCTCCACCAGTGCATCCACATTATAGATCTCAACATAAAAGCATTTAAGATACTTTTGCCCCATCAAGTATGCCAATTCTAATGGGAAAACAGAAAAGAATAGTAGAAGAATTGTCGGTGTCAGTTATAACTTTTTAGATATTCTATAAATGGAGTTTCAAAAGTAAATAGAATCATACCAGCTCTCCATTCTGCCATGTTTTCCACATTGTTGGTCGTATGTTGATTAACCTCTGACATTGGCACTTTCACGTCGTAGACATGGCGTGCAGCCAGCTTCTTTCCAATGATCGGAAATAGACCCATGTCATTAGTAAGGATGCCTTTCAACCCATGTGGAATGGCATTAGTCATGTATATCCTCTCGCCGTTCATATGAACATCTTGCAAATGTTCATAGTCCCTTGAATCCGGCCAACGACTCTGTTTTAAAATTCTTGCATACTTAGCAATATAATCTGCCGCCATGTTTGCTTGACGGGGAACATATCCTAGTGGCCAATGAGTCTTCTGCAACACGGCTCTCGAGTAAGAGATGTAGTCTCTTGTGTTCTTATCAATTATATTCTTAGAACAAGCCTCTCTAAAATAAATGTCATTATGGATCAGTTGCTCCACAGTCTTGGCGTCTGTTTGAAATGAGACATTATCAAACTTTTTAGCCAAGCAAATTTGAATTCCTCTCATTGCTCCCAGAACTTCCACCGGAAGAATGTCTGCGCTTCTCATGAAAGCCCATCCTAGTTCAACGCTTGAGGAGATCATTGGAAAGAAGCTGGCTGCACGCCATGTCTACGACGTGGCTTCATTGACCCATCAACATTGATGGCATATTTGACTTGTCCTGCTTGCCACTTTGTATGCTATGGTATGACAACCGGTGCTGCATATATTGGAAAGAAATCTAATTAGCACTTTCTTTTTTTTTGTAAAGATTAAATATAGATGTCTTGTGTTTTCAAGCTATTTACTGTGTATTTGTTCTATACAAATGCATAAACTTCTTTCATTGAGGAATCCTCGTCCTGTGAAGTATTTTGACAATATGATATTTGCTACCCTCTCAATCTACAAAATGTGTTTAACTGATTAGTAAATGAAATCGAGTAAACATTAAGAATTTAAAAGTTAACAGTAAAACATTTGTTACCGTCATCTTGTGATATATGTTTGAATCCACTCACTTTGAACCTTGCTATTCCTGGTCTTCAAAATAATAAAATGTTATATATCAGTTTCAATAACTAACAGAAAATATAAAGTACTTATCAAAAAAATAACTAACATAAAATTTTCTTTTAATCAATAAAGAATTAGAATAGATTTGTTAGCACTACTAAGTTGCATGTGAGATAGAATTGCTTGAAAAAAGGAGTTCTGTCTATGAAATTTGAAATTGATAGAGTGTGTTATGGATTGGATTCAAGCAGGGATGGATTTATCATTGAAGTACTTCTCTGGAAATAGGACTATGATATAGCTAATATTGAATATAGCAATGCGGAGCAGATTCCTGGTCTGTTTGGTTGAACACAAAGTGATCAAAGTATTTGATAATTTGAGTCATTTATACACACACCGACGCTTTATTAATCATTATCCTGGCCTCAAAGCTTTTGAGCCTGTTTGGTTGCTGTTTTGAAAACAGGTTTTCTGTTTTCGAAACAGCAAAACAGGTTTTACTTATGTAGAAACAAAAAAACTGAAAAACACGAAAATAGAAAACAATGATTTGGATTAAACCCTCAATTCTGATAACACAACTTTTTATTTGTAATGTTAACCGTGTTTATCATATTCAAATAGTATCCCAAGTAGTGTCACAGAGAAATTTGTTTTGAGGTTATGTGATTGGTTTCTGCTCATGGCTTCTCTCAATTTTGCACTAGCTATTATGTTGGAGTGCTTCATTTTTCTGTGTACAGCATTATGTCCTAATGGTTGGGATATGCAAACACAAACACTGGCATCTTATTATGTGTTTTGACATGATCAATTTCATCCCAATTTCCTGAATTTTTCCAAACACATTTTTCCTGGCATTCATAACATCTAGCAGTAAAAAAACAGTAACAAAAATCACTCCACTCCTAAAAATCAAAAGGATAACACAAGAATCATGTCTTAACGCAAGTAACAAAAATCACTCCACTCAATTTTATAGCTTGCTCTGCTTTGGAAACTGTTCTTGACCACTGCATTATGTTTTCAAAATAATTATCGGAACAACCAAACACTTTTTTAATGAGCTCAGCTGTAAATTCAGAGAAATAGAGACTAGAAAACAGAAACAAACTCAATTCTCATCCAATGCGTCCAATGCAATTGTTCGTTGATAAATTAGAAACTGTTTTGAAAATTGTTCTTAATCACTATTTTATGTTTTCAAAATAATTTTCGGAACAGCCAAACACTTTTTTTAATGAACTCAGCAAGAAAATTGTTTGTAGTTATAAGCCGGAAAATGTAGATAACAGTATTTGACTATAACGAGCTTTGCTTGTTCATTCTTTCAAACACATACCGTGCCTATTCAAAAGTTGTCCAATCAAACATAAAGATCAACTCCAATTGCCAGAAATGAATTTTGATTCCAATTACTCAATCCGTCAACTTATATGCAAGTATTGATCCTCAAAAATTAAGAAATAACTCAGCTGTAAATTAAGAGAGAAATAAATTAAGAGAGAAATAGAAACTACAAAAACAGCATCAAACTCAAGTCCCATTCAATGAACAGTTGTTCCTAGTTATATGCCAGAAAATGGTTATTACAACATTGATTATATTCCCATTTAATGACCAGTTGTTCCTAGTTATAAGCCAGAAAATGATTATTACAATATTGATTACCAGAAGAAGCGAGTCCTGCCCAGTGATTTCAGCTGCAGCTTCCTTAACTCTCTATGCAATCAACTGAGGAAAAACAACGAGGTTTAAACAATTGGCATGTCTAGAAAGCAATTGTTTACATAGATTTCTTAGCTTACCACGGTTTCAATGCTTTCACAGAAGAATTAGGAATCGGAGGAGAAAGAGGGATTTGTTAAAGAACGTTTTCTTTAAATATTTGAGCTAGTGTTACCGTGCGCGGGAGGCGAATGAATTGGGTCCTATTGTAGATGGAGGACACCTGCCAAAGGAGTTTGTTAAATTGGCCCCCACTCCCCTGAGTTCATTAGGCTTAAAAAGGCCTGGGCATTGTTAGCAAACCAGGTCTTGAGCCAATCAGCCTAGGACATTACAGTTCGCTCTGATCCCTAGGCCCACCCCTATTAACAATTTTGTGGCCTTTGGCTGGCTCCATCTAATGACTCTTAACCTCACCCTATCCTTCAAATATAAATTCTACATTGTTTGAATGTGCAATTGAATAAATTTGGTGATTTTCTTTAGATCAAATCAAAACCTGGCTCATAATGGTCTACGATCAATCCTTCTAATAAACACACTAAGATGCAGAATGCTCAAGGCACTAAAATCTGAATTCAATATCAATGAGAAATCCTAAGTACGCATGTTGTAGCAATCTTAAACTTCTACAAAATTCGAACTTCTCTAGTCTCCCGATAGATTTTCTTTAGGGTAAAATCAAAATCTGGCTCATAATTTACTTAAAAAAAAATGAAACAAAAAAGAAGAAAAAAAAATCTGGCCAGCAAGAAGACAAAAATGCCCTTACAATTTTTTCAATAAAACCAAAATACCATAAATTCTAAAAAAAAAAATAATTTCTTGAAAAAAAAAAAAAAAAAAAAGGAGAAAGAAGATAAAACTGTGCCCTGTGCAAATAAAAAAAGATAAGCTAACCTGGAGTTACTCCGTGCAACGCCGTTTCTTGGGGACAATGATCATCTCCAGTTCAGAGGAACCTCTCCGGTTTAGAGGAATTGGAGAGGAGCCAGTCAATTATAATCAATACCCCTAGTTATAATTAACTGGCTCTTCTTCAGTTGAAAATCAACTAGAGAGAATTCTGCTGCGTTTCTTGGGTCGTGGCTATGATTGACATTTATCAACTCATCAAAAGATCCAATCAACCTATAATTAAAGTATCACCATAGCTTATACTTACTATAGAGACAGTAGAAACTAATGAATTGCAAAATGAAAGATAATTCACGGTCATTCCTCATAAATTTTACTAATACCATGGACAAAAGACATCTAAAATTATGTCGAAGTATACACACATTCCATCCATAAAAATAAAGTGAAATAAAATAAAATAAAAGTAACGGTCTAAAGTGAGGTCACTTTGTTCAAAATCAGGTAAGTGCACGAGACATTTGGGAGAGAAAAAAGTTAAAAATCAAATTACTATCACCTTTCCCATGATTAACACAAATTACCAGTCCAAGAGAATCCTAAAGCAACTTCTTGGTTATAGATGGCAAATTTCACTGTCACGTTAATGTCATGTTAAAGAGTGTGTACGTGAGAGTGTGTGTAGCACTAAGTTGATGATCCCGCAAGTATTGTAAGTATGAAAAAGGAAGTACATGACAAGTAGAGACAATGGGTGGACAACCCAAACAAGAGCTATCCACATCCAAAAATCCATGTAGCAATGGTTATTGTAAGTTATTCGTTAATAAACAAATAGAGATTATGTTAGTTAAAACTTTTGTTTTTTTTTTCAAAATAAAAAAAAAATTAACAAATAATTTAAACATAAAACACATTTATTTTTATTTATTTATTATTTATTATCTTTTTTAACAGTATTCACCGTTATGTCACATTAGACCACTTTTTCAAACCTAAAACATAAAAATAGCCTCCACAACATATGAGCAAACAGAGCCAAAATTTTCAATGCCACTCAAGGAGCCTATCTCTAACTTGTGAAACACAATTAAAATATCTATTCGCAAGAAATCACTAAACAAAAACCAAAACAAAATACAGCAAATATCACAAAAAACAAAACTAAATACATGCATAACTTACATCACATTTACGTGTCCAAATACTTGCACTGAATCAGTGGCTCTGAAGTCCTTGGAGTTCATCCTTTATCATCAGGGACCCAGAACCTAAGAGTTCTTCCAACCCCTTGATCTTTCATGCTGTCTTTCGTTGAGCTTTTGTCTTCCCTTGATATGGTTGGCGTCTTGATTTTATTAAAATAAAAACAAAAATTGCCTTTATGGTCTATATCTAGGAAAAAGAATTAATTTTGCTAAATCACAACTGGTATGTTTAAATTACATTTGTGACTTTAACTAATCAAGTATATCTATTCCTATTAAATAATGGGAAAAATAGCATTTAGTACCTAAGTATTCATGTAATTTCAATTTAGTGCTTAGGTTTTCAATGTTGACAATTACATCATTTGGTTCTTTTCAAGTAGATCACTTTGTTAACCTACCATTCAATTTATTAAGCATATGTTATGTCAAACCAATCAATTAATATTACTTATGTATCCATTGTACATGCTACGTGACATAGTTACATTAAATTACACTTATTACTCTAATTTTTTTTTTTTTTAACAAAAAAAAAAGGTGTCTAGCAAAGGGTGGCCGACCACCACTAACCGATGACGGTGCAGGCCCTCACCAAATGAAGGGTGGACAGCCCTCGCATGTGAGGGGCAATGTCCATTCACAAAGGGGTGGCCACCCCTCATTCTCCTCTCACCACAAAGGGGTTAAAGTCAATGTGGGTGGCCTGCCCTCAAAGAGGGATTACCTTAATATTGTCCTCGAGATCCATGAGGACGGCATGTGGGACGAAGCGGGTGCAGTTGGCCTCTATGTAGTAGACATTGAGACACACTCCACCTCCCAGAACCTTTCCTCGATATGGTTTTTGCATTGCCCTCACCGAATGTGAAGGATCTCCAAATTTTTGTTAGTGCAAGTGTCAATAGAAGTTTTTAGAGTTTGGAGTTATGAAATAGGGGAGAGGTAGGCCGCCACTCAAAGAGAGGGATGGAAAAAACTCAATGAAAGGAACCTTGCCTCGATATGGTTTTAGAATTTGTACTCTCTGTGAGGGACAGTCTTCCCTAAAAAGGGGGTTACTATCATATCACTTTGAGGAACGTAAAAACAGAGTAAGGGATGTAGCAGCCGCAGTTGGTATTGTTGTCGTAAACATTTACGAGCCACAACCTCCTAGAACCTGGCCCCGATCTAGTTCTCGCATTGCACTTCATGAATGTGAAGGATATTCATATCCCTAACTTTCAATGTGCGAGTTTGGTTGGGAGTTCAAAGAGTTTGGAGTGTTGAAATGGGGAAAATGGAAAGCTACCCCTCAAAGAGAGGGTTGTTAGCCACTCGATGAGTAGAGGCAACCTCATTGTGAGGCATGTCACCCTTCACTGTAAAGGGGTTGCCGCCCCCTCGTCCAATTAGGGTATATTTATAAATTCAAATTAGTTGTGCTAATGTGGTCGCATCCAATTGTCCCCGCCCCTCATTCAATGTGAGATGATGACGTATCAAATGAGAACCACGTGACATTAGTTGTCTGATCTAATGTGGTACGCTATTAATTACTTGGATCGGACGGTGCGTTGACATAGAGACATTTAAAATCAAGAAAAAAAAAAAGGAATTTTAGTTGTCAAATTAAAAAACCAAAGGATTAATTAAAATTGGACAAAAAACATAAGAATTAAATTTTATTTTTGCCTTAAATTATTAAACAAAAAGATGAAATATCACCCGCCCCCTCCAAAATAAAAAACACACACACACACACACACACAAATTTGATCACATATCATGGCATTAAAAAGTAATCTTTACAGGTCCCATCATTTACGTTACGTCTAGTGTCTCAGTTCGTTCATGGCCCTGTTCTGTATCTTAGATTATCTTATAATATCAAATGCAGCTGATGTTTCATAGATAAAAATTATTATCATTCCTCTTTTGGTATTATATTTGAGAGAAGGAGAATGCATATATGAGTTCTATCTATATCACTATTGTTACAATTAAATTGTATGTCACCTTATAAGCCTATCATCCACATTCCCTTACTTTAAATTTAAAGTATATGCATATAGAGGTATATCATTGTGTATTAAGTTACTATACAAAAAAAAAAACACAAATCACCTAAAAAAGAAAACCAAATTCAAACATAACTTTCATTGAATTTCATACCGTTTGTGCTGCATCAAGACTCAAGCACTCAGGATTCACACCTAGGGTTCATCCTTCATCATCCATAACTTTTCGATTCTCTTCGTCTCTTTTGTTGTTAATTTGTTATGTTCGAATAGGGCAGACGGAAGAACCCTACTCGAATAGCAAATCCTCTCTTGCAAGTCCAATTATTATCCTTCCCTTCCATCCTGAACAAAAAATTGTCAGATCCGAACCCAACCCTTACTCTTACCCTTACCCTCAGAGGCTTGATCTACTGCCACCCGCCCGCGACGGCTCCTGCAAAAGGTTTCTAGAAACATAATATCACTATTTTCTTTCTCGGGAGAAAAGAAAAATATTCCAAGCAATAAAACCGATAACACTTACGATAATAATGATTGATCTGATAGGAAAACTCTGATATAATAAGATCTGACATCATCAGACAAATCATGGTCAAATCTGGTTTAAGCAGAACTGAAGAAGCGGTGCACGGTGGGGAGTTCCACTGAAAGACTGTGGCAGACCGGAGGGGGAAGGAGGCGCGTGAACCTCGTGAAAGTATGAGGCTTAGGGTTCCATCATGATGATTGAAGACAAGAAAAGGACTGTTGTCTGTTGTAGGTACTTGCTAACTCTTTGCGAACTTAGAAAGCCTCACGCTTCCACTTCCAACACGCCACGTGTCTGCCCTGACATGTAGACCCTATAATTTTTTTTAATTTTTTTTTCTATCTTTTAACTATTAAGGGTAAAAAATGCATGGATTTTTACCAATTCATTTTCTTCAACCTTTTAACTATTAAAGGGAAAAAAAATGCATGGATTTTTACGGCTCCGCCCAAGGGGACCGGTTTTTGCCCTTACCGCTTTTCCATGGCCTCCGCCGATTGGGTCCACGTATGACGTATTACGCCGTCGGCCGCCATCGGACTTCCCTGAACGCTCGTCAAACCTCCTTACCTTAGTGTAGACAGAAAGTAAGAGAGAGAATCTTCACAGAGTACAGCTATATACAAGTACTATCATATCATATCATATCATATCATATATATATATATATATAATAGAGGAATCAGTAAAGCAAGAGCTTATAATCACGACAAATGGCACTTAATTGTTTTGACAAGTGTCCCTCTTTATTATTAAACGTGCATTTAAGTTAGTTAAACTTTTTTTTTTTTTTTTTTTTTTTTAACAAAGCAAAACTCTTAAAAACGTTAAGCCACCTCATATGCATGCAGTTTAATTTTTTAAAACAAAATAAACTGTTGACAAGTGTCCCTCTTATTATTGGACGTGCATTTAAGTTGGTTAAACTTGGTGTAAAGTTGGTTAACCCACCTTATCATGCGTGTAGTTTTATTTTTAAAAACAAAATAACTGAATTTGAAGTCAAATACAAATGAAAAGGTGCAATCAGTTTTTTTTTTCTACTAAAAAACTGTATCTGAAAAATTGTTTGGAGGAAGACGCTATAACATTAAAAAAAGACAAGACTTCTTCCTCACTATTTCTCATGCTCCAAAGAACTTGCCACCTTATCAAACTTCCAACCCTTTACGCTGATTAAGTAAGTTTTCTATGCATGCTCAAAATTTCATTTTAAAATTTATTTTGTGGTTTATTTATTATAATTTTTGTGATTGGATATTAGAACCTTTTAACAAAATCCTTCTATTGCCTTGGAGTTCGTCTTCAAATCTGATCAACCAAATGGTTTTCTCTATGTAGATTTGTGGGAATCATACATATTTTATATATATATATTGATTTACGATTATATGATTTAATTTTTTTTATTTTTTCTCTTCTGTGTTTTGTAGTTGTATTTCGCTGAACCATGTGTAGTTAATATACAAAATTCATTGTTCTTTGTTGTTGTTGAGCATGAAGTTTTTCAAAGAGCTCTCTTTGGCTGTTGCGAAGACACAGGAAAACTGGAAAAGAAAAGAAAATAATAGTATAGAAAAAGAAAACCACTTTAACCCAAGTAATTTTCAAATGCAGAAAATTTGTTCTTGGCTTTCTTTTTTTTCTCTGATGAAAGTATATGTTTGGGTCAAGTTGCCTTTTCCTTTTCCTTTTTTTTTTTTTCTTTTTTTTTTTCCTTCTTCTTCTTACTGCAAGGCAAAGCTTTTCTTTATTTGTTTTCCGAGTTGTATCGGTTCTTGATTAAATTATATTGCAAGTATTTTTTTTATAAAGTGCAACGGTTTTCAATGGGTTCTTTTGATTTAGGTAACTTTGAGGGTGAGTATGGAGATGGATGTGGAAGAAGCGGAACATAAAGAAGTGCCAAAATGTGAATCTTAGGTTGTCCGTTTTATTTATTTTTTCTTCCTTATTTGATGTTATAATTTATATACAAAAAATACAGTTATTTTATATTATAGAGGTATAAAATCACAACCCTTTATAAAATTGTTCTCTGTACAAAATTCAAAACTATCTACTGTCATTTCGAGTTCGTCTTCAAATTTGATCAATCAAAAGGTTCTCGATCTCTCTGTAGATTATATTATAGGAGTATTTTTCCAGTTTCTGTTTATTGTCCGGTTTCATATTTTGTCCTTATTTTCTGTTCTAATTTATATATTATTTTTATTTTTGTTCTAAAAGTAGTTTTTTTTAATGTTATATATGCAAAGAATTGTCAAGAAACAGAATTTCTATTAGACATAACTTCTTTCTATACCTATGAGGCTTTGAAATTATTGTAATTGGAGAAAATATACAATAAAGGAAAAATAAAATTATTTTTATACTATATGTGTATTTTCATTTTTTTTCGTTTGTCATCTATTTTCATTTTTCGTCCTTATTTTATGTTCTAATTTATATATTATTGCTTATTTTGTGCTAAAAGTATTTTCTTTTTTTATGATATATATGTGAAGGACGGTGGTCGGGAAAATAAAATAATAAAAAAAAAATCTCATTTTGTCGGGACTTCTTTCTATACCTCTTAGTTTCATTGAAACCGAGAAAAATATACAAAAAATACAAATCTTACGTTTCAATTTTTTGTCCTTATTTTTTGTTATAAATGTAGTTTCTTTTACGTTATACATGCAATACATGTATATATACACTTTTAGAATGCTGTATGAGTTACACTTCATTCCATATTGCCCTCAATTTTAAAGGTAATAAGAAAACAATATTTATAAAAATGACTATATAATATTTGGCAAAAGGTTTCTTTTGTAAATATTGAATACAAGTTATAGCAATGATGTGAGTACACTATTTTATTCTTTGTTTTTGTGAATTCCTATATTATGACAGAAGCACATTTAATTTTAAAAAAAGTAATAAATAATTGAAGAATAATAAAATGTGTAGAAAAATAGCATAAGCAAGAGAGAGAAAATAACACAATGAATTACGGGTGGTTAAGTGTTAATTTTATTCATTATTTTTTTTTTTTGTTTTACACTATTTTGTGCATTACAATATTATGTAATTGTTCTCTTGAATTAAATTTAGTAAATGTAAATATTCAATACATGTGATTTCTTTTACTTAATTTGAAAATAATTTGCAATAAGAGTGCAATTTCTTAAATAATTTGAAGTCGTGTATTTATACTTTTTTTTAGTTTACGTCATTCAATTTTCATACGAAAAATTAAGCATAATATATAATTTTATGGTCAATAATTATAATTTGTAGTTGATTATGTACGCTGATAATTATATAAGCCCTCCATTTTATGTTTTGTGAGTTACAGTTAACTTGATATTGCCCTCCATTTTGAAGGTACCATGTATATAATAATAAGAAAACAATATTTATAATATTTCAATTCATGTTTGGTGATTTATAAATTGTTAATTATTCATTATTTGATTATGGCGAGTGTGCAATTTTCTTTAGTTAAAATATGTTTATTGTTAACAATATTTTCTTTTGGGTTTCTATTTTGGACTGTAGCATGGCAGACAAACATTATAAGAAAGATGAACGAGATCCCAACGGACGCTTACTCAGCCTGGTACGCTGGGCGTGTCGCGAGAGATATGAAGTCCTCCGTTTGCGTCCTTTCATGGTGAGGACTCCTAGCATCAGTCGTGGGAGGGGACGACGTGTTCAGGTACATCGAGAGGGGATATTAGACAGGGAATTCGCTCATGCGTGCGACTCTAATCCTAAGAGGGCAACATCACTAAGTTACTACCAACACTTGCATCAAACGCCTGAAGTTATTAATTTTCACCACATGGTTGATTTGGAGTATCAAGAAGAGACAAATGCACCACCGCCTGAGTCCTCCGACAATGAGGACGATCACGCTTGACATATTTCAATTTCTCTATTATAAATTCTCAAATTTCATGTTTATAGACTTGATAAATTTTATATAGCATTTTAATATAGATTATCCAGTTTGTAAATATTGAATACAAGTTATTCCAATTATGTGAGTGTACTATTTTGTTCTTTGCTTTTGTGAATTCTTATATATGTATAAAATGTCTATTGAATTAACATCTATAAAAATTGAATACATGTGATCTATTTTGCTTCCTTACGATTTTATTTACCATATACGTTTACGTATTTTTATTCTTATTCATAAGTTTTTATTTTGTTTTTAAAATTAAATGTAGCATTCTAAAAACTTTTTTTAAAACTATTTTGTATATTATTTATTACTTTCTAATTTGATTCTGATTCAGTTTTAATTAATAAAAACCCGCGCAAGACGTGGGTTACGTGCTAGTTACTATAAATCTTGAATAGAAAGAAGTAAACATCGCAGAAAGGATGAGAATTACCGGGAGACCATATACAATGGCAGGAACGAAGCCGGTGGCCTGGTGGGGGTAAGAATGAAGGCTGAACGAAAAAACCCTTGGTCTAGACAGACAAATCCACATAAAGAGAGAGAGAGAGAGAGAGAGAGAGAGAGAGAGAGATTAATCTTCACATACGGCTTCGTATCCTGTAAATCATGTATAGATCAACGACACATCACAGGGAGTAAGAGAATTCCCGGTGACCAATTCACCGAAAATAAAAAAATTACGGGTGACCATATACAATGGCAAAAACGAAGCTGTAGCCTGTCTGAAAAAAGGAAGGCCTGCAGGGAAAATACCCATGCCTGTATGGCTGTATGACAAAAACTAAGCTCGATTCATCTAGATTATGCGAACAACAACGAATTCTAAATATTGCCATTACTGCCTCCTTTTGCTTTTCTTTCTTTGTTCGTTCACACTTCACACCCCCTCTTTTTGGCAATCAGCTTTTCTTTTTTTTGTTCCTCTCTCTCCCTCGTTTCTCTTGGACATGAATCTCTCGCCTTTCAATGGGGGTAACGTTTGTTGTTTCTTCACAGGGGCTTTTGCTTTTTTAATTTTTCTTGGCTTTTCTTTACATGTTCTTGGCCAATGACCATAATAGGGTTTATTCATCCCCCCAAAAAAAAGTATGAATTGGTTTTTTATTTATTTACGAGGGGTCTGTCTATTGACTCTAGTCATCTTATCAATGCATAATCACTTTAATATTTAAAGAAGAGTAATGATTCACTACAATTTCAATATACAATTTTTTATTATTTTGTTTACGTGATAAAATGGTTCTCACCTTAATTTATTAGAGCATTTCAAGCGGCCGTGATCATTTTAGCTATTTAAAAGTCTTTTTTTTTTTTAAGTTATTAATTTTTTAATTCAAATTCAAATTTTATCTCCATGGAATTTTCTTATTTTCGGCCGAATAATTAATAGCCAAAGCAAGTTTTCAAATGCTCTTCACCAAATTCCGAAAGGTGGTTGGGAAGTGCTTTTAATGTAGTTAGCCATGCAGTTAGGTTAAACTCGTTATTCGATTCTAGTGTTATATTTAAAGGAGAACCATTTACTCCATTAGGCAATCCACGCTTTTTTCCGGCGAGTGGCATGCAAAATTTTGGATGGGACGGATTTTAGGATTTTTTAAAAAAAAATTAAAAAAAATGGTTAAATGATTATGAAATATTATTTTTATGAAATCTATCTTACACAGGATAAGTAGTGTTGGTACAGTTTCCGGTATGGTGACGTGTCGCTTGAAGATTCGCTGTTGATTTCTACCGAATACCTCAACCCTGCAAAAAGGAACAAACAACTCGTCGGGAGTGCCGACTACGCCCACTCCGATGCCTAAGTCAGTCTAAAAAGTTTTCTGCAGAGTATTCTGAATATTAATCTCAGGAGCTTAGAGAATTCGTGTGTTTATACCTGATGTGACGGTCTTTATTTATAGGCCGGACCTTCTTGACACCTAGTTGGATTAGGAGTTTGAGTCCTAGCCTGGCTGAACTTTAGCTATATCTTCAGGGAATTCGAGTAGGAGTGTGAAGTCCGTAGTTGATCACGTTTGTACTTCTTTAAACTTGATTCCGTGTCAATAACCATTTTATCCCATAAATTATGGATCTGTAGTTTATCCCTGATCTTCTGGGATTCTATCCTTATCTCGCTCTAAGATGGATGTGGCGCATGGCACCTTTTAGAAGACTGTAGCACATTTCAGCTAACCTCCGAGGCGATGATATCCGAGATGTGTTCACTCCGACCTGGAGATCTCGGGATATATCCGTGCCACAACGGGGTTATGTAAGTCCGAGATGTTGACACATCCAATAGATATCACTCCGAGGAGATATCACACCGACTTGATATCATACCGAGACGTTATCATACCGAGACGTTATTACTCCGAGACACAAATATCCGAGATATGCTCGCTCCGCTCCATTCAGACTAGGAGATCTCGGGATGTTCCACATACCGTAACCTGGAGTGTTAAGACCGAGATGTCGTTTTGCCTCCGAGATGTATTTGTACCGAGATGTCGTTTTGCCTCCGAGATGTATTTGTACCGAGATGTCGTTATACCTCCGAGATCTATTTATACCTAGGCAATCTTTTCTTTGCTGGCCGAAATAAATGTCCGAAGCATAGATCCAAGATGTTTCTGAGTCCACGTGTCTCTAGGGTTAATTTTATCCCTAACAAGTAGTTAGATAATTTAATTTTTATTTAATTCTATAAATTCTATAAATGATGTTTCAGTTTCACAATCACCTCATCCAATTTTATCAAATTTAAGAGATTGATGAGAAAAGGGGGTGGGGAGGGTAAAACATGGAGCAGCTCGAATTTCAGAGCTTTGCACGTGAAGGGACAGGACAAGTGGTGGGATTGGGACCACTTGGCAGCATGGGGACAGTCTTGACTAGTCAACTTTAACTTTGTAAATTTTACCGCATCTATAGACCAGAAAACAACAAGAGAAGCTACAAATTAGGCGATTATGCATTGATTAGAGCATTTCGAGCAGCCGTGCTCATTTTAGCTATTTAAAAGTCTTTTTTTTTTAAGCCTCATGCTTCCACTTCCAAAGATACAAAATTAATTCAATACAAAATGTATTATTTTCTTCGGTGAACAGATCAAAACATTAGAGAATTAATGAGACACCTTGCAAACGAATATATTCATACATTATCTACATTGGCTATCAAACTACTAAAAAATAGTTATTGATAAATAGTAGTAATGAGTTATTGATGTGATATAAAGTATAAAAAATTTTGAAATTATTTTATAAAAAATTAAAAATGTTTTGTTTTGTAGTGAGTTTTTTTTTTTAATTTATTTTTGTATATAAAAAAGGTAAAAAAAAAAGTGCTTAAAATATTTTGGATTTGAATTTTTTTTTGAAAGAAACAAAAAATAAAATAAAATAAGAAAGAGATGAAGTATTTGCCAAACACATTCAATAAACAAATACACGTACACACAGCGTGCCAAAAAAAAAAAAAAGAAAGAAAGAAAAAGCGCATATATACCAAAAGGGTAATACTTCAGTGAAGCAAAATTTTCGGACGATTTCCGGAAATTTTGCTTCTCCCTAGCACTGCTCATACCAAAATACATATACATATACATTACCTACTGCTCCGACAATCTTCATTACAAGGTTCATCCGGGTCCTGTGTCTTTCGGGCTTTTGTGTCTTCTAGCTGATCCCTTGATATCCTTGAGGTCTTGATCTTCCTCCATTGGAAGCTCAATGTTAACTTCAGATTGCAGCTGCAAAAGGGTTTTCAGAAAACCGAATATATATAGAACTAAACATCACAGAGGAAATGAGAGAATTAATTACCGGAGACCTTATACGTGCAACGGAAAAAACGAAGCCTATAGGGGAAGAACAAAGGATGTAGGGAAAAACGTACAAAGGCTTGTAGTTGTATTAAAGAAACGAACGCCAGTAGGAAAATATCAAGCCCTACATGTAAAAAAAACCAGCCAACAAGGCTCGGATCAATGATCGATGTACGTAAGTCAGTAGGCAACATCCTCGGATCGATCGGTGACGAACACAACAATACCCATTTGGCAATCAGCTAGCTATTTCTTTTCTCACTCGCTTGCAGCACATGGATCTCTCGCCTTTGGATGGTAACAGACTTTTGTTTTCTTTTTTTTCCCCGAGCTGTAATTAATGGAGGTATTGTTGCTTTCACCAACCGCGTTCAATTTTATTTATGAGGATGCTGTTCTCTGGCTGGTTAATTATGTGCTAATACGATTTCCTGTATAAATAACTCATCTAATCAATGTAGAATCCGGCAATCGATTCGTTACCATCCTATGAAAGGGCCGGCCATATATACCATTCATTTTGAATGACCGGCCTGAATTCAAAGAATTGCGAACCTCAATCTTAATTGTTGATGCTGATTCCGGCCGGTGACGTAAGTCCTGCTATGGGTGAGAGTGTCCGATTGACCTGCAAATACAAAGAACACACAGTGGGTTTCCCCAGTGGTCCTCCTCCGACGCCCAAGTTAGATGATGAATTTTTTAGAGAGAAAGAGATTGAACTTGGAACTTGTATATATAAACTTAATACCTGAATTTTTTCTATTTATAGGTGGTTATCCTTGAGGTTAGGTGGGAATATCCCGGCTTTTAGGGAACAGTGACTCTCTGTGTACAAGCAGGTCCCAAGTACACTCTTGACAGTGATGGGCAGGTGGGCTCTTTAATGACAGAGCATGGTGATTCAGGAAATCCCGGATTTTCGGGGGTTCAGCCACCTAAACGATCTCCTTTATCTGTACTGTCATCATTACCACTTGTCGGTCATTGGAGTACCCGACAACTACCGGTGGTCACTAATCCCGAAAGGGGGTTTCGTCGGTAGTGATGCACCCGAGACCTCCCGCTCGGGAAGGTCATTTTATCAACAGTTACCCCCCAAGTCTTTCGTCTCGTGCCCAGAGACAAGAGAGTTTCAAGCCTCCCCCTCTTTGTTTATATGGCAACCCCGATCACCGACACCGAGAGTCTGGGCGCCTCGGCTTCGGGGGATCGTGCTTACCGATGAGGAAGGTGCGTCATAATTACTTTTGAATTTTGAATTTTGAATTTTTGGGCGTTTGCCGCCCCGCCGCCAGCGTTTAAAGCTCCTGACGCGTCGACTGCCGTGTCCGGAATGGTAATTATTGCTGTCGCCTCGAAATCCAAACTGAATCTAATAACCGAGTCGATTGGATTTCCGGTTGCTGGAACTGTTTTCCCACTATGGTCCGCTTGGGCTTCCAGGTTGCGGGTACCGGCAATCCCCGGTCACAGTGAGCCTTATAAAAGCCTCTCACTTTCTTCTATTTTCCATTTCACTTGTTGTCTCCATTCTTTCTGCCTTTTTTCTCTCTGCTCCCCTTGTTCTCTCTTCGGTACACCAGACACCTTTCCAGTATGCCTCGTAAGAGCAAAACCAACGCCTCCTCGGTGACTGTCCGGGCGGTCGCCGGGAACGTGGCCGGGCAACACGATGAGGTCGCTCCCGGGGCCCCCCCCGGTGGTGCTCATCCCTCTTGAGAATCGTCATATCTCAATCTTCTCCGTACAGAGCGAGTGGATTTTACGCAGGAACTACGACATCGGCAACTCGGTTCGCATGCATTTCCAGAACCAATCGGAGTTGCGTATCTCGGGCGGCGACGTTACCCTTTATGAGAGGATGTTCATGGCGGGTTTGAGACTCCCGTTTCCCGAGATTGCCCGAGAATTTCTGCTTTACCTGAAAGTTGCCCCGAGCCAAATTTTTCCGAACTCGTGGAGGTATCTTTTCGCGTCATTCATACTCTGGAGGACCGTGATCGGGTCTCGGATGTCGATTCCGCAGTTTATGAATGTGTACCGGCCGGGCATGGATACCGAGGGGATTGTCAAGTTGCGGACTCGACAAGGTCCTTCGTTTATTTTCCTGAAACCCGTCTATTCAAATAACAAAGACTGGGAGAAGCAGGTTTTTCGGGTGTCCGGTGAGTGGGAATGCTCCCCGTCAACGCAAATTGCTGACACTCAAAGGATTAGCCGGGAATGGAGGGCCCTGGACGGTAGTCTGGCGAACCCTCCCGAGATCTCTAATGCTGAACAGGAGGAGGTTGCCTGGATGATCGACTTTTGTAACCGGCACCACAAGGTTGAAAATGATTTCGACGTGATTGTCACCGCTAAGACGTTGAACGACTACCTGGGCTACAAGATCCCCGCGAATAAGGTCCCTCTAGATCGAGCCGGGAGGCCTAAGTCCACGAAGAGCAAGGTTCCAACGGTATCCATCCCGCCTGTTACTCAAGGAGGGAGTTCGCGGACTCGGGCTGAGGGCTCCCGAGCGGCAGCATATACCGCTTCCCCTCGTCGGAAAGAGAGGATGCAGGAAGCTTCCCAGGCCCGGGGGCCCGATATCTCGATTATCACCAACACCGAGGCTCCCTTATTCCGAGAGGCCGGGGGAGTGGTGATAGAGATGGGCATACCGGATTCCCCTTCAGCGACAGGGGCCGATTCGTCCGAGGAAGCAAATGAGAGCGGCCGAGAGGAGACACCGGATGTTGAGGTCCAAAGGGATGCCGACCCGCTTGAGGTCCCCGACAGGAGTCCCAGCCCCGAGGCCCGTCCAGTCAGCACCTCCTCGGTGCCTGTCCGCACTCGCAAGGGTGTCGGGACAAAGCGCAGGGCCGACAATCTTCAAGAAGGCGGGGCCCCTAAGAGGCCTAACATGGAAGAGGGGGACGACTTCTTACTCAATGAAATCTCCCTCGCAGCTCAAGAGTTCGGACTCCCGGAGTTCACCTGGCGGGGTGAGCCCCTTTCTCCCCTAAACCCGATCGGTGAGACCCGAGCGGGGAGTGGGGCCTCCCTGGAATCTCCACCCACACCCGATGCCTCTACGTGCGGGGAGGGGGTTGCCGAGGCGCACGAGGTCTTTTCCACTGGCGTCCGAGTGGAAAACATTACCTCGGATGCCGAGATTGATCCCCAAGGCGAAGGGTCTGAGCGATGCACGCCCCCTGACCCGAGTGCAAATGCTGCTGCGGATGGGAATTCGGAAGAAACCCCTGTCCCGAGTACTTCGGAGGCAGGGTTTGACTTCTTGGGCATCCGTCTGCTCGGCGATCCTCTGGAAGCGCTGGCCTCCGTTCTTCCCGACGGTCTTTTCCAAGATGTCGGTAGGACCACGCCCTTCAAGTTTGCTCAGGACATCGTTGAGTCCCAGATAGCGGTACCCTCTTCTTGTGTCTTCTCTTCTTCTTCCTCTTTCTTGACCGTTTCTAACCTTCTTCTTCGATCCAGGATTCTCTTCGATCCGTTGCGGCATGGTCTAACTTCCTGGAACACATGCGAGCCAATCCCGACATAGAAACCATTCTCCGTTCCCAGATCAGCCGACTTGAGCACACCGTAGTATCTCAAGACGAAACCATTGCCGGCTTGACCCAAGAACTGGCCGACTTGAAGGAAAGGTACGCGGTTCTTCAGGCCAGGGCGAGAGTTTCGGAGGAGAGCACGGCCCGTGTTCCCGACTCTACCCCCGTGGCCGGGGGGGCGAGCGAGGTAGATCCCCGTGTCGGTTTGGAGCACCTTTCCAGGGAGCCGGCCAGCGCCCATTCCGAAGTGGAGCGCCTTTCCGGGGAGCTGAATTCTATGAGGGACGAGAAGTTGATTCTTGTCGCGGACCTTAACTCGGCGGTCCTTGCTAAGGAAGCCTTGGTCGTTGAGAAGGATGCAGCCTTGGCTGAGAGGGAGGCGGCTCTGGCCGCTAAAAGCGCCGCTCTTGCTGAGAAAGACGCAGCCCTAGCTCAAAGGGATGCGGCTCTTGTAGCGAAAAATGCGGCTTTTGCGGAGAGGGACGCAGCCTTAGCCGACAAGGACCAAGCCCTGAGCGATAATGGCCGTATATCAACCGAGAAAGCCAAAGTGTCAGAGGCCCTGGGGAAAGCCGTTTCTGAGAGAGAGATTGCCGAGGCCGACAGGGATCAAGCCGTTGCCGAGAGAGAATCCGCTCTCGAGAAACTAGAGGGGACGGAAAGTCGGTACCAACGAATCCGGAGGAAGTACCGTCATTGCAAGGCCAGAGTTAGGATACTCGCCGAGCAGTTGTCTTTCGTCCCTTGGCTTCGGACTAAAGCTTGGGCATTTGGCTTTCGCATCGGGTTTGAGAACTTTCGAGCTCTGGTCCTCCGCTCAGATCGGCTGCAAGTGCCTTACGAGAGCGTGAGTTCCGACTTCTTGTCGCTCCCGAGTTCCTGTTATTCCCAGCGAATGGATCTCGGCATCGAGTACTTTCCCGACGTTGCTGACTGGAGCAAAGACGCTCCAAATCCAGAGGATGCTCCGGCTGGAGAACCCAGCCGGGGTGATGACTCGGGGAATGACCCTCCCGACAGCGTGTAGGCGTGTGTGTTTTGTTTTGTATTACCTTCTTTTGAGCACATTGAATTTATAGATTTTGAGATTGCTGAGAACAAAGAAGTTTCTTTCCTTTTATCTCTCTTTTGCATATTAGGGGTTGTTTGCATTCCATCCCCCCTAAATAACTAAGGTAATAGTTGTTACATTACTCTAGTTATTTTCCATTAAACCATGCCGACTTACCCCCCATCCGAGTGAGGGTAACCGAAAAGATTTTTAACGGAAAAGATTTTAACTTACCCCCCTATCCGAGGGAGGATAAGAAAAAATTTTATGCCAAGTTACCCCCCTATCCGAGTGAGGGTAACCGAAAAGGTATTAACTTACCCCCCTATCCGAGGGAGGATAAGAAAAAATTTTATGCCAAGTTACCCCCCTATCCGAGTGAGGGTAACCGAAAAGGTTTTAACTTACCCCCCTATCCGAGGGAGGATAAGAAAAAATTTTATGCCAAGTTACCCCCCTATCCGGGTGAGGGTAACCGAAAAGGTTTTAACTTACCCCCCTATCCGAGGGAGGATAAGAAAAAAAATTTATACCAAGTTACCCCCCTATCCGAGTGAGGGTAACCGAAAAGGTTTTAACTTACCCCCCTATCCGAGGGAGGATAAGAAAAAAATTTATGCCAAGTTACCCCCCTATCCGAGTGAGGGTAACCGAAAAGGTATTAACTTACCCCCCTATCTGAGGGAGGATAAGAAAAAATTTTATGCCAAGTTACCCCCCTATCCGAGTGAGGGTAACCGAAAAGGTTTTAACTTACCCCCTATCCGAGGGAGGATAAGAAAAAATTTTATGCCAAGTTACCCCCCTATCCGAGTGAAGGTAACCGAAAAGGTTTTAACTTACCCCCCTATCCGAGGGAGGATAAGAAAAAAAAATTTATGCCAAGTTACCCCCCTATCCGAGTGAGGGTAACCGAAAAGGTTTTAACTTACCCCCCTATCCGAGGGAGGATAAGAAAAAAAATTTAACACTCATTCGTATGTGATTTTCTGCATCTCCAGACATTCTATTTAAAACATTTGTGCTTACAAAAAGGAAAACAAAAGGGAGTTCAACTGGAATTACATGTAGTATTTCTTCAAGTGTTCTGCATTCCACGCCCTTGGGACAGGCTTACCCTCCCTGGTCTCCAAGTGATAGGCTCCTCTGCTGTGACATTTGACTACTCGGTACGGTCCCTCCCACTTGGCGTTGAACTTTCCTTCGACCGGGTCCCTTGTCATTATGTTAAGCTTCCTCAGTACCTAATCCCCGACTTTGAACTTCCTGGGATCAACCTTCTTGTTGTAGTATCTAGCCACCCGAGCTCTATAAGCTTCGTGCACCGCCTGCGCGTTGTCCCTCCGCTCCTGCAACAAGTCCAGACATGCGCTAATCCCCTCCTCGTTCTGGGTCGGATCATAGTGTTGGACTCTGTGGCTCGGGGACCCAATCTCCACTGGTATCACTGCTTCGGTTCCGTATGCTAGTGAGAATGGGGTTTCTCCGGTCGGGGTTCTAGCCGTGGTGCGATATGACCATAGAACTTCAGGGACATACTCCACCCATAGTCCCTTCCGTCTATCCAACTTCTTCTTCAATGTGGCTAACAGGGTCTTGTTGGTAGCCTCCACCTGGCCATTCGACTTTGGGTACATAGGTGTTGAGTAATGGTTCCGGATACCGAGTTCAGTACACCAGCTACGGAACGGTTTCCCGTCGAACTGTGCTCCATTATCCGACACGATAGAGTAAGGAATTCCGAACCGACAAATGACTGACCTCCAGAGGAAGTTTATAACATTGTTGGCGGTGACGGTTGCTAGGGCCTCAGCTTCCGCCCACTTTGTGAAGTAGTCGACAGCCACCACCAAAAACCTCTTTCTCCCATTCCCGCATGGCATCGGACCGACCAAGTCCACTCCCCACTTAGAGAACGGCCAAGGTGACAAGACCGACGTGAGCTTCTCGGGCGGGTTCTTCATCACCCGGGCAAACCGCTGGCATTTATCACAACTCCGGACGAACTCCATAGAGTCCTGCGTCATCGTGGGCCAGTAATACCCGGCTCTCGCCGCCTTGATGGCCAACATTCTTGCCCCTGAGTGGTTCCCGCAAATTCCTTCATGAATTTCCCTCAGCACATAGTTGGCCTCCGGAGCCGAGAGGCACTTTAGTAGGGGGTGTGAGTATCCCCTCCTATACAGCATGTCATCCACCATTGTGTAGCGCGCAGCCCGCAGTTTCACTTTATGAGCCTGTTCTCTATGACTGGGTAGTTCCCCACTCCTCAAGTATCTAATTACATCCGAGGCCCATTCGGGTTCCGGTTCCCTCTCTCGGGCCGCCAGCACCATACGTAAACTCTCGTCAATCGATGGGTTGGGTTGAACCAGTACTTGCCGCTTCATTCTTGCGATTTCTTGGTCGGTCGCGGAACCAGCCCTAGCCAGCGTGTCCGCTTGAACATTTCTTTCGCGAGGGATCTTCGTGACCGTCATAGTTCTGAAACTAGATTGCAGGTCATGTACTTTTTCCAAGTATTTAGCCAGTCGGTTTCCTTGTGTGGCAAATTCTCCCGAGATCTGACCAACGACCACTTGTGAATCGCTCCGGATTTCGACATCGAGGGCCCCTACTTCCCGAGCGATTGCCAGGCCCGCCAGCACCGCTTCGTACTCCACCTCGTTATTGGTCGTGGCGAAGTCCAATTTGATGGCATATTGGAACTTCTGCTTCTGCGGGCTCTCCAATATTACTCCCACACCGCTGCGTTGGCACTGAGAGGAGCCATCCACATGAACTATCCATGGCGGATGCTGCACTGGGTCCTCGGGCTCTGGAGTATTGCAAAATTCAAGGAAGAAGTCGGCGAGTGCCTGGCCCTTGATCGCCGCTCGGGGATGGAACTCAATGTCGAATTGCCCGAGTTCCACTGCCCAGTTGACCAGCCTACCCGACAGGTCCGGTTTTTGGAGGACCTTCTTCAAGGGGTACTCAGTTAGTACTCGGATGGCGTGCGCCTGGAAGTAAGGCCTCAGTTTCCGGGCGGATACGATCAGGGCAAATGCCAACTTTTCTATCCTTGGGTATCTCTTCTCCGCTCCGCGGAGTGCTCTGCTCGTGAAGTACACCGGCTTCTGCACACCCTTCTCTTCCCGGACGAGAGCTGAGGAGATCGTCGAGGGTGATACAGCCAAGTACATATAGAGGACCTCTCCTTCCACCGGTCGACTCAAGAGAGGGGGGTTCATCAAATATTTTTTTAGATTCCCAAAGGCCTCGTCGCACTTCGGATCCCACACAAACGCCTTCTTCAGGATTTTGAAGAAAGGTAGGCACTTGTCGGTAGACCTTGAAATGAATCGGTTCAAGGCCGCTATCCGTCCGGTCAGTTGTTGTAATTGTTTCGTGGTTCTCGGGGGCTGCATTTCTAGCATCGCGCGGACTTTCTCGGGGTTCGCCTCTATGCCCCTCTGGGACACCAAATATCCCAGGAATTTACCGGACGAAACCCCGAAGGCACACTTAGCCGGGTTCAACTTCATTCGGTAACGCCTTATCGTATCGAACGTCTCCTTCAGATCGGAGACGTGATCCCGAGCCTCCACGCTTTTCACGAGCATGTCATCAACGTACAGTTCCACATTCCGGCCCATCTGCTTCTCAAACATCCTGTTCACTCTTCAGCCCAAACGGCATCACCTTATAACAATACAGGCCCCGGTCGGTAATGAAAGAGGTCTTCTCCTGATCTTCTTCTGCCATCTGTATTTGGTTGTATCCCGAGAACGCATCCATGAAACTCAGGAGTTGGTGCCCAGAGGTTGAATCGACGAGGAGGTCTATGCGGGGCAGTGGAAAGCTATCCTTCGGGCAGGCCTTGTTCAAGTCGGTGAAGTCCACGCACATTCTCCACTTGTTGTTGGACTTCTTTACCAGCACGACATTGGCGAGCCACTCGGGATAGTCAACTTCTCGGACGAACCCTGCTGCCAACAACTTCGACACTTCATCAGCTACCGCCTGGTTTCTCTCGGGGGCGAAGGTCCTTCTCTTCTGCCTCACGGGTCTGAAGCTGGGATCCGCGTTCAGCCTGTGCACGATGATCGAGGGATTGATGCCGGGCATGTCTTCATGATTCCATGCGAAAACGTCTCTATTTCCCCTGAGGAACAAAATTATCTCCTCCTTTAGTCTCTCGGGAAGTTGGGAGCCAATCTTCACTCTCTCACCCGGACCTCCGACTTCGAGCTCTTCCAAGTCCTCTGTCGGCTCCAGGGACTGTAATTGCTATTTCTCCTCTTTCGCAGTACTTTCTGCATGGCCGGCCTTCAAGGTAGTGATATAGCACATGCGGGAAGCCCTCTGGTCTCCTCTAACCACACCGACTCCCGAGCTAGTCGGGAACTTCATGCACAGATGGGGTGTTGAAGTTACGGCCCCCAAATCATTCAAGGCTAGCCTCCCCAGGATAACGTTATAAGCCGACCGCCCTTCCACCACTAAGAATTTTACCATAACCGTTTTCTCCTGGGGGCTAGTTCCTGCCATGACCGGTAGGTCGATAGACCCGATCGGGAGGACCTGCTCTCCGGAAAAACCGACCAAGGGACCCTTCACCGGGACCAACCTCCCTTGTCCTATGCTCATCAGCTCGAAGGCTGACTTATATATTATGTCGGCGGAACTTCCGGTGTCGACAAGGACCCTGTGTATCTTATGATTTGCAATGGCCAAAGTCACCACCAGAGCGTCCGAGTGGGGGAGCGAGACCCCAACAAAGTCCTCATTCGAGAAACCAATGAGTAAGTCCTCATACTTCCTCATTTTCGGTGGTCTCTGGACCGAGTATATTTCGAACTCTTTCAGGTGCCTCGCATAAGCCTTACGCGCGGCACTTGAGTCACCTCCTCCTCCGAAACCGCCCGATATCGTATGAATCTCGAGGAGGTTTTCCCGACCAGGCAGTCGCGCTTGGCTCCTGCTTCTCTCTCGCCTGTCTCGGTCGGCCGGTCGGTAGTTAGGCTCTCTATCACGGTCCCGGGGGCGCTCCACCCTTTCCCTGGGCTCCTCCCGATATCTCTGCGGCTGGTTCCTTCGTTCCTCGGGCTGGGGGTTCCGATCAAACCCCGGCGGACCCCGTTGACCCGCCAAGAAACGGACTAGCTTCCCGTTCCGGATAAACTTCTCAATTAAGGCCCGCAAGGACCTGCAATTCTCTGTGCTATGCCCCTTCGACTCGTGGAAAGCGCAATAGTGGTCAGCGGTCCTCGGGTGGGGGGTTCCAACTATCTCCGCAGGTTTCTCGTACATGGGATCCACTTTAATCGCCGCTAGGACCTCTTCGATGGGCGCGTTGAGGGGAGTCCAGTTGTAATCCTGGAATTTCTTCTTGACCCCGGGTTCCAATACCTCCTGCTTCTTGTGGAATTCCTTCTTCTTCTTCGACTTGTCCCCCTGATTAGAGGTTTGGCCGGTTGTTTTCCCGAGCAACTCTCGAAGAGTCTCTTCTTGGTTAATGAACTCCTCTGCCCTCTCCATGAACTCGTGCAAATAACGAGTCGGCTTCCGAGCGAGGTCAGCCATCAGCGGCCCATCTTTCCTGATCCCTTGATAGAGTGCCGAATGCACGAACTCTTCGGTGAGGCTCTCGGTGGTTAGCCTTGCCTGGTTGAAGCGCTGGAGGAACTCCTTAAGGGACTCATCTCGCCCCTGTTGTATTGACATCAAGGTGCCTGCCGGCTTCTTTCTTACAACTCCCGCCATAAATTGAGTTACAAACATTTTTCCGAACTCGTCAAAGCTTTGTATGGACTTCGGGGGAAGCCTTCTATACCAATCCCTGGCATTTCCCGACAAGGTCAACGGGAAGGCGCGGCACGCCACCTCATCCGGGGTCCCCTGCAGCTCGAGGTGAGCGCGGTAGTTGTCCAAATGCTCCACCGGGTCCTCCTGCCCGGTGTAGGTCTTGATGTCGGGGACTTTAAACTTCTCGGGGAGGTGGAACGAGGCCACTCGGTTAGCAAAAAGGGAAGCCGACTTCTGGAGCAGATCTCCAGCTCTAGATGTGGTCCCGCTATGCTGGTGCTGCGCCACTTCTGTCAGCAGGTCACACCTCTGCTCCAGCTTCTCAATGATCTCCCTGAGCTTTTTATCCATCCTTTTCGACGTCCTGTTCTTCCGAGGTTTTTGATCCACGGCATTATGGTTCTTCCTTCTTTCCTTCCGTCCTCCCTGACTGCTCGGTCGTATTTCCTCATCCTGGTCTTCTTCCCCGACAGGCTGTGGGGTTGCCGAGTTTGAGTCTTCCCCCTGGTGTTGTTGCAATTCGGCATTCTTCCTTTCCAACTCGTACATCTCCTTTTCCATCTGAGCTATTCTCTCATTGAGGATCTCCACTGTGGGAGACGGCCTTGAGGAAGACTCTCCCCTCTCTGGGCGCTCTCTCATCCGGTCCCCCCACGGGCCCCTCAATGCTTCCGACCTTGTGGTCACCATTCCGAATTCGCAAGCAAGCTTTTCCAGAGCAAAGAGCGGATTCCCACAGACGGCGCCAAACTGTTGATGCTGATTCCGGCCGGTGACGTAAGTCCTGCTATGGGTGAGAGTGTCCGATTGACCTGCAAATACAAAGAACACACAGTGGGTTTCCCCAGTGGTCCTCCTCCGACGCCCAAGTTAGATGAGGAATTTTTTAGAGAGAAAGAGATTGAACTTGGAACTTGTATATATAAACTTAATACCTGGATTTTTTCTATTTATAGGTGGTTATCCTTGAGGTTAGGTGGGAATATCCCGGCTTTTAGGGAACAGTGACTCCCTGTGTACAAGCAGGTCCCAAGTACACTCTTGACAGTGATGGGCAGGTGGGCTCTTTAATGACAGAGCATGGTGATTCAGGAAATCCCGGATCTTCGGGGGTTCAGCCACCTAAACGATCTCCTTTATCTGTACTGTCATCATTACCACTTGTCGGTCATTGGAGTACCCGACAACTACCGGTGGTCACTAATCCCGAAAGGGGGTTTCGTCGGTAGTGATGCACCCGAGACCTCCTGCTCGGGAAGGTCATTTTATCAACATTAATCTTGTATGCAAATCTCTTAATTTAACTCTTTGAGTTTTAAAAGCATCTTTTTTTTTTTTGAACGCGAGTTTTAAAAGTATCTTGTCTTCAGCCTAAGCGAGTAAAAGAGAAAAAGGTGCTAATTGGTTTCAATGAGTTAAGTCTAGTGTATGATCGATATAGAGAAGTTACAATTGCCGGTCTCACCCTTTGAGAAATTAACGTGGGACTTATAATTATTTATAATTCATTAACTCAGCGCAAAAGAAATTCTAAATTATTAAATTATGTGAATTTAGACAATTTTTTATATTGGTCGGTGTAAAAAATATTATATATTAAATATATAACTTGTTATCAATGAATAAAAATATCAATCGAAAAGATTAAGTTTCACATTATTTAATTATTAAGTAAAACTAAACTTTATAAAAAATTCTAAAAAAAATTTAAATTGACTAACTTTTTTGAGATAATAACACATATTTAAATATATTTTTTTCTCGATGGTTACAACGTATATGCATTATTCTTTTCTTGAGGCAATGCATGCGTGTGATCACAGGATTTCCATCATTTTGGCTTAGAAATTAATATGGGTTAATTGGGCACATGATGACAGCTTTTGACCAAACGTGCTTCACATCACCGCGGGAAGAAAAATCGCACGTCATGACTTAAAATTGCGAACTAAAGCACGTCACCCAATGGAGAGCTTTTTACCGTAGTAAAGGTTATGCTTATGTTAAATATTGGTTGTTTCTTTAATCAAATATTACTGGATATTTTTTTTTTTTTAGGAGTTAAATATTTTTTTTTTCCTAATGTGAAGGGCTAAAAATCGTCCATAATATGACATAAAATTGCAAAATAATACTTCACTTATGATTAAAACTAGATAGAGATAATTCCTTTATCTATCTTTCGTCAAAACATTAACAAAAATTTTCGTGAGACCAATAAAAAGTGCCACTTTGCCATCTGGAATTATGTTTATTGTTTGTATTTTCAATTATACGGTGGCTGATCGGGGGGTTTTAGCATGTGTTGGTTGGCATTTGTAATTTTGTATTGGCTTTTGATTTGTGGACTACAAAGCCAAATGGTCTATTTAGATTCCTTAGATTTTTTTAAAATTTTTAGAGAAATTATAAATTCTTAAATTATGTGAATTTATGTGCTTTTTTTGCATTGAATGACTTAAAAAAAAAATGTTATTTATTAAAAATATGACATGTTATAAGATAGTCAAGAAAAAATTTCATTTTAAAAGATTTTTTATTTACTTTTAAAGATACGTTTATTTTTTTTTACACATTTTTTCAAAATTTGTTATGATATAAAGCTCAAAAATTTGATAAAAATATATTTAATTGTGAGTGGTAACATATCACTTTTTTTAATGAATTAGTTTTTTCAAATGGTTCAACGAAAATGGGCATCAATTCACATGATTTTGATTTGAGAATTTCTATAAAATGGTAAAAGATCTTTATCCGTGAAAAGAGGGTTATACGTCTTTGGCAATTGCTAGCCTATTGTATTCTTTGCTGTCTCCTTCCTCTGTACTTTCTCAATTCCAATGGCCATTTACGTAGATCTGAGGGCATTCGGTTTTTTTTTTTTTTTTTTTTTTTTTTTTTTCACGCAGTTATAATTGGTGTCACACGTGTACTAACTTTACTTATTGTTGGTTCTCGGTGATAGAAATTCATATGGGAGTTGCTCGGTAATGGTAGGGGAATTAGCTACGGGAGTTAGAAAGTTTTGTATAAAGTAAAAAAATTTGTATAGAAAAGTAAAAAAGTTTTGTATTATAATGAATTTTCTTTTTTTTAAAGGATTATTTTCCTACTTTAACTTCATTATATGCAAAAGAGACAAGCTAGTGTTAATATATATATATATATATATATATATATATATATTAATGGCGGTTAGATTAAAATGAGAAATATAATTGTTAAGGAATTTCCCGCCATTGATTGAAATGGTAGAGAGATGAGCTGAAGTCTACAGCTACGAGCGGAGCTATTTGAATGAAGTGGGAGACTTCTCTCAAATTAATATTTTTGTCTTATTAATCGATGATCATCCGCCTCCGATCAGGGAAAGTAGGGACGATTCGGTATAAGCGCCTGGGTTCATGGGCTCAAATTAATTAAGGAAAAGAAAAGCATCTTCAAGTAATAAATGTTGACGTGAAGGACATTTAAGAGGGGCAGACATATAAAAGGTTTGGGCTGATAAAAAAGAGAGGTATCTTCTTCTAAATACACACGCACTTCTTCTTTCTGACGAGATCTTTTCTCACCAATTCTAACTTGATCGTCGTCGGAGGGGTTGCCGGGACACCCCGACGACCCCTTTTGTTTTGCAGACAACTTGAAGAACACTCAGTTGATTCTCACCAACCTTGTGAACTTTGATACACGGCGTTGTCCGGAATTCCAAGTCATCAGCTCCAAAAAATTTGTTAACACTTTGGCGCCGTCTGTGGGAATGACGTGGTCACGTGTTCCTGTGAATACGAGAATACTTGGAATCTTCTATGGTAAGTACGCGGTTAACTCGAAGAAGTATGGCTGAAGAAAATGTGCGTGAGGGACCAGGGACTTCACATGACCCCCAGGCTGAGATAGTCCGCTTAAATGAGAAAGTGGTGCAACTCGAGAGGGAGCTGCAGGAGCGAGATTGAATGGAGCGGCCGAAAGCTCAAGAAGACCTGCCACAGGGTGATCAGGTGAATCTTGAGGGTGAAGATGGGCGTTCGGAAGAGGTGGTCGAAGGTGAGGGCGAGTCTGACAGTGATGCCGAACTTGTTGACCTCATGGGGAAGAATAAGAAGGTGAAAAAGGAGTGGGCTCGAAAATTGACTAAATTGGAGCGACAGTGTGATTACTTGATGGGATCCACGCAAGCGGGAGCTAAAGGGAAAGCTCTGTTGACCGACAACTTGTTTTCTACCACGGTGTCCCCTTTCACTGATCGTATAATGTCATGCCAACTCCCAAGTAAGTTCAAAATGCCTGAAATACCCGTATATACAGGATTGGGGGACCCTATTGAACATTTGGCCAGTTTCCGTGCACACGTGGTGCTGCATGCCACTCCGGACGAGGTTGCTTGCCGAGCTTTTCCCCTTACTTTGGCAGGGGGAGCTCGGGAATGGTTCAGAACTTTGCCTCCTCGTTCAGTCTCGAGTTTTGAGGGCCTCGCCAGGAAGTTTGCGTCTCAATTTATGGCAGGCGTTGTCCGGAAAAAGCCTGCTCAACAATTGATGACCATTAAGCAAGGCCCCCAGGAGTCATTGAGAAGTTACTTGCTCCGCTTCAACCAGGAGAGGTTGGCCGCGGAGACCCAGAATGAGCAATTCATCCACTGCGCTATTTATCAAGGGATCAGGAAGGATGGTGCCCTCATGGCGGACCTAGCAAGAAGACCGGCAGACAGTTTGCAGGAATTTTATGATCGGGCAGAAGAGTTCGTGAACCAAGAAGAAACCCTCCGTGCGTTCCGAGGGGCCGAGGGGCCGGGGAAAGAAAACCCTGTGCCGGACAGGAGATCAAAGCCGAGGACGGCCCCGATAGGAAGGGAGGTTGCAGAGCGCGGACCCGCTAGGAGAGTTGAAGGTTATCACTGGACGCCCGTGAATGCTCCGGCGAAGGAGATTCTCATGGAAATCAGAAAGGATCCGAACTATAAGGATCCCTCACCAATAAAGGGCCATCCGCCTCCGCACAACCGGCATAAATACTGCCACTACCATGGCTCTTTTGGTCACTATACAGACAATTGCATTTCTCTGAAAGAGGTGATCGAAAGGTATATAGCTGATGGCAAGTTGAAGCGTTTCGTGGAGAGACGTGAGAGTACCTCGGACAAGCGCCCTGCGTATAAGTTTGCCGGGAACCAGGGATCGTCCGGGCGTGATGCGCGCCCGGGAAAGCAGCAGTACTATCGGGAAAGAAGACCGCCTCAACAGCCCCGCAGGGATGTCCGGGCGGAGAAGTCGCCTCAGCGTGAGCGGAGCAGAAGCCGCGGGAGGCCGCAGGACTCGGGGTGCTTCCTCGAAATCCAGACTATAGCTGGAGGCTTTGGAGGGGGAGGTGAGACTTATTCGGCTCGCAAGTCTTACGTGAAGGAAATGCGAGAGGTATCCATTTACGCGATCACGAGGCCGGGAAAAGCTGCGAGGCGTGAGAAGTTAACCATCACCTTCTCGGATGAAGATTACGAGGGGGTATACTTACCCCATTCGGATGCCCTGGTGGTAACCATGGTTATAGGAAATCACAGGATTCATCGGGTCTTGGTAGATAATGGTAGTTCAGCGGACATTCTCTATAAGTCGGCCTTCGACTTGATGAAAATTAGTAAGGATAAGCTCTCTGCCTTCAGATTTCCCCTGGTGGGGTTCGCAGGAGAACAGGTGATGCCGCTGGGGTCGATCGAGCTTCAAGTTACGGTGGGTAGTTCCCCGACAGAGAAGACAATTCCGGTAAGGTTCCTTATTGTCGATCAACCCTCCGCTTACAACGCTATATTCGGGAGGACAGCTCAGGCTGAGTTGAAAGCGGTCACATCGATACCCCATCTTAAAATGAAATTTCCGACGGATGACGGAGTAGGAGAAGTCCGAGGGGAGCAGAAGGCAGCCCGCAAGTGTTACAATGTTTCCCTGGGGGGTCCCTCTCGCCAGGCACACCCTGGTCAGGAGGCAGGTCCTGTGATTAAATAGCAGTTACAGGCGGGGAGTCCAACCGGGGATCTCGAGGATGTGGAGGTCGGACCCCAAGGTAGGAAACTCCGGGTAGGCGCGCAGCTTCCAACAGACGAAAAAGGGAGGTTGGTGAAATTTTTGCGGGACCACCTGGATGTCTTTGCTTGGGAGCATGATGAGATGCCAGGAATAGACCCCTCGGTTATCGAGCACCGACTGAATGTTGACCGGAACTGCAGATCGGTGAAGCAGCGGAGGAGGACTTTCGCCCCAGAGCGCAATCAGGCAATTGCAGACGAAGTGCAAAAGTTGATTAAAGCAGGATTTATCCGGGAAATTGATTATCCGGAATGGCTGGCCAATGTAGTGTTGGTAAAGAAAGCAAATGGGAAGTGAAGGATGTGTATAGACTTCACCGACCTCAACAAAGCTTGTCCGAAAGACAGCTTTCCTCTCCCCAGGATAGACCAGCTCGTCGACTCGACGGCCGGTCACGAGGTGTTAAGCTTTATGGATGCATTTTCCGGTTACAATCAAATACGCATGGCGGAGTCCGACCAGGAGAAGACGTCGTTCACGACTGATCGAGGGCTGTATTGTTATACGGTAATGCCCTTCGGATTAAAAAATGCTGGTGCTACATACCAAAGACTGGTGAACAAAATGTTTCAAACGCAAATCGGGCGGAATATGGAGGTTTATGTTGACGACATGCTTGTCAAAAGCCTGACTACTGGAGGCCATATTGCCGATCTGACGGAAGCATTTGAAAATTTGAGGAGGTACCGAATGAAGCTGAACCCGCAGAAGTGTGCTTTCGATGTCGACTCCGGAAAGTTCTTAGGGTTTATGGTGTCGCATAGGGGAATCGAAGCGAATCCCGATAAAGTGAAGGCTATTTTGGAAATGTCATCCCCCCGGACAATGAAGCAACTGCAACGATTGACGGGAAGGTTAGCCGCTTTGAATCGCTTTGTTTCCCGGTCGTCGGACAAGTGCTTGCCCTTCTTTAGGGTGTTAAAGAGGGCTTTCAGCTGGACGGAGGAATGTGAGAGGGCCTTTGCGGAGCTAAAGACCTATTTATCCAATCCCCCGCTCTTGAGTCGCCCAGTGGAGGGGGAGATCCTCTATTTGTGTCTTGCGGTGTCCCGAACTGGAGTCAGCTCGGTATTAGTAAGGGAAGAATCAGGCAAGCAGAGGCCAGTGTACTTTACTAGTAAGGTATTACATGGGGCGGAAGAGCGATATCCTCGGATTGAGAAATTAGCGTATGCTCTGGTAATCTCAGCGCGAAGGTTAAGGCCCTACTTTCAAGCCCATGCGGTACGGGTCCTCACCGAATACCCCCTTCGGAAGGTGCTGCAGAAACCCGACTTATCGGGAAGGCTGGTCAATTGGGCAATCGAGTTAGGAGTTTGATATCGAGTACCATCCCCGGACAGCGACAAAGGCACAAGCCTTGGCTGATTTTGTAGTAGAGATGGGTGAAAGTCCGGATGAGGAAGGGTCGACTAAAGGACCAACTTGGGTTGCCTATGTTGATGGTTCCTCAGCGGGGGGAGGAAGCGGAGCTGGAGTGGTGTTCCGAGGGCCCGACCGGGAAGAGCTCAGGTACGCCCTTAAATTTGATTTCCCTGCCACTAATAACGAAGCTGAGTATGAGGCTGTGCTGTCGGCCATGGAGATCGCGCGGCAAATGGGAATAACGGATATAGAGATTCGAAGCGATTCGCGAGTAATTGTTGAGCAGATAAACGGAAGTTACGCCACGCAGGAAACGAGGATGTCCGAATGCCTCGAAAAAGTACATCAGTTCTACTCGTACTTTGACAGGATCGTCGTAGTTAAAATCCCCCGGGAGAAGAATGGGTTGGCAGACGCTCTCTCGCGAATCGGATCAGGATCGAACCCCGCGGTGTCAGTACGCGGCTGTAGACTCCTGACCAAAGCTCACCCCACGGTATTGGCAACAGAAGAACTGATGCAAGTAGGCGAGGCGGACCCTGAATGGGCTACTGAAATTGTACGGTATCTGAGAACAGGTGAGCTCCCGCCGGCCAAGGAAGATGCTCAGAAAATTGTCCGTCACTCGGCGCGTTATGTTTTAGTTGGAGGAACTTTTTCCGACGGGGGTATTCCTTTCCCTTACTAAAATGCCTGCCGAATGAAGATGCGGATTATGTGTTGAGGGAAGTGCATCATGGAGTATGCGGAAACCATTCAGGAGCTAAGGCTCTAGTGAACAAGGTTGTCAGGGCAAGATATTACTGGCCGACGATGAGTAAAGACGCAGCGGAGTTAGTAAGAGTCTGTGATGCGTGCCAGAGATTTTGTTGTATCCCCAGAAGCTCTCCGGAATACCTTCATTCAATTACCTCTCCCTGGCCATTCGCCAAGTGGGGGGTCGACATTGTCTGTCCCCTACCAACGGGAAAAGGTAACAAGAAGTTTGTACTGGTTGCAGTGGATTATTTCACTAAGTGGGCGGAGGCCGAGGCACTTGCGACGATCACAACCGAGAATGTCATTAAGTTCCTATGGAAGTTGATAGTGTGCAGATTTGGGATACCTTATGCCATGGTGACCGATAATGGCAAACAGTTCGATTGTGACCGTTTCCGTGAATGGTGTTCCGAGCTGGGCATATGGAAGAGTTTCTCCACTCCTGTCTTCCCTAAATCGAACGGCCAGGTAGAGGCCACTAACAAAACGTTGATCCAAACGTTGAAGAAAAAACTCGGCCAGAGGAAGGGAGCATGGGTCGAGTACCTCCCGGAAGTGCTCTGGTCCTACCGGACTACGGTCAGAACTGCAACGGGAGAGACCCCGTTTGCCCTCACCTATGGGATGGAAGCAGTAGTACCAGTTGAGGTGGGGTCACCAAGTTTCAGAGTGGCCCACTACAATCCGGGGTTGAACGAAGAAGGCATGAATCTGCGCTTGGATTTGTTGCAGGAACGCCGGGAGGACGCCCGCACAGCATGTACGGCCTATCAACGCCGTGTGGCCAAGTATTATGATAAGAAGGTTAGACCCAGAGAGCTTCAAGTTGGTGATTGGGTCCTGCGGAAGGTCAACCTGATGACTCAAGAGCCTACTGATGGTAAGCTGGGACCGAACTGGGAAGGGCCGTACAGAGTCGTTAGCTCTTGTGGAAACGGGGCCTATCGCCTAGCTACGGAGAAAGGGAAAGCGCTCCCAAGGGCCTGGAATGTAGAACACCTCAAAAAGTATTACTTTTGAAATTCTTGTCTTGTAAAGTGAAGCTTTTGTTGTATTAATTCTGAAAATATTTGGACCTCCTGTCTCCGGACAGGAGGATAAAGGAAGCCCGCCCCCACTAGGGGATGAACGGGTGGACCTCCTGTCTCCGGACAGGAGGATTAAAGGGAGCCCGCCCCCACGAGGGAATAAACGGGTGGACCCCCTGTCTCCGGACAGGGGGGTAAAGGGAGCCCGCCCCCACGAGGGGATGAACGGGTGGACCCCCTGTCTCCGGACAGGGGGGTGAAGGAGCCCGCCCCCACGAGGGGATGAACGGATGGACCCCCTGTCTCCGGATAGGGGGGTGAAGGAGCCCGCCCCCACGAAGGGATGAACGGATGGACCCCCTGTCTCCGGACAATAAGATAACGTTTGACTGCTTGGTTTAGGATCACTTCAGTTTACCCCTTTCACATAGCAAATCCCTCCGTTCCTACTTAGCAGCAACGCATAGATTTGGAGGGGAGAGTGGGGTAAGTGATCCCGCCCCCTCGGACGTTCGTATGTTCTTATTTAGTTCGGGAACAACATCTAAAGGAGATATTTAAAAAGAGAGAAAAGAACATGCTTATTGATAAAATACACAATTACATGTTGTAAAATATTTGGGCTGGCGTACATGAGGGTAAGTCGGGCGCCAACAGGTCACCGACCTCTTCCGCTTCCTCCCCATGGAGACGTTGTCAGAAGGCGACATCCCTAGCAGACGGGAACCCAGCGGTTCAAAGGCACAGGTGGCCAATGCAAAGTTGGAGAGTGGCGAGAAGTCGGACGATGGGGTCCACTGAACGCCGGAGTGGACCCTGAAGCAGGCGACTCCCAACTGGGCGTGGTAAGCAATGGGATATCTCCGGCGTAAAGCCGGAGATCGCGCCTCCCTTGCTAGATAAAGCCGAAGATCACGCATCCAAGTGGGTCTAAATGCTGGAATTGGGACACTCCTAACTCCATGTCTAAGTGCTGGAACCGCGAACACGACGCGACTCCAAATGAGAAAAGGCAAGTGCGAGAGTTTGAGATGAAAATATGATGGACGGGAAGTCCAGAGGTACATACATATATAGGTGCGAAATTGTTTAAATGCATTCGCTATTCCCATAATGGCAGGTATACCTAACGCTGAAAAGTTAGATTGAAAATCAATTCTGGCCGGTAGCCATTAATGGAGTAAGACCAGACGAGATGTTCATTAATGGCAGTAATAAATGAAATATACGAATCTCCTTTTCATTGAAATGATAAAGCAAAGCAATACATTGATATTTTCAAAAAGAAAGAAAGGAGTTATCAGGGGTTGCCGGGGGCGCGACTGGAGGAAGGAGCCCCTTCTCCGGATGACGAGGAAGTGGACCCCGACTCTGAGTTTCCTGCCGGGGCGGGTTTAGAGGTTTTCGGGCTCCAATCGGCTACATGAGGGAATTGGTCGACTCTTAGCTTGGCCATGGTCTCCAAGGCCTCGTCCGGGATCTGGATGGTGCTGATGTCGAGATCCTTGAAGGACTCGTCACCGGGAGGGGCACTTCTGGCAACACCTCTCAAGTGTTCGAAGCCCCAATTGAAGCCCACGGCCCATGATGTATCTCGGAGCTCTGGAACCTGAGAAAGCTCCCTGGTGAGCTCAACCACTTGAAGATGGAGCTCTTCAATCCTCTCCACCGCTTCTCTCCTTTCCTCGTACGCACTGATCTGATCGTCGAGAGCTTGCTTTTTGTCAGCAATGGCTTGTTCGAGCTCCGACGTAACCCGGTCCCTAGCGGTGAGTGCTATTCCCTTCTCGGACAATGCTTGATCTCTTTCCTCGACAAGCTTTTCATTGTCGATCAGGGCTTGGTCTTTCGCCGCTTGAATTGATTGCAGCTCGGATTTCAACTCCGAATTCTCGGCTTGTAGGGATTGGACAGTTGCCCGCAAAGAGCCAGAGGATTGAAGCTCTACCCCCAATGTGGCCTTGAGTTTGGCCTTCTCGGAAAGAGCATCTTTTAGCCGAGTTTGGGCTGCGGATAGATTGCTCTCAAGGATCTCCATGTCGCGGACCATTCTCTCGCAGCTGGTCAAAGTGCTCTGTAGTGTGCTTTCCCGGAGCTCGAATAGTTTTTGGAGCCTTAGCCGGTGCTTCTCGGACTCGGGCAAAGCTCTCCTCTGCCCCTGGGACTCCTCTTTCAACTCCTTCACCCGACCCTGTAATGACTGAATGGCCTCGCGTTGGTCTTGCTCGGGTTCCCGAAGACTCCTCCAGGATGCGGCAACGTCCACGGCGAACTAAGTAAGAATGAGGCATCAGTACTTGAATGGAGATGGGAGATAAACTAAAAATAAGGAATGTCAGAACCATGTACCTGAAGGATCTTTCCGGTAAGCTGCTCGGCATAGCCCTCCACTGGGAGCTCCCCGAACAGGGGGCTGTAGTCCGGGGTGACTAGGGAGCTCAGAGCTTCCAGGGGACATCCTGCTAGCCCGTGGGTCTGAAAGTCCTGTCGTCGCCCAGCAGTCGCAGAATCGGAAGGGAGAACGGAGGTAGAAGCTTGGGGCGACGTGGGGACCGGAATCGGAGTCGAAGACTCGAGCCTGATGGGAAAAGCGGGCGTCGGAGAGGCCTGCCCGAGCGCCTCCCTTTCGGAGGCCACCTCTTCTTGCAGTTTGTTGAACTCCTAAGAGAAAGTATCCGGCTCCTCCCTCAGTGGTGATTGAATTGGTGACCCCCTGCGAGGAATTTCGTCTCCCGCAACAACATTAACTCCGGGGCTCGCTTCAGCCCCCGGGTGGGCAACAGGTTCGACCGGAGAAGTCACCGACGTGATAAGCGTAGGAAGGGATGCAGTGGTTGGAGGATTCTGGCTGCTAGGAGGAGTATAAACCTTGGCCATGGCCAATATCCGGCCAACCATAAAACTGCTATCCCGTTGAGCTCGAAGTTTTTTGGATTCGGGGCCTTCGTCAGCCCCCGGAGCAACCCTCTTCCCTTTCTGCTGAGGCAGGGGCGCCTCAGGTTGAATAACCGAACCTTCTGCAGGTTGGGGAGGAGGGTTGGAATCATTTGGAGAAGTAGGAGAGTGCCCTACCACCTCGATAGTAGCAGCGGTGGCCACATCTTCGGCGACGTCTTCGAAAGAAATGGGAGGCGAGCGGGCACCCGAACCAGGGAAAGAAGGGCTCGTCCGAGGGTCTCGGGGAAGAATCTTTACGGCTGGGGAAGAATTCCCCTCCTCTTCCTCGGATGAAGCCTCGGCTACCTCATCAATCTCCCTCATAATAGAATCATCGGAGCCGATCAATGAATCAGAAGATGGCCTGTCCGGAAGGGCCTGAGGAACTCGGGAGGCCGGGGCCTGTGGTTGATGAACCTTCGAAGAGCGTGTTCTTCGGGGAGACTGATTGGCCTGCCTCCCTGACGTACTCCCCTTTTGGGCGACCTTCCTCGGAACCTTGCCCGGAATGGGCCTACTGGTCGTAACGGACCACCCAACTACCGGGGTTCCCCGCTTGTCCAGAATTGCTTTTTGCTCTGGGATTTGATACCCAAAGCACTCGTTCAGGCTTTGGACTGAAACGAGATTTTCGTAGTCGATCGACGACTGAACCGCCCTGGCCGAGAAGGAGAGCATGGTGTTGACCTCCTTGATTTTAGCGACGCTCAGTGTAGGTAGGATCCGTAAGTCGTCGACCAATGGCCTCCATTCTCTAGGCACCCGTTGGGAGTCCGGAATAACCGACTGGGAGGGGCATTCCCATTCCCCGGAGACCCGAAAAAACTGCTCTCTCCAACCTTTGTTGTTCCTGTACTTACGCTGGTCGAGGTAGATGAATATCGGATCTTGGCGCACTCACAGCTCGACGGCTCCGTCCTTGGTAGACGGACGGTATATACTGAAGAATTGGGCGGCGTCCATCTCAGTTCCGAGGACCAGCCGCCACAGGATGGATGACGCCACCACGTACCTCCAGCCGATCTGGCCGGGGGCCACCCCGAGGAACGCGCAAACCTCGCGAACGATTTTTGGGAACGGGAGTCGAACCCCTGCCATGAACATGCGCTCTGTCAAGGTAACTTCACCCCCGGCTATTCCCCGCGATTCAGGTTCTTGGAAGAAGATGTTGACAGATGGGCCGATGTCATAAGCCCTTCGAAGAGTCGCCTCGTGGCACGCCAACCAGGTCGACTCTAACCGATCTTCCGGCGGCACCAAACGCGCAACCCCAGGTCTGACAGTGGAAGGGGAGACAACGGCCAAGGGAACAAGCTCTTCAGGAGCGTCCACAAGACTCCTGGATGCTGGGTCTCTGCGAGTGATGGCCATGTGGAGTTCGGAGGAGGTAATGAAGAGAAAGAGCCGAGAAAAGAAGAAGATGAAGACAGAATGAGCGACGGAAGAAATGAACAGAGCTGAGGCCGAAGAGAGATATTTATAACGAAGTCGACAACCTCTGAAAAACGGAGAGGTGTGCGACTGTTTGATTGATGGCGGCGAATTAATTCTGTAACCGGCGCGGAAGTCGAAAGGCCTTCTTGTCATCATCATTACGCTGCACGTTAAGGTCCCTGATCCCTGACAAAACGCGCCTGTTCGGTGTAGGAACGTTTCCAGTCCCTCCACAGCAAACTGGTCACGCTGGAGAAAGGTGAAATCAAATGTCCTTTCCTTGGGGCCCACTGTGGAGGCCTGAACACCCTCAAATTAAATGGCGGGAAGAGACAATCCTGGAAAAAGTGCTAGAATTCTCTTCCCCTTCATCAGGAATGGAGAAAGAATTCGGGGGGTAAGTGTTAAGGAATTTCCCGCCATTGATTGAAATGGTAGAGAGATGAGCTGGAGTCTACAGCTACGAGCGGAGCTATTTGAATGAAGTGGGAGACTTCTCTCTAATTAATATTTTTGTCTTATTAATCGATGATCATCCGCTGCCGATCAGGGAAAGTAGGGACAATTCGGTATAAGCGCCTGGGTTCATGGGCTCAAATTAATTAAGGAAAAGAAAAGCATCTTCAAGTAATAAATGTTGACGTGAAGGACATTTAAGAGGGGCAGACATATAAAAGGTTTGGGCTGATAAAAAAGAGAGGTATCTTCTTCTAAATACACACGCACTTCTTCTTTCTGACGAGATCTTTTCTCACCAATTCTAACTTGATCGTCGGAGGAGGCGTTGCCGGGACACCCTGACGACCCCTTTTGTTTTGCAGACAACTTGAAGAACACTCAGTTGATTCTCACCAACCTTGTGAACTTTGATACACGGCGTTGTCCGGAATTCCAAGTCATCAGCTCCAGAAAATTTGTTAACAATAATTTAAGATGGAAATTGAAATTTAAAATATATATAGTTGAAAAACGAAATTAATGGTATCTAAATCCTAGTTTTAATTCTTAAGTAAACATAATTAGAAATGCTAATAATTTGTTCAGGTTCATTCCCGCTAAGAAGAACAAGAGGAGATATAATGTGGTGAAGGAGATCAATGCAACACTAGGGGAAATGATCCGCAGGAAAGAGGAAGGCATGCGAAATGGAGAATCAGGCAATAACAACGATTTACTAGGCTTATTATTGCAATGCAAAGAAGATTCCGATCAAAATGGTCTGACAACTGAAGATGTTATAGAGGAGTGCAAGTTGTTCTACAGTTGCTGGCCAAGAGACCACCGCCACCTTGCTCACATGGACACTCATTGTTTTATCTATGTAGGGATGTAAATAAGCCAGTCCGTTCGACAGCCCGCTCGATACCCGCTCGGTTTAGCCCGATTCGAACTCGAGCTCGATATTGTAGAAACTCAATCGTTACTGTTGAAACCCGCTCGATTAGTAAGTGATACATACCCGACTCGCTCGACAAAACTCGATAGGGGCTCGCGAGCTCAACTCGTTTAAAGCTCGACCGGATCGCTCGCCCGACTCGTTAGTTTGAGTCGTTAGCTCGTTCATATCTAACATATATATTAGTAAATAGTAAACATAGTATAATATATATAGTATTACATATTAATTATAATACTTTGATAACAATATTTAGTATGTTAAATTAACATATTAAGTTATTAATTGTTAGTATATAACAATATAACAATATTAAATAGTTAGCATATATATATATATAAACACATATATCACATCACACATGGTTAACAATAGTTATATATTATACTTATATTATAGTTACTTAGTTATATAGAATATATTAGACTTACTATTTGTTCACATTATACATATACCATTGTTTATACTCTGTAGTTATATATAATAACATATTATTAATTTGTTACTTATAAACTATAGTTATGTAATATATTTTATAATATGCCTTATATACTTACATATTATATATTTATGTTATTAATAAATGCATAGAGGTTGTTCATAAACTTGGACTTGAATTCTGCTTTGATCACTCATTGAAAAATTTAATAGTTTACATCGAGCTCTAATTGAGCCGAGCTTGTCCAGTAACCCGGCTCGGCTCGAATGTCATTTTCAACGAACTCGAGCTTGAGCTCAAGCTCGCCCGAGTTTTAAACGAGCCGAGCTTGAACATGTAATTTATAGCTCGGCTCGAATTCGAGCTCGACTATTTAGGCTCGACTCATAAACGAGCCAGTCTTGAAATCTTCAAACTCGACTCGGCTCGGCTCGATTACATCCCTATATCTATGCATCCCGATTGGCAAGAAAAGGCGAGGGACGAGGTGCTACACGTCTGTGCCGACAGAACAGTCCTTGATTTCGAAGCCATCAATCAACTCAAGTTAATTTCTTTGATTTAGAGTCTATATGGACCTTCCTAACATGCTTGATATGAGCGCGTAATGGGCGTCAACCATTACGACGACCTCGACGTGAAAATACTTTAGTTAAGACGTAATCATAAAGCACATAGATTTACATTAATCTACTACACGTAAAGATTAAACTATAATTGAAAAACATTTACTCTACCAAAGGTGTGGAGTGACTAATGTTCCCTAGCTTACTACTCTATAACACATTCTAATAAGTATACACAATACATGAAAACCCTAATTAGGCCACAATGATAAGATATCTAGTTTCACACCAAATCATTCCACATAAAGTTAAACTACAATTGAAAAACAATTAGACTACCAAAGGGGTGAAATGATTTGTGTTCCCTAGCATACCCTATAAGGTGAGTCTAATGAGAATGATTGGTGTCATGTCAAATAGCATCATTGCAAAAGACATCATTCTTATTTCTAAGAATGTTGGTTTACTCAAGACTTCAAGAAAAACTCATAGACAAGTTAAACTCTTTTTCATGAATAAATAGATCGGAATCTTGATACCAAAACCTTTTAGCATGGGTTTTGATTTCCTCTAGCCCTCAACAATCATCAAACACATTTAGAAAATCCTAAGAACATCAAGAACACTACATGGTTTTGGATAGGATTAGGATCAAACCCTAAGAACTAAGTTAGCTAGACATGAATTGAATCTAATCTAAGCATGAATTTAAAGGAAAACAGTAAAGAAACAAGAAAAAAAATGAAGAACAACTATATTTAACTTCAAAAGTTCGAATTACAAAGGGAAATGAAAAGCATTAAAATTAACTAAGATACACCTGAGACAATCGAAGCTCCCAAAAGATGCATGATAAACTACTGATGCTCTGGAAAATAAAGTCAGGAAAACATATCTATCTCTCTCACCCATGCCTCATATATATAGAGGAAGATATTTACAAATATCTACGAAAGAGATAAGATAAGAGATATTTCTGAAATATCTAAGATATTTTGGAAATATCTGAAAATATCTAAAAATATCTAAGAAAATATCTAAAAATATCTAGGATATTTAAAATATCAAGAAAATATCTAAAAATATCTAAGAAAATATCTAACAAATATCTAGAAATATCTAACAAATATCTAGAAATATCTAACAAATATCTAAAAATATCTAGAAAATATCTAAAAAATATCTAAAAATATCTAAAAAATATCTAACAAATATCTAAGATATTTAAAATATCAAGGAAGAGTGACATGTCAACATTGTTCCAGATTGTTCCGAAAATATCCAAATTCGATCGATCGATTATAAAGTCGATTGATCGGTTTTCGCTTGATCGCATTCGTGGTTGCCCTGTCTCGATCGATCGCATCTCGTACGATCGATTTTTCTTCGACTGGTGATTTGATCGATCGATTATAAAGTCGATCGATCGATTTGCCGGCTACTTGGCAGGAGCAACTTTGAACTCTGGAAATGACCAAATCGTCCTTGATGTATTTTCAGGTTTAATTCGGGTGTTTTGAACTATATTTCAATTAAGACCTGAAAATAAGACAAAACACTAAACTACAACAAAACGTTATATTTACAACACAAACTAGGTATAACAAATGTAAATTAAGGGGTCTTGAATAAAATAATTCAAGACTTATCACACCCCCAAACTTACATAATGCTAGTCCCTAGCATTACAACTAGAAATTAAAATACACACAACTAATCTACATCCTCTTTCGTGGGAAACGCGATTGCATTTAGCACATGCAACAAGCCTTTTAAACCCCTAGGCTACCCTAGTGGACGAATGAAGTCTCGTGAAGGTTTAGCAGAAAATGCTACCTACAAACATTATCTTTACAAAATATACATGTTACCTAATAAAAAGAAGTATCATTACAACAGTGGTTCATAATTCATGAACAACTTTAAACTAATAAACTTCATCTTCACACAGTTCAGAAAATCATAGTCTACTCACTTACAAATGGCAAGCTAAGATCTCATATGTTAGAAATGATGCAGTTTGATATTAACATACAGTTATGGAGCTTTCAAAGAATATAACCTACATACATGCTCCAGTGTCTCAAAATTCTTTATATCTCTCGCTAGATGGAATAACTAAGGCATATGCATACTTTAATATTATTTACATTATTTATTATGGTTGTGCAATGCTCGACTCCTTTAAGCTTCTAAATGACTTATGTACCAAGTGTTAGGTCAGTGACTCCCAAACCAGATGGCTTTAGGGCACTAGATGTAAAACATCCCTAAGGGCTTAATAACTCAAGTCAAGAAGAACTATGAAGTCAAACTAACAATTTTTTATTTACTTACATCTTTTGACGCGAACACTCAATGCTTAATGAGGTAAGAGGTCCGGTTACTCAATGAAGTATTTTTTTTTTTTTTTGAATTATGCCCACGTCATCCATCTAACAAGTAATCTTAGTTTTCCGAGACACTAAAAACCATATGCAAGGTATTAACTTAAGTACATACCCCACAAACAATATGCCAATGTATGTTATGATTTTCAAATTTCTACATGTGAATCTCATAGCCAAAAGTAATTAAACAGACTTAGAATCTCTAATTGTGTGATCGTGTGTTCAAAATTTTAAAATTGTCAATAAAAAGTAAATCACAATTATAAATCAACTAATTTCTACAAAACAACATAGATATTCACAAAGAAATTTAAAATTTTTTTGTACAAAACTTAGACTAAGTGTACTTCTATACCCCCAAACTTAAAATAACATATTGTCCCTAATGTGTATAAAATGAAAGCATGGTTTAAGGGATAAAGAAAACCTGAATGGGGAGGTATGGCTCATAGCATACCCCCAAACTTAGAGGTAAAAACACTTAACCTGAAACACAAAACTAAAAAGAAAGTGAATGATAACAAATATTAACAAGCACGAAAAATAAACAATGATTCGGTCCAGAGACAGCAGAAAAGCAGTGCTACTAAAAAAAACAAAAGTCGATCGATCGGATTTTATGTCGATCGATCGAAAGTCGATCAATCGAAAATTTTTAGCTCACTGAAATTGATCAAACGATCTTTTCTGCATAAACAGAATTCTGCAGAAAACAGACAGAACCGAATTGAAACACTAAAAATTGCAAAAACAGATTACAAACAGAAATAAAACCACTTATGGACAGAATTTACAATATGTACTAAATCAAACTAAATACAATCCTAAATATCCCATAAACAACCGTTAATCCCCGGCAACGGCGCCAAAAATTGTGTAACGCTCGGGACTAACCGGCTACACGTGGATTTTAAATTTATAAGTTTACCACTCGCAATAGTACGTATCGATTGTACTATAGTAAGGGTGATCGAACCACAGAGATTATTGATTGTTTTGCGTAATGGAATATGGAAAGGAACGTATTTAACTTAACTTAAAAACAAAAATAAAAGTAAAGGTTGTAGAATTGAAGCTACAACGACAAGGTGAAGAAATAAAAGCGGGAAATGAAAACAAACGTAAAGAAAACTTAGGGTGTTGATCCTATCCAATCCTCAACCAATGAAATGCTTAGAGTCTATATGGACCTTCCTAACATGCTTGATATGAGCGCGTAATGGGCGTCAACCATTACGACGACCTCGACGTGAAAATACTTTAGTTAAGACGTAATCATAAAGCACCTAGATTTACATTAATCTACTACACGTAAAGATTAAACTATAATTGAAAAACATTTACTCTACCAAAGGTGTGGAGTGACTAATGTTCCCTAGCTTACTACTCTATAACACATTCTAATAAGTATACACAATACATGAAAACCCTAATTAGGCCATAATGATAAGATATCTAGTTTCACACCAAATCATTCCACATAAAGTTAAACTACAATTGAAAAACAATTAGACTACCAAAGGGGTGAAATGATTGGTGTTCCCTAGCATACCCTATAAGGTGACTCTAATGAGAATGATTGGTGTCATGTCAAATAGCATCATTGCAAAAGACATCATTCTTATTTCTAAGAATGTTGGTTTACTCAAGACTTCAAGAAAAACTCATAGACAAGTTAAACTCTTTTTCATGAATAAATAGATCGGAATCTTGATACCAAAACCTTTTAGCATGGGTTTTGATATCCTCTAGCCCTCAACAATCATCAAACACATCTAGAAAATCCTAAGAACATCAAGAACACTACATGGTTTTGGATAGGATTAGGATCAAACCCTAAGAACTAAATTAGCTAGACATGAATTGAATCTAATCTAAGCATGAATTTAAAGGAAAACAGTAAAGAAACAAGAAAAAAATGAAGAACAACTATATTTAACTTCAAAAGTTCGGATTACAAAAGGAAATGAAAAGCATTAAAATTAACTAAGATACACCTGAGACAATCGAAGCTCCCAAAAGATGCATGATAAACTACTGATGCTCTGGAAAATAAAGTCAGGAAAGCATATCTATCTCTCTCACCCATGCCTCATATATATAGAGGAAGATATTTACAAATATCTAAGAAAGAGATAAGATAAGAGATATTTCTGAAATATCTAAGATATTTTGGAAAGATCTGAAAATATCTAAAAATATCTATAATATCTAAGAAAATATCTAAAAATATCTAGGATATTTAAAATATCAAGAAAATATCTAAAAATATCTAAGAAAATATCTAACAAATATCTAGAAAATATCTAACAAATATCTAGAAATATCTAGAAAATATCTAAAAAATATCTAACAAATATCTAAGATATTTAAAATATCAAGGAAGAGTGACATGTCAATATTGTTCCAGATTGTTCCGAAAATATCCAAATTCGATCGATTGATTATAAAGTCGACCGATCGCTTTTCGCTTGATCGCATTCGTGGTTGCCCTGTCTCGATCGATCGCATCTCGTACGATCGATTTTTCTTCGACTGGTGATTTGATCGATCGATTATAAAGTCGATCGATCGATTTGCCTTAGCCGATTCTTCACTTGGCAGGAGCAACTTTGAACTCTGAAAATGACCAAATCGTCCTTGATGTATTTTCAGGTCTAATTCGGGTGTTTTGAACTATATTTCAATTAAGACCTGAAAATAAGACAAAACACTAAACTACAACAAAACGTTATATTTACAACACAAACTAGGTATAACAAATGTAAATTAAGGGGTCTTGAATAGAATAATTCAAGACTTATCACTTATCAATTAATTTTTATATCACATGAAATGATTTATAAATTAAGCCAATCACAATCATCAATTTCATATTTTTTCCTTATTTAAGGATTGTAACGGCACTACGCGGGTTTTGTTGCACTAGGATGAGTTTATTTATTTTAAATTAAATAATTCTTTAGTTTCTTAATAATTCTCTATTAAAAATAATAAAATTTAAGTAAGGTGGATTTTATACATATCTGTACCTAAATAAAATAGGACAGAAATTCCCTACAAACCGGTTTGTAGAAAGAGAATAACTTCAGTTCGGACTTGACAGAAACCAAGCCCTTTATGCCTTCTAATAGGAAACAAACACACCAGCATATTACACCAAATGAAAATATGCAAAACACACACAAGCAAAACCTCCATTTCTCAAATCAATCGACAAGCAAAGCTCCAAAGCCTCCAATTACTGTTCAGTCTGCAAAGCCCTTGCCGGACCGTCCCTGCCTTGCCAGAAGTCAGTTCGCCGGCAACCAGTTGACGACCCATAACCGGACGTCGCCTCCTGCTCCTGCGGCGATCGGATCCTCTCTCTGGTCCTCTCTCTCTCTCTCTCTCTCTCTCTCTCTCTCTCTCTCTCTCTCTCTCTCTCTCTCTCTCTCTGTTTTACTCTCTCCCCATCTCGAACCCATTCAGCGCATCTCCGGCGTTCTCAGCTCCGATCGGCGCCAACCTCGCTCCACAGGAGCTGTCAGACTGTCCCTGCCTCGCCGAAAGTCGGTTCTGGCCACCGAAAATCGCACCTCCAGCCACCGGTCGACGACCCATAACCGGACCTGCTCCTCCGGCGCTGGCCCACTGTCGATCGGATCCTCTCTCTCTCCGACAGCATCTCTCTCTCTCTGTTTCACTCTCTCCCCCGATCTCCCTCTCCTGATATCCCCCTCTCGAACCCACTCTCTCCCTCTACCTCACTTTGTCCTGGTGAAAGGAAAGAAAAATAACTGAAGAAGAAGAACGAAGAGAAGCGTTTCAATACATCAGTAGCATTTCAGTTTTTTTATTTTTATTTTTTTAGCTGACGTGTTGACTGGTTATTGGTGGGCAAAAAACCCATGTTTTCTGCCATGACCGGACAAAAGGGACTCTCCTGTAGGAAATTTCATACAACCTACATATAAGAGTAACACGTGTCATTTAAACATGTGAGAAGCACATGATATTTTTTCAATGGACACATGTAAATATTATATATGGGTTGTACAAAATTTCCTATAAGCTGATTTGTAGGAAATTTCTATTCAATAAAAAAAAAAAAAAAAATGGGCTTCAAATTGTGAGGGTACTGGGGTCAGATTCATTCTTAAAATTCTATTATTAAAGAAAGTTTCATCCTAACTCTTTGAGTTTATAAACATTTCAATTTAATTACTTCCTAAAATTTCAAAATTAAATTTTAACATCTTAATTTTTTTTTTCTATTATTTTTTTTTAATGTTTTTCAACTGATTAGGTATCTCTAGGCTTGGGAAGCTTTGTCCTCTTTCTCTCAGATTCACAAAGTAGCTAAGTACTTCTACATGTATACAACGTACGTTCTGTCTTGTGATTACAATTATATTACAACGATAATCATGTAATTTAAATTTTCTGTGCGATTTGCTTAAACGTAGTATCACTTCTAGATAATTTAGAAATAATTTAAAATTGATATACTGTCATGCACAAACTTACTGAAATGCAGTGAAAATACTAGAATCAAGGAGTAAGAGTAGGAGTCCAATTTAACGGTCAACATAGAAAAAAGGTAAGTATAATTACTTACCCAAAAATGATACTTTTTCGTAAGTATAATTACTTATTGAGACCTGATACTTGTTTTAAATGTGGTATTGTATTACAAATGAAGCTTGATTATTTTATGAATTAATGTTAAGGAGTAAGAGTAGGAGTCCAATTTAACGGTCAACATAGAAAAAAGGCAAGTATAACTACTTATTGAAAAATGATATTTTTTTTTAAGTATAATTACTTATTGAGACTTGATACTTGTTTTAGATGTGGTATTGTTTTACAAATGAAGCACGATTATTTTATGAATTAATGTGGTTAATTACTTTTAATGAGTGATATGTTTTAAGATGCAACATAAAGTGCATCATATATATATATATATATATATATATATATATATATATATATATATATATATATATATATATATATATATATATATATATATAAAGTGCATCATGATCATGATTTATATTACGAGCAATGATAGGCAGGGGCCAACTTGTTGCCCCTTTTCATTAAAAAAAGCTTGCTGGGAGCCGACAAGTTGGCCCCCCAACTATCATTTCCCTTATACTACATACGTGTGCATAAGAGTAATGATAAGAGGGACGGCTTGCCGCCCCTGCCCGGCCCTTTCCTATATATGTGTCGACATTTGAATAGCTTAGTTGGAAACAGTATTCCCTTTTCCATTTGTTCATTTTTCTTGTGCAGCTGAAGTCTGTTTCCGTTTCCCTCTCAGACCATTGATCTTTCTCTCTCTCTCTCTCTCTCTCTCTCTCTCTCTCTCTCTCTCTCTCTCTCAGAATTTCTTAAATTTCCTAAAAACTCCCCTTCAAAACCACGTGTGTGCACAATTCTAGCACAGTTTTCATAAATGACGTGTATATAGAAGGAAATGGAAGCTTATATAGAGGTCCTGGTGCGAGTTTGAGCTGCCCTGTGTTGGGTTGCTCGATTACGGTGAACATGAGTGGGGGATTCAGTTTGGGTAGCTATTCAACTATTGTCGCTGGGTTGGTGAGTGTCAATGCTTGGAATGCGACTTTCTTTGAGGGTAGGAGTATGCATAAAATGGGTGCTTTTATTTAAGATGGACTTTTAGCACATGATAAACCTTATAGCATAAAGCTTTATCTACACAATTATCAGCATGGATGGTATGGCGTAAAGTACTGATAATCAACTGAGAGTGCACAAATCAAGTATGCTATTTGAACAAAAAGGGATTTTTATTTTATTTTTTTTCCTTTTCTTTAATTTTTTCAAGCCTGTCCAAGAGAATACTACTTTGTGGACTGTAGATATTCTTTTTTGTTAACTTGACAATTTTTGTTGCTAATACTAGTTGTGGTTTATTGATTGATCAGTTTGAGTGTTTGATCTCACAGACTAGGAGGGAAATGGATTTAACAAGTATTGGATCAGTGGTGAATTATGAATTCTTAGCTATCTAATACATCTATATCCTATTTGTATTTTTTTTTTTTTTATTAAACCACATTTAGAGCCAATTACTTTTTATCCCATTAGTTGGCCTGGTTTTTGACTATTAGGAAAAAAAAGTTGCCCCAGTTATTACTGGGTATGATAAAAATATTTGCAGTAGTTTTGTTGCCTGTGGTAATTTTTGAAGATATGGGCCTTGCTGCCTTTTTTCTCCTTACTTAAGAGGAGTTGTGTCACCATATTGGTTGGGATAATTTATCATTTGCAAGAAATACAACCACATGTATTTTATCTCGCGCTTGCCATTTTGTTTGCAGGAGGAAGGAGTTTAGGCTGTCCTGAAAACTTAGGTGCTGCGGGGACATATTATGATGCTGTACCTCGGATTCTTGGAGTCAGCAATCACAATATGTACATGTCCACAAGGTTATTTGAATTTGTTTGAGCCGGAAAATCTGATTGAAGCACAACGTCTGATTCTATCATTATTTTATAGTGTCAAAGTAAGTATTAGGTTCCTCTTGTAGTTTTGAATGTGCAACTTTTCTTTGAAATTGTATTCCAGGTTTATGAGAAAAAAATTATTGGTTAGTTTCACTAGTTGGTTTAGTTTTAGAGTTACTGGAATTTGAGTGAACGATATATTTTTTTTTTTTTTTATATTGAAGTACTTAGTTGCCCTACTTACTTGGGTCTTGTCTTAAAAATCTGTCACAGTACCTATTTGCTGCAGAAATTTATAAAAAATTGATGATGCTTAACCGGGCAAATGGCAGAGTTACTCTAGAATCCTACAATCATGTCAGAAGCCTAACATGAGATCAAGAAAGAAGAATTTGATATTGCTCGAAGCTCCAATACTTATCTTCATGTATAAGAATTACATTATTTTAAAAAGTTGTGTTTCAAATCTTTATGTATAACAACTACATTATTTTCAAAGTTAACCGGTGTTAAAATGAACATTTGTATTATTTTGCCTTATGTATTTTATTATTTGAAAGTATCTCACTCAAGTAATATTCTTGCTCGAATTTGGTGTTGTGTTGAAATTTAAAAGCTGTTTGTAATTGGGTGAAAATTTGTATTATTTTGCCTTAATTTTGAGGTTCCAATATTTTCTGTCAAAGCCATTGAGAGATTGAGGTCCTTCTCAAAATTTGCATTTAAAGCATATTGTTGATTGAGTTGTATCAGCAGATTATACCAAGACTAACCAAATTTGAGATCTCAAAAAAATGAAAGACCAGAATTTGTAAAGGTGATCAAGTGACCCATTGAGCAGAAATGACAGAATTTCTAACTGCAACATCAAAATTGGCTTTTAAGAAGCCAGAAGGGGAGAACTTTCCAAATTAAGCCAAATTATTACCTTACAAAAAGAAAAACATGCTTGACAAGCATGTGTACTTAATTTCAGTCTAATTGTTGACATAATACAACAGCAATTGTAAACCGTATAGAAGAATGAGTGCACCCTCTCAACAGAAAGAATGAAAAAAATTATAGTAAAAATCCGTTCCACCTTGCAAGGGGAAGGAAAAAAAAAAAAAATTGCACATGTAGTTTCCAAGCTAACGGCACATAGAACAGGTTCCATAAACACTTGTTCATATTGAATGGCAGCATTTTCCCACGGGCAGTTCCCCTGATGCCTCTTTTCATCAATCCCTCCCAAGAAGATTTGTGATCTCTACAAGTGAGAACAACATTTTTTAAAGCCTGCACATAATCAACCAATAAAAATAAGAAAGGTAGCGAGTAAAACCTAGTGTGGAAAATGAATAGTTAATATATATATTGGGACATTTGAGAGGAAGTTTGTCCAAAATGAATTTGCTTATCGCCAACATACTCTCTTTTGCTAGTGGAGAAAAGGCCCACCTGCAAATATATTCTACAACAAAATTAGAATTTAGCTCTTAAGGAAGCTAATCATTATTCATGGCAAAGTCATAACAAGATTATGATGAATTGAACAATATCAAAGTCATAGTAAGATTATGATGAATTGAACAATATCAAAGTCATAGTAAGATCCTGAGGAATGCATTATCCATGATAATGTGATATATATACTCTTGTGTATTTTTCATTTTCTTTTTCAACTAATCCTTCTATGAACCTTTTTATACCTGAATAAAGACAACCTTCGGAAGCCTGCCTCTAAACAGTACACACATTCCACATATGACATCATTGAAACAACTCTTACCTAATCATACCAATTTAAGAGAAGACCTCAAGGCTTAGCTTGATCCCACTTCATATCACTTTCAAAGCTTGCTATAATCAGAAATTTAATTGACAAATAATTAACATGAAAACCCCCAAATCTTATATTAATCAAGAACCCTTTTGACTGCCATAGAGCTATTAGGGTTTGGTCATGATCTTCCACTAGTGGTTATTAACTCGCTAGCCACAAGGAAAGGAAAAGGGCAATGATAAAGTATAAAAAACAATTGTAGCAGATGAACATATATCAATTCTCAATTTAAGGTGAATTAATTGCTTTAGGTACAAAAAAAAAAAAAAAAAAAATGCTCAGGCTTTATCCCCCAAAAGCAGAATATTCAAAATTCTAAATAGTAGTAGAACTAGTTAATGCAAAACATAAAATACAAATATCAGAATTTATTTTTGTACCAAGAGAACAGGCCTAGAATTCACCAAGAAAAAACTATATTGTTAGGCAGAACCATGAAAAAAAAAAAACTCAACCAATCAACAAAACCCATATTTTTTATTGCGGATAAAGTCGAGGAATAGAAACATAGCGAAATAGAAACTTAGAAATACGTCATTAGTGTTTCGAAATTCCAAAAAGAAAACTCATATTAACTAACCAAAAACATCTCCGTATACCTTGACTCTAATTTGAGTTTGAACTTTCTTGGGTCTACACAGATAATGATCCAAAATTGCAAGCCAACTTTTTTTCTTTTCAACCTTCCTCCGCAACCAAAAAAATCACAACCCACTATTTGATTGCATAGAAAACTCACGAAAAGAGCAGGAATATTAAATTCCCATACCCAAATTAGTGCACTCAAATTTTGCCCAAAATCATAGTTTTCCAAAATCAACCAACTTTATACGTATAGAAACTATGTCATACAAATTACCCTTACAACTCACTATGCACACCTAACATCATCACAAATTATAAATTATTATTACACTAGAAGATTCGGGGCATTCTTTCTTTTCAACTAAGCTATTCAAATGTTGACACATATATATTTCCATGCCACTTAAAAGGAAAACACTACAACACCAAAGAAAATCCAGCAACTACAAAGACTCATTCCAATACCTATCGTTACTGGTGAAGGATAAGACACTAAAAACAGGTGGGAGAGCAAGGCCAGCCCCAGCCAGGGAGTAAGGCCCACAGTTGTTTTTTTTTTTTGAAGTGAAGGCCCATAGTTGTTAATCTAAGAATAAGATAAATATTCAGACCGGTGAAATAAGGCTCCAATGCTGAAAGATAAGACACTAAAAAAAGGTGAGAGGAAGGCCTCAACTCGGAGAGTAAGGCCCAGATCGAGTTGTTAAATTAAGAATAAGAGACTGGCGAAGTAAGGCCCCAGTGTTAGAAGATATATAAGCAAATAATTTAGATGGTAGAGAGTAAGGCCCCTTTAACCGTAAGTGGGGAATTAAGGCGCAACTAAAACTAAAAGCCATAAACAAGAGAAGTAAAGGCCCCTATAAACCGTCGGGGAGTAAAGGCTCCAGAGAGTTAAAAAAAAAAAAAAAAAAAAGAGATGACAAGAGCAAGAAAAAGGCATTGCATAAGTTCGATGTGATTTATTGATGTATTTGTATAGCTAAGTTTATATGTAATAAAAGAAAATACCAAGGAAAATATAATAGAATATTTATTATGCATTATCAAAAAACTTTGTTGTGCTTATTTTATCAGTTATAATTTTTATGTGAAAAACACTTAATTTTATAAAACCATACATAGCTGTTTTTATAATAACATGTGGAGATAATTTCTAAAAAGCAGGCTCATAATAAGAAAAATAATTTTTATATTTAATGAGACTGGAGTTACAAATCCACGATCAAATCGTGGATTCAATTGGGAATAGTAAACCATTTCATAAATTTTGCAGGAAAAGGGATAGACTTTATTAACAAAAGAAGTTTTGCGGAGATGGAAGAACAAATGAGAACATACGATAGTAATCGATCAATCTGATCCCATTTCTAGTGAAAGATACAAAAATAATTCATGCATATACACAAAAGAATACATTTTCATTAATTTCTCTCATTATGGTTTATGCATACATATTTTGAACAAAATTAGCATTTATTGATAAAATCAATCAATCAATTAGGAGCCATTGCTCCTTGGTTACAATATCATAAATACAGTTTTGAATTTTTTTTCAACCAAAACCCTATCGATGACACAAGAAAACGCCTCTCGTACAAGAATATGAGCTGCAGAATTTGCATATCTCTTCACATACTTAACCATCCACAATCTTAAATTACCCAACCCTTCTTTAATCCCATCTATAAGATGACCCATTTAGCATCATGAACATATTGTCAAAACTTACTCTCCCAGAAAAGATTAGTGAGAAGTAAACCAACACTAAATACAATATAAAAACTTAAAAGAAGTTGAGTTCTCATAAGTAAAACAGATCGTATGTCGAAGGCATTGTCATCAAAAAAAGAAAAAGAAAAGAAAAGAGAGAGAGTAAAGCATCTAGATTTGATATTTTATGTAGTCCACAGCTTATGAGAGACTAAAACCATTAAGATAACTACTTATTACCTATCATAATCATGCCTTAACTTGAATAATATAAAACTTTATTAATCACGCACCGCAAGTTTGTTCAAGTAATCTTCAATGCATATATTCGATTCCATCAAGTCCTGTTGCTCTCCAAGAAATTTCTGACCAAAACTTCTTTCCGTAATTGATTTCGAACTCTGTAAGCATAATGGCACTCATCAAGCTCTCTGTATTCAGGGCAAGAATCATATGGAAAAATCTTCCTCGCAACACTCTCACAAAATAAAGTTGAACGATCATAAGAAGAGTCAAGAGAAGGGCACCATTTTGAAGCTGAACTGATTTTTGCTAGCTGCCCAGAAATCAAATACTCAAGGTCGGCCCTAAGTAGCTCAGCAAAAAGATTGGAAATCTTGTCGTACAAGAAACGGTATTTTGGATCGTAGTTGTACCTCTCTTGGCCTTCTTTGCCATCATAATTATTTTCTCATTTCTAAAATGTGTGTCGCTTCTTTTCTGCATTTCCTTTGACTTCTCTTTTCTTGCTCTCTCGTCCTTATCTGTATTTCTTTAGAATTCATTTTCTTCAGCATCAATATATGGAGTAGGTCTCTTTGCATTGTTCTCTTTGCCATCAATCTTTTCTGTGCCTCTATCCTAACCCTATCCCTCTCCATAATTTGGTTGTGACGAACTTGTGGCCCATTGAGAATCCGGTAGAGAATTTCTAGCAAGTCTTTTAAAGACCCAAATTTGGCAAATGCCCACACGTTGTATGCTAATGTTTCAGGGTGGTATCGGTGGAGCCCTGTAGCTGCTGTGCAGAAATGCTCTCTGCTTTGTTTACTAAAAGTACTGGTGCAGCGGTGCTCCTCAAGAGACAAATGAGTTCGAGAGTGGTTTGGGCACAGTGACTCCAGGACAACTCCAAAAAGTATTGCAGAACATCTGGTGATTTTTTTCCCAGGGCAGAGTATATATCCTTTGCTTATATATAAAGCTTCTATAAAAAAATAGACACGAACCCAATTCTGGTAGACCAAAGTGTTCGAATGGCTCCCGGATACGGTATTGAGTATAATCTGACAGGGTCATGTTGAATAAACCTACGTCCGTGCGGTTGTTGAGTCTATCACGGATAGGGTCTTGAGTATCATCTGGATATGAATTCACAGTAAATGTGGAACGAAGGACTTCTGGAGGCCCAAGTAGCCGAAATGGAGTATGACCCGATTGGCTGAAGACCGATTGAAGAGTGAACTGTGAAGGACGGCGCTGAAAAATGAAGCCTGACGAAAAAAAAAAAAAAAAATTTTTTTTTTTTTTTTTTTTCTATTCTGTCTAGTCCTAGGCCCCGACCAAATCTCATTTCCTTAATAATAATAATAATAATAATAATAAAAACATAACCGTGTTTGGCGGTTCACCCGTGATTCGACTTGCCAAACCGAAATAAACGGGTCGACCCGTTTAAGGTAAACCCAAATTCGCTAATTTCGTGTTGGGTTGTCAGGTCGTGTCAAAATTACTGGCCCTAAATCCAACCACGGTCACCTCCTAGACTTTTGAGTGTTTCTTTTCCTCTAATAAGAACCGAGAGGAAAAGGTTGATTTTGGGTAAGAATTTCCAGCAATTTGGGCACTAAATTATTACTATAGGATTAATTTGTTTGGGTAAATGGCTTAAATTTGACTAGTAAATTATTGAGAATCTCAATTCGTAGTTTGGAGGTTCACACTTTATATTTACTTACATGTATGTGTGTGTGTGTCTATATATATATATATATATATATATATATATATATATATATATATATATAATTTTTTGATGTTCAATACATGATTGGAGTAATGTTAGCCACCCTCTAATCACATAGTGACACATATCAACATGTGATTGGAGTCATATAGTCACTAACAAAAATTTAACACTCTTCAATCACATGCCGACACATATCAACAAATTATAAAATATATGTAAAATTTAATACCAATGGTAATCAGTTGGGATGACTATTCACCATACACATATCAACAAATTATAAAATATATGTAAAATTTGATACCTATAGTAATCAGTTGGGATGACTTTTCACCATACCCTTCTACTTTAATTGACCTTTGGAGCATAATAAGATAATACAGTACATACGTGTGTTGCTTCTAAATGCTCTCCTTAGCTCTTTTCCAACTTCCAAGTATTCAAGCCCTAACTTTGTCGTCGCGGATTAGAAATAGTTAACATGTGTCAACATTTTATTAGAATGTGTTAAATTTTGTTTACCGGTTAACATTACTCCAATCATACGCTGACACGTTTCAACAAATTGTAAAAACATTATAGGAAATTAATTAAGGGTGTGAAAGCTTTTTTTTAGAAAATGATCATTGAGGTAACATAGAACTTGGTAGAATTCGCAGCAAGTATCACTAGTGTTATGGGTACTCTACATCCTATTGTAAAAGAAATCTTGCAGTATCAAGACTTTCTTAATTTAGAATAAAAAAGTATAATTTCATTAGAAGTTTAAGACTATAATAACTTAAAAAAAATAAGTTCTATTATTTGATAACATTAGAATTAGAATTAGATTAGGATTTAAACGTTATAGATAATATGTTATCATTATTGATAACAGTAGAAGTGGTTTATTCGAACTAGTCTTTTACTTCTAATATGTATTGTAAGTGTCTAATTAAAGACACCATGAGCTCATCAATAAATTAAGCAAAGATTAATAGTATTCAACTATTGTAGTTAATTCAGCTCTTAGAGTTGATTTATAAAGTATTAGAATTTCTCAAACTACCCTTATTTTATGAGTAATGTGCTTAAGAAATTAAGCCCGTAACAAGAAGAGAGAGCGAGAAGTATTACAAGATCTGCCATCCTTATCTCATGGAAGGGCACGGATAAACCGTTCAACTAATTTTACGCATAACCACAAAAACCAACTGCCAGATATGCAGCATAACTACAAAAATTCCTTCATGGTTTCTCCCTTACCCAAGACACCACTTCGATAAGTTTCCGCTATAGGTAGAGAAGACATCATGTTTTTTTTTATAAGTATAGGTAGAGAAGACATCATGACACCCACCTCTCCAATCTCAGAAGAAGCTAAGGAGGGGAATTAAAAGATTCCAATATGCACACGACAAACTCCAGAGAAGGCCTTAATCTTAATTAGAAGCCAATCTAAAATACACATTTGAAACAAGTATTAAAGCTTGATGATGCAGAAACTACAATGAGTTGGAATAACCCCATCATAAACACAAATGCTAAAGATTATACAGTCTTTTGCACTCGTTTTTTGGAGTTGTTCTTGGGACGAATCTTCACAAAAGCTGTTTCCAGATCCTGAACATATTAAAAAGAAGAGGTCAGATAGGAGCCATGTAACTTAAGTATTTTGCATCTGCAAGAAATAGAAGGAAAAAGACAACAGTTTCCGCTCTTTCTTTTTTTTCTTTTTTTTTTTAACTTGAAAAGAGTATTTATATGATATGTCGTGCTCAGTTTTGAAGACCAAATCACCCATGCTGAACAGGGCCGATACTGAATTCTAAGTAATCAACAGAATAACAAGCGTTCCCAAACAATCAAATTGTGTACTGCATATTCTTTAGAGTAACACACTTAATTTTTTTTTGATAAGTAAATAAAGTTTTATTGAAAAGTAACACACTTAATTGTAAATGCATGGAATCAAGTAACCAAATTGTGGATGCTTTTTCTCAGGTCTCGTGATGAAGTCCTGTGCAAAATCAATGCCCAGATTGGCAAGTTAATAAGAAAGATGTATGTGGTGTTCCCATGAGACTAGGAAGAAAGCATATAAAGTTAAATGAAAATTCTGGTTGGAGAATTTGGGGGCTAGGAACCATTTTTTTTTTTTTAGGTTCACCCGGAAACACTGTCAAATTTGTTACCAGCTGATTGACATTAATCAGTTGGGATGACTATTCACCTGCTCCAGAGATATTATGAACACATCCATACCCCAATACAGCATAAAATGCAGCTGCAGGCAGCAAAAGATCCATCTGCACGGGGGGCAGTGCGGTTCCTCACCGTGTTGGATAATCATGGCATCATGGCTGCAGCTATGTGAGAAATATTCCAATACCTAGACAATGTATTCTTCTCTTTCCACTTTCTTTCACATTACAAACATTGGATTAAAGAGAGGAGAGCATTATTGTCAATAGATTGGGCAGAAGCACTAATGTGAATTATAACTACTAGTTACTGGCGGTCAAATTAGTCTTGCTAAAACCAAGTGATGACCAATAACTTGATTTTCTTTTTTTACCTCCAGTATTTACCTTGAAGGATGTTATTAATAACTTGTTTGAGTGCCCCAACAGTTATACCAAATTCCCATTTATGTTTCTGCTTGCCTATAATCTTCGGGACGGATAAATGAAACTCAAAAAGTTTGTCTCTGTTTGCAGGAACAATTCAACAACATAAACTAATGAAGCCTGACAAATTTTACAATCAAACTCAAGTTACCTGGTTTGATTCCTTTTGGGATGTCTCAGTGGTCCAAAGACCCTCCAAATTGTAGTATTCTCGAGCCTTCTCATCAAGAGCATGAACAATCACCTTGCCTGAAGCAAAACAAATCACCATTAGCCACAAATCGGGAACAATACAATTTGAAGATCATAAAATGATATTAAAACATTATATTTAACATTTTGTATTCCCCTTGAAGTGTTAGCACCATTCACCACCAACTAATAGTTGCCACATCAATATCGGAATTCTCAGCTGGTTTACTTTCAGACTACTTTGCAGCAAATTTATGGGATCCTATCAATTATACCAAAATGAAATCCCAAAACACTTCGAAAACAACTAAATTTGTAGTACTAGAAAGAGCAGCTCAGACCAGAATCAATCACAATCCACTTTCCTCCCTCTTCCCCTTGCACACTTGGCAGCACCAATCGCTCCGCCCCTTTCTGCTTTTGCTTAGCCTGCCCATTCAAAACAACACAAATTACAACCAACAAAAAACAATAACGATAATAATAATAAACAGAACTTAGATAGATGAGAAAAAAACTAATCACCAACAAGCATTATTACTTTTTGCACCAAATTGGCCATGAAGTAAAAACCCAAAAAAAAAAAATGTCCAAAATATAGGAAATTGATAATTTTGCATATTAAAGACTAAATATTGTCTGCCTTATTTTTCATTTCCTTTTTCAAGACTAATACAGCGCAAATATATATGCTTCAGAATCCATAAATTTCCTCAAAATTCTCAGCAAGCAAACAGATAATTAGGGAGTAAATCTTTACTTAGTTAAAGATAAAAGAAGGTATAATATATTAAACCAAATGAAGCAGAGCATGAACCATTAACGCTAGTATTTTCCGTTTGGCAGCTGAAAAACCCAAAAGATAGTCCACCGCTGAACTACAGTATTTTCATTTTATTTTCTTTTCCCGGAAACCAAACGGAGAATTCGAGGGTTCTTCTTAGCAAAACAAGAAGAGACCGAACCTGCCTTGTAGATTAGAGCTTGAGCGATATTCTTGACGTGCCAGGTGGACCTGCCGGTTGCGACGACCATGAAATCGGCCCAGTCGCAGTGCTTGGGGACCGGTATGACCTTCACGTTGTCTGCCCTGACGTCGCTTAAAACCTTCTCGATTTCCTGCAGATCCAGAAAGCCTCTAGTGGTGTCCGAAGAGGCGGTGCTGAGGTTGAGGCTTAGAAGCCCTTGCTTCCATGGCGAAGATGGAGATGAGAGTCGGAGAGAGCGAGAGCGAGACCGTACAGCCGCCCACATGTAGTTGGAGATGAAGCTAAACCTTTGGAATTGCCAGGGGTTCTGGTGCTGGTACTGTGGTTACATGTGTAAGGAAGGGACGGCGTCGTTCTGTATGCTGTTTCGTGACAACTCGGTCTATACGACGCCGTTTGTATGTTAAACTTGTGTGGTTACATATGTAAAGAAGGGACGGCGTCGTTCTGTATGCTGTTTCGTGACAACTCGGTCTATACGACGCCGTTTGTATGTTAAACTTGTGTGGTTACATATGTAAAGAAGGGACGGCGTCGTTCTGTATGCTGTTTTGTGACAACTCGGTCTATACGACGCCGTTTGTATGTTAAACTTGTGTGGTTATATATGTAAAGAGGGGACGGCGTCGTTCTGTATGCTGTTTCCGTGTTTCGTGATGACTCAGTTTATACGACGCCGTTTTCCCCCCCCATTTTATTTGGACACAATATCTTTTTGGATAATGTTAATTTATTGACATTTCTCCAAAGCATGGTTAGTAATCATTGTGCTTTTGAGTGGACACCTAACGGGTCTATTCTGTTGAGAATATATATATATAAGATGGGGTTTCATTCTTACCCAATGGGTTATGCACAACTTATGCATAACTTTTTCATATGAGTAGGGCTCACCCACTTAAATGGTCCACTCAAGGTTGTACACCAAACTTTTTCTATATAAGATATGGTTCAAGCAATTTTATAATTTATCTGTTAATGTTTTTATTTGTAGAGGTTTTTTTTTTTATATTTATTAAAAAATGTTTTAATATGATATAAAAATAATAGTAGTTTTTGAATGTTTTATATTTTTTCAAATCAAAGAATAGTCATATTTTTTAAGAATTTAGATTCGCAGGCACCACCTTAATGAGAAAGTGAATACCGTAAGGAAATGTTAAATTTTGTGAATTAAACAACGCGGAAAAATTGGGTGTTATCATAAAAGAATTTTTTTAGGTTTCCAAAACATTTTTTTTTTTTTATTCAAAGATCCATTCCAATATATATATATATATATATAAGAGAGAAAACGGTCTAATATTCAGGGTTACAAAGATTCTCTAATAAACTAAGTCAATGGCACAAGAGGTAGAGTTTCCTCCACCCAGTCAAAGTCAGACTCAGACCATTTCAAACCACAACTACTATAAGAATACCTAGACACCAAAAAATACCTCTACGTTACATGAGCCTCTGCTTGATCTAGGAGAGGGCACATATTATAAGCTATAAAATAGTTTTTACATACTAAGGTTGACCTAAAAAAACAAAGCAGGTTACATTAAAAAACTATTGAAATAAATAAAAAAAAATAAAAAAAAATAAAAGAACAAAGAAATTGAAAAAAGCAATTTCTCTTACCATTCTGTAATATTTGAAATCCCTAGTTGTCGCCAAAAGAAATCGCCCCCATTTGAAGCAAATCGGTGACGGGTTAAAGCCCACATTACAGGTGTAACTAGTTCGAACTTTCCGGTGTCCATCGTCATCGCTCGTGACAAATCTAGATCCAAATCCAGCCTGTGGTCTGCCTCCTTGACATCAACGAATGGACTCGATTCGCCCCCTACGAGCATTGCCGAGATTCACACAGTATGACTATTGCTACTTCTAGTTCGTCCTTGCAAGCCTCTGTAGCCCCAGTCGTTGCCGAATCAATGGCTGCTTTGCACTGTTGAGTTTTGCCGTGGTAGGGAAAATTGTTTTGGAAGGAGACTCTTTACGTACAAGTGGTGACTGCTATTAAAAATATGAGTTTATTATGGGCTACACACGGACAAGTCATTGCTAAACCAATATGTTAAAACTACAAGAATTTCAGTCTTTAGCGACGACCGATTCTCGCTAATAAGTCGTCGAAGTTGCTTGGTCCAGAAAGGTTAATGTTTGAGATCGTTTCATATACCTTAAATAAACTAAACCGACGAGTCATTGCTGATAGCCAATAAATGCATTCTATATATTTAAAGTTTGAAACAATTAAATCAAATATATATATATAAAATTTATTAAATCAATTTAATGACTTTCAAATGGTCTCCGCTCAGTACGGTATATATGGCTGTAAACAATTGAACACAAGTATACGTACACATATATTGTGTTAACACACACACACACAACAAGAAAAAGAACAAAAAAAAAAAAGAAAAAGAAAGAAGAATAAGAAGAAAAGAAAAACAAGTTGTGCTATATTTCACATAATAAGGTGGATTAATTTATTTAGAATGGCGCATGGTTGTTGTTGTTGAGTTTTTAGATTGTTGGGTACGATGCGAGTCGTTCCAGTGGTAGCATACATCAAAGTGTAATCGACATGGACCGATAGGAAATATCTTCCAAGAGCAGTCATCATAATAAAGAAATTCTCTCCAAGAGCGGTAGATATCAAACCAGTGGACTTCATTATTAAACCGAAATGAGCAGAAGTAGAGCGTAGTAATCCCCCAAAACTTTGGCATGAAATCGAAAGAGAAGCTTTGGTTAAACTGGATTAAATGGGCACCAATATCGTCGTCCCCTGATTTACAGTGAACCAAAAGATCCGCTTCAGGACGTACACAATTCCAAATTTCTACACGTGTTTTTTCAGGATTCCCGTAATCAAACCCTCTAACAATATTAAACCCAGACACAAACAACATAACCCACATTAGTACCAACGTTACATTCCTATTCATCAGTGGCACCATGTTGTTTATTTGCATATAATATATATATATGGTTTTGATGATGCACTGTATATATTTATAGTGGTAAAAATTATGGGCTAAGAGAATATAAAGTTAAAAATAAAAAATGGGTGTTTGGTTAATTAGATTAGTTTTACGCTCGCTAATTTAATACATATCACAATAACAATTAATACGCGCTCTTAAGCCTTTTTTGTTGTAATATGAGCGGCAGCTTTTGGACCTTGAGTTAAACGTGCTCTTATTGATTCTTACATTTTGGCCTATTTAAATTAATTTAAATGGGTAGTTAAACTAACTTATTCGTAACTAATTTAAAACACCTCCAATGCAATATCAATAAGTTTTTGGATGTTCATAATTGATCAAGATCCTATCTATAATTTCAAGTCACGAAATAAAGATAAGTAATTTCATAGTTCAAATTAGATTTTGCAAATATAATAACTTCACTTACAATCTCTTATTTTTTAATACTTTTGCATTCATAACCTCAAACTTTAAAAAGTGTCAATTTAAAGTATCTATCTATCTTTCTTTCTTTTTCTTTTTTCTTTTTTCTTTTTTTCAATTTCAACATTCCATTCGAATTTTCCTTTAAATCCTTTTAAAATTCTCAAAATACACCTCATTTTTTTAGGGAAAAATAAGAAAAAAAAAAATTGCAAGGATTTAGGTGTTGGTCAGAATTTAACCAAATTTGCAAAAATACACATGCCTAAATCTCTGAATTTTTTTTTTTTTTTTTTTTAAAAAAAAAATGGGTATTTTAGAAAATTTGATTGAATTTAATAGAAAATTCTAACATATTGTTGAAATTAAAAAGAAATTGAAATATGGATACTCTAAATTGAAATATGAATACCCCAAAACACCTCCAACGCAATATTATTAAGTTTTTGGATGTCTATAATGAGAGCTCTACACATCCTCCCCTCATCCCCCCTTATCACCCTTTTATAATAAAAATCAATTTTTTTAAGGAAAAGAGGGTGATAAGGGGAGGATGAGAGGAGGATCTTTAGCATTTCCCGTCCATAATTGATTGGGATCCATGCCATAATGTCAATTGAAATAAAAATGAATAATTTCATGGTTCAAATTAGATTGTAGAAATATAAGAGGGTATATATTGTCACATGGCTTATACGTCATTTAGAATTTTAAATAACATGGCTTATGTGCATTTTTAGATGTAACTTAAACTCATAACTCCCCCAACATATGTTCAAAATAAAAAACTCTTTTCATAAATCCATTTTAAATGGAAAAAATAATCTTTTTACTTGAAAAAAACAGAAAAAAGCCCCCTAAACTAATTGTCAGTTTTAAAATAGTTCCATGAATTTCAAGTATGCTAATGTGACCCATCAAACTGCCAAAGTATTTCAAAAATGCCACTTTTTTATTATATTCCTATAATATCTTTATTTTATTTTTAAAAAAAAACTATATATATATATATATATCTTTTAAACAAAAAAAATAAATAAAGAATTTAAAAAAAAAACTATTAATATAAAACAAAAAAGTTAATTGCTAACAAAAGCCAAGCAATTAAAATATGAATACACTAAATTAAGATAAATTGAATTTTAAGAGAGACATTACAAAAGTTGTGACAATTCAATGAGCTAACTAAAGTTTTCTTGTCTTATTCTATCGATTTTTGTTATGGTCTTCTTTATTAAGATATTTCAAAGCAAAACCCTAATCGCCGGGTTTCTCTTCAGTTTTTGGTTGAAGGGGGAGGGGCTTGCCCCCTGACCCCTTGCTTTGCTTTTTCGGTTTTGTTCTTTGCTTTCTGTCATTGTTTTGTTTTAGCTCGGCACTGAAATGTGTGTTGCTGGTTTTATTCCCTCTCGGTGGCTCTCTGTGAAACCAATAGGTGAAGGTGATTTTCTATCATTATGAGGATTTGGGGTTTGTGGGCTTCAATCTACTGATGGGTTGATCTAGGTAAGGTGTGCAAAACTTTGTTTTCAGGCCTTTTTTGAAGCTAGATCTATGATTCCCCATCATTCTATACATGTCACGCACCCCTCCAGGGTGTTTGTCGTCGTCCTCCACCTCCGCTTCAACCAAACATGTGTTTTTCGGGTTGTTTGTACATCGGAGTATGGTGTGCACGCTCCAGCAAGTGCTCCTCCCTCGCCGGCTTGTGTTGGCTCTTCATCTCCTCTAGTTTGTGGTCCGTGGATCCCAGGAGATTTGGTGGTTCATCTGATGGTGAGGGCGCGTGGTATACACAGGCCATTACCGGTGACTCCCAGTGCTCTTTGCCGGCCAGTGTCATTTTAGTTTGTGTTTTTGGTTTTTTAATTTATGTTTTGTTGTTAACCCCTACAACCTACTATGGCAGATTGTAGACTAAATTGTAATAATTGTTTTTATATTAGGTATTGCTCTTTTATCTCCTCATAGTGGAACTCATTGTAAAGAGAGGTGTTATTGTGTGTCAATCTGCTATGGCATTACCCTCCACGTCAAGAATTAGTCATGTACTTTGTTTTTAGGGGTCTTTGTACTCTGAATTACAGCGTTTGGCCCTTTGAGTTTCAGGTTATAAAAAAGGTTATTCCCCTTTTTTTTATTTATTTTAGGTCTTTGTCTATTTCTTACTCCTCAAACTCGGCCTGCTTTGTTTAAAATCAACCTTCACACCATTAATTTATGGCATTCACCGTGAATTCCTTGATAAATATAATCCAATCTTTTTTACCACAACATATTTATTTCGTGCTTTGATGATAACTTTTTTATTATATCTTTGACTTTTTATTTGCACATGCTGGGAATTGGGATGATGACTCAAAATCATGAATGATCTCATATGAATTAAATGTTCATAATGAGTACTGGATATGATTATTTCTAAGGATTTGGGTGATAAATCTTGTGATAGCTTCATGGCACCTCATAGGTTGTGAGAGTGGTTGGCACCAAAGTTAACTGCTCATAGCTAAAAAGTTGTTCAACCACATATATATATATATATATATATATAATAATAATTATTATTATTATTTGTAAAGTTGTTCACCCATAAAAAGCTGATTTTATAATTCATCTTTTACTGTTTTTATTTGTAGAATTGTCACATTTTAAGGAATTTAAATTCGCAGACACCACCTTAATGAGAATGTGGATAAAGTGAGGAAATGTTAAATTTCATGAATTAAACTACACGTACAAATTGGGTATTATCGGAAAATAATATTTTTCCATTTATTGGTAAAGGTTTCCAAACTATTAGATGAGCTCTAAAACGACGTTGTCTCGATCATTCAATTAAATGGTCAAAATAAATACTTAAATATTTGAACTAACGAATCTTAAAGTTACTTTCATTTTATTTTTATTTATTTTTTTTAAAAAAAAACCTAAATTATGAAATTTAAGTCATTTTAATTTTTAATCGTCAAGGAATATATGGTAATTGATGACTGCCATTAACTGATTTGTGTTTAATTATGTAATCAATTATTTAAACTAAGTATTTAATGTTGATATTGAGTTCTTTTAAATTCGAAACTTTGAAATGTATTTACCAAAGTGCTGGACAAAATGTTGATCAAATAAAGTTTTGTTGTTCTTTCTTTCTTTTTCTTTTTCTTTTTCTTTTTTAAATAATGTAGTAACATAAATGAATCCCGATCAACTTTTTCATCCCAATTGGGCTGACAATAATTTTTTTAATTGTTTTGTTTATTATAATGTATTAACATATGAATGAATTTGAACAAAGTTTTTATCCCAATTGAATAGGAGAGAAAAATCATTTAAACCTATATATTAAGGGTCTATTTAGGTTTGCGATTTTAAAATGTACAATTTGAAAAAAATGATTTTTAAAAATGCAGTTAAACGTTTGACAAAATCGCAGTTTAACATTTAAAATCGCAAATTATCCTTTAAAATTCTGCGCTTTTAAAAAAAATCATCTTACCTAAGATTTGAAAATGCTGATTTTTTGCGTTTTCAAATCGCAATTTTTAAAAACGCAGTTCTCAAAGGATTTATGCTCTGTAATTTTGTTTAAAATCACACTTATTGTCTACGAAATCGCAATTCCCAACGCATCCTAAATCAAAAAAATGTCTAAACCAATATGTTATAAACTAAAAGAATTCCGGTCTTTAGCGACGACTTGTCCCCACTAATAAGTCTTCGGAGTTACCCCATTAAAAAAGGTTAATGTTTGAGATCGTTGTAGATGCGGTAAGAACCTAAACCAACAAGTCGTTGTTGATAACCAGTAAATGCATTTTATATATTGAAAGTTTGAAACAATTTTATATATATATATATATATATATATATATATATAATTTATTAGAGCAATTTAATGACTTTCAAATGGTCTCCACTCACAGTATATACGCCTGTAAACAATTAATTAAACACAAGTATACGTACACATATATTGAATTAAACACACACACACACAATAAAGGTGTATTTATTTAGAATGGTGTATTTATGATTGTACGACGTTGTTGAGTTTTTAGATTGTTGGGTACGATGCATGTCGTTCCAGTGGTAGCATTTATTATCATTCTCTAATCGACATGGACCGTCAGGTTTTATCTTCCAAGAGCAATCGACTTTACTGCAATAAAAAAAGTCTCTCCAATAGCGGTAGATGTCAAACCAGTGGACTTCATTATTAAACCGAAATGTGCAGAAGTACTAGAGCGTATTCTTGCAAAAGTCTGGCTCGACAACGAAGGAGAAGCTTTGGTTAAAATGGATTAAATGGGCACCAACATCGTCGTCGCCTGATTTACAGTGAACCAAAAGCTTCACGCCAGGACCTAAACCATTCCAAATTTGTAACGGTATTTTTAAAGGTTTCACGAAAATCTGTCCTCTAACAATATTAAACCCAGACACAAACAGCATAACCCACATTAGCAGCAACATTACATTCCTATGAATCATCAATGAGATCATGTTGTTTGTTTGCAATATAATATATATATATATATATATATATCAGAGAAATCTGAGTGACTTTCAAATTGTTTTGATGATGCACTGTATATATATATAGTGGTAAAAATTATAGGCTAAAAGACTACACCAAAAGGTTGATCGGTTAATTAGATTAGTTTTACACTTGCTAATTTAATACATGTCAAAATATATATAGCAATTACGCGCTCTTAAGCGTTTTTTTTGTTGTAATCTCTTTATTTAGACAACTTTTAAACCTTTCTTTTTCCTGAGCGACAGCTTTTGAATCTTGAGTTAAACGTGCTCTTAATTCTCACATTTTTGCCAATTTAAATGGGTAGTTAAACTAACTTATACGCAATTAATTTAGAAGGCATTGTAATTTAGAAAAAAAAAGGTAGACGTTCATGTTCAAGAGAGTTATTGAATATCAATTTTTTATTTTTATTTTTGAAGGTGTAAACTTTGTGAATAGAATATATATATAGGATCTCCTCTTAGAGGCCCCAAAACACCTCCAATGTGTAAAATCACATAATATTGTTTAGTTTTTGGACGTTCATAATTGATTGGGATCCCATCTATAATTTCTAAGTCATGAAATAAAGATAAATAATTTCATGGTTCAAATTAAATTTTGCAAATGTAATATAATAAGGCTTTTACTGTCACATGGCATATACGTCATATAGAATTTTAATTAAATGGGGAAACTTAACTTACAACTAATGATCTTTCATCACTTTTACAATTATTGCCTCAAACTTTAAAAAGTGTTAATTTAGGGTATCAATCTTTCAAAATTTTTTTATTATTTTTTTTCAATTTCAACAATCCGTTAGAATTTTAAGTTAAATCCTATCAAATTTCTACAAATACCCCTCATTTTTTCAAGAAAAAAAATTGCAAGGATTTAAGTATTGGTCAGAATTTAACCGAATTTGTAAAAATACACATGCCTAAATCTATGAATTATTATTATTATTATTATTATTATTATAAAAAAATGTGTATTTTAGAAAATTTGACTGAATTTAACAGAAAATTCTAATGAGGGGTTGAAATTGAGAAAAATTAAAAAATAGATACTCTAAATTGAACAAAAAAATAAATAAATAATTGAAAGATAGATACCCCAAAACACCTCAAACGCAATATTATTAAGGTTTTGGATGTCCATAATTGATTGGTATCCTTTTCATAATTTCAAGTGAAATAAAAATGAGTAATTTCATGGCTCAAATTATATTGTACAAATATAATAGGGAATATATTGTCACTTGGCTTATACGTCATTTAGAATTTTAAATAACATGGCACTATGTGCATTGGTTTTTTTTTTTAATATTTATTTATTCAAAGATCCCTTCTAATATATATAAAAAGAGACCAAAACGGTTTAATGCTCAAGAGTAAACTAACAAACTAAGTCAGAGGCACAGAGGGTAGAGTTTCCTCCACCCAAGCAAAGTCAGATTCATACCATAACAAACCATAGCTGCGACAAAATAATCTAGATAACAGAAGATACATCTACATTATATGAACTTCTACTTGATCTTGCTAGGAGAGAACACACATTATGAGTTATAAAATAGCTTTTACAGACCATGATTGATCTAAAAAACAGAGCAGGCTGCATTAAGACTATAAAAAAGAAAAAACAAACAAAAATAATCTAAGATCCGTCAAGGATGGTTGATCCATAAAATTCGGGCTCCATTTAAATCTCTAGCAGAATTTGCGCCATGAGCGGAAAACACCATAATCGTGACGCCTATCCCCCATGTGGTCATCACCCTGATCACGCCTATCCTTCTTCACATGGCTTCCTGCTTCTTCTACGGGAGCCCCAAATGGATGAAAGAAAACCAGTAGAGCTTTCAAACCCGCCACCGCCAAGATTGAGACGTGAATACAGAGGGGATACATGAAGCCAAGAAGCCAAAATTACAGTTTTGAATGCTCTCCTTGGCGGATGTTCCGATGCCCAAACAACCCACAACACCATGACAAATCACATTACACCACACCGGAACAAACACGATTTTACCCAGGACCATGAAAACATTCATCCTAGAACAAATACGAACTACAAAAACAAAAATATACATCTCAATCCCAGAACAGGACATGACAAAACTACCTTCTTCTCACTACAAAAAATTGAGCATTTAGTAATGTGCAAAATTAATATTATGTCAATATAATTTTTTTAAAAATAATATAATTTTCAAGAATTAGGAACGTGCAAAATTTTCAAGGGAAACAGTGCCAATCCTAAGAGAAGAAAACATCTTATTAATATATAAAAACACAACACAAAAACGCCATGGGAGGAGAGAAGCATAGTGCTTCCCTCCTCCTCAACAAAACAAAGCTTTTTTCTCTTCGTTCTCTCTCGAAAAATAACTGCTAAAGAGCAATATTTGAGATTTTCAGTCTGTTATGTGCTTGTTAGATGTAACTTCAACTCATAACTCCCCCTACATATGTTCAAAATAGAAACTCTTTTCAAAAATTGATTTCAAATGAAAAAAAAAAAAAAAATCTTTTTACTTTGGAAAAAATATAAAAAAGCCCCATAAACTAACAACTAATTTTAAAATATTTCATGAATTTCAAGTGTACTAATGTAACCCATCAAACCACTAAAGTGTGTCAAAAATGCCATTCTTTATTATATTCCTCCAATACCCATATTCCCTTAAATACTGAAAAAAAAAAAAAGAAAAAAAAAAAGCTATCTTTTAAACAAAAAAAAAAAGAAATTTTTTTAAAAAAACTATTAATATTATAAAACAAAAAAATTTAATTGCCAACAAAAATCAAACAATTAAAATATGAATACACTAAATTAAGAGAAATTGAATTTTAAGGGAGACATTACAAAAATGGTGGCAATTGAAGGATTAACTAAAGTTTCCAATTTTTTATTTTATATGTTTTGCTTTTGTATATTTCTTAGTTCTTACTCCTCGAACTCGGCCTACTTTGTTTAAAATCAACCTCCAGACCATTTATGGCATTGACCGTGAATTCTTTGATAAATATTATCCTTTTTTTTTTTTTTTACCACAACATATTTATTCGTGCTTTGATGATAATTTTTTTATTATATCGTTGACTTTTTATTTGCACACGCTGGGAATTTGGCTGATGACTCAAAATCATGCATGATCTTTTTATATGAATTAAATGGTCATAACGAGTGGATATGATTATTTCTAAGGATTTGGGTTTTTGAACACTAAATTAAAAGTTTAATACATTAAATTGAGAGTTTTTGAACTTTGAAAATGAGATTACAAAAGTAATGAAAGTTTATTGGAGTAGAGCAAAGTTTCCTCTAATTTTGTATGAAGGGGTTAAGTGAAAAACGAAAAAGGAAGAGTATAATTTTTGGGCTTGGTGAAGCAAAGTTTCAGTGTAAATGAATTGCTTACCAAGTATATATAAAAGAGGTAGAAATGTTTGAGTAAGTCATTGGTGCTGAAACGACGTCTTTTATAATGTATATTGTCTGGTACAGTGTTTGCCTGGTTGATGCTTTGGGCAACCGTACCAAGGGGGGCATGGCCTTCTGGAGGCCGTTCACGCACTTGCTGAACTCCATGGCCTCTTGTTTGCTTTCGTAGAAGAGGGACGTCACTTTGGCGTACGTGGAGTTCTCTGGGTCCCATTTCGAGAGTTGGTGCATGTTTTGATCAAGAATCGCAAGAACCAAGCTGGGGCAGAGTTTAATCGGTGTGAGAGAGAGAGAGAGAGAGAGAGAGAGAGAGAAAGGTGAAGAATGGTTGTGAGACGTGCAATTTATTTGTTTAGGTGGGGGGAAAATTGGTAGAACGTATTAAAAAAGTCACGTGAAAGTTACGTGAGTCAACTTTCGTCATGATTTCCTTATGTGAGAGCTTTTTATAGTTTAAAATCCCGATTTGAGAGAAATGTTACTTCAGTATCCTTCCATCAAAACGCGTGATACTTCAGTACTCTTTTGTGAAGTTCTCCCTTAAAAAAAAGAAAAGAAAAACCAGCTCTAAGTATTTTGACAATAATTTTAACTGTTTTTTTTCTTTATTACAATGTATTAACATATAAACGATTATTGAACAAACTTTTCCTCACAGTTGGGTTGGAGAGAAAATTCATTTAAAAAGTTTATTAAATTGACACATGTCTAAAACATATACGATTTTGAAATGCATTTTTAATATGCGAAATGTTAAAATTACAATGTGGGTCTCACCCCAACGTGCTTTGGAGTTGTATACTTGTAGTGCATGTATCACAACTCTTTTAATACAGCATGTTAAAAACTACAAGAATTTTGGTCTTTAACGACGACCGGTCTTCGCTAATAAGTCGTCGTAATTGCTCCGCTGAGAAATGTTATATGTGGCGACCCTAATGTCGTCGCTTATAATGTTTGAGGTCGTTACATATACTTTAAAAACCTAGAACAATAAATTATCGTTGACGATAAGTTATCAGCGATGACATAGGACGTCGTTGTTCATAATATGTTATCAACACGACAAAAAGACATCGTCTCTATGTCATCGCTAGTAGTTAGTTATCAATGCCAAACACTGCGTTAGCCATCAGGAACAAACACCATTAGCCGGTAAATGCATTGTATTGGAAGTTTGAAACAATTAAACCAAATACATATAATTTATTAGAGCAATGGAATGACTTTCAAATGGCCACGATCTACTCGCCGTATATATGGCGGTACGTACACAATTAAACACACAAAAGAAAAGAAAAAAACAAACGCAGTTTAATTATTTAGAATGGTGTACGTGCATCAGTGCATGGTTGCTGTTGAGTTTTTAGATTGTTGAGTAGGATGCGAGTTGTTCCAGTGGTAGCATTGATTATTCTCTAATCGACATGGACCCTCAGGTTTTATCTTCCAAGAGCAGTCAACTTCAGTGCAATGAAAAAAGTCTCTCCAATAGCTGTAGATGTCAAACCAGTGAACTTCATTATTAAACCGAAATGAGCAGAAGTAGAGCGTATTCAACAAAATGTTTGGCAGGACATCGAAGGAGAAGCTTTGGTTAAAATGGATTAAATGGGCACCAACATCGTCTTCGCCTGATTTACAGTGAACCAAAAGCTCCACGTCCGGACCTAAACCATTCCAAATTTCTACGGGTATTTTTACCGGAGCGGGATAATCAGAAAACTGTGCTGTAACAATATTAAACCCAGACACAAACAACATAACCCACATTAGTGCCAACATTACATTCCTATGAATCATCAATGAGATCATGTTGTTTGTTTGCATATAATATAATATATATATATATCAGAGAAATCTGAGTGACTTTCAAATTGTTTTGATATTAATGCATTGTGTATATATATATATAGTGGTAAAAATTATAGGTAAAAGACTATACAGCTTTTTTTTTTTTATTTAAAAAAAAAAAGGTGTTCGGTTAATTAGATTAGTTTTACACTTGCTAATTTAATACATGTCACAATAACAAATACGCGCTCTTAAGCGTTTTTTTTGTTGTAATCTCTCTTTCTTTAAACAACTTTTAAACCTTTTTTTTATTTCTTGAGTGACAGCTTTTGGACCTTGAGTTAAACGTGCTCTTACTTCTTACATTTTTGCCAATTTAAATTAATTTAAATGGGTAGTTAAACTAACTTATACGCAATTAATTTAGAAGGCACTATAATTTAGAAAAAAGGAAGACGTTCATGCATGTTCAAGAGAGTTATAGAATATCAATTTTTTATTTTTAAACTATGTGGATAGAATATATAGGATCACCTCTTGTGGGCCCCAAAACACCTCCAGTAAAATCACATAATATTTTTAATTTTTTGGGCGTTCATAATTGATTGGTATCCTATATCTATAATTTCAAGTCATGAAGTAAAGATAAATAATTTCATGGTTCAAATTAGATTTTGCAAATATAATATAATAGGACATATATTGTCACATGGCATTTACGTCATTTAAAATTTTAAATGGGAAAACTTAACTTACAACCAATAATCTTTCATCACTTTTGCAATCATTACTTCAAACTTAAAAAAAGATTAATTTAAGGTATCCATCTTAATTTATTTTATTTTTTTTAATTTCAACCATCTATTAAAATTTTCATTTAAATCAAATCAAAATTCTCTAAATACCCTCTTTTTTTAGGAAAAAATAAGAAACAAATTGCAAGGATTTAGGTATTGGTCAGAATTTAATAAAATTTGTAAAAATATACATGCCTAAATCTCTGAAATTTTTAATATTATTTTTTTAAAAAAAAATGGTATTTTGAAAAAGGAAAAATTACACTTTACTCCCCTCAAATACCCACCATTTGGCGTTCTGGCGCCTAATGTACAAAATTTGGAAGATGACTCACTCAATTTGGCCAACTATTGGCACTTAATACCTTCCGTCCACTTAGTCCGTCACTTTGGACGGAAAAGAGGTCACATGTTTTAAGGCCCAATGTTCCAAAATTAACCCATGTGTTCAAAACGGTGAGTTTCACGAGGGCCATTAAAAAAATGATAATATAAATGCTAAATGAATGGTAGATTGAAGGTATTAAGTGTATTTCTCTCTCTCTTATTAAGAATATGATAATTTGTAAAACTTCTATTCTTTCTGTTCCTATATATGATGATGAGAAATGATTTGGGGTCCTGTTACAAGTCTTTTTACACTTTGTTTAAACGGTTTTTTTTTTTTTTTAAACACAAACCACGATTTTATTTTTGATAACTTAAATCTAGAATTTGAATTTGTTGGTACAGTTTTTTGTACAGTATGAATGACACGTTCTTCGATAATCAACACGCTCTCAAGATCACTAAAAAATATCTAAAATTAAGAGACCATTTTGGAGATCTCACTCCAATACATGAGTTAGTTTCTTAGATAAACATATGCTCTATGTATAAAAAATTCAGTTTGTCCTTTGTACTTGGATATGAGCCGATTTTTAGGTAAAGATGTAGATGTCAACTTGAATTAGGTTTCATGCTCCTACAGTCCTACTTGACCTAGGAGCGCCATCAGAGTCTAATTTGGACTTGGATTCCTTACCAAACTTGGATTGTGATTATTTCCCAATTCGTTTTGTAGTACGATTTTAATCCCGAATTTTAACGGATTAGACTTTGACTGAAAGTCCTATCCCAATTAAACTTGGACTAGGACTGTTGGCTAGCTTCTTCGATGAGTTCTAATTAGACCCGGATTGTGACTTCTAATCTGGATTTGTTGAGGTGCGGCTGATATCTGAGTTCCTGATACTTGTTTATCCCGAGCCTTGGCTGAATGAGTTGACTCTCGGTCTCGGGACATCTGAATTCCTAGGACTTAATCTGGATGTACCTATTGTCGTGTGTTCTCCGAAATGGCTATTCCGGGGATGACTAGTTTGGGTGTCTATTTCTTTGGATAGGCCTACCCAGGAGTCATGTTGTCTTGCCTTTAGGGCCGCAAATTATTCTTAGGTCAATACTGACCTGAAGGCCCATGGTTCTTCGGATGAGTCGATCTAAGTGAATTTATTTTTAACAGAATTCATTGTTAATTACTATTTAGATGTATGTTAAATATCACATAAATCATTGATGCTTACATAAGCAATGTGGTTTATATATATATATATATATATATATATATATTTTTTTTCTTTTCATTCACATATATAGGATATGGAGAGACATCAATTGACCCATTTGGATGGAAGTAGTTTTTTAGGATTTTTAGAGATTTTAAAAAGTTACATTATTTGGTTGCACATAATGAATTCATATACTCAATGGAATGTAGATTCTTTTTCAACCCCCTTTTTTTTTTTTTTTTATGGGAAATAGGTGGGAATTTAGATTTCTTGACCTCGAGACTTGAGAGTGTTTATTTTCATTTAAATGATAAGAATGCTCACATTCCACTAAATTTATTAACTAATAGAGAGCCCATTTGATAAGGATAGGCTGTAAAACTCAACTTTTACAGCCTCCAATAAAATATCGACATATCATCTAAACATACATTAGACATTAAAACACCTGATTTTTATACCAAAATACTAGATTTTCTTTTTCTTTTTCCTGCTTGCGCAGGAGGCTCTTGCACGCGCATGAGAGCTCCTGCGCAGGAGCTCTCATGCACAGGAAAAGTTTCATGTGCGATAGCTCCTCTATCTCTTTTGTAGTGGCTGCTCTCTCTCTCTCTTTTTATGTGTACTCTTTTTGTACAGTGGCACTTACAATTTCAACCTCAATTCGTTGAGTATATGAATTTTCATGGAAACTTGTAGTGGGTCATAGAGGGAGAGATTGAAAATGGGGTTATTGAAAAAGGATTAGGTGTTTTCATGTCTATTGTATTTTGTATTTTTTAATGATTTATCTACTTACAATTGGTTTTTGTAAAATAAAGAATTTACAGCTTATCCAAATATAAAGTATTCCCTAATTAGAAGGTATTCCCTAATTAATAAGGCGCTAAACATTTTTTCGTGCACGCCCTTGCAAAATCTCTCTCCCTCTCCCTTGAGCAAGCATCATATATGATTGTTAAATTTGTTTATCCTATTATCTCCCCGTATAACTTTCAAGTGACTAATACTTGAACACATAATTTGAAGCAAAAGTATTACTCTCTTCTTTTTTTGCCCTTTTTCTTTTTCAAATTTTCCATCGGGGGCAATTTCACTTAATCCCTTGATCTTCTATCACTTTTGCAACCCCCCACCTCTAATTATCTAGTGTATCGAACTCAAAAAATTCTCCAAATGCCCTCTTTTTTTTCTAATAATAATAATAATTTTAATTTTAATTTTAATTTAGGGTAATTTTATAATTTTATAAAGTCTGTTCGGGTATAAAGGTCACTTTACACTTTGACAGTATGATTTAACCCCAAACCCTAATAAATGGGTGAGATTGCAAAAAATTAAAAGTTTGATACATTAAATTTAAAGTTTTTTAACTTTGATGGGGAGATTACAAAAGTGGTTGAAGTTTAATGAGGTTCAGTAAAGTTTCCCTTAATTTTTTATTTTATTTTATTTTTTTTTTAAAAGTATTTGGACAATAATTGTAACCATTTTTTTTTTAACAATGTATTAACATATGAGTGAATATTGAACAAAATTGTCCTCACAATTGGGTTGAAGAGAAAATTCATTTAAACAATTTATTAAATTGACACATATCTAAAACGCATGTGATTTTTAAATGAATTTTTAATAAAGCATTTTAAAAACTACAAGAATTCTTGTCTTCAACGACGACTAATACTCACTAATATGTTTTTTCTTGGATAAAGGAAGAGATTACTCGATACATTTCCATATTGCTCATAATATATATAATAGCTACGGCACCTATTTCAAATGCATATCCCGTTTTTGCACAACAGGGTTATGAAAAAATCCACGAGAAGCGGCTGGCCGCATTGTATGTGCCAATTGCCATTTAGCTAATAAACCCGTGAATATCGAGGTCCCACAAGCGGTACTTTCTGATACCATATTTAAAGCAGTTGTTTGAATTCCTTATGATATGCAATTGAAACAAGTTATTGCTAATGGAAAAAATGGAGCTTTGAAATTAAGGGACTTCTTATGAAAGGGAAAGCTTGAACATGGTGAGAATGCCTCTACCCCAGCTCTTGGCTATGTATCTTGAACTTAAAAGTATGTTGCTGGCTTTGCTCAATCCACCACTGTTGGACCAAAGAAGGGTATGGCGGATTATACTGAATCAACTGTTGAACCAACTGCCACAGTTCCTCCGCCTATGCTATTGGTGAAAATGCTATTGCTAGAGATATGATTGACGGGGGAGTCAATAGGGCCATATTCAAAAGGAAGATAAGTGGATTGAGTGTACTTTAATGAAACAAATAAAAAAGAAAGAATCAAAACAACTGATAGAAGATGAAAAACTGAAACATGAAGTTCCAAAAAGGTGGAAATGTGCACACTTCAAATTTTAGTAAGATTTTCAGTAAGTAGCCTAATTGTTACAAGATGTTAATGCCTACTTTGACGAACAAGCAAATGAGTTTTAGTGTGGAACCATAGAGTTGACGCTCCTAGCACTAATGTAACGATCCCGGCGGATGGATGTCCTATGGGTGGAACATGCACTTGTAGAGCTAGTATTTTGGGTATGTAATTAATGTATGTTTAAGCCTTAAACATATAGACAGTTAAATGGCTCTTTTATAAAAAAAACATATTAGTTTTGCGCTTTATTTCACATATATAATAAGGTGAAGAGCAGTTTAATTATTTAGAATGGTGCGCATAGTTGTTGTTGAGTTTTTAGGCTGTTGGCTACGACGCGAGCCGTTCCAGTGGTAGCATAAATCATTCTCTAATCGACATGGACCCTCAGGTCTTATCTTCCAAAAGCAGCTATTGAGTATTGAAATACAAAAAGTCTCTCCAATAGCGATAGATGTCAAACCGGTGGACTTCATTTTTAAACCGAAATGTGCAGATGTAGAGCATACTCCCCCACAAGTTTGGTTTGAATTCGAAGGAGATCGAAGAGTTGGTTGAACCGGAGTAATTAAATGGGTACCAACATCGTCCTCCCCTGATTTACAGTGAACCAAAAGCTCCACGTCTGGATCTAAACCATTCCAAATTTTTACGTGTATTTCTATGCGATTCCAAATCTGTCCTGTAACAATGTTAAACCCAGACCCAAACAACATAACCCACATTAGTACCAACATTACATTCCTATGAATCATCAATGAGATCATGTTGTTTGTTTGCATATAATATAATATATCAGAGAAATTTGAGTGACTTTCAAATAGTTTTGATATATAATGCACTTTATATATATATATTAATAAGCGCTCTTAAGCGTTTTTTGTTGTAATATGAATGGCAGCTTTTGGACCTTGAGTTAAACGTGCTCATATTAATTCTTACATTTTTGCCTATTTGAATTAATTTAAATGGGTAGTTAAACTAACTTATATGCAAATTAATTTAAAAGGCACTGTAATTTAATTGGTAAAAGGAAGACGTTCTTGTTCAAGAGAGAGTTATTGAATATCAATTTTTAATTTTTAAAGGTCTAAACTTTGTGGATAGAATATATATGATCGATCACCCTCTTAATTAGAAGCCCCCAAACATCTCCATTTATGCAATACTATTAAGTTTTTGGATGTTCATAATTGATCCGGGTCCTATCATCCTATCTATAATTTCAAGTCATGAAATAAAGATAAGTAATCTTATAGTTCAAATTAGATTTTGCAAATATAATAACTTCACTTACAACCTCTGATCTTTTATTACTTTTGTAATCATAACCTCAAATTTTAAAAAGTATCAATTTATGGTATCTATATTTCAATTTTTAAAAAATAAATGATAAATGCAAAATCAATCAATGTGGTTGGCCTAAATTATAAATTGTTCACTGCGGAATAAAAAATAATTAAAAGGTCTTCAAGATAGGAAGAAGATAACAAGGGATAACTTCACTTAAGGGTACTGAATTTTCATTATTTTTGAAAGAAGATACCTGAATTTCAAAACGTCTCAATTTAGGGTATCTATTTTTCGAAAAGTCTTAATTAGGAGTCTTCTGTTAGGATTTTCCGTTAAATTATATCTAAATTCTCAAAATACCCTCATTTTTATTTTTATTTTTTAAAAATAATTTATTAAAAAAATTCAAAATTCAGGCATGGATATTTTTGCAAATTCCGTTAAATTCTAACCAACCCTTAAATCCTATCAATTCTTCCTAAAAAAAAAAAGAGGGGTGTTTTGAAAATTTTGATAGGATTTAACGGAAAATCCTAACGGAGGACCCATAATTGAAACTTTCCGAAAAATTGATACCCTAAATTGAGAAGTTTTGAAGTTCAGATATCTTATTTCAAAAATGATGAAAGTTCGGTGCACTTAAGTGAAGTTTTCCAAAATAACAATTTAGTCATTAAAGTCAAATTTTATCAAAATGCTTGACGGATTCTGTTAGTGTCAACGTCAACACTAATAAAATGATGACATGTGTCACCCTTATTAACAAAAATGTCAATATATTAAAAACATACATTTATAAAACTAAATTATAAACACCCTGCAATCAAATTTCGTAAAAACACTTAACAGAATGCGTTAGCGTGCCACGTTAACATCAATAAAATAACAACACATGTTACTGTTAATAATATATATATATATATATATATATATATATATAAAGAAATTAAAAACTTAAAAAATTATTTTTCTTTTAAGTGGGGTGCTGCTTAGCCACCTTTTCTCATATTTTTTTTTTCTTTAAAAAATTTTAAAATTTTTATTTTTTTTTAACTTTTTAGTTTTATATTAATAGTTTTTAAAATTTCTATTTTTAAAAAAATAGTTTTTTTTATTAATTTATTATTATAGGTTTTAAGAGAATAAGGATATTATAAGGAATATTTTTACAAAATTAACATTTTTGACACACTTGATAATTTGATGGATCACATTAATATACCTAAAAATTTATAAAATTATTTTAAAATCGATTATTAGTTCAGTTAACTTTTTTATATTTTTTCCAATAATCTTTTTTACTTAAGTCAATATTCACTAGTTGTCATAATTTTATTTTGTCTCACTATCGTGCCATTTAAAATTTATAAATAATATAATAATATATTTATCATGTAATATCATATATATAGCTCAATCTTTACAAAATGGAGATGACTCGCGGTCTAATCGTTTAATTTTCTAGCGTCCGTACATGATAAAACTGAGAAGCTCCGCCACTTAAACATTCTCTCCCCCATATGTCAACAAAGTTAGCGTCACATCACTAAATTACATATGATTAAGAAGGGAGCTTGCAATGGCGCCACGTAAGCTCCACAAAAAAAGAGGCTTTATCCTAACCATATGCCACTGTTGTCGGTCATTTCAATCTTATTGGTTCATGATTTCGTAGCCGTGATTGCCAACAAAAACAACGGGCCTCACGTGCGTGTCATTTGAAAAGGAAACTGAAAAGAAGAAAGAATCGAATAACTGAATTATGTTTGGTTGTATCGGTAATTGGGCAGGGAAAATCTATGGCTACGAAACAATTTGCCGTAACGTTAATCTTCCCAGATGTAGGCCCAAACAGAAGGTGGATTTTGGGCAGTAGAATTTAAATTATAATAAACAATAATAAACACCCAAACATGTCCTATTGGGCACTAAATTATGATTATAGGATTCTTTTGTTGGGGTAAATTGTTGAGGAAAAATCTCAATTTAGTTGGAAGGGTCACAATTTTTATTTATTTAATTTTTTTGATATGTGTAAATATATTATTGGAGTTATGTTAGCCGATAACAAAAATTCAACACCCTCTAACATATACGGACACATATTAATATATGATTAGAGTCATGTTAGCTGCTAATAAAAATTTAATATTATCTAATTACATGCCAACACGTGTTAGCAAATTATAAAAAAGATGTAAAAAATTATAAATGTAACATTTTTCTTAATTATTATATGCAATTTTTACTAGTTCAAAATGATTAATGAAGTTAAAATTAAAGCTATTTATAATTATTTATTAAATTCAGTCTCACATAATTCACGTGAGTGGACTTTAGGCATTCTTTCTTGTGAAGGGGAGCTCAACTCCAACCTCAACAAAGGTATAGTGATGAGAAGTTTGGTGGACAAAGACGGAGAGGGAGAGAGAGCACTTACCTGTCTCTTTATGGCTGAAAGAGCTATTTTTGCTTTTGTTTATTTCTTACTCCTCAAACTCAGCCTACTTTGTTTAAAATCAACCTCCACACCATTAATTTATGGCATTCACCGTAAAAATTATCTTCATCTTCATCTTCTTTTTCTTTTTCTTTTTATATATATATATATATATATATATTTTTTTTTTTTAATTTTACCACAACAATTCATTCACCGTGAATTCTTTGATAAAAAATATCATTTTTTTAAAAAAATAATTGTTCACAACATATTTATTCGTGCTTTGATGACAACTTTTTGTAATTATGGTTGACTTTTTATTTCCACATGCTGGGAATTTTGATGATGACTCAAAATCATGCATGGTCTTATATGAATTACTGAATTACACGATCATAATGAGACGATATGATTATTTCTAAGGATTTGCATGAGTGGTAAATCTTGTGTTAATTTCCTGGCACTTCACTAGTTGTGAGAGTGGTTCGACCATTCTTAATTTTTTTTTTTTTTGTTAGATGGTTCAGTTACTCTCCTCTCGTTTCTTTGTCCATTATACGGGATGGCTAAAGCTAACCGTACATAGCTAAAGAATAATTCAACCATCTCTTTGATTTTTTTTTTTTTTTTTAAAAATAATTTTAATCGGGTTTTGAAAAGTTCAAGTGATGCACATATATGCCATCATTTTTTTAAAACCTAAATTTTCAGTGCTAGATGCTAATGAATGGGGTAATTTGTAAGAGAATAATAGTTGGAGGGATCAAATGTTATACTTTAAAGTTTGATAATATTATTTCACTAAAAACAAAAGGTTTGGTAATCTAAGTGCCAAATGAATGGTATTTTGAAGGCATTAAGTGTATTTTCTCTCTCTCTCTCTCTATTTTCTATTTTCTTTTAAAAATATGATAATTGTAAAACTCCAATTCTTTCTGTCCCTATATATGATGATGAGAAATGATTTGAGTTCCTGTAACAAGTCTTTTTACGCATTGTTTAAACGTTTTATTTATTTTATTTTAATTTATAAATTTTTTACACAAACCACAATTTCATTAAAAAAAAAAAATGCACATCCCTGTGAAAGATTAGTTGAAATCCAATAATTGGATGAAAAATGAGTACAGTAATCATTAGAATGAATCCTCTTAAGCTATCTAAACCACCTACCAATTAAAACGACATGATTTTATATATATTCATTCTCATAATTGGGCATAGCTAATGATAGCCTAGCTAGTTGTTATGTTGACCTTTTCCTCAGTTGCCCCACACATTTGTTTCTTGTTAATCACACCAATTATTTTAATTAATCCTTGTTAATCAGACTTAATCTCTAGTCTTACTCAAAACAAAACTCAAATAATTAATAACAGAATATCAGTTGTTTTCGTTGTCAGGTTGCCAAACAATGTCGTGATATATATTAATTACCTAATATTACATGCACATGCACCTGTTTTATTCAAATAAACTCACTTAATTTTTTTTTTAAAAAAAATATTTAATTATCTATCAATTTTTGATGTTGGTTCACCATCAACAAGCTGGATTTGCCTTTGAAAGGACTGGCAAGCTTACCTTATCCATAGCAATTTGGTGAAAGACTCAGAAAATACAAAAAAATACAAAAAAAGAAAAAAGAAAAAGAAAGTTCAAAGTACTCAAAGTCCCTATGAAATTATATATATATATATATATATTATTTTGTAAATATTAATGTTATTTGCTGCTGAAGAAGTCACAACCTATTAGATATTTACAACTGGGTCCTAATGTGTCAAAAACATTCAAAGTTTTCAATAAAGAATCACATACACATGTGAGTTGACAGTTTAAATAATGTTTAAAATATGAGTAAGGTCTAGAAATGTGACGTCCCACATCGCTCGAGAATGAGAATGTGCTTAAATGTATAAACATACAATTCTTGACACAATGCGTTTTAAAGCTGTGATGACTATGAACCTATCAGAATTCAGCAGTTAAGCATGCTACTGCGAGAGTAGTATTAGGATGGGTGACCTCATGAGAAATTTGGTTCGGGAGAGTCCAAAGCAGACAATATTATGTTGTTGGGGTGAATTGTTACAATAAACCACTTTTTATTTTACTAATATTTTACCTTAAACGTGATAGTGTTAATTAACCATTAAATCAGCCATTGTTAAACAAAAATTAATGAATGATTAGCACTGCCACATTGGCAGATAAGATAGTAATTAATTAAATGTATCGTTTCTAGCACTACTTTGAAAATATACCACTTAAATACACATACTTGCTCAATAAGGATACTATAAAAAGAAATAAGAACAATACCTAAAAAAAAAAAAAAAAAATCCGTCCAAATTAAGATAGAAAATTCTTATGATTCAATTTATTAAATTAACGTCCGTTTTTTCAGAGCATGTGATTATAATATGTATTTTTAATAAATCATATAATTTATATATGTATATATAAAATCATATACTTTAAAGCACAATATCAACTTAAAATAACGAGTTAGACCCATCATAGAAAAATACCTTATCCTTGAAATTATTCAATACATAGCGGCGTATTAAATGAAGAAACATTATAAATGAAGCATAGGATATAAGCAAAGCCCATCAATTTTTATTTTTTACCTTACCTACAATGTTGGACCAATAACATAAATCTCTTATTTGTAATAAATTCAGACGGATTTTTTTGCTTGTTTTGGACACAAAATGCAATAAAATAGGTAGAGTGTACCGAGACCACCAGTGGCATTACTGTAAAAATTAAGGAGGAACGAAGTAAGAAAAAATTAAAAAAGAAAAGAAAAGAAAAAATATCTGAGAGCAGAGAAAGAGAGAGAAAAGAAGAAAATGAATGCTTGCTGCGGAGGAAAGAAGCAAATCTAAAGAAGAAGAACAACAAAAAGTCTGAATTCATTTTCCTTTTCTTTTTCTCTCTCAATTTCTCAGAGGAGAGAGAATGCGAGGAAATCAATTCAAGTGTTGGTTCCGATCGATCTCTCTCAAGCTCTCCGATCCATGCTTGCAGACAGGGCAATAAATGCTTGTAGATCCGAGTGTTCGGTGCCACATTCGTCGCATTCTTAAAGCTCTGCTTTGTCACTAACGTCGGGATCGTAGTCGCACTCAACGAGGTTTCTTGCTGTTTTTGAAGGAATTTGACTTGGGGGAGATTTGGTAAGTAGTCAAGCTCTGCTGAGTGCTTTCCAAATTGGTGATTTTTGCTCTGTGATTTGAACTCAAATGGTGGCTTAGTGGTTTGTGGAAGCTGAATTAGGGTTTCGTTGAGTGGCCACTGACACTGTTGGGATTTTCAGCTGGACCAGAATCTAGGGTTTTGGATTATCAAATTGGTGTTTTTTTTTTTTTTTTTGGTTAAAAAAAAGTTATGGACGTTGAGCCTCTACATTTTGATTGGTACAGTTGTTTCTGATATTATCTTAGTTTATGATCTTATGTGTTCGAGCACTAAGATTCTACGTTGAGTTGACTTGGTCTTACAATGTATGGTTTTGGATTGGTATTGGTATTGGGTTGGTGAAATTGGAACTAATTTAATTTGGTGAATTTAGTGAAGCCCGCGAATCGAAGCCGGATATGGTTTTTGTGTGAGAGTGATTGTTGGGCTTTAAGTGATTTTTGTTGTAAGCTTTAGCTGGATGGAGATTATGAGGATTTTGTTTCGGTTCAACAGTTGTTTGATTTCGGGGCGTATGGACAGGCTGGGGTGACAATTTGGAGGGTTTAGTTTACGAGATGCCTCCTTCTCCGGCATTGAGATGCTCTCCCAGTCCTGGGAGAGAGATGAAAGGGACCAATCACAGGCGAGGACGGAGTTTCGAGGGCGGATTGTTGTTCAGAGAGAAAGATGACGATCTTGCTTTGTTCAACGAAATGCAGACCAGGGAAAGAGAGAATTTCTTGCTTACGTCTGATGACATAGAAGACACATTTTGTAATATTCTATGCCAAACTTGGTTATGTAATTTGGATACATGTTACTTGAAGAGTTTGGGTTTCTTTGTCCAGTTTGCTCTTGCTAATAATGCTGCATTTTGCTCTTTGAATTTGAATTGTTGTTTACAGCTTCAAAATTGAGAAACTTTTCAGATGTTAAGCTTGGAATCTCTATTCCTGTTCGTGGAGAGAGTAGCGACCTGCTTAATGCCGAAGGAGAGAAGAATGACTATGACTGGTAGGTTGCCCTTTTTCCTATTCTCATGCTTTCACCTTTCCATCTTTAAGTTGCTATAAAAATGTGATGGTTCCACATAAATGCAGTGAAGCAATTTAACAGAATCATAATTTAATTGTTTTGCCACAAAGAAAGAGCAAAAAGAAAAAGGTCAACTTATGGCTTGCAAGTAAACACGAAGATAAAGTAAATTGCAAGAAAAAAATTGTCTACAGTCCAAGTACACGTTAGTATTAAAGTCTATAATCAAATCTTTCATCTCAAAGCTAGAAATTCTACTGTCAGCTATTTGTCAATTTGTTCCCGTAGCCATCAGCGTATGGTTGTAAGAAATATGTTGCATTTTTACTCCTGCATGACCATTTCTAGCTGGTATAAGTAAGCATCCTGTTTATTGGTTCTAATGGAATGCCCGGTGTTATTGATTTTAAAGGTTACTAACTCCTCCGGACACTCCTCTGTTTCCTTCATTGGATAATGAGCCACAACCAGTTAATACTGCACCCAGGGGCAGACCTCGGAGTCAACCTATTTCTATATCAAGATCTTCCACGGTAAGTTTTCAGATAACTTTAATGAATATAATCAGATTTCTTATATCCTCTAAAAGTTTCAAGTTTCCTTGAAAATAAAAAAAGTCATGTCTTTATGCTTCATCTGTTTACATCAGACGTTTTATTTTGTTTTTGCAGATGGAAAAGAGTTACAGAAGCAGTAGGGGTAGTGCTAGTCCAAATCGCTTAAGCCCATCTCCTCGGTCTGGGAGTAGCTCTTTCCAGTCAAGGGGAAGGCCATCATCAGCACCTCATTCCAGTCCACCTCCAGGTCCACGGAGTGGTACTCCATCACGGAGACCATCCACTCCTCCAAGTAAACCCTCAACACCTGCTCCAAGGTCTTCTACCCCAACTCCCCGGAGGATGAGTACTGGGTCCAGTGGTACCATGGCCTCCCCAGGGATTAGGGGAACTTCCCCTGTAAGTACAAGTCGAGGGAACTCTGCTTCGCCAAAAATAAGGGCATGGCAAGCAAATATTCCAGGTTTCTCCTCTGATGCACCTCCCAATCTTCGTACTTCTCTGGCTGATCGACCAGCATCATATGTGAGGGGTTCTTCACCAGCATCCAGAAATGGTAGGGATTCTACCTCCAAATTCAACAGGCAGTCAATGTCTCCAACAGCTTCTAGAAGCATCAGTTCATCTCATAGTCATGATCGAGACAGATTCAGCTCTCACAGCAAAGGCTCTGTGGCATCATCTGGCGATGATGATATAGACTCTCTGCAATCCATTCCTGTGGGTAGTTTAGACCGAGCAAGTTCAAGGAAAATTGGTGCATTATCAAATAACCGAGCTTTGGCCTTTTCGAAGAAATCACCTAAAATAGTGTCCTCAACGTCTGCTCCAAAAAGATCATTTGACTATGCTCTTCGGCAGATGGTATTTATCATTTAATTCATATAAACTTTTTCCTTAGTTATCAGAATTTTGCAAGTGAGCATCAGTTGAGTTGGAAATGACAATAGTTCTCAGATCTCTTGTTGAGATTAAGTGGTGAAACATATAATTAACCTCAGTTGAGTAGGAAATAGTGTTTCGTACTTAACTTTAGTTGTTTACTTCCTTCTTATGATTTTATTATCATATTGTCCATTTCATTGCTTGTAGACAAGCTAACTTTTCAAATGACCCCTCTACCCCCAAGGTTTTTTTTTTTTTTTTTGAAGTGTAGATTTCTTTTTTTTTGATAAGTAAGTGTAGATTTCTCAATTAATAGTTCATAGTAATTGTATCTGATGGATTTGATATGCAGGATAATCGGAAAAGTCCTCAAAATATGTTCAGGCCACTCTTGTCTAGTGTCCCCAGTACCACCTTCTATGCTGGAAAAGCAAGTTCTGCACACCGTTCTCTGATATCTAGAAACTCCTCAGTCACAACAAGCAGCAATGCAAGCTCTGATCAAGGAACAAGTGCTGCACCTGATACTGAAGGTAGTGACCAGATCCAGGATGATACGGCAAGTGAATGTGGGAAAGCTGCATATCCTGATGTCTATGAAGAAGTATTTGCCTTTGATAAGATGGATGTAGTAAATGAAGACATTGGGCATGAAATGCATGACGCATCGCTTCACATTGGGCATGGTGACTTTGATAAAGGCCCTGCAGTTGAGTATGGTAATGCTGACTCTGAAAACTCCAGTCACCATGGTATTGCCATGGAAGTCAGTGCAACTTCCGAATCTTCTCAGGTTAAGGCTAATTCTTCAGAAGCTGATTTTCTTCAAAATATGGAAATTTGTTTAAAGTGTGGTTCTAGGTATGTTGCTGTTGATGAAGTGGAAGGGGGCATTAAACGTTGTCCATATTGCTGTAGGAAAGACAAATTTTTGACTGTCATAATTCCGGATGCAACGACTGTAGTTGCTGTAAACTCTCCAGATGCAACCATAGTTGCTTCAAACTCCCCAGTGATGTCTATGAAGATTTCTAAAGAAGAAAGGCCTTCTGATGAGATGACTGTACCTGAATTTGCACAGGTTACTTACGTGGGTGAACCAAAGGTTTCCCAGGGTGAAGAGAATGTTGAGCAAGGTCAGACTTCCCATTGTGAACAAAATCAGAATATCTGTGGGGAATTGGCAAGGTCGCTGGTAGAGGACGTTGAGCATAGTCATGCCAATCAGCAAAAGATGGGCCAACCAACTTTTCATCACAGCATAACTGATGATGACCCTGGGGGTCAGCAATTGCATCACTTTAGCGACTATCCAAATCCGAAGGTTGACTTTTCAGAAGGTACAGGCATCTCCGTACTGTTGAAGAGGTCAAGCAGTAGCAAGGGGCCTGTTGTTCAAGGCAGGACATTTACCGCTACTACGATACCTTACGATGATCTGTCTCGTGCAAGAGGGAGTGCAAACAGCATGAGAAGCTCGACTGGGCACGGAAGTTTCTCGGCATCATCCTCTGTTGATTTCAGCTTAGCTAGACAGACGGATACTCGTGTACAACGGCAGTTAAGCGGCAGGAAATCAGACATGGAGAATTACAGGAATGACATAAGCACAAAACTTCTAAGAACTGGGTCATCTTTGTCTGGAATTTCAAATCATACTCACCAAGCGTCAGGTCTTGCATCAAGCACACCTACAGAAGAAAACTTTGAGGTTTCTGTTGGCAATGTGGAATATGATGTTGCAGTGGAAACACCAAAAGCTTCTGAAGAACAAGAACTCGAGTTGGAATATGCCAAGACAGCAGTTGTTGAGAATGATAATTTTGAATATAATAATGGTAGTAGAACAGTTGATCCTTCCACGTCAGAATTGTTGAGTCATGTAGTTAGTGTTCAGTTAGAAGACAATTCTGTGTTATCATTTCCAAATTATGAAGATTGCACTTCTTATGAAAATGATGAAAACTTCCTAGAAAATGCAAGGAGCGTCATGGATATGGAAGCATCAATTAGAACTCCAGGGTCATCTTTAGATGAGGAACTTACCATGCTGAACAATAGTGTTGATGGAGTGGATGTTGCACAGGCTCCTACTCACAGTTCTTTGGTTACTATGTCAGAAGTGGAAACAGAAAAATGCTGTCAGAGTACCCCTGGTTCACAGATTGATGATAATTCTCTGATATCAAAGAGCACCAAGGGTGAATCGCAGGAGTCTTTTTCAGATAGGGATTTGATTGCTGCTGTTTCAGAGCCCAACACCTCTGATCATGGACATGGCATCCTTGGTATGCTTGTCTTGCGCTTTGTTTTGTGTTCTTCTATGTGAACTTTGCACTGTCATAGCTGCAGCTTATTGATTACCCATGACATGTTTGGTATTTCAATTTTCAGTCTGAACATTATTATGCTCTAACGATGAACATACTTGGTTGCTTGTGTCACATAAGTGAGCTTTCTGATAGCTCAACTTTATTTGCTTATTTTTGGACAAACTTTGACAGACTGATAATGAATGATGTTGGTGACTGAGTTTTGTTAAAATGATTTTAGCATGTCTTAGCAATAAGAATGTGATCACATTGTCGTGATTTGCTCTCAGACATATACTCTAGGAAAAGTACATGATCCTATGAATGGTGGATGTTTATATGTATTGGCTGCCAAATGGCTACTAATTCTTTTTCCTATATGATTAAATAATGTTCATCCAGTCAGTGTATTATCCTTTTTCATGCCATTCACGGCAAACATGTTCACATGCGTCCATATATTTTTACAATGCTATGTAAATTGATTTTGGCTGCATCATCTGGCTTCATTCTTCTTCTTCTTTTTCTTCTTTCTTCTTTGTACTTGTTAATTCCGTTTACTTGAACACTGTATTTTATAAAATTGGGACCATACCAAGTGTATGATGGGAAATATTACTTACTGTTAACCATTTGCTGATCTAGAGGATTTCCAGCTCCTACTCCATTCTGCACTCTACTTGTAATTATAGCATATATATATATATGATGTCCTAAAAACCAGTTTGGGGGTCAAATTAGCAAGTCTTAGCTATTCCTTGACAAATTCTTTATGTTTTTTGACAGAGGAATCAACAGTAATGGTGGACTGTCGGGGTGGAAGTAAGTCAAGAAGTCTAACGCTTGAGGAGGCGACAGATACAATACTTTTCTGCAGCTCCATCGTCCATGATCTGGCCTACCAAGCTGCAAGCATAGCAATGGAGAAGGAAAGCTCATTCCCATTGGAAGGTTCTCAGCCAAGAGTTACAATATTGGGGAAACTGAATTCTGATAGAAAGATTGCACGCGGCAGAACTGTTGGCAAACGTGCTTCGAAGGCCCAAAAGGCCAGGCAAAGGCAGGTGGAAACTGATGCAAAACCCCCTTCTAATAAGTCTGAGAACGACGAGAACGACGAGAATGATGATGAATCCTTGCCCCGCAATGTCGGGCTTCCTAACAAGATGGACAGCATGAAGCCTCCGAAGCTGGAATCTAAGTGCAATTGCACAATAATGTGAGGTCGTTTCTCAGGTCGTGCTTATGTTGCCCCACAATCCAACTCCCCCCATGTATTTTAATGGTTTATGTTTTAAGGGCTGTTTGAATTATTTCCAATTGGTTTCTGATAATCCAAATTACTTGTAAGCAAGTGCCACGTTGGTTTTGTACCGTAATTGTAAAGCTTTTCTTGTTATTAGGGCCGGTATTAGTGAGAGGCACTGGAGTTTTGTGTCTGCTCCAGTAGCCATATTCTTGTTCTATTTGGTTCAATCCCCCATAAGTAATGTGTGAACGACATCCCGCTCATTCTTGTTCCTTGTGATTTTGAAAGTATATATTCCTTGATTTAGTTCTCAGTTAATAACAAACAAATTGGCTGTACTTTTGAGTCCCCAAAATCCAATCCAATGAGGAAAAGACATGATACTCCGAGTTTGGAGGAATATTTTTCGATTTCAGAATGTGATTTTTACATATTGTATGTGATTTCTATATGCACTTTTTTAAATGCATGTGATAATTAGCAGATAGACTCTCTTTTTTAACATTCAAATAGACGACAGTTTAATAGAAAGATTATTTGGAGTTTCTTCACCTATAATCACCAAAGAGCAAGCAAGACGGCCCCATTAGGCAATGCTGCATTCTGATCCAAATAATGCTACACATCATATTTTTATCTCACTTTTGTTTTAGGGTCGTTTGAGTTTGTGATTTGAAAATGTGTGATTTTAAATAACGATTTTAAAATGTGCGATTTGAAAAAGTGATTTTTAAAGATACAATTAAGTGTTTGGTAAAATCGCAGTTTTAGCATTTAAAATTCGGCGTCTTCAAAAAAGCATAATCTTACTTGTGACTTGAAAAACATATTTTTTTTGCGTTTTTAAATCGTAATTTTTAAAAACGTAGTTTCCGAACGATTTATGTTCTACGATTTAGTTTAAAATTGCACTTATTGTCTACAAAATCGCAATCTCAATCGCACCTTTAACATGTTGATGTGGCAAGGTCTAGTAGTCATGAATTTGGTTTAAGTGTTGTAAAAAAATACTTGTGTTGTAGCTTTTTCAATGGATTAGATTTAATTTTAAGTTTTTTCTAATTTTAATTTTATGTGTTGTAGTTTTGTTTTTTTTAATAGAACCAAAGCAAAATCTAGTGGTCATTGGGTAATATATATATATTTTTTTAATAATATTATATATCAATCCATTATCCAACCTTTAACACGACACTATCAATCCATCTTTGGATTAATCACGGTTAAAAGGCCAAAAAAAAGTAATAATAAATTAAAAGTGCCATATATTTGGGATAAAAGTGAAATATATATATTTTAGGAGGATAAAAGTGAAATATTGACGTGGTATTGATCCACTTATTCATACATAAATTTTGAGCAGTCAATTTCAGAGGTGGATGGATATAGCCAGCCATATAGGAGTATTTATTTCCAACAGATAAAAAGAACAAGGGTATTTTGGGGATTCCATCTCAAAATTAAAAGAAGCCCAAAAAGATTTGGCGGGAAAAATGAAAATACCTTTCCTCTCATTTGACCTCAGATTTCCTCAGCCACCACCATCCACCATCCCATCCCGTCTTCCAAATGGAATCCGATTCAGACTCTGATGGCTCTCACATCTCCGCCACTCCTCCCAGAGACCCAATCCCACCACCTCCACCTCCACCGCCACCGACTCTTCTCTCTTCCAAGAAATCCAGATTTAGGGTTAGAGCCTCCTCTTCCCGCTCCACACCCATTTCAAAATCCCCAAAACCCTCTTCCGATCCCAAACCCTCACCCCAAGACCCCTTACCCACTCCCTCACCCCTCTATTCTCTCCCTTTCCAAATCCGCTGCCCCTCCCATACCAACTGCCCAATCCCCACCCTCGATACCCTCCCCGCCCGCCACCTCTCCCAATCCGCATCGTTCTCCAAACTCCGGAGGCCCTCTCTCAATTTCCAAGACGACCCCTCTCCTCCTCCTCCTCCTCCTCCATCCAAAGCTGAGAGTGATTCGGTTCCACAAGAACCAAAATGTGAAGCTGTGAATTCGGCCAATTTTGTGAAGAGGCGTCCCAATTTGATTGGAGGGAATGCGCCTCTACCGCCTGTGAAACTGCGAAAATGTGGCGGTGAAGGGAATTTTGTGAAGCTGAACATGAATAGGAGCAACAAGCGCAAGTTTGTGAATAAAGGAAGAGGAAGGAATAGTTATGCTTCCTCTGGTAGAAAATCTTATAGGAGGAGTAGGAGAAGATTGAGACCTGAAGGTGGGACTGAAGGGGAGAAGAACAATGTGTGTGAAGAGGATGGTTTGGTTTTAGAAAGCACAGGACAGAGGCAGAGGAAATACGATTGCGAATTGGTTGAGGTGGTGGTGTCTGCGGCGAGGAACGATCCGTCGGATGAGAACTTGGTTAGGTTGTTGAAGGTCGTGTACGGCTATGATTTGTTTCGAGATGGCCAGTTGGAGGCGATTAGGATGGTGCTTGCTGGGGAGTCGGCAATGCTGGTTTTGCCGACTGGTGCGGGGAAGTCGCTTTGCTATCAGTTGCCAGCGATGGTGTTGCCTGGGATAACAGTGGTGGTGAGTCCGTTGGTGGCACTGATGATCGATCAGCTGAGACAGCTGCCTCCCATGATTCGGGGTGGTCTTCTTTGTAGCAGTCAGGTACTTAATGTTCTCTCTTTCTTTCACACAATCTTTGAACAGTTTTTGTGATTACTTAACTTCTTCTTTTTTTGCTGTTTTAGACGGCTGAAGAAGTTTCTGAGACGCTGAGGCAGCTTCAAGAAGGGACTATCAGGGTGAGTTTATTGATGTGTGCAGTTTTGGCTTTGTCAATTGCTCCTCCAGTGTGGTTTGCTAACATGTAATTGCTGGATTATTATTTTATGAATTTAATCTAGTAGATTCTGATATCCATGTAGAGTACAAGTTTTTACCCACGTGTGGTATTGCGAAAAGCTAAGGTTTTTTAGTTTCTATTTCAGGTGCTTTTTGTCTCACCCGAGAGATTTTTGAATGCAGAATTCTTGTCAGTATTTTCTACTAATTTATCCACATCACTTGTTGTGGTTGATGAAGCTCATTGTATCTCCGAATGGTGAGTGGTTGCACTGCCTCTTGTCTCCTTGAGTTTTGGCTTGTTGGTTATATCAATTTTTTTTTTTGATAAGTGGTTATATCAATGTTTATAGTCCTGTCTTCAGGCTAAACTTCAATTTTGTACATGTAATTCTTGCATAAACTTATTTGAACAATGTAACAGGTCACACAATTTCCGGCCTTCATACACTAGGCTTAGGGCATCAATGCTTCGTGCCAGGCTCAATGTTGGATGCATTCTTGCAATGACTGCTACCGCCACTACCACAACTTTGCACTCTGTTATGTCTGCTCTAGCCATTCCACAAACCAATCTTATTCAAAAAGCACAATTAAGGGACAATTTGCAATTGTCAGTATCTTTGAGTGGAAATAGGCAAGTGCAAACAGTAATTTATTCCATATTCCCAGTTTTCAATCTTTAAACTAAACTTTACTCAATCTGTTGAATTTACTTGTTTTTACCTTGGATGTGATAAATAATAGAATGAAAGATTTGCTGATGTTGATAAAGTCTTCTCCCTTTAAGGAAGTTCAGAGCATCATTATATACTGCAAATTTCAGGTATGCATGTAGAATTATATATTTCAAATGACAAATATTTAAAGGTCTATGGTTTCTTGATTCCATAACACTGTATAATTGGATTTGGTCGTTTTCTGCAACGGTGCTGTTGGGCAAGCTCATCTATTGCGATTATCTAAAAATGTTTCTGTGTTGTGATTAGCTCCCACTTTCAGATAACCAAACTGTGTACTTAATGGTTGCTGGAGGGATAGTGTTGAACTTCATGTGAATATCTATACGCTTTCTTAGTTTTCATTCATTGGCTGGTGATTAATACTTGCATCTTGGTTTTGCAGTATGAAACTGATATAATAAGCAAATGCTTATGTGATAACAATATCTCTGCAAAGGTTGGCCTCTCACTTTTCTCAGTTGCATGATGCACAACTTCTTGTGTGGTTTTAATGCTTAATGTTAACCCTGACAATATCAATGCCAATTGCTATTTAGAGCTATCACAGTGGTATCCCTGCTAAAGACCGTAGCCGTACACAGGAGTTGTTTTGTTCTAACAAAATTAGAGTGGTAAGAAGATTATTCTCTAGGCTTGAGTCTGGAATGTATCTACATTCTAAACTGTTTTGTTATGAATTCATTTATTTGTTAATTGTGTTGCTGCTTTTCTCGTCTGTATCATTGACTCGTGTTTTCTATGGAAGGTTGTTGCAACTGTGGCGTTTGGCATGGGACTTGACAAGCAGGATGTTGGAGCTGTAAGAAGAAAAACCATATGCATGATCATTTTGGTTTCTCTGCATTATATTCTCAGGGCAATTTTTGGTCCATGGATTAAAGTAGTCCATTGGGATGGTGTGCCAATAGTATAGTGAAAGTCATTGTGCATAGACAGCTACTCCAGCATTTGTTGTGCCCTATGCTCCAGATTTCCAAGTCTTCTTCAAGCCAGTTTGACTCCATCTGAAACAGATGATATTTCCTGAAGTAACTAAATGTTTTGGATTCTTAGACTAATAAAATGGAGTAAATGATCCGTTGTTGGAATCTTTGCAACATCCTCATCCAGTCTGTCTATGAAAACGTGCTATTAATAGATTGGCTGTCCTATTGAAATTACTGGAACCCGTGGTTTACTCAGCTGGCATTTTTCTGTACCAACACATGTTTAGCTATCCATTTTGATGTATCTTTCCATTGCATTGTGCATGCTCCTGTATGGCACCATAATGTAGATATCAATATCAAAACTTCCTAATGCATTTGTTTCAGGTAATTCATTACTGCTTGCCAGAAAGCTTGGAGGAATATGTTCAGGTGGATATATGCTTAACCACTGGTTGTTTCACAGGATTTTCTCTCTGTTTGTTTGCTTAATGAAAAGAATGACACATTTGTGTAGGAGATTGGGCGTGCTGGAAGGGATGGGAGGTTGTCCCATTGCCATCTCCTTTTTGACAATGACACATACTTCAAACTTCGTAGTCTTATGCACAGGTAATTGAATATAAATTGGACCTTTATATAAGGCTTTTGTCAATCTGGGATTGATTTACAGTATTCTTTTCTCAGTGAAGGAGTAGATGAATATGCAGTGAACAAATTTCTCATTGAAGTTTTCAGCAATGGCAAGAATTCACAAGGGAAAATGTGTTCATTAGTCAAAGAATCTGCATCCCGCAAGTTTGATATGAAAGAAGAGGTCCTTTCCTTTTATTGTTGTTGTGTCAATGCTCTAAATTTTGAATTGATAGAGATAATTGATGTTCACAGATCACTTTTGTGCAGAGTTTTCACCGTTCCACAATTTTAAAGTTATTGCTGTATTACAATGATTTGAAAAAAAAAAAAAAAAAACTTTTGTACGAGCAAATTACTGCTTAATCCAAACATGTTGAATTTCTGACCTAGGTGAGTAAAGCATATAATGTATTCACCAAACAATCAGATTACTACCTTAGGACGAAGTTCGTTAAAATGGTGACTTTGGTAACAGATTAGAGGATTCTAGGCATATGAGGATTATTGGTGATTGTGCTTATTTTTTGCTAAACCATTTATAGTTGTGAAGAGGTGGAAATGCTTGTTCTGATGAAGGATACCCTGCCTGGTGATGTTTTTATATTTGTCATATTACTCTTATTTGTTTATTTACGGCACCTTCGTTCTCCCTAATCAAATCTTCTTAATCAGTATCTGACCAAAGATAAAATAAACTTTGAGTTACATGAACTTTTTGAATTAGTGATATGAGTTATGAAGCTAAGGTGCATCTGCCATGCAACAGCTGAAGTTTTGGGCATAGGCTACTATTGATGTGTTGTTCTGTCTCCTTTAGCTTTGTCAGGACTACACAGACACGTACAGACACTAGCATGGTGTCTTCTTATTGCTTGAAAACTGTGCATAATAATAAAGTGCCTTGGTGAATTTCCTCTGGCATATCTCTATGTGCTAAATTGCTTATTGCTGGTGTTTGCTCTGGCAGGTGATGCTGACTCTTCTAACGCACTTGGAGTTGGGTGAAGTGCAATACCTGTGTTTACTTCCACAGATGAATGTGACTTGCACTCTAAATTTCCACAATGTGGGTGGCAAATGTGTATTTGATATATGTTTATATTTTGCTCTATTAGCTTGCTTGCATGTTTTAATCGGCTCGAGATATGCAATATTTGTGTTACCTTGTTATCAAAAAAAAAAAAAACTGTGAATAGCTATTAGGTTAGCTTATTTCTATATTACCATGTCATTCATAAAAAAATAAACAAAATTTGTGTTACCATGTTATAATATTCATTTCTTGATGCTTAAAGGTTGTGGTATTTCCTTAAGTGCAGACTTCTCCAGTGCTGTTTGCTGAAAAGGATAGAGTGGTTGCAGCAATTCTTAAGAAGTGAGTATAGTTTCTAATTTGATTACTAGCAACCAAATGTTACTAGTTCATGAAACTCCCTTGGTAAATTAAGCTTTGGTAACTGATATTTTCAGATCTGAAACTAAGCAAGGGCAATATGTGTTTGACATACCCACTGTGGCAAATAGCATCGGGATTACAGCTATTGACCTGTCAAATCATTTGCAGAATTTAAAGGTTTATATATCTTAAGCTACGTCAAAGCTATGGCATGTTTTGTTTTCTTTTATAGGCTGGAACAACTTCATCGTGTTATTTTTTTTTTCCTCTTTCAATATGGTAATGATTATGAAACTGTCTCTTGTTCTTTGTGATATTGCCTTAGTTGAAGCGAGAAATAACATATGAGGTGAAGGACCCAGCATATTGTTACACAATTATGGAAGTACCAGGGGATTTTTGTTCTCTATCAGCTCATCTTACAAAATGGTTATCAGAAGTTGAAATCTGCAAGGTGATTAACAATTTAGAAACTGTTTCTCAAATTCATTATGTATGAATGTTATACACATTGTAGCCACTGGATGTTGATTATCTTTCATAAGCTCCGATTGACATTTGATCATATTGTCACATGCATTGTTTGAAAGTTCAATCGCTTAAAGAACCAGAAAAAAAAGAAAGATAGGTTCAAGGGTTAGAGGTCTGACCACGGAGTCAACAGGATCCAGCTATGACATCATCTAAACGAAAATTAATTTTCTCATTCATTTTAATTAAAATTATGAAACTAATATTAGAAAATGTTTGTGGTCCTATCATTAGGGTGTTAGTAAAATGATTATAAGCTTGAATTTAAATTATAGCATTTAGTTTTGCATTTTGTTTTCTATACTTTTTACTGTCATAACCTACAAATGATATGTGTTCTGCTTTTTCTTGGATTAGGTACGGAAGTTGGATGCAATGTATAATGCTGCAGTCTTTGCGGTGAATGTGTGTGAAAAGATGCATGGTTGCTATGGTTGTCAGCATACGCCATGCTTGCAGAGAAAGATTTTGGATTACTTCAATAGAGATGATAATTCTGACGTTTCTAATAAGATGGGTCAAAGCAGGTTGATCTCAATCTTTGCCTCGTTAACTTCTATCATAATACTATATAATACATGTGTGTCTAAATTTTGAACATGTGAATCACACAGTCCATGTAGTTGATTTAGGACATTAAGTATCCATGTTTTTATTGGAGATGCTTTTTGTTTTTTTTTTATCATACTAATAACACCATGATTTACATGTGCAGCCCATTTTTGCGAGCAGATATAAAGGTGAGGGGTTTTACAGGGGTATCTAGATTCTTTACTAATGGCCACTCATGTTTGCCAGTAATATTTGATTTTTTTTTTTTGGCACTGACAGGTCTTTCTACAGAGTAACTCACACGCTAAATTCACTCCCAGAGCTGTTGCAAGGATAATGCATGGAATTGCAAGCCCAGCCTATTCTTCTACGTTTTGGTCTAAAACTCATTTCTGGTATCTCAAAATTTCGAATTTCCACTGAAATACTTCCCATTAATTCGTTGTTTTGGGCCTTTTAACAGGGTTCACACCATTCATCATTGATGGGGGGATAAGCCAGTTAAACACTTGGAACAAATCTTAAAATAAGATTAATTATCTGCAACTCTTTTACTCATATGCTATTAGTGATAGTAAAAGCAACATAGTTTCCACTCATCTCCTGGATGATGTCAGTTTAAATTAGAAATTGTCAAGGATAGTTTTCTTGCTTCTTCTATCCTGTGCAAGGTCAGACCAATCATATGATAGGTCTCGCTTAGGAGGTCTCGTAGACCAAATTGACGTGGTCTGTCTATTATGGCCTTCAAAAGAATGTTCATCTTTTCAACACTTCATATCATTGACGAGCACATAAAAATATAGATGCTATAATATTTTCCTTCTTATCCATAGCTCCTCAGTGGTACAAAGTTTCTGATGGTGTTTGAAAATTTTAATGATATCCTGTAAAATATTTCAATAACAAATGGAAATTACACTCTGGCCCAAATAAATACAATCCTTCACAAGCCTTGAAACTGTCAAGTCAGTGGACCCATGACAAAATTCAATGTTTTGTGAGGTGTGAATAAAAATGAAACTATCTTATTTTGATGTGGTGAGTGTGCAATGAGCAATAGTGTGAAATTACATTGCACCTCTAGAGTAAATGATTCTACTTTATGGTATATAATCTCCCACATTCGACAGAGTCTAAGGTCACTTAAGCTTTACTCCACTTTAATGCATTGGGGCCATTTGCATAGAAATGTGCTCTTGCGAGCCATTTATGGTGTGGTAATGTCTTGAAGTTCGAAGCTCAACTGGTTATGCTAATTCTGGATCACAGGGGAAGGTATACACAAATAGACTTCCAGGTGATAATGGAAGCAGCACAAGCAGAACTCATGAATTTTGTAGGAAAGACCGCACTCTAAGGGTACGTTTGGTACACAGAATTCCTATTCCATTAAGAAAAATGAATAGCTTTTCATTAAGAATGGAAAAGAGTGTAATGGAATAGCCTTGGCATTAGTATATGATAATGATAGAATCGTTATCATATACCCTAATACTTGGAATAGCTATTTAACTCTTGGAATAGCCATTCTTATGGGAATGACTTTTATTCCCAATAAAAGCTATTTCTTTTCCTAATGGAATAGCCATTCTGCGTACCAAACGTACTCTAATTGTTTGCGACCAAGCATCCAGCAGATAAACTGCAGTGCATCTGAAGGTAATAGAATGATGAAAATTATCTTTAGCTAATTATACATATCTTCAACTAATTGTTCTTTGGAATATGAAAAGCAGATGTTGCCTAGACTTATTACCCTTGCAAAATGTTTACTGTGAGTCAAATTGCAATACAAAAGACATGCTTGACCAGAGCGGAACATTATGGATGATTTTATATGTCAACCTACAAATGTGGCAGGTAAGCTGCTCCACTTCCCCATTATTCCCCTCACTCTGTTCAGTTATTAGTCAGGCTTCACCTACTAGCCTACTTTGCATAAACGACGCAAATTCATTTAAAATAAGAGGTATGAACAATTTACAACACTGGACTTTGAAGAAATCATGAATGCCAATGTCTAAATTTGAAAAAAAAGAAGATAAAACAGATACTAGGGCAATTGCTTCACTGGAAGTTATTTGTATTAGTAATTACCGTAGTATTATCTCTTATCCACTGTTTATAAATAAAGCTACTGAACTATGAGGTATGAAGTGCATAAACGAAGACCATATTATGCACACAGGAAATGCAATGTGAAGTCATGTTTTGGCATCACCGTAAGTTATTAACACAGACTACTTTTTTGGCAGGAAAGGCGAAGTCAAGATTAGCATGACCACAGGAAAGAGCTCAAGTATGAAATTCAAATCCTCAATAGTTTCCATACATCATCATATTACAGTCATTAAACATGACATGGTTATTTTAACCACAAGGTGTTTAGAAACCATGCAAGGGTTGGGCGATTTAATCTGCAATTGTCAACAAATAGAATCCTGTTCCAGTTCTGGATTCTGATCTCAATAGCTGCTTACAATTCAAATAGGTTGCCTTGTTATTAGTGAAATTCTGGCAGCCTAATAACGGGAAATGCTCATTTTTACTTGAGCGGGTTTATAAAAAAGTTAAAGACGGAACTATTTATCTTCTTCTTGGAGTGCTTATTCCCAAATGATATTAATGGGTGCCTTGCTGTTAAAGCAGGGTTTCATTAGAATTTGCATCCTTTCATTAGAAGTGAGACCGATGGGTTTGTAAATGTGTTCATAAACGGCACTCCCTGTTGGTCCGAGAGGAATATATGATTTTGGATTTGTATAAACCGGTTTACGAGTCAAAAGCCATTTATTCGAAGTTATTTACACGCAATAAAGTTCGTGAGGTTGAATTAAAGCTTAAGGGAAGGCTTACACTTCGGTATTATTAAAAAAGAAAAATCAAATAGGAGGGAAAAGGTTTTCGGTTGTAAAGTCTACAAAGCAAAAGAATAATTAAATATGAAGAAAAGACGTTCTACCGACTCTAACAAGTAGAGTCACGTCTTTATGGCGGATGGAGGCTTCTAAAAGGACAAATGCCTGGCCTTACTGGCGACCAAGTCTAACCCCCTTTTATGGTTTAGTAGTTTTAAGACATCAAAACTTAGGTAATTTTTTAAAATATAATTAAGCCTTTGGTAAAATCTTGATTTGGCTTTTAAAAATGTCTTCAAATGAGATGGCTTCTGGTGATTTTATTTAAAAATGTGGTTTTTAAATGCACTCACAGTGGTGGTGTCTTTGGTGAGAAACAATATTAGCATAATCTACATTCTACATGCCTAGTTCAAAATTCCCAAATTCTTGCTGGAATAAACTGCATTAAAATGAATGCTTACCGGAAAATGAAAATGAAAATGAAAATGAGTGCTCCTTACCTCAAACAATGAGGTAAAAACAAATGGGAAACGAAATACTCTATGCAACAACAAAAGAAAGGAAACAAAAAAACGAAAAGAAAAAGAAAGACAAGCAAGGAGGGAAGTGGAGGTATATTCTAGACATGATTTGAACAAGGGAGGTATATTCAGTTGAAGGAAGGAGAGAAGGCAAAGACCGTTAGTTAGTAAAGAAGAACAAGGAAGAGAGAAAGATTTCGGCTTTGTTAGTTTGACGTCTTAAAACAGAAGGAAGGAGCCTCGCTCCTTCCCTCCTCTCTTCTCTCCAAATGAATCAAAACTCGCTGCCTTAAAAGACGCCTTTAATATTGCAGACAGAACCAACCGTAAACCAGTCCTAATAACTTTCCTCCATATCCATATCCATATCCACGCCACCAACAACCTCTGTTTCTCTTTAAGAAAGAAACAGCTCCTAATAACGCCTATCAAGAAAAGAAAAAGACAAGACAAGACAAGGGTATCTGATTGTTGTAGTCAAAGAGGGAGGAGAGACAGATGGAGGACGCGGCGGCTACATCGGCTTCATCGTCGTCCTCGTCGCTATCATCATCATCATCTTCCTCAATCTTTACCAATTACCCTCTCATTTCTGCTCTCGTTGCCTTCGCTATTGCCCAATCCACCAAGTTCTTCACCGCCTGGTATCTCTCTCTTTTTATGCTAATAGGTCTTGGTTGTTTCTGGAAAATCTCTTTGCAAATTGGATCTGACTTGGCTCTCGTTTTAGTTTCTAAATGTGTAATGTTTCCAAGATTCGGAATTCAATCTCTTGTATTATACTGTATGTTTGGGTCGTTTTTTTTTTCTGCGTTAGATCAATTTCAATGCTCCTACTGTGTTATTTTAAGAACAATTGTGAGTTTGCCTTTGTGATTGTATATTAAAGAAAATCGTCTCTTTGCCCAGATCTTGAAAATGAATTTGCAACTATTTGAGCAACTTAAAATAAGTCATCTTTAAAAAAAAGCATTAAAAATCCCAATTCATGGGATTCAACTTTCTTTCTTTCTTTCTTTTTCTTTAACAATTCAGCTATATGCTTCAGTCCATTACCAGAATCAAAATCATGGGTTGCTCCTAACTCGCTATTTCTTCTCTAAATGACTTGACTTTGTGTGCTCAATATGTTAGCTCATAGCTGTTTCATACAACCATGACATTTTTTGGTTTTGCTTTTCTTACATTTGTGCCATTGAATTGAATTCTCAATACGCTACCGGTTAAAGGTTCAGTATTCGCTGAGCCATAGGCATGATGGGGCCCAGAGGCGGACAGTGGGGGCCTGTAGGGGCCATGCCCCCCCTCTTTTGAAAACTTCCCTAATGCGTGTGTGTATATTGGCTTGACTTCTAGTGCAGGGTTATTGTCTTCATGCTTTGGCCCCCCTTCGATAAGAATTCCTGGTTCTATTCCTGATGGGGCCAGCGGTAGATATAATTCTAAGTAGTTCTTTGATTGGCCGACTTTCTAATTGCCCAATGTTGTTATCTGTTTCTGATAAAACGATATGAAAAAGTTATGTGGGTAGAGGAATTCTTTAATGTTTCTGCAAATGCTACATATATTCTTAGATTTTGAGTAGTAAGCTTATCTGAATGCTTTTGTTGCTTAGTAAAAGGCTTTCTGGCTACATGAAATTTTTATGCTTCTGCACAGGTTGCTGCTACAGACCTGCTTAAATTTAGTTTGTCCTGAGAGTCTTAATCTCTATAGATTTGCAGGTATAGGGAAAGACGATGGGATCTCAAGCAACTTGTTGGATCTGGTGGAATGCCATCATCTCATTCTGCAACTGTTACTGCCCTTGCTCTGGCCATTGGGTTCCAAGAAGGCTTCGGAGGATCCGTGTTTGCGGCTGCATTGGTCTTAGCATGTGTTGTATGATTCCCTCTCTTCATATAGTGTTAATTGGCATATGAGTAATAAAGATAAAACCCTCTTAGACCTTTCTTATATAACTTATGTTACCATATTTTCTGAATACCTCTTTCAAGGTTTGAGTTTAGCTGTCATTTGTTTACATCCTTAAATATTTCCCAACAATGTGAATAAGTATTAGAATAAATGTTTCCCGTAGTGTGGGAAGATCTCTGATGTAGAGAATTTGTTGGCAGGTGATGTATGATGCCACTGGTGTGAGATTACAGGCTGGACGCCAAGCAGAGGTTTGATCCCCACCCACCCACACACACACACGAAACCCTCTATTTTTCTCCCACAAGCTTTCTCCTATTTCTCTCTAAAGTCACATATAAGAATTGAATTCTAAAAGATGCTTTGTTCTGTGAATGCATTTGATTTAAAGCTTTGTTTATAACATTGATATGCCACAACATCTTGTTTTTGTTTTAATCAATTAGTTTCATGTTTTCAAACTGGATATTATTCAGGTTTTGAATCAAATTGTGTATGAACTTCCTGCTGAGCATCCTCTCGCCGAGAGCAGACCACTGCGTGAACTTCTTGGTCACACCCCTCCTCAGGTATGCTTCATTACATCAGTTTGCATTCTATGATTAGATGGTGGATACGCATGTGATATCTATTAGGATCAAAGGCGTTGTAGTCTATATATAATCGAAACATCCATTTATCTAGATCTTTCTTGAGTTAATTGAGGAGAACTTTTAGCTCCCTAACCTTCCATGTTCTGCTGAAATTGTTGATGGATATTAATGATACTGATCATCTAATGTCTGCGCCAACAATAGTTGCTGTGTAGATTGCAAGGAATTGTAATGTTGATATATGCTGTTACTTAAATATAAGTACTTCTATTAAGTTCCTTGCTTTAATAGAATTGAAATGCCTATTTTTTCATGAAAATTCTGACTTCACGAAACTTCATGCGCCATATAATGGCATATGGGAAATTAGAACTCAACTAATTAATCTTTAGTTGACAGAGTTCCTAACACGGCATGGCTTTCTTGCTGGTCACTTTAGGATTTAGCACTTCTAGGTTATAATTCTAGAAAGATATTATGTGGTTAAACTCATAAACTTTGGGGCGTCGCCATCTCTATCAATGAAGAGTAGCGCAAGTTGTGAGTTGAGGATCCCTACTTAAAATTAAGATACACTTTAGAGAAGCTATGAAATTACTTGTATCTGCGTTTGTTCTTGTTTTCGTTCTTTCATATTGTTGCTTAATTACAGGTTATTGCTGGTTTGTTGCTTGGGATTATCACGGCATCTATTGGCCATATGATTACCTTGATTTGCAGTTGAGCTTATGCTCAAGTAGATCACGGATACCATCAGGCAGCATTTCTGATGGCCACTTCTCCGATGAAGCAGTAGGACAGAATTGTAACTCTGCAGATCCGTCACCATTAGTGTTTCTTTCAAATTTGGATACGGAGGTTTTTCTTGTTTGTGATCTTGTAAGCTTGTTAAAAACTTGTATTAAACTCCCTTCTATTCATATGATCGCTTGCATTCAGAAGATGTAATTTGATTGATTGCGTAGTGTTTGATGTACCAAATCCTTTTTAACCGTCCAAAAACAGGAAGAATCTTGCTTGTATCATGATCAACTTGATCAAATATACATTTTGTCACTTTGACATTACTCTACCTTGGCTCATATGTTTGTCTATGTGGTCTAAGATCCTGAAAGATGACTCATTTCATGGTCAAGATTTAATATTAATATATCTATCAAAGTAAATGATACATCGTGATAAATGTTAGCATGCCATTCAAAAAATTTAATTGATGTGACATCATTTACACTTTAAAATGTAACAGTATTAAATCATAATTTATTTGCCCAATTTTGTGACCCTATTAAAAATATAATATGTCAGAACAAAATGAACCCCCCCCCCCAAAAAAAAGACTTTAATTGGTACATGGTGGCTAAGTTAGTTGGATGATTTGAAGTTGTGGTTCTATATCAGTATGTAGGATGTGGCTGCCAATAAGAGCATGAAAAGAAAGATGACGTTTTGAATTACAAATCCAAAACGTGTAAATTAAAAGACAGCAATTTCATAACATGTAATTTAACAACACAAATTTTAAAAATGCAGTTAAAAACTAGATAAACGTTAACTTTTAAATTCACTTTAATTTTTAAAATCATGTTTTTTTTAAAAAAAAATACAACCTATTTACTTGCGATTTGAAACAGGAAGTTTTTTCATGTTTTCAAACCACAATTTTTTTAAAAAAGTACTTCCAAACAATACACTATCCACAAGCTTTTGGCATTAGCAATATTGTGTTTATTACATATACCAACTAAACAGTAAACAGGGTATTAGAAAGCTTTTTTTTTTTTTTTTTTGTTCTTTCTTTCTTTCTTATTGACATGTCCACACAAGAGGGAGATAAAAAATTCGAACTAGTAACTTCAGCTTCATGAGACATGGCCCCCAGTCGATTGAGCTACCCGATGGGGACGGGCATTAGCAAGCTTAAATTGGCAGGGGTTTCTACAATGCGGTCACTCCCACCCAAGAAATTTAATAGACCAGGTCATGAAATTCTACAAACATTTACATATGCTATGAATGGTCTATAAAGAATTAATCAAAAAGGTTTGCTCCAATAGCCAGATTGCAAGAGATCTCCAGCACTTGTGTGGACACTCGCAGGAAAGACAGCCACTTCCAAACCAGATGCAGAATTCAAATACAGGTCATAGCATTAGTATGTGGCTCCCTATGTTTTGGTTGATCATAGTATTTGTGTATGTAGCTTCCTATACTTTGGTTGACTTTATACCAAATATTGCAGAAAAAACCCTCTCCAACTCCACAATATGATCCCCAACAACTTCTGACTTCGTACGCCAAGCAATGTGCTCGTCGGGCCTAACCAGAATGGCTCCTTTGTCGGTCATCTGACAGATATCCCACCATGAAGGTGAAGCTGGTGACTTCTTAACTTCCACAACATCGACGTAATTCTCCCATGCGGCCGCTGCCTTGCTTCCTGCTCCAATTCCTTTAACAGCACCAGCAGGCCATAAAACACATACCTTGGCAGAAACATTGAATTCCTTAGCCACCTTGAAGACAGCATGAGCAAGATGATAGGACTTATCTACTGGTGCTATAATCAGAAGGAACTCAATTTGGTCACCAGATACAAGATCCAGCGTTGAAATGATATCCTACAAAAATACTTCACATGTTAATATTAAGAAAAATGGAAAACCTGACATGCTACCATTTAAAAAGCACTTGAACACCAACAAGCTTGACACTGGCCATATAAATGTAGTTTCTTTTAGCCATTAGGTAATAAACTGCTGGACAAGCGAGCAACCGGACGTAGAGCTCCTGGTTTTATCTAATGAAATTATGTACAAACATCTAGCACCTAGTATGATGAAAGGGCTCTTAGAAGTAATCCAAGCAAGATTATTTCCTCCCCCTAAAAATATTATAGGATGGAAGCAAAACAAAACTAAGTGACTACATACCTCACTTGATAAATTGGATAGTACCCTCACATTCATATGGGGCAGCCTTGACCCTGGATCTGCAGAAGGAACATAGTCCCTCCGACGACCAGTAGGCGGTTCTGGAGCACCAAACGCACCCTCACTGTCCAGAATCAGTGCTCCCTTGAGGTACCTAAATCAGTAGTGAAGAATTAGACAAGTACTAAAACTGCCCATTCAGTTGGTGATCCAATTTGTCAGATTCAATTAAATGTCATGTTTCTACAAAATCATAATATTAGTTAGAGCTACACAACACTAGGGACTAGTTTGATTGAATCAACTCTAGAATTTCAGCACAAGGTTGAAGTCAACTTAATTTTGAATGAAGCAGCTGCACCAAATATCGAGCTGAATAGGTGATACCTAAAACCAAGATCCTCAGCAGGGAATTGGAGTTGAAGGCTCTTTCCTTCTTCAAATATACGTCTTAATTTAGCAAGTCTAGAAGAACCGAGTGGATTGCTTTCATTCAGAACATATTCAGAGAGCTGTGCACGACCTATTGTGAAAATTCCATCCAGAATTGCCGTCAGTAGTCCAGATGGTAAAACAGAACCAACTCCACTATTAATGACTTGATGCACTGCAATTCCAGCAAAAGGGATAATAATAACCATATGTCACTAATGACCTAAGAACTGAAAACATCTCGGGGTCCAAAAGGCTTGAATCAGTAATTAGTATGAAAAGATATTTTTCACAGCAATAAGATGTGTTGGTTTACCAGAGTTTGCAACAGTTGGATCAAGACCAAGTGCAGTAGGAACTGCCATGGCTGCTCTGAAGTTTTGAACACTAAGTGCCGTATTGAAAATGGCAATCTGATGATGGTGAACAATGGAGGTCAAGGATTCATTTAAATTCAGAATGAAATTGTTACAGGAACCAAAATATAAATGTAGAGAAAAAGTAATACCGGCTTACGTTCCGTTTCATAAGTTTCAAGTAAAGAAGATGGTGCAATACCCTTTACAAGGGAAGCTATTTTCCAAGCAAGATTGTGAGCATCTTGAATGCCAGTATTCATTCCTGCATAATAGTGAAAGTTGTTCAAATGATTATCAGATTGACCAAAATAATTAGCAATATTCCTCCTCCAATCAACATAAGTAGATCTCTCAAGCAAGAAATTGAACCTTTTTTTTTATATTAGAATCCCACCTAAAAGGCTAAAAGGATATCTAGTTTCAGTAGTGTACAATATCCAATCCAAGATTATGTCTATATGTTTAATTCTCATACTTGTTGCCTTTTTTACTTCTAATTACTGAGAAGGCATGGAAATGTAATGACTCATTTAACTATCCGTTGCACAAGAATATGTAGAGAACTTCTTATTATTAGCATTTGTGCGCATCAGATGGTAGTTGACATGACTCCCGCACCCATGAATGTTTGACATATTTTTGCATACTAACAAGAAAGCCCTTCATTACTTTAAAAAGAAAAAAGAAGGAAAAAGCGTATGTTGTCTATAGATGTCACTAAATTCTAAACCCCAAACTATTTTTAAACTGTTTCATGTACAACCTCAAACAAGGTGTAAAGATAAGCATGATCAATATGGAAGCTACATGGGTAAACACATATGTAGCCGTTCCTCTTTATGTGTTGCCGCCTTAAATGACACACGAAATCCACGTCACTACACATTACTAGTGTCAATAACAACAACAAAAATAGCTTTGACTTCTGAGTATCCTCAGCAAGCCACATGTCACAAATTGTTACAGCAGATTCTTCCCAACCATTTTATTGCATGAAGAACAAATTCCACACCTAGTAATTCATGATTCTTTGTGTTATTGCAACAGGCTTCAGCGGAACAAAAAATCATCATATATACTCGAGGAACTGTACTGTCTGCACAAAAGAGGGCTACTTACCAAAACCACCAGCTGGAGGGAATCGGTGAGCAGAATCACCAGCAAGAATTATTCGATTGTCATCACATACAAACTTCTCAGCAACTTCTGCATGCATCACCCATGGCTTTATATCAATGACGTCTACATCTGAAAGCTCTCGACCAACCAATTTGAATATCAACTTCTTGCATATCTACAAAAAGTTGAATCATTCACAGAAAACTAACAATAAACTTCATACCTATGCCTCACTAATGCTCAGCATGTTCTCACATGTATAGTATCAGGAGTGTCAATAGTGGCTTTTCACTCTCTCAAGCTACCTAGAGTCCTTTATACTAGAAGAGAAGTAGGAAACTGTTAACGATAGAACTATCTCCTTTCATCAAACGAACTGTTTCTGATGAATAAAAAGTACCTCAGGCCTGAAATCTTCAAGGTTTTGCTGAGGCGGATAGAATGGTATCTGTGAGGTGGTGAGCAATCAGTAATTCAAAATTTAAGTAAATGATACACAATAAAATAATGTTGTTATCTAATCTTGCAATACCTGCAATACAAATTCTCCTTGCTGGAGATCATGAGCAACAAGGACTCCAATGGCTCCAGGATTGAAGACAAAGAACAGCATACCGGGTCTCTCATTGAGCAAGTACTGGCCAAGGTCTCTGCTCAGAAAATGAACACTGACAAGCTTTTGCATGTCTTTCTCACCTCTCAAATCTATTCCTACAAGCTTCCGCACAGTGCTTCCTGCACCATCTGTACCAACAAGGATATTGCACTGAATATGCTTCTGCATATACTCCCCTTTCTTGAGAAAAGTTGCAGTAACATCAACATATTGGCCAGTGCCATCAATGGATACACACTCATGCCCCATTAAAATTTCCCTTCCCTTGAGGGGCCTATGATTTTGGTCTTCCAAGGCTTGTGATGTACGAACATGGAAGCCAAGATTTTCTAGCTGTTTAAGTAGTGATGCATTTAACTTGTACTGTGAGAAGTGTGCGACAGAGACTGGACTCACGTTCTTCTCAAAATCTGGTGTCAGGAAACAAGAGAATCATGTCATGCTAGCGTTCAAATGTCATAACAGCAAAAGTGTTTTCATATCTCCCATGGCTTTCTGGTAGGACAATGACATATGTCATAAGGACATCACACACTTACGTGATACACAATAAAGAATACCCATGACTTCACATATAAAAATAAGCACACCCATCTTTTAATCTCTACAGGCCCACAAGAAAGACTAATTTTGATCAAAGAAATATACCCAAGAAAAAAGCCTTATGAATGTGCATATCAAAACACTGGAGATCAATCGCACCTTGAGGATGCATATGGTCCACTGAACCAAGAATAGACCCAGAAAGAGAAGTACAATATATGAACTTCCGCCACATATTTACCGGAGGTTGAGACCTCTGGATCTCCTCCGCCAGCCCATCTATCTTGCGAAACACCTGACAAGGCAAATCAACACATTTTAATGAAACTGGAATTCCATAAGCAACAGCACAATTGAATTTATCTTTCATGTATTATAATCAACCTCCATAGTTCGATTGTTGATGAAGTGTGCCTGTGGATGTTTAGAAAATGTCCTGGCTTTCTCCAAAACCGCACATTTGACACCTAAAAAGGCCATAAAGCACAATTACATTTCAATACCCAAATTCAGTGGAAAGAGAAAACTTTCCTTTAACACTAAAATTGCATCACTCACATCAATACAATAATACATATAATCTCCAACAAGAAGCTCCAAAATTTAAAACGATGCTTTATCTTACAGCATGCACCATCACATTCTCACACATCCCAATTCAAACACTGTACCAGCACAACCACTCCCCACCAAAACAGCATTCACTACCCAATCAAACACAGAACCATAAAAAAAACTGCCAGCTTTATTCTCATTATTCAAATTTTGACTACCCAACCAAAAAAATAACAAAACTTTACAGACTCTAAATAAAAAGCAACAGAACTCATATTTCATTTTCAATTCCCAGACTTTCTGGGCATCCAAACAAGGCAGCAAAAAGAATATATAAGGGTCAGAGAAGTATACCCAGTTTGGTGAGAAGTATAGCGAGAACAAGACCCACAGGTCCAGCCCCAACTATCAGAACAGGAAGCACCGTATCTTCTTCATCGCCATTGAGAACGTTGGGGTCTGACAGGCCTCTGCTTTGAATTCCAATGAATCCAAGTGGGTGTGCTTTGCTTCTGGCACTGCCACCTTTGTGGAGGCCATTCAAGCTCTTCTTGAGAAACCCCAAAACCCTCATTACCCCAGTGAGGCAATGACTGAAACGAAGCTTTAGAGCACTAAAACGACGACGCCATATGCATTTAGGTTCGAGTACTAAAACGAAGCTTCAGAGCACTAATAAGCCGTTCAGATCGATGATGAAGACGGAGACACGTTCAGGTTTAAGGGGTCAAATCAAGTAGAGCATCACGAAAACGACGTCGGAGCGAGCTGGGTAGTTGGAAGCGTTTTTACACCCTGACGTGGCAACACTTTCATCACATATTTTTCCTTCTTTTTTTTTTGGTTTTCTTCTTTGAAACCGATCGGCATCTCCGTCACTGTGACCGTCGGAAGACTCGGAACCGGCAGTTTTTGGGGTCTGGATCTCGTCGTCTCAGTTGCGCTGGCGTGGTTCCGGTTGCATCTGCCTCAGTGAGGCCCTTCGTCGGTGGGTGTGTTTCCGGATCTTCGACGGTGGGTGCGTTTTCGATCCGGGCGTGCTGAGTTTTCCGACGACTCAGGTGATGAGATCGGCTGGGTCCAGCGGCGCGGAGGGTCCACGTGGAACGACGGTCGGCTTCAGGCGGCGCGGAGGGTCGGGCACGGGGTTCTTCTCCACGCACGGATCCGACCCAGAACTCGGGTGGCGCGTGATCTGGGGTGCCGGGTGGGTGTTGCCGGCGTGGTCCGTGGTGGACAGTGACGGCTTGTTCCGGGGTGGGCGGCGCCTGTGTGGGTCGCCGGGGTAGGCGGCGCCGGAATGGTTCGGGGTGGGTAGCGCCGGGGGTGGTGGTTTTGGTTTTGGATCGGGTGGCTTTTCAAAGAAGAAAACGGAAAAAAAAAAAAAAAAAAAAAAAGGGAAAAGGGGCTGCCACGTCAGGGTGTAAAAGTGTAGCAGCCCCGTGGGTTATAAAATTATGGGCTTGACGAAGAACAGAAAATAATAGTGAATTATTAGTTTTGAAATTAGTAAAAAAGTGATGAATGTGATTTAAAATTAAAAAAAAAATTGTATAAAAATGTGAAAAAAAATTTATATTGTAGTTAATTTTTTTATTTTAATAATAAAAAAAAAAATTAATGTGATATAAAAAGTAAAAATAGTGAAAATGTTTTGATGTTGATTATTATTAAAAAATGTATAAATAAAATAAAAAAAAATAGTGAATAGTGCCAGCCACTGTGTAAAAGTGTAGCAGCCCCCATGGGTTATAAAATTATGGGCTTGTTTGGCAAATAACAGAACGGAGTAGTGGGTTGTTAGTTTTGGAATTAGTAAAAAGTGATGATGTGATATAAAATAAAAAGAATTTGTATAAAAAAAAAAAAAAAAAAAAAATTGTATTGTAGTAAAATTTTTTATTTGAATAGTAATAAAAAATTATTGATGTTGTATAAAAAGTGGAAATAGTGAGAATGTTTTGATGTTGATTGTTATTGAAAAATGTATAAATAAAATAAAAAAATTGTGAATAGTGTCAGCCACTATTATGTAATGTTCTGTAGCTTATCAAACAAGCCCTATAAATCCCAGCAAAATGGGTACGTCTGGTTCGAATCAACCTGTTTAGTCCGTCGTCTTTAAATTAACGAGTATCAGAGCATTTTTAGTAGTCTCATCGAATTTTACTCATCAAAGTAGTTAAAAATTACTTTTCTCTATTATAATGAGTCATTTTTTTTTAAATTTTCCTAACAGCCTCACTATTTTAACTATTTACTATCATTATTTCATTTAAATAATATTTTTTCAGATTTCTTTATTATTTCTCTATTTAATCTTTTTATACAACAAACTACCATACACCATCATGTTGAGATTAGATAATTGTTAAAAAATTCACATAAGTTTTCATTTGCTTCTTAACCATATTTAAGAAATAAATAAATGAAATAACAATAAAGTTTATATCAGGGACAAAAAAACCTTCATGTCCATGAAATAAAAACATCATCGTGTGAGAGAGATGGGAGATGAGATATGAGAGAAGAAAATTGAAGAAAAAAAAATGTGTTGATCATGTGAGAGAGAAAGGAAAAACAAAATTTGTGAGTGAATATTACTCATCAAAATTTGTGAGTATTTTCACTCACCAAAATTAGGGGTGAGCATGGGGCGAGGGGGCGGTTTTCCCCATTTTTTGGCCCTGCCCCGCACCCCTGCAAGTTCACAAAATTACACCCGTGCCCCGCTGAAGATCAATGAGACCCGTGCGGTGCGGGGGTGGTGAGGGGGAAGGGTGGTGCGAGACGGATTGTGCAGGTTATCCTCGATCCAGACCCAAACTTGAGAAACCATCAAACGATTCAAACCAAAGCCAGATTCTTTCAATACCAGAAGTCTAGAAGCATGAGAAATCGAAACAATGGAACTATCTAAACAGAGATAAAAATAAATAAACTAAAAAATAAACCCAACAATGGAACATATATATATATATATATATACACACACACACACACGCAGAAGATTACCACTCTTTGAACCATTTAACAACAGGGATTATCACTTCGTCATTTTGCAGAGGAGAAGCATTCAACGCGAGTGCTGTGAATCGAAGACGATGAGGCCTTTAGGGTTAGAGACTTAGAGTTTTGGGTTCGGATTTCGACCTCGTAAAAATAAAAGAGCGAGATTTTAAAAGAGCAACATGAAACACCAACTAAATCTGGAGCATCATTGGAGCAGATGCAATAAATCGTGAAGAAGAAGAAGATGCGAAGGGGTGCGGCACAAGGAAGGAAGTAGGAAGAAAAGAAAGGAAAAAATGAAGAGGGGCTTAGGGGGAGGGGGGTGCAGGCGTGCGGCGCTAGGGTTAGGGATTTTCCGGATTTCATGTTTTTAAGTTTTAAGTTTTTAACATATATTAAATTATATATATATATATATATATATATATATATATATATATATATATATATATATATATATATATATATATATATATATATATATATATGTATATATATACATATATATACAATATATGTATATATACATATATATATATGTATATATATATACATATATTGTATATATATGTATATATATACATATATATATGCGGGGCGGGGCGAGGACCCGTTAGTTTTCAAACGTTCCACCAGCACCCCGCACAGCACCGTGCGGGGAAACGAGGAACACGCCCACTACTCGCGTGTTGAACGTGGTTTGTAAGAAAAATGGGGCGGGGCCTGCTTAGCCCTAATCAAAATTTTTTGGTTAAAGAGGTGAGGCTGTTGGGAGTAATATTTTAGTGTTTTCATCAAATTGGCTCACCAACAAACTATTTTTGTGAGACTACTATGAATGCTACAGGACTTATTTAACCCATTTAGTTAACGAGTCGCATCGGGTTCACAACAACTGGACACGTTGATCTGTTATTTTTTCCCCCTGTTTTATTTTATGTTGAATCATTTCAAAAAATTTAAAACACCAAAAACTTGTTCCAAAAAAACAAAAAAAAAAAAAAAAAATCTCAGAGGCAGGACACCTCTAATTGTTCAAAAACAAAATTTGAAAACGGTATTTCTACCCAGATCTACAGAGAGCAACCGGTTATTCCCTAGTATGATACCTGATTTCAAACACCCAAAATTTGACTAATATTATATTATACACCGAATTCAATGAACAAACACACAACTTCGAAAATGCAAAGACAGGACACCCGCAGGTTAAACGGGTTGAATTGTTTATTAAATGTGTCATAAATGGGTCAACCCGTTTAGATTAAACCCTAATTCTATAATTTTGTGTTATATTCGTGTCAGAATATTGGGTCATATTACAAATTATCAGCCCTAATAAAAAACAAATGTGGTTGAAAGGGAATGATGTTGAGAGATGTGAGCAGCACGATGGATTGATGACGATGTTGTTAAAATCAGGTCATTCATTTTACTAAGATAGCAATTTGGGTTATAAAAAGGAAAATGTTATACATATGACACATTTACACTTGTCGATACGTGATTGGAGAGTAAACATTTTATGCCTCGTTTGGTTAGCGGAATAGACCATCGAAATAACTATTCCCCCGAAGAAATAGGCTACAATTTCATACAAAAAACCACCTATTTTTTTTTTATCAATTTTTATTTTTTAAATAAAAAGTACATCTATGGCCATGTGGTCGACCAGCCACAGATGAAGCCGATGGTGGTCGTACCACCCCCGAAACGCCTAGTGGTGGACCCCTTGAGGCGTTTTGGGGTGGTCAACCACCACCAATTTCACTTATTCTCCTTTAAAAAAAAAATGGAAAAGAATAATAAGAAGAAAGAAATAATATATGATTTTTTTAGTAACTTTGATTTAATTTCCATTAAAGTATACATGTTATTACTAAACTAACGAGTATGAATAATTATTCATTTCCACTATATTTCATTCCAAGTAATAACTATTCCCTTTCTCGATGGAATACTCATTCCGCAAACCAAACGAGACTATATTGATACGTGATGGGAGAGTGTTAAAAATTGTATTTAGTGATTAACGTACTTTCAATCACATGTTAACAAGTTAACTTTTTATGAAGAAAAAAAAAACTGCAACTTAGAGAAAAAAAGAAAAAAGAAAAAGAAAAGAAAAGAAAATAATCTGCCTTGTGTTCGAGGAGGAGGGAATCACAATGCTTCCCTCCCCATGATGTTTTAGGTACTTGCTTTTAGATTATGGTAGGGTTTTTTTTCTCTTTTAGGGCGACCTCGTCACCTAAGAGGATAAGTAGATTTTTATCTTTGTTGTGGTTTTTCTCTTCCTATTATGGGATTGAGAAATAGATTTTCTGTATTTGTTGTGGTTTTACTCATCTGGAGTTTATTTTTATGTTTGCAGTTCGTATTGTGAGTAAGATTGCTATAAAGTACACCTTGATCCGGGAATGGAAACCAATCTAGGATGAATGTTTTCACGGTCTTGGGTGAAATCGATTCTATTATAGTGTGGTGAAATCCCAAGGTTTGTCCAAGGGGTATTCCTACTATGGCGGCATAGAGCAACGACAATCGGCTAGTCAAGCTCGTGAGTCTGTGACGACAGGCAGAGGAGGCAGCAACAGTTATGTGTGGCAAAAGAAACTGCTCTAACTTCCTTGAGAAGATCGGGCGTAATTGCAGAAGACGTGGTCATACATGAGCACTTTCTTATTGAGTTTTGGAGACAAAATGGTCATTGTAAACTTCTAGTATGAAGAATGTTATGGAGAAATTTAGGTGTATGGCTAGTTTTGTTTCTCCATGTGTTTCTAGGAAACTATATCCTCAGAGTTTAAGACTTAGTTTTTTGTAGAGTATTTTTGCTCTATTGGTTTTATGAATGAAATTAGATCTATTTATTTTTTATTTTTTTAAAAAAAAAACACATGTTAACAAGTTTTAAAAAATTATAAGGGTAATCTTATTTTTATAATAAATAATATTGTTGTCATTTCCATTCATACTCCTCAAAATAGATCTCGCTCTAATAGTTTTAATAAATTAAATACATGTATCAATAAATGAAGGCTTATTATTGAAATCAAATTTATAATATTATATATTGGTCATGCTTATACAGTTCACTTAAATCTTATCATCGAAAAAAAAAATGATTATTGATTAATATATATATATATTTATATATTTTTAATGCGACATTAAGTAATAATTATTTTTTAAAAAGCTTTTTATGGTGTGGTCTACCTTAAAGGAGGGTTGCCAAACGGGCCGCAACATTTTTCATTGAGGAATGAAGAGTGATTCAGCTTAAGCTTTTACCGTATGGGATTGATGCTTGTCGAGTAGTGCTGTGCATTTTTCTGACAAATGGCTGCAAGAATAAGGACTCAAATCGCCTGGTGCCATTAACGTGGTTACCCTGATTCGTGAAGAGGGCCTATCATGCTTGATGCAGTGCCAACATGGTACCCTGTGATTTTTAATGCCCTGCTCACAAAGTCTCACTAGAGATAAAAGATGGCGACCACTGCATTCCAGTTTCTCCACACTCGTCACTGTCTAATAGTACCAAAAACCCGGTCAACATGGGCCCTCCTAGTCCTATCAATCACTTAAATTTACCATTTTGTACTATGCACATTGCGCAGAAGACACGTGAAAACGCTCAGAAACTCACGTTATCGTCAATTTGGAATTGGATCCCCCCACCTCTGCAATTCGGGCACCCATTTTAAGGGGCCGTGGCCTTGTGGGTGCCGTCTACGTGTACGTCCGAGGCTCCGACCAATCTGGACTGTGTGATTTAGGGCAACTTCTTTTATCTGTGAACTTCTCGAATTGCATATTAATTAGGGATAAGAAATATGTTTACTAATGTGTTTTAAGTGTAGAAACAGATTTTTGCGAGGCTACTCGGGTCACCTACAAGATTTAAAAAAAAAAAAAAAAAAAAAAAAAAACCATTGGAGTGACTTAATTTGAGAACCGGTGGAAGCTTTCGATGCTTAAATCAATAGACTATTCATAAAGAGGGAATTAAATAGAGAATTGTACTAGGAAGAAATAAGTTCTTATATTATTTGAGAATGATGACAGTCTTTTATGTCAGACAAAATTGAAAAGGGTTTCAAAACAATTTTGATTATTTTGTGTTTTGATTTTATTTCGGGAATAGAACTTTTTTAAAAATAAAAAATAAAGGACGTGTCAAATGCACAACTCTTACGCAACAAAAGACATATTGGTGGGACTTATGCATACGGATGGAAAGTGATTAATACACAACCCATATTGCACAATTATCTCACAACTAAAACACACGAGGTGAGACACATGAACGTGGATTCCACTCAATATATCTCGAAGTTGTGAGATAGTTGTGTAAGGATTGTAATTTTATCATTTCTCCATGCGAATACACGAGTTTCATCGACGTGTCTTGAGTTGTGGGTAAGAATGATGTATTTGGGCTGTGAAAAATCATTTTTCATAAATAAAAGAAGGGGATAAGATTAACAAAGGAAGCCGAGATGTAATTCAGGCATCTTAATTGGCTGGATCCGAATCCTGAAGATAAACCTGCATTTTCAATCCTAGGCCGACGCAGCCTCAGATCGATCATCTGAGACTATTACCAATCAGCCACCGTCCACGTGTCTCCCATCAAATCCCACCACGTTCAGCTGGTAACCGTTATAAAGGACAACCGTATTTCAAAACATCTTTCTCTAGGGAGTAGGGGAATATTTTTTCCACTGCATTATTTATTTTTGTCTATGTCACTGAAACTCTTCCCTAGATTCCCTTTGTGAATGAAGGTAAATTGTGGGTTGCACTTGCACCCCACTCATTCATCACTCGGCAGAGCCAATAATAAAGTTCACCAATTCCCATGCAAATAGTTATTTAATGCAGCTTCTTTTTTTTTTTTCTTTTTTTTTTTTTACCATTACTGCCAGATGTTGGCTTGGTTCAAGTTACAACCACGTTCCTTTTTGTTAGTATTATAATGTTCAGTGGATCTGAACTTCATCTCTACCTCTGCAAGTCTCAAAATTCCATGGTTTTAAGGTATTTTTCTCTGCAATATGTTTCCCTTCTGCAAAACCCATCTGGCATTTGTTTAATGTTTTGTTGAACTGTTCAAACTTCAATCCTTTTAGTGGGTCTAAAGCAGGATGAAGCTTTAATGCATTCTTTACTTTCAAATTCAGCAATCCAAAACAATGCTATGAGCATTTAGCATTTATTGTTCCGGTCGGGTTTTCCCTTCTTTTTTGGTTAATGGCTGTGTTTAGGATCTTTTATTTTTTATTTTTACTTTTGAGGCTATCTGTGGATAAATTTCAGATGGGTCCATTGCTGCAGTGAAGGAAGTTTGAGATATTTCGGGGGTTCCTGCTGGTATTATTGATGTTTGTTGGGTATTACAATTTTGGCAGCTGTGTTTTAATTGTTTATAAAGGTAAGCCATATGTTTTCTTTATCTGGTCGGTAAAAGGTCTATTTTGGGTGTCTCCTTTTGTACAATGTTAGAGATCTAAGTGGGTCAACAACTAATAGTTCAAGCTAGATTTTTTTCTTTCTTTTTTCCTGCTAGGAATTGATTTGCCTAGGATTTGTTCTGCTCAGATTGAAGTAAGCGAAGTGTTAACTTGAATGGAGGTGAGTGAGACATAACTGAGTCGAGTGAAAATGAGATCTATAGAGGACAAGGGGTGTTATAACCATGGCTCAACGCAGGAGATTTCAACTAGCAGTACTGCCATTAGTTTTGAGTTTCACAACGGAAATGGAGTTACTCGCACTTCCCATCATCGGACGGCCTTGGGCAAACCGACACCATCAAAATGGGATGATGCACAGAAATGGTTGGTTGGGTTGTCAAGAGTGGGAGAGAAAAAGCAATCCAAAACCAAGCCACGGAATTCGAATGCTGACGATTTGAGACTAATCGCTCCTGTTCCACAGAAGGAGCAGGACTATTCGAGTGGTGAGGGTGAAGGTGAAGAAGAAGAACAAAATGGATGTGCTGGTTCTGCAATGACAAATCGATATGAAATTGAAACAAAGAAGGTAGACTGTGATGAGTCCGTCTGGCGTATCAATAAGCCGCCGGAGAATTCGACACCGGCTGTCCGATCAGTTAGTGTGAGGGACATGGGAACTGAGATGACCCCAGCTGCAAGCCTAGAGCCTTCAAGAACTGCAACCCCAATTAGAGCCACAACTCCTGCAGCAAGGAGCCCTATAGCTTCTGGATCCTCAACCCCAGTAAGGTGTCAGCATGGAAAGCAGGCTTGTGAAGGCTATCAGACAGGTCTAACATCCACTGATGGCAGAGGAGAGGCTAATCCTAGTGGCAGGGGAAGCGGCGCAACCAGGCAGTGTGGAGGAGACTCAAATGCTTGCAAGATGCCTGACAACAGGAATTCAGATCAAGCTATAACTATGAGTCCTCTAGAAAGCCGAGCAGTGGCTTGGGATGAAGCAGAACGTGCCAAATACACCGCAAGGTGATCAAATAATGTTCTTTTCTTATGCTAGTGTAATCAATCATGCAATATATTGGCGTGTGCAAGTTTCCCGAATCTGCCATGGGCTACCATGGCCCTCACAAAATTGATTAACAAGTATAATATGTTTCTCTGTTGTGAGTTTGTAGGTATAAGCGTGAAGAGGTGAAGATTCAAGCCTGGGAAAATCATGAGATAAGGAAAGCTGAGATGGAAATGAAGAGAATGGAGGTAGTCCTTTATTGATTCATAATTTCATACTTTACAATATATAATTGCCTTGTCTTAGATACCCTGCAGCAGTATTTCTAATTACATTCCTCAAGGCATTTAGCCCTTCACCATCATGCCTGCAACCTAAGCATGTTCTTATAAGCTTTTTTGTTTTTCTTTGATGATGTATGTATGTTAATGACACTCATAGCATCTCCAAAATGCAGGAAAGTGTCTTATTTTGTTTAGAAAAGAAGAAGATATAAATATGCTTTTTAGATGAGTCTCTTCAAGGAAATAGGAGGTTCATTGACCTTGCGTAGTTCATAGTATGCACATATTCTTCCAACCGACACAACTTGGATACAGAGTCTAATCTAACAGCGCTGTGCCCTCCTTTCTAATTTTGCTTTCCATGAACCAGCATTAGTAAGCATCTCATTTGATATATAGGAAAATGATACGGATCTAATCCAACAACAAGCAATCCCCATCTATATATTTGAGCCGATTATCAACAGGAAATTAAGGCAGATCCAGAGCAAATGCTTCTGGTAGCTTTCTTCTACTAGAGACACCTACCATTAAATTTACCATGATATGATCTTAGCTTTCTTTCTACTAATGTTCTGTAAATAGGTGAGAGCTGAGAGATTAAAAGCTAGGGCACAAGAGAGGATGACAAACAAACTTGCTGCAACTAGAAGAATAGCTGAAGAAAAGCGTGCAAATGCTGAGGCCACACTGAATGAGAAAGCTGTTAAGACTTCTGAGAGAGCAGATTATATAAGAAGGACCGGTCACTTGCCCTCCACATTCTCCTTCAAGCTGCCTTCTCTTTGCTGGTAGCAACTCTGCAGTACATTTTAATTGTAACATTTGCCAGTAATTTTTTTAAATTATATTTAAACATGTGGATTCATAGTGGAGCTTTTGAGCATGCTGCTGTTGCCAAATGCATTCATATGATTCCTTCAATAAAATTTGGACGCCCATTTTTGGGTAAGTCTTCTTTGAGATAGTTTGAGTGATCATATGTCCTGGGACAGCTACTGACATCCAAAGTCATACATTGGCCGTTGCAGATATTTCTTTCTTGAACTTGCTCTTACATGTTACAAACTTTAGGTGGAACTCGTAAGTGAAAACCCACTTGCAAGACTTTAGGTGGAACTCGTAAGTGAAAACCCACTTGCAAGGCGAGGGTGCTCAAGAGCTTATATACATATGGTTAAGGTTAAGTTTGCACTTAACCCATGTGAGACACTTAAGATCGTAACATAACACTATGCTCTGCAGTCGACGTTTACTACGGTCCCCTCTATTAATACTTATTGACCCGATAGTAGTCGTTTATCTTTTGACAGCATCACTCACCTATAGGTCACTCTCTTCGTGATTCGATCACAAAACTACAATCCATTCAATCCCATACTTGACAAGTTGTGTATGATCCCATACTCAACGTGATGGTTGCATTTGATGTTAAATGTTACAAACCTTAGGTATAACTTACTATTGAAAACCGGCTTGTAAAGGAAGAGTATTTAAAAACTTATATACACATGGCTAAAATTGCACTTAACTCATGTGAGACACTTGAGATGGTAACATTATACCTAGCTACCTGTAACTTACTATTGAACATTCTGTTGTTGAAACTCGGCCTTTTGGTTATCAGTCCTAGTATGAAACTTCAATTTATTTTGACTGGCCTTTGAAATGTGGGAAGCTGCTGGATAAGGTAGCTGGGTGTTTGAAGTTCCATGAAATTATGCGTCATGCATGCCCTTTTGATCCCTTCATAGACAGAGAAGGCAGAAAGCAAGAATTTAGAATGGTGTCATAGCAACTAAATGGATGGATCACGTTAGAGTCATGGTGATTTTGGTCAGTCACTTATCAAGATCAGTTTTTGACCTTTTTGAATTTGATTTTTGGGAGATTCCATCTTCTAGGGGTGTTGAGGTGTCCGGTTTAAAACTATTCCACATCCACTATCAATTCGTCGGAATGGGTTATTGATGAATTTTCAACTCCTAATCTTAGGCGGGCTAATACCATATCTGCTATCTTTACATATGCGGGCAAATAAGGGAATATGAATAGGTAGAAGCAGATAATATCTACCTCCGCCTACACATATATAGAATAGAAAGAAAAAAAAAAATATTTCTCTTAAAACAACGGAGTGTACTTTCAGTTTATAAATACTTGTATTGCCCAATGTTTACAAAAATCAATTTAAATTTTCATATTACAATTTATAAGTGTATTTAGTTTAAAAATTTGATTAAGCCCATCTAAAAAAGTTCATAAAAAGCTTTAGAAAAAACAGCATACCCATATAAATTAAGTTCATATTTAAAAAAGAAAAGAAAAGAAAAGAAAAACAAAAACCTTCTCAAAAAATAACCCAAAATGCAAAGTGGATGTCACAAGTGGTTAGCACAAAAAAACCGTCCGCCCTTGTGAGGTTATGGGATGGGCGATCCACCATCCGCAGAGTACAGATGTGGATGCCGTATAAGAATATCATCCGCCCATATAGTGCTATTTAAACCCCTATCATCTTCGTTAAAATGACAGTATCACCCTCCTGTGTAAACTTTTCAAGCATAAATACTCTTGATAGTTAGAGACTTAGAGGTGCTGCAATATGGTGGTACCTCTGCAAGTGGAAGCAATGCCGTGCCCAAACAAACAAACCCTGACATTGGAGAAGTGCTTCCATCAATACTCAAGACAAACCCAGCCCAGTATCAGAAGAGGGAGGCTGGAACTGGGGACCTCTTGAAAGCAATGCCATGGTTCCTGATTTACCATTGTAAATCAAGTAGGGGAGCTTCAAAATATGCACATGCTACACTTTCATATAATATGAAGACAGAAAAAATAAAATATTACTGTTAGGAGGAAAGTGGACACGTGTTCTCTTTCTTTCCCCTTATCAAGATCGAATATTTAATATTTTATTCAAGACATGAATCAAAATAAAGATCGACGGTGATACACGCCAACAGCTGGAATGCTAAGTGAAATTAAAGTGAGAACGCTATGGTGGTATCTTAATATATATTTTATATTCTTTTTTAATATTTGTTTCACAGTTTTTTTTTTATTATTTTAATTTAATTTTATTATAAATAACATGTGTTATGCTTTGATTGGTGCTGATATAGCACATGAACGTATTCTAACAATTTTTCTAACGGGATAGACTATTTTTTTTTTCTTAGTCTATAGAGTGATTAATTACTTTTTATAACTTAAAATACTATTTATCAAAACAGCATATTACGAGAACTAAAAATACATTTATTCCTAAAATCAAACTGTATTAATGCCTATCAACTTGATGTCTTCATCAGGTGTCATATCCAAAGCATTGATCATCACAAATGTCTTTATTTACATTTTTTTTTTTTTTTTTTTTTGAACTACAATAAGCACGTCAAAAACCACTTTCATGTACTGGTCTTTTTCTTCGTTTCCAGATAGAGAAATCCTTTGAAAGATAATTCATTGTTAGCCTGTTCTTTCGTGGGAGGGAGGCTCTCCCTCTCAGTTTGTTTTTGTTTTGTCTCCCTCCTAGCCTTTGAGCTAAGGGGACTTATATTTTGTCTCCTTGGTTATATCAAGTGGAGATTTGTTTTTTCCTTGGCTTGGTTCCAGCGGTGGCTGACCTTCTCCAAGTCATTGTTTGGGCTCCGGAGCTTTTATGTTTTTTTGTTGTTTTCTTTGTTCATTTTTTCTCTTTGGCAGGAATATTTTTTCTAGTGTTGGTGGCGTGAATGTTGTTCCGGCGTGTCTTCTGTTTTTCAGTGTTTTTCCTTATTTGACCGTATCTTTGATGCTATATCTGAGAGTTTCTATTGATTTCTTCAAGACACGCACTCCTCAATAGTGTCCACCGTCTCCCTCCGGTCCCGTTGCCTCTTTCCTCAGTTGTCGGGCGTTGATGCATGTCGCGTGCCAGCACACGCCAGGGAGGTTTCTCTCCCTGGGCCGCGCGTGCGGTCCACGCTCTACTTTCCAAGTCGAGAGGGGTGTCTATCGGGTGGTTGCCAGTGGTTGACTAGCTTTTAGGGGCTTCTGATGGTGGCATTCCCGACAGCGACGACTTTGATTTAATATTCCTGTTTTTTCGGTTTTGTTTGTGATTTTTTTATTTTTATCACAATTTGCCTTTGTAATGACTTAGATATTACTAGGACTGTTTAGATGACTTTGGAGCTAGATCGGCTCTGTTTTATTTGTTGTATGCGCTTTATTGTAAAGAGAAGCTCAAACGCCGGTCTTGTAATGTCTAATTTTATTATTTAGGTAACTATTCTAGTGTGTGGGGATTCTTGTATCTTTATTCGCCGTATGCCTTCAAGCTTTTTATTGGAGCAATGAAATGATCTTCATTTGTTAAAAAAAAAAAAAAAACACTTTCATCAAATAAACAAGTAAGAGGAGGAATACCCCATTAACATTTAGCGATCAATTAGTTAACCAAAAGTTTTAATCGTACCAGTCAAGTCCCCCAATTTTATCAAAATTCAATGTTATTATTTATTTTTTTGAATCATATAGAAATAACGACTGTGATTTGGATTGGAATCTCTCAAAATCATTGGTAAAATGTAGGGGTGTGCAATTGGTTATAGTTGCAGTTATTTTCTCATGATCGCAATCGGGATATCGGTTATTCTATTTAAATAACCGCAACTGTAACCGGTATTACCAACCCTCCGTTATTAAAAATCGGTTATTAATCGGGTAACCAGTTTTCATACATTGTTGAGTTTTTTTTAATCCAATATCCAACAATTCAATATTCAATGCTAAATAGTAAAGAGAAATGTTAGGAGTATGAATTTTTTTTATCAATAGATGAGTACCAAGATGATGTGAAGCTTATTCATCGGAGATGATCAAAACAATTAATAAAAATAAATGCTACGGGTACCAATAAATAAGCTTTACATCATGGTACTCATCTTTTAGTAAAAGATTTGGTACCTCTAGCATTTCTTAATAGTAAATATTACTGGATTTGCATAATTTCATTTACCATTCATCATTAATTCATCTCAACAAACTCACAATTAAGTCCATAGATTAAATAAAATGATTGCAAAGAAAATCAAACAAATAAATATTATAAAATATAATGACAATTGTATTGTAATTAAAATATAATGACAACTTAAAAAAAAACCAAACCTTCATATTAAAAAACTTAAGATGATTCATTAGTTGAATTTAAAGGTTGAGTTTGAGGCCCATCTATAATATATATATATATATATATATACATAAACGGGTTACCGGTTATTCGGTTATTAACCGGTTTCTTAAAACCTTATAACTGGTAATCGCAACCGGGGTACCTAGTTATCCGATTGCAGTTATTTTTTGTTTTCTGGTTATCCGGTTAGCAGTTGTTGGCGGTTATTAGCAGTTATCGGTTATTAGTTGTTAATAATCATCCCGCTTGTACACCTCTAATAAAATAATTACTTACAATTTAACGCAAAAAGGCAAATATGAGACTCACATGCTCGGGACAGATGAACTCACTCTGCATCATGTATGGATGGGCCTCACACTTGCACTCTTACTCTCATCGGCGACTATCGAGCAATTCCAACTTGCTACAACCACCTAGAATAGGATCATCTTAATTTTAAATGAAATTAATAATATTTATTTTATGATTACAATTTAAAATTGATATATTTAATAGTATACATAATTTTATATTATTTAAATTTTTAAAAGACATATTAATATTAACTCCATATAAAACATTAGATGTGCCACAACCTTCATTGATATCCCATTTTCAATTAGAGGGGATCTCATCGGCGTGACTTTTATCTTCTAGCCAAAATTTCCAAACTTGGCCATACCGTCCGTAGACATCAAATTGTTGGCCTATCACACGCCTGGGGCTAAAAGCGTAATTTGGACGAAGTCACATACCCTATGGCAGTGTAATAGGGTCGGGCCGTAGTTAAGCCCAAGCATGCTGCAAAAGACACCGGGGGCCCCAATGATATTCGGGAAAGCCACCCGGCCCCGTCCCGATATTTCACCCATCCATCATTCCATCACATTATTTTACATATAGAAATTGAGAGCCACCCTTTCGCGAACTCAAGGCCATCTCACTCTCTTTCGATTGAGGGATCTCTCTCTCTTGAAGAAGCGCTCGCCGCCTTTTGTCTCTCTCGCTATCGCTCATTGTTTAGCTGTATCGATCTCTCACAAACCCTTATTTCGCATGGGAGATCGACGATTATCCCTCAGGTATCCTAATTTCTAGGGTTTCTCTTTGTTTCTAGGGTTTTGATTCTGAACCCTATTTTTCTGATCTTCTATAATCCGAGGGAATTTGGAGCTGAATAACGCGAAAATCGAAGGTCTGCAAGTAATTCCTTCACTGCTTTCTTGTATCATTTGAATCTCGTTTTGTTTTTGGATTTAGTTTGTTTGGATTTAGGGTTTGGCCTTGTAATTTCTTGTTTTTTTTTTTTATTCTAGTAAAAAAAATTTGGGGGAATTTTTGTGCGATTGATTTGGCGATTTTGGGTCAGGGTTTTACAGTGGTTGAATTGGGATTGGTATCTTATTTTTTGTGGAGTTATATTTCTTTTTATATATAGATATAATTAAATATGGCGGCTGGGAGGCATGGGGGTTATCGCGAAAACGAGTTCAGAGACCACGAGTCCAACTTTGAATTGTCAAGGAGGGATTTTTCTAATGCCAAGGAAGAGTATGATCGAATTAGGAACACTAATGGTGTACGGGACATTGAAAGGGGCCGAGTTCAGGATGTAAGAGATAGGGGTAGGATTAGACAGAAGGATATTAAGGAGAGGGAAGTGATGAATGGTGGGTATAGATCAGCTTCAAGTAAGAGTGATTCGGGCAGCAGCGGAGGTGGTGGTAGTGGTGTTGTTCGCGGGCCCAAGCGATGTGGGTTTGTGGCCAGGGCCGTTGATAGGGAACCGGGTGAGTTGTCAAGTGAGTCTGACGATGCTATTGAATCTGAATCGCAGGTAAAGGATCCCAATGTTTCGAAGGCGATGGATAATGGGGTTCAATCACCACCTCCCGAGAGGAAGAGGAAGTTTTCGCCTATAATCTGGGATAGAGATGACAAGGAAGTCAATAATTCTAGAAGTAGGCTGTCAACAACAGTGACAGCTCTTCCTCCTCCCCCGGCATTGCCTAAGGGATACCGTCGGTCACCTAATGTTGTTCCAGATGCTAGTGTGCAACTATCTCCGGTTAACAATAGTAAAGATGAGAATTTGCTGCGATCTGCATTGCCATTTAAGCCTCCTTTGGGACCTGGGTCAGGGGGGCATGTTGTGGCGGAGTCTCCAGTAGAGTTGTCTCCTGGATCACCAAAGCAGCGGTGGGTTAATAATGATCAGGAAGCAGAGCAGCTGGAAGATGATGATTATGTTCCTACCCGGAATATATCATCTTCAAGATGGGCAGCTGGGAATAACTCTCCCATTGACGAAGGTGAAATTGTAGATGATGAGGAAGTTCATAAAAGGAGAAGGAAATTGCCTCCAGCGGAGTCATTGGGGGCCAGGGTGCTCAACAAGTCTTTGAGTCCAGAGCTGGGGGAGCTCAAGAGAGAAGGCTCTGAAAGATCTAGAGCTAAATCATCTGAATCTGATGAACTAGTCACCCGTGGTAGGTCTTTGAGTCAGGATGATAACGCCGGTGGTGATTCAGAAAAGGATGACTACATGGAGACTGATGATGAACGTGATAAAAATTGTAGTAGTGGTAGCCGGTCAGATACTGATTCAGGGGATGAAGATGATTCTCGCCAGACACCAGAACCAGAACCTGCAGCGCCTCCACAAAGAAGCTTAAACATGCTTCAGGGTTGTAGAAGTGTTGATGAGTTTGAGAGACTTAACAGAATAGATGAAGGCACTTATGGTGTTGTATATAGAGCCAAAGACAAGAAGACTGAGGACATTGTGGCTTTGAAGAAGGTAAAAATGGAGAAGGAAAAAGAAGGTTTTCCATTGACTTCTCTGAGGGAAATAAACATTCTTCTTTCTCTTCATCACCCATCAATTGTAGATGTTAAAGAAGTGGTAGTGGGGAGTAGCCTAGATAGTATCTTTATGGTGATGGAGTACATGGAACATGATCTGAAAGGACTCATGGAGACAATGAAGCAGCCATTTAGTCAGAGTGAAGTGAAATGCCTAATGCTCCAGCTTTTGGAGGGTGTTAAGTATCTTCATGGTAACTGGGTGCTTCATCGGGATTTGAAGACATCGAATCTGCTTATGAATAATCGGGGGGAGTTGAAGATTTGTGACTTTGGGTTGGCTCGTCAATATGGGAGTCCATTGAAACCATATACTCATTTGGTGGTAACCCTTTGGTACAGGTGAGCTGCACTAGCATGTTTGCCTCCCATTTCCTTTTGCATTGAAGATGCATGTGGTCTTCTTGTTCATCATACACACTCAAAAAGCCAACTTTAGGGTATTATTTAATTAATGCATTTTATTTCAAATAAAATGGTATAAATTTCCAAGTACCCTCAATTTATTCTCAAATAAAGCAAATGAAAGAAGGCCTTGTCTTTTTAAAGAAACTAAAGTGTTAGTTAGGGAAGTTTTTAAAATAAAGTCCGTGAATTTTGCAAAGTGGACAATATTTTGGGACATCCCAAAATGGGATAGATCATAGATGACCAAGAATGTAAGATGGAGGGAGGTATACACCCCATTTCAAATTGTTACATTCTAAATTTGATTTTGTAGCTTCATCTATTTGTTTGTTGTTCACTTATATATAAAAAAATAGTTGATTGTTCAACACATGATTATCTCTGAAAACTTAATGGGCACAAAACTTTGTGCTTTAGTTTTGTTACTTGAGATTTCTGGTGTTCTTTTGCCAAAAAAATAACTGCATGTTAATCATGTCAGGCATAATTTGGTAGACTAACAACTGGTTATATCTGTATGCCTTGTTTTTTTTTTTGTCTTCAGATGGCTCTGTTTCATTTATTTATTTTCTCCCTTAATTGATGTATTTCTCCCTGACCATCCTCTCTCTACACATCTTTGGCTTTAAAGATCAAGTAGTAAAATATTCTTCTGTCTGTTTTGCAGGGCGCCTGAACTCCTATTGGGAGCAAAACAATATTCCACAGCAATTGACATGTGGTCGCTGGGTTGCATCATGGCTGAATTACTATCAAAGGAACCACTATTCAATGGGAAAACTGAATTTGACCAACTTGACAAGGTAAATTAGACTAATTCTGTTTGTCCTTGATCACTTTTGACTCTTTTATCTGTTAGGTTTTTATCATGACTTCATCACTTATACATTAAATGGTTGCAGATTTTTAGGATTCTTGGCACACCAAATGAGGCGATTTGGCCTGGGTTCTCCAAGTTGCCTGGGGTCAAGATCAACTTTGTCAAGCATCAGTAAGTATTAAAAATGATCTATTATCTAATTTCTACCTTTTACCCTGATTATGCTGTTCTTATTTTTGTCACTGTTTTCCCAGGCTTCCAGCTTTTGGTGGTTCTAGTCTGGCTATCAGGCCTTCTATGGTGACATTTTCAGTTGCACAGTTCACATGTTTTTATTAACCATTTATATGTTCATTTCAGGTATAACCTATTGCGTAAGAAATTCCCAGCTACATCATTCACTGGATCTCCTGTTCTCTCTGATTCTGGATTTGACTTGTTGAACAAACTTCTAACTTATGACCCTGAGAAAGTAAGTTACTACTCTTAAATGCATTGCCTAAGTTTGATATTACTGGCATAGTGACTTATTTAAGACTTGTTATGATGGGTGCAGCGAATTACAGCTGAAGCTGCTCTTAATCATGAATGGTTCCGTGAGGTTCCTCTTCCCAAGTCAAAAGAGTTTATGCCTACTTTTCCTGCGCAACATGCTCAAGACAGGTACTTGGCCCTATAAACAAGAAATAGCCAGTGGTATGAATTCTGATTGCATTATCTTTTGTCATGCAATAGTTATAATTAATTGTGTTTCTTTCATGTTGTAACCAGGCGTATGCGGAGAATAATGAAGAGTCCTGATCCTTTGGAAGAGCAGCGTAGAAAGGAGTTGCAAGGGAATTTGGGCACTGGTGGTGTGCTTGGCTAAGGGTAACAAATCTGCATAGTGGCCTGATCTCCATGATTTTGGTTTGCACAAAACTGACTAGTGACATGGTTGAGGTGAGAGACGTGCATTGAAACGAAGTTACAAATACTGTTTGTCGGAAGATCATTCGTGCTGTTTTTTAGCAGGCACTATTTGTCAGTGATTTGGGCGGAGACTTGTATTATTTGCCTCTTGCTGTCAACCGGATTTATTGCAGGTTAACTATGTTCTCCAGCTTTGCCTCATCGTTGCTTGCACTGCAAGGTGTGGCATAATTGGCTTTCCTCTAGAAAAAAAAAGAAAAAAAAGTTTCAGTTGAAACTTGTGTATGTAACATATCTATCCTCTTTGGTACATTGTAAACAGTTCTTTTTAAATTTGGTTTTGAAGATTAGAGCAGTATGGATTTTCTGCCAACTATCAGTTCTACCTTTTTTTTTTAATTGTCACATTGTGTTTGCAAGAGACGGTTGGTTGGTGTGAAGTGGAGGGGATGCTCTTTGCTTTCCATTGACGAAGAAACTGAGAGTAACCATAATACTTATGAAGGTAATTCATTCATTTGATGTCTATGGAATGTTTTCGAGGATCAAGATTATACTTTCCATGAGGGCTAATGCTTATGATGCGAGTATTGCACACCTATTTGGTTTGTGCAGGTTTAGTTTCTGTAGTGGATGTTTATTACCATTACTCAACTATGTGCAAAAACTATTGGTGGTGTGGCGGAATAGATGAATACTTTTATGTAGTGATCTCCTGGATATAGTTCTGTTTTTAGAATCCATGTCTCTGTTTATGAACCCATTGCAGAATAGTTTCTAGGGCAGCAATAATGTATACCGGATAATTTTGATGTATTTCTTAAATATATCAGATACTACTCTCTCTCTCTCTCTCTCTCTCTCTGTACTTTTTCCTGGGGGAGGGGGGTATGGTGTTCTCAATGTGCTCCTTTCATTAAAGGTGTGCAGTTGCTAAGTTTCATTTCTTCTTATAATGGATTTCGTTCTTGAGATTAAGGTTTCAGACATTTTGAAAATTGTCTTCATTGACTCTTATTTTTCAAGGTGTGCTTTTTGGAAGAATTACATAATTAGGCAAGCTGTTACTGATTTAAATCAAGAGATTTGTCTTTTCTTTTCTCCAAATGCTATATCTGTGTCAAACTACACATAGTTGAAGATAACTAAAATTCTAAACATGCTTGAGTTTATTTTGGTTGAGGGCATTATTAGTCATTTTTTAACTGACATAACTGTAAAATGAAACTAAATTATGGGAGATCATGTTAGTCTATGGAGAGCTTGGAAATGACCAACAGCGTGCTCGTCTACTCGAGGAATCAGCTTATTCAACGTATTTCCATTGTATCAGTGGTCTCTTAGGTGTGATTTAGTATGTAAAACCGTGAGGGCTTCTCAATTGTTGTGAGTGATGGTTAGCTCTATTTGCAATCCTGTTTTGTTTTAATTGTCCTGGCAAATTCATGTTTCATCACGCTAGATTAGGTGAAAATTTTGTGTTATTAGGTGATACCAAATTGCTTGTTTTTAAATATTTAGTTGCCCTTTGCTGCTATGATGTTCCGTATTGTAATTTGCTACTTGTTTCCTAAGCATGGTTCTGTGCTCAATAGTATTGACACCTCCTTTAGAAGGCATGGAAATGAACAAATTCTTGGCTCTGTACCTTATTATTCTCTTTGTACTGATGGTGTGAGAAGATTCAAGCTTTAACTAGTCCCAGAAATTTTCATGACATTTGTCTGCAAAATGTCACTGCAGTCTCAAAGCAAGCAGGTTGAGGAGGTTACCTGTTACTCTGGAATTTATAGAACTTCAATTAGGTGTCCCTTCTGGCTTCCTGAAGGTACAATACAAACCTTTGTTTATTATAACGTGTTATATCAATATCAAGCGTTTTTTTTTTTTTCAATTGGTTCAAGTAGTTGAATGAAAGGAAGGTCAAAGAATTGAGAGAGATTCTGTTCAGAATTTGATGCAAAACATAACATGCTCTCTCTCTCTCTCTCTCTCTCTCTCTCTCTCTCTCTCTCTCTCTCTCTCTCTCTCTTTATTCTATCTTCACAAGTGTTGCATTTTTATCTTTTGATAAATGATCATGATGGGATTGACACTGCAGCAGTCTTTAGGCGTACGGAATAATCAAGCTCCCACTGAATAGCTTTTTGCACCAAATAATCGATTTCTAAGTATTTTTCCCCGTAAGTGATATATTTGAAATTATAGAAACAAATACTCTTAATTAAGTAAGCATCACAACGAGGTATATTATCTTTACATATATAGATATTCATTATATTCAACGAATCAATTTGTTGTAAAAGTTGATGTATGGGTCTGAATGCTAGGAATGCTGTAGATTTTGTAAGTCAGATAAATCTTAGAATATTAAATATGCTAGTAACCTGTGGAACAAGTAAATGGAGCAGGAGGTTACAGTTTAAATTTTATCATTCATGAGCAAGTTTTTTCCTTTTGTTTTTGAATAGGTGCAATCTAACCTTACAAATTCTAAAGAACGGTCCATTTTTACTGGATTGCTGTTGGTTACCTTGCTGGGAATTATCAAATACTATTACTACCCTTGTAGAAAGAAAGTCTTATGTGATCCCCATCTGTTCTTTGCAAAAAAATTTGTTCCCTCCTATGTGTGTAACTTATTTTCGTTAGATTTCTTTGTCAGACCCTGTATGATAATTTGTTTAGAGGTGTCCTTTCTGTATAATTGATAGGCACGGCTGGAAGCAGTGGGCTTCCTGGAGATGGGGAAAATAATGGAAGTGTCCACTTTCCATTCACTATACAAATAAAGGAGATTCAGTTGGTATAAGCCGAGAAAAATGTATGTTACATTTATTGTAATGGTTGTTCACAATGAGGTCAAACAGGATCTTGGCTGGGAAGCTTTGCCCCTGTCTGCGGCTCATTTTGCTCATACATTTGGTGGAGGCCTGGTAGCAGTTGCTCCATTTGATCCTATCAGCCTGTCTGGTCGGTGATGTTAAAGCATTAGTGTTAACGAGCATGTTACTTATTTGGTAGACTGTTTGAATTTAGACATCTAGAATCTATCCCGGTGAGTGTAAAGTTTATCGTGGTGACCGTTGTAAGTATTTCAGGCAACCAACCGGAGAAAAAAAAAGTGCTACTCTTACAATTCTTTTGCATATTTGCTTACGCGTTAGCTTGTGATTGGAGGGTGTTAGGGTGTTAAAATTGTTTCAGTTGTTGATGTGGCTTCAATTGCAAGTTGTAAAAGAGTTGTAGATCAGATATTGGTTTAGCATAACTCAAAATAAAATAAAATAAAATAATATATATATATATATATATATATATATATATATATAAGCATTAATGCAGATGGCCAGATATGGTTTAGCAGGTTACGTGCAATGAGGGCATTAAAAATTGAATTCATCATTATATAAGAAAAGGGAATTTCTAAGATTTTTGGGAAGTGTTTTCTTTTTTCTTTTGGAATTTTTCACGTTGATGTTACTGTAAATTTCTAATCCCTGCTGTTTGTGTGATTGTTGGTTATTCTTCCCATTGTTCGATCCTACCAAATTTACAGGCGGTACAAGACATGGTTTAACGTTTGTTTACGTGAAGCACCTAGAAGCCATCGTGGTGGTTCATGTGAGGGGCTTGAGGCTGTAGATATCAAGACTTGTGGTCAAATTTCAAGACCTACAAGGTTTGCTTGTTTCTCGGCAATTGTATAATCTGCATATAGTAAAGAGACATCCGTCCATGTCTATCCTCTACAAAGATGAACTCGGTTGCAATGTTGACATTCTTCTTTTGTAATTAGTAGGATTTGGCAGTCACTATTTTCATTTATGATTTATCAACCCTTGTCATCAAATATCGTCAGCCTGACGATATATCCTCTTTCAAAAGAGACGAGATCAAGAGCTTCATGAAATGAAGATGAACTTTCGTATATATTTTTTTTTTCTTCTTTTCTCAAGATAGATACTTCAATAAATAAATTAAAATATAAAATACTTTTGAATGCACAAAAATAGTTTTTAATTTTATATCACATTAGAATACTTCTACAAACTTAGGCGAAGATGCTTTGACAAGGGCAATGCAAGACCAATTTTGGGTTTCATTTCTTTATGGGTAAGTGCAATTTCGTAGTTCTACTTTGGTACGCTTTCCAAAACCACTTAATGCTTGGCAAAAATTAAAACGTGAAGTATATTTCAAAGTATAATACATGATCAAAATGTATTTAGGTTCACTTAAAATTGAGTCTGTTCGTGTAGTTCTAGAATTAGGAGCAAAAGTAGCTTATGCGATGTACCGAGTTGTATATGTTCTTGCTTGCAACTTAACAGGTGAGAAGACCGATTGTCTGGCTCCATTGGTATATGAAACGATGTCGTGATAAAGAACAGGTTACCTTAATTGCATCAACCACTTTGTGATGAATGTTAACAGGTTGCAACAGAGGCTGGAAGTTGGGACTTTCTAATTGAACTTTCTATGTGAAATAACCACGTTCAATTTCTCGTTGCTGATGTGGAGAAGCCATGGCGTCGAGGAAGATTGTCAATTTGAAGTGAAAACCAAGGTCTTTCCGAGCAAAAAAGTAACCAATGTGAGTTCAATAAAAAATATGGTGTTGATAAGACCTCTATCAACCGTCCATCCAAAAATCGTGATCCCTCCATGATTGGTCTGCAAGTATGTTACTGCAGCACCAAAGAGAGGAGTAAACATTAGTTGCCTATACAATATACACATGAACAAGGTCCAAATTATAACTATATAATATACCAATATTTAGTGTAACAAAGGAAAGTTTCCTGTATGTGAAATTACATTTCTTTTGTATACTGAATTTTTAAAATGATACTTCTTCTTTGTTTGACAAAAAAAAAAAAAAAAAAGGGTAAGAAATTGCATAAGAGTGATTCCCGCCCTAAAGATAAATGTATAGAAAATCATGATAAAAGTACAGGATGCTGCCTAGGAGAAAGCTTCACCAGACAATGTTACTTGTTTCTCTTATGATTTTTAGCTATGGAGATCTGAATCAGACATATCACAGAGTGATACATACAAGTTGGAGTAAGAACCAAACTTTCCCTAATGCAACTAATATGCATTTGAGTGGCATAAAACCAGAGGAGATAAGAAACGACCCTTTAGAGAAGGTAAGCATTTTTGTTGAAAACACAACCAATTGAAGGTTAAAACCTTCAGTGAGCAAAGCTGTAAATAATTAATGGGTAAGAAGCATCTTTATGCATTCAGAGCAGATAATGAAGATCATAAATGTAGTTGCATCAGTGACTAGACACTGAGTAACAAGAAAACATTCAAGCCTAAGATAAGAAGTGCTACTACTGGAGCTAATGGATTGAGAAAGTTGACCTGCAATGACTCAGGAAAAACACTGGCCATATTTGTGTTATCAATCTAAAAGGACTGTAAATACTGGATGAATTATAAATGTGTTCATAAGACTATACATGAGTATTATATTAGAAAAAAATAAAGTATAAGAATCGTAGTTTTTCTTTTTAAAAAAAAGAGTTGAAGCTCATGTGCCAAAAGTCAAATGACGTTTGCTTGTAGTGATGACAATAAAATACTCCCTTCTTACTATATGTACACTGTCAATAGGCTTAGCACGTGCTAAAAGAAAAGGCTACGCACATGCCTTCATACATACCAAAGCAATCATCCATGAGTGTTATTGTACTTACTAAGCCAAATGCGGTCCATGACTTTTATGAAATCGCATACTAAACAAGAAGTGTTGAGTTGGGGCCTTCTTCCACTAGGAGGCCTTAGGCGATCGCATAAGTGGCCTAGTGAAAGAGTTGGCATTGTTACTAGGTTGCTCTGATACATTTGTAATGATCCAGGGAAAACGCTAACCATATCTGTGTTATCACTTCAAAAGGACTAGTCATGTTAAAATTAAAGCTTGTCACAATCTCCCACACTCAAATCCCTGACGTCATTGTCAGGATCCATGTCATGAAGTGCCCTAGTGCCACATGATGTTACTAAGTTGCTATGATGCCATTTGAAATGACCTAGGGAAAGCGCTAGCCACATCTGTGCCATTACTCCAAAAGGAAAGTTACAATTGAAGCTCACTAGAATTACTTGTAAAGTTCAATCTCGCCTGATAAGGAACCAATATGAAACTTAACACTTATGAGCACCGTGAGTGGATGGATTATAACGGTAAACCAAGCAGAAAAACCAAGCAAATTTTTATCTGCTTAAGACTAGATTGACTAGTTATAAAAGTTTTAGAACCATCCACATGTTGGAATCCATTTTCAGAAATAAGATATATGAACCAAATATTCTGTTGGTACATAGATGAGGGAACTTTGTCACTAAATCCAAAAATGGCGTTGAAACGTCCAAGCAATATGTGTTTCCAGTAAGGAAAACAGGTAAGCTGTTTTTTTGTAAGTTCTATTTACTGTTAGCCCATTCCCCACTTGAATGTTAATATCTTACTCTTCTTTTTGAGGCATTCCCATATATGTGTCCTTTTTCTAAAATATAGGTTTGTACTTCTTCAATTTCCTATTTTATACACATTTTTTCAAAACCAAATAAGTTTTTTACTAAAAGGCGCACTGCCTCCAATTTAAGGAAATCTTAAGAAAATCATAAATTTTTTGCCTTCTTGGTAATCATCATGTCATTTCAAACCAAGACTTCTTTATAGGAAAAAGAGAGTACCATATATAGTGTAGTCAAGATATAAGATCTTTGATTATTGTGTAGTGTGCCCTAGGCAATGCATTGGGGTTTCCCAGGTGACATTCTGGAGTTTGCTGCTTTGCCCAGGCCAGAGAAGGGCTTGTACTGCTTGCTTTTGTTTAGTATGTTCATTCAAAGGCAGTACAAACCACAACTACCTAAAGGGGGAAATTTTTGTTGCAAAGTCCTCAAAAGTGGCAGGGACGCTTCGATGGAGGTAAAATCTGACGAGCGTGTTTAAGTTGATCATGTACATCTTAAACTTCACGGATTAGTTTCATTACTCGATTTACATTGTAAAAGGTACGGAGTATGTGCCTGCAGAAGTCATCAGTGCAGTTGTTTTTTAATTGTGGAATGCTGCTTGATTTCTCCAACTATAGTGCATACCAACAAGAAATAGAACATGATTCAATGTATATCACTTCACAGAGAATATAAACAGAGAACTTCATACAATATTCACATCAAATTTACGTTAAACTGGAAGTAATGGAAATTAGCTATGTGCAATTAACATTAGAGTAAATTCTAGAAAATGGTTTGCATCCATATGCATTAATTGGTTGATTAGTTTCATGTTATATGATAATAGATCATGTCATGTGCCAGAAGTTATTACTGGAACCAAAACTGCAAGAAACTCATTACCAAGTGTATGAGATGAGAAATTGCATCATGTGACTAATCTAATTATCATAAGCATGATTTCTTAATCTTTGACAGATTAGAAGAAAATCAACAGAAACAGGAACAGATGTAATATTGAAACAAGATACGTGAATTCCATACCAAAGGCTTGTCTCTTGTGATACGAGGACATATAGGAAGCCAGTTGAGCATTTGTAGGAATCGGACCATAATCCAATGACTCCAAATCACTTTCAGAGTAATTTATTTCTATGGAATTTAAATGAATCGCAGCCTCCAAGTCCCCCACATTATTGGAAACTCTGTTGTACGATGAATCTGTTGAACTGCAGGCTAGAAAAGCATGCCATCTACTTGCAAGAGATACAATGCCTTGAGCTCTATGGGAAATTCTTGTTGCTGCATGCAAGCAAAGAATAATCCCAACAACCTGAACAATTGTGGACACCTGGAAAGTTCAAGGAACAACACAATGAAAATTTAAGCTTGAATATGTGTAGCAGCTAAATTTCAATGAAGAGAAATGGTATACAAACTCCCAAGTGCTCACTCCCTACACTTGGGAGTATGTGTAGCACACCTCTTTAATAAAATGTTATAATGAAAATAAGAGAAATGATAGGGATCCATTGTGAACTCAGCACCTGTCAATGCCATTTAACATATAAACCTTTTCTGCATGAAAAGCTCATAGAGTGAAAAATAGTAACAAACTTACTGCAAAATCGCCGCCATTTATTAAAGTGATTGCTCCATTGTATGCCGTGATCTGCAGCAGGGTCACAAATTGGCTTGCTGTGACAACAAAGAACTCTAGAAGCAGATAAATTCGGAATCTGTGGCTTATCTTGGAGAGATGATACCGCAAACGAGTGTGCTCCTCCATAAAAAGCAAGACATTAGATTCTCTTTCCAAGAGCTTCCCATAATCATCAAAGTGGATAACTTGCAGATTGCAGACCAAGTGAAACAGAACGCTGGCTGATAGAGAGATCATACTCACATAAGTCCAGGATATAATCAAAGCTGATACAATAGCAACTGATTGCCACCATGATTCATGATGTGCATATATATTGCGGATGACTTCACGTGCAGTCTTCAGAATGACACATGGTAGTGCCCAATAAATGAGCAAGCGTAAAGAACCCTATGAAAATAAATTATCTTAGTAAAACATAAATTAGAATTCTACGATAACAACACTGAAGAGATGAATCTGGCTTCAAATTCAGAGATGAGAAATCTTCTGTAGCACCAACAACTACTTGTGTACGCTTGAGTAGATACATGTATTTGTTATTCAGACTAGTGAATTTGTTGGAGAAAATCTGTTGATGTTGCAAGAGAAATGAACATCAGATTGCTTCAAGGCACGCAACAAAGTCGCTATCCTTAAGACAATATTTGCCTCCACCATATCAATGTATTTGGTGTGCATTGAGTTACAACAAATTTGTTTCTAGGATACAATGAAGCCCAACATCTGATATGTTGTTTAACTGCGTTATGCACAAACAAAGTTAAACACGAATACACTTAGAGATACTATTCTGTTAAGAGATTAGAAATCTGTTTCTGCAGTAAACATATTCTAATGATAATTTAAAGAACACGTTTTCTAGAGTAATGAAAGTCTTTTGAGAGAGAGAGGATGAGAGAATGCGTTGTTTTTTGATGATAAAATTTTGCAACTGAAATGGGCTATTTATGGATTTAGTGACACCTTTTTATCAACCAGGTGACTATTCTATATAGGTACCTTTTCATGAGGCAGAGGTGTCCTTGCACGATGAATAGGTACCTTTTATTGAACATCTATCTTTTCATGAAAATGTGTCTTTTATGAAGAAATACCATGTTTCGAAATGAACAGTCATTTAATTTTGACAGATTGATCTCAACGATCACTTAATTTGGACCATTGGATTTCAAAGATCACATCTTTGAAAAAAGAAACATCCTTTACTAATGGTCATATAATTATGACTGTTAGATCACAACCGTTACTAATGATACTTGATCTAATCCTGCCATCCAAAGCATTTCATTGCTAAATCATACTAACAAAGCCCAAAGCCTATAAGTAATTTTATTATTGGCTTTGAAAATCTTTGCAAAAGAATTTAGGGAGGGAAAAGAAAATGTTTAAAATGGAGTACATATCACCACATAATTAATAACTACAGATAGCATGTGCTATGAGCTTCTTTTGAAGATTTGAATAGAAAGGAGAACACGGTAATTTTGGCAAGCACATTATGTTCACACAATAAACGTCACTGCCATTTATATAATCCTATCGATTTTCACCTATTGTTATACATAAGCATTTCTACAAAATTGGGAACAGACGAAAAAATAACTTGGAATTGGCATTCAAACTCATTAGCATAGACCATCATCATAGATAGGGTTGATCGGGGGATGCCAAAACTGCATGGATAGCAAATTGGATACTCATATTGCTTAATTCAAAGCACAATTTCACACAAGCAAAAGCAGTATACAATAATACATACTCATAGAAGTTGAAACAAATGCTCACCCAAATCTGCTTATCGTAATCGTCACGAAACCGTGCCATTTGGCCATTGAACCGGTCAACAAATAGGAACCTCCGGATCCCGTACTTGCGACGATTGTGGGAAAGGCAGAGCAAAGAGACAGCGGCGAGGCACGCCTGCGAGGCCACGATTTCCATCTCGAAACTCTTTATCTGGTACTCCTCGCAATCCGAACAGTCGGAGAGCTCGAGCACTACAACTGGGAGCGCGACACCTATGAGCAAGAAAGCAACCCAAGACAGAGCGGAGCTCCACAACGACGACTGGTTGAACCCGAGGAAAGTGAGAAACTTTTCCAACTTCTCGAGGCTCTGCTCCAAATGGGTCTCTTCGTTTTGGCCTTCTTCTTGTTGTGGCTCTTGGCGTGTGTGGTTTTTGTTTGAGTTAAGGAGTGGCGTCTGGGCGGGAGGGTCCTCTGTGTGTACAACATGAAGATCAGCCATGAAATTAGTTCTTAGCCGAGCTTCTTAATTCAAAGATTGGACTAAAACTGGTCGTTTTGGATGAGAAATGGCGGAGACCCAGTGAAGATCCTGGAATCGGGAGTTCGGATTTGCAAGTATCGGAGGGTCAAAAGCAGACCAAACACAGGTGAATCGGTGATCTACCAGTTCCTCTTGTTCCTGAGCTAATAAAACATCAGAAGGCGGAAAAGGTATCTTATATGAAAAGTATAACGTGTGCGACCCGGATCATTGCGACAGTTTGAATTTTACGTCCCTAAAAGAGTTATAGCCGTTGGATGATTGCAATTTCCTTTCTTATTATTTAAACTAACTCCGTCAGACGTCAGTGTGGAAGTTTTCAATGCACAACCGTTGGATGTAAAGGGAACATCAGTATTTGATTGGTCGCGTAGTAGCTGATCATTTATTTTTTGTTTTCGGGAGTATGCTTCTCTGACCTCGTACCTCCAAAACTGGGACAAGGCAGCCTTCGCTTTTAAGTTTTTTGTCCAGCTTGTGTGGGGAATAGAAAATTGTCTTTTTTTTGTTTGACATAGAAAATTGTTATTAAATGACGAGAAACAAACAGACAAATACTACCTACACAATATAATATAATTGATGGCAGATTTCTGAGTATCTGATTCTAAACGGAATGGGGGCATTATTTTCTTTTAAAGTATATCATTAATTATAAATTTGCTATTTTTAAAGATAAGAACTTGTGTCAAACGTATTCATGATTGGCTAGTAATTTAACGTAATATTAGGGTAAAAGATTCTATCCATATAATTTACCTTTCATTTTAATTTTATACAAATATTTCACATGAGAAAGAATGATAGATTATTAGTTAAATAATTAAATTAAATTAACTTTTTTGTATTAGCAAAAACTAAAAGAAATAATGTGAAGTTTTTCTAATAATTTTACTTCAATTCCAATTAAAGTATATGTGTTGTTATCAAATTAAGAAGTAAGAATAATTACTCCATTCCGCAACCCAAACGAGACAGAGGCATTAAGATAAATAGTGATTTAACACAAATTTACACCCAAATTCCCCTTAGAAATCAGCAAATCGGCTGAAAAGTATCCTCATGACAGACATGGATATTCCTACCCCTCTTGAAGAAAAGCATAACAAAACCGATACTCTTGCTCCCACATTTTTCTTTTACTTGGTTTTGTGCATTTTACAACATATTAAGTAGGGAGCTCTCGCAGTAGGGAATAGCGTCCTATGAAATGAAATGGATTATATCTTAGTTACCAAAAACACAAGCTGAAAAGATGTACTTATAATGGAGAATAGAATATTCATAAAGAACTCCTAGATTTACAGGCTTTTGACAAAGCAATAGTAAGCACCAAAGATGGCTATAACTACGAGATGAGGACCTAGTAAACCTTTCACACCAGCTAAAGTCATCAAATAGAGACGCTATTGGGGATTCCGCGACCCGTGACTCCCGGCCCGGAAGTGGGAAGAAACAGTTCATAGGGGGGAACACCTGCACCACTTCTATTTTTAAGATGACTGTTTTTATTTCTTTCATTTATTATCTCCTCTATCTCCTCTAGTCTAGCAGAGAATTTATTGAACATTTTCAAAACTTGATGATCATTGATCCAATGGCTGTGTAGCCGGTTCACCTGACCCAGGTACTCTTCATCTGCAGAGTGAGTGGAGAGGGTGTCTTGAATTGCCATTACCTTGGTCGCTTGAAGTTGAGTCGGCAAGGAAGATAGGAAGGTATGCTGAGGGTTTAGAATAAACTTCTCATAATCAGAGTCAGTTTCTTGTGGAATGAGTCTTCTCAAAAGGGTAGGACGGTTTGGGACATATCCTCCGAACGGGTACTGCCCAAAGTTGATAGCTGCATGCTGACCAGAAGCAATCCAAATCATTGTGGTAAGAATACCAGATAAGTCCTCCTTGGTATTCAGTTTAGGCCACCAGGGCTCATTCCTTTTGTCATGGTGACCCTTGTTCTTGATTTCATCCCACCAGGCTTGGAGCTCAAGATCAGAAGTGACAGAATTTGGCTCACTGTAGAAATGGTTGACATAATTGTCTACCCATTCTTCAATTGCCGACCATACTAGGAGGCCATCTGCAGCATAAGGGTAGTCTTCAATTACAAGTCTCACACCACAGGGCATCGACGGATCCTCCACTGCCATGCCCCTGAAATCAAGACAAGCATTAACTATATTGTTTGCTCTTCCGGAAGGCTGGCAATATTAATTAATATTCTAACATTTCCATCCACGTGTAGCTCAAACTCGAGACCTTTATTCTAATATCATATCAAATTATCACTTATCCCAAAAGCTTAAGCTGATAATAAAGAATGAATTTAATCATTTAATTAATATTTTAACAATCATAAAGTAGACAAACTATGGAAATGGGGATGATATGTTGAGACTAAGCCACTAGAGGGAGGAGGGCGTATTTAAAAGCGCAGGAGAATCCAGTGTTTTAATGTGTTCATTTGATTAGAGAACCCTACCTCCGAATAAGATCTGCTGGCAAAGCATCAATGTCAAACCGCCACAACCTCTTGTAGGCTGCAGAGCTAAGCTCCATGGCATACTTTCCTGGACTGAAACAAGCCTCAATTATTCCCCCTCCATTTATTAGACCTTGCCGTGCAAGTGCATTAATTTCTAGTGTGTAGCGCATATGAGGGTGGAGTAGCTTGTAAATGGGGTGCATTGAACTGAGCTGCCTATGAGTTGCAATTATATAAGACTCCATGGTAGCATGAGTCCTCAACCTGAACACACAAATCGCTGACAGATTAGCAGTCTTCATATGTTATCTTCCTTTATGAAGCAAGTAAAGAATCTGTGTGAATGCACCATTTCTTTTGTCTAACCAAGGTTTCTAATTCTGATAATGGGATCCCAACATCAGTTCTACAATAGGTTCCCGCATAATCTCAATTTGATCAAAATTAGTTTGATATAGTATAATCTAAAACTTTGTAGATTTCATCTTTTTACCAGTGATTCACTAGTTGATGGACACCAGCGTCATTTGAGCAAACATGAGCTTTGGCTAGCTTCCAGGTCCAATGCGTGGTAGCAGCATGCCCGTGAGTGTAAACATGTTTATTTCGAGGTGAGGAAGGCGTTGGGGGAAGTGAAAGCTCAATAGCTATAGGCCTCAGAAAACCGGTCTTGGTATAGAAAAAAATTGTCCTAGAAGCATAAGTTTTCCTGCTGGGCAAAGAGTTAATCTTCTTGACGAAAGGCAAAAGCATGTCATGGTAGTCGAGTATAAACAGTCTCTTGTCCTCAATAGCCTGTATTGTCAGATGTTTTACAGGAAGAGTTAGAGAGGCAAAAGAGGCAGACATATATTTATATATAGAAAGAAAGGAATGCTTCCATAGAAAAAAAAAATGTCATACTCAGTTTTGGATTCTGGAACCATAGTTGGTTTGGTCTTTCAAAATAGTAAAGGAGTGAAATAATGAAAAAGAAAATAGTGCAGCATACTGGCTCAATCTTTTTCTTCGAGCTTAAGGAGAAATGTGAAAGACCAATTATAGTAAAAAAGTTTGGTAAAACACTAGAAATATAAAGACAAAAACTACGGGATAGATATGCCCTGATTGAAAAATTCATGTTTGTTTTTATCGCATTTTAGGTGCGCTACAAATATGAAGTTGTTACGGATAAAGTTAGGCACCTTGGCAAACAAAAAACAGAAGACACACATGAATATCAAAATATCCTTTTTCTTCTCAGTCAAAAACAATGGTCATGCCTCATTCTACGAAATGAATCATCATATATATAAGAAAGAGGAGAGTATATAAATCCAGATATCATAAAGCAAGCAGATGTCAATACCTTTTCCAAACTCAATCCGTTGAGTTCTTGCTCTATCAATTCTTTTGTGAGAGCTGACTCTGGAGGGCCGTAGACGGCAGGGTCTAGCTTGCTGAGGATTGGAAATTCCTGCAAATACTTCCAACTTAAGGATTCCCAATAAATGACTGATAAACATAAATTATATAAGAAAACAGATAACAGGCTGTTTTAGTATTACCTTCAAAAGCTCGATGTTCACCGGATTGACCCCAGCTAAACTCTGACGTGCAAATTCGTTGTCTCGCAACCAAGCAAATCTATCTCCTGGATACAGTAACCACATAAGGTGCAAGAAATAAATGATGTTTTCAATCTGAAATTTTTTTATTTTATTTTTATATGTGATGTAATTGTAAGATACAAGTGCAAGTACAAATTGCTTTCTTACAAAACTAGAAAGAAGACAGAGGTAGAAGAACAAGCATACTAACTTTTTATAATGGCCGGGGTTTCATACTTCAACAACCTTTGGCCAATGCTCATAACCTCTTTCACCATCTTGCCCACATACCGATTCTCAACTAAATCTTTATGCTCGTCCTCTTTCAAGATAAAACCATCATTATATAGCTTATCAATATCAGAAAAGCACTTAAAAGAGATGTCCGAACTTGACAATGTCGCAGCAATAGATGGTATAAGGTTGTGAAGCACGGCTTTCAACCTTCCTGCCGAGAAAGTATTCTGCTTAATCTCCTCAAAAGTTTCATCTCGAGGAACATACACTGGATGGGGCTTTTCGATCCTGGTCTCAGAAAGTGGATCTATTTCATTTCCACCAAAGTCAACACAAACATAATTAATATTAACTAAAGGAGAAAATGCATCACAAAAACATTGCACAATAACACTTAAAAGGGTCCGTTTGGGTTTGCGATTACAAAATGTACGATTTGAAAACGCAATTTTTAAAAAATGCAATTAAACGTTTGGCAAAATCGCAGTTTAGCCTTTAAAATCGCGTGCTTATAAAAATGCATCTTCTTGCATGTGATTTGAAAACGCCGATTTTTTTACGTTTTCAAATAGCAATTTTTTAAAAATGCACTCGCAAACGATACAAAATCTGTGAATTGATTTAAAATCGCACTCTTAATCTTCGAAATCACAATACCAAACACACTCGAAAGAACAGCATACCTGACCCTGTTGGAGGCCGGCCAGTTCTGCAGCGCCTTGGATAAGGCCACTCCTCACTACCCAGTACGGGCCTAGCAAGATCTTCATCCTTGTCCGGATTACCCAAATCATTATAGAGATCATAATCATAAATCCTATCATGTGGCTTTCTCTCACCCTTCCCATTACCCCGAATGCTCAATAAGTCTTCACGTCGAAGATCTTTTATGCCAGGTGGTGTTTGTGATGGTAAGTATGCCTGTTCACAACAATGTAATTATGTGTGAGCATTGAAAATTTTGTGGAAACACAAGAGACATACAGATTACACAGTTCTCACTTGATTTTTGAAGATAATTCTACTTTCAGGATTATCTTTCCGTGAATGGATCCATGTATTGGCTGGGAAGAAGATGGGCCCTCCATCAAAGCCATGAATGACAATCTCCAGCAAGTAGAACTCCTTGCTGTGAAGATTTGTAAGGAGAATAGCGCCAGGACACCCAAAGTCATGCGGGACAGTGAGTTTAGCAGCATATTCAACAATGTGGGGATTGCTCAATGGCCTCGTCAACCATCCTCTAACAGAGGACTGCACACTCTTTCCTGAATTGGTATCTGTAAAAGGCAGATTATTCAGCTTCATTGACAAAACCAAAAAAGAAGAATGACATATAACATTAATATTCTCTTTTTTTTTTTGGTGGGAAAAAAAGAAAAAAGAAAAAAGAAAAAAGAAAAAAGAAAAAAGAAAACCAGAATTTCTGCATTAAAGTAGCAATATTGTTCCCCTTCCATAAAAGCCAATGAAAAACTACTAATAATACAATTGGAACCATAGATCCCTCGTATAGACGATGGGTGAGTATAAGCTGCTAAAAATTTAGGACCTTCAAACATGTGATGAGCACAAACCAAAAGTTAGTGAAAAAGATTAGAGTATTAAATACAGATAAAGACATGAAAATCCCACTATAACACATGTCAGACAGCCTTCTTCCGTTTTTGCTTTTCTTACACCGTTATGTATTGTTAGCCGTTGTTCAGACAAACCCAAAGGGCCACCTACTCCAAATATTGTTGCATGAAAATCCTCCACACGGCCACACCCATGAAAGAAACGACAACATTGATGATCACGTGTCATTGGTTGGACAGCATGCTTATTGCATCTGGTGTTCTAGCTGATGTGCTAGAGAGTGTTGTATTCTTTTGTTTGTTAATAGAAATTCATTCATATTTTTTTAAAAAAAAAAAACAAAAGAAAAAACAAAAAACCGTTGATGATCACTAGCCCCCCAAAAAAATCCTTTACTTAAAGAAAGAACAAAAAACAAAAAGACTACTAACCGGGATCAATCTCTTGGCTTATGAGGTGAATGAGAATCCCCTTGCCAAACCCGTTGACAAAGAACTCCCACTGGTCCTCTATCTTCTCCGTGATCTTCTCCTTCATCTTCTTCCTCACCGTCACCACTGCCCTCACTTCGATCCCTCCTCCCGAAGACAACAAAGACCCATTACTCTCTTTGCTCTCCAATGGACTCGCAGCCTCCAAAGCCTTGTCCCCACTGCTGATCACTGCCCGGATTGACCCGTTCTCTTTGACCCGTACACAGGACCTCCGGGCTCTGGGGCTCTCCCCGGAGATCGCCGGAGTTCGCCGGAAGATCCCTCTGGCGACGCCAGACTTCGAAGGACCGGCCGGATTGACCGTAAGCATTTCTGCGTGCGTGTAATAGGTCTTTGACTCACAGCTGCCGAGGTAGACTTTATGAACTAGAGGAGTGAGGACGTTGATTGATATTGGCAAGGAGGAATGAAACGGCGTCGTGTGAGTTTATTTACTTGCCTTGATAGAAGTAGTTGTTGAAGCCCGGTAGTGGAACTGACAACAGCAGACGAGGAGTACGAGCTTTGAAGAGGTTTTTTTATTATATTATTTTGTAGGTGTTCTGTCAGTTCTGGTATGGAAATGCAACGAGACTCGCAAACATGGGAGCGTGGACGGACTGTCCAATTGTTATATATGCGCATACGTGTCTAAAGTGTACCTAGAGACTTCACGACTCAGGAGGTTCAATCAACGTATGCCAAAGTGTTGCGGGCGAGTAGTCTCATTAACACCATTGCTTTGGGTGGAAAGTGGCCGTGCATGGACGATGATGATCCACGGGGTTTCTTTAGAATGCCTTGGAAACGCGCTTGTGGAGGAGCGTGTGAGTTGCGAAAATAGCAATTGCTTTCGTTGAAAGGAGCTTTTACTTGCAAGAAAAGTCGTATAACATGTGCTGGAAAAATTATACCGTTCTCGAAAATATATATAAAAGAAAGACACGCCTGTTTGGGGTATACAATCGACTGTCGTAGCGAATATTTGTTTATAATTGCAATTGGAATTTTTGGTTATTTTTATTTCAATAACTATAACTGGTAGGTTGGTTGCAGTTTTTACCAACCATAAGTTATTGGGGTTATTTTAAATCTGTTATTAACCGGATAATCAGTTTTCATATATGTTGAATTTTTCAATTTTTTGAACGGCAAGTTAAGTCCATGAAAATGATAGGCGAAAGAAAAAGAAGGAACTTATTCGTCAAATAAATCGGAGAAGAAGACAGAGAGGAAATGCATAGCAGAGGAGAAGAAAGGTGGATGAGAAAAAATGATAACCGAATAAAAGGAAAAGTGCCCAGCAATCTCCAAACATGGCTCTACCGGGCACAAACTATCTAAACAAACTAAACAGATAAAAGTGTGTAGGCGCCAGATGAGATCAAGTGCTTACAAAGGTCAGTCATCTTAAAGAACAAAATTCAAGATTTTCCTCTAAAGCTGATAAATATACTTCGATGGTATGCAGGTAATCTTCAGTTTGGCCTTGGATATAAATTATAATGAATAAAAATTGCAATAGACTTTCATCTCTAACAACTAGGACTCTGTAACTTTATTTTATTTCTTATAACAGCAGGGTAACTTGTCCAGCTATATATATATATATATATATATAATAATAATAATAATAATAAAAATCGGTTGTAATTATTTTTAATTTTTTGATTAACAGTTATTAGTAATTACTGATTATTTCCGATTAATAATCGCATCGCTTGTGCACTCCTGGTGCCGGGTGGTGAACCATATTTATACCAATTTGATACTGACACCTTCACAAAGCACAAAGGCTGTCACGTGGAAGATCTATCCTTGAGGTGAATTTATCACTGCGTTACTATTTTTTTTTTCTTGTCAGATTCCTTTTTATATGCTTAAAACCTGCTAAATAAAATTATGTGATAGAGAGATCTTTACTTGGTCAAAAAACTGAGATAGGCAGGCAGATCCATCATCCATCTATACAATAATAATAATGTCAGATCTATTTATTTATTTTTATTAAATATTACTTAATTTAATAGAAGCCCAAGCCAGAACAAAGAAAACCCAACGCACCGCACTTCTCTCAAGGATCCACACATGCAGACATGCTCTATCTACAGTTGTGCATCCGACCGGATCACCTGTACCTCCGACATCTACCGTTAATTATTTTTAGGAACAATATAGGCAACTCGTAGCCCTTCTTTCTTCCGCTACTTCAACCTCCAATGCTAAATATGTAAGGTAAGGTATCATTACTTGTCTTTATGCTTTTCTTTCCGTGCATTGGATCAATATGTGTTCATTTTTTTTTTTTTTATTCAAATCATTTAACAAAATAAGATTTCATCCTATATTGTATGAAGAAAAAATTAAAATGATTATTTTATGGTAAGTATTAATGAGCTGTCTTAAATTTTTGACATGAGGCCAATGACACCGGAGAAGGATCCAATGACATGAGACCAAATTGTCATTTTATAATGACTTCCTATTCCAATGTCACGGGTGGAGATCAAAAGCTATACTCAACCAACAAGGAAAGTGTAACCAAATCTAATTTTAAATTCAAAAGCTCATTAGTCTTTGGGGTCATAATTGTCGATTTGGAGTGGCCAATGTCGTAGAAGTGGTTCGCCTAACTCCTCCAAATGGCCAAATGCTAGGGATGATTTCGACCATCTTCAATTGGTCATTTGGTGTAGCTAAACCACCCTTAAGGGCCTCAATGATCATTGGGGCTACCCTTAGACAGGCCATAGAAGGTGTTTTGACTCCTTTCTAATTTTTTTTTGTTTTTTGTTTTTTAAAAAAATAATAATATTAATGTGATATATGTGACACATGTGGCAGTTGATGATTGGTTTGACGTGTTCGTGTAGACGTGGTCGTTGAAAGTAAGAAGGAAGAGCTAGCTATTCATATATGGTCCACACTGCCCCCACACCTTATAACTGGCAATTAAAACTAGGTTGTTATAGCTTCACTTGTTGGTTGTTGCCACGCTGATAACATGGCCATTAAACCACCGTATGTCTAACCGCACTTCAAAGTATGGTTGAACATGTCATGTTAGTTCGATATTTCATTAAGTTATGCTCAAGAGTCGCCTGTTTTGGTGGAGATTGCGAAGTTCAAGTGAAATCACGGCAGTTTTCATTGTGGTCTTTCATTCCCATGGGAAACAAAAGGAACCCAGATAGAGAAAAAAAAAAGAAAAAGAAAGAAAAGAAAAAGAAAAAGGCAGGCAGGCAGGAAAGCAAGCAGCCTTCTAGGCCTATCCGTTACTAGAAAATAATTTCCACTTTTCTTTGATTCACGTGGCTTAAAGGGGATTAATTAAAAACATTTACTTACATTGTTTACTCTCTCTCTCCATCAACAAATGGTTTCTTCTTTCTCCCTTTCTTTTTCCTCACTGTACCATTTCATATGATAAAGTAATGACTTCGAGTCCTAGAAATTATTCTAATTCCTTATGCTGTGCATCAAAGTTTGGACCATCTGCCAAAAGTAACGATCACTATTCATATGGTGGAAACCATTCATTTCAAACTTTCAGCCAACTTTTGTGCAGATGTGTACATGTGCAAGGGTCCACACATATAGATGACTTGCTAATCATGCATGCCTCAAGGACTTGCACGTAAGAATCCTGTCGGCTTATTACAGATTTAAGTGAAATAAGGACTTGCACGTAAGTCATTTAAGTGAAATAGAGAGTTATTTCATTATCGAAATTATATTAAAGATTTAATGGTGTATATATTGTTACATTATTTAAAAACATTGCTCCATATTTTATATATATATATATATATATTTTTTTTTTTTTCCTTTTCTTTTGGTGAGAAATTGTCATCTATAATTGCCTATTGTAATCGAAAGCCATCACTGTTGACCTTCACCATGCCCCGTCGCCTTCGAATAAAAAAAAATGTGGAAACCATGACGTGGATATTAAATAATTTAAAAGGCCAAAAAAAAAAAAAACATTAGAAAAAACAAACTAAAGACTTCTTGAGACTACATTTTCACGATCACATGTGCATATGCCTACTTGGATAAAAAAAATTCCAAATTTTTTTTCTTTGTTTGGTTCATTGAACTTCAGATGGTCATAATGAACTGTTTGACAACCGAGTGGAATAATTATTTCATTCGGATTTTTTTTAAAACCCACCCACCCGCATAAAACCCGAATGTTGACCCGAGTTTTGAGAAAATTCAATGCTGTTTTTCAGATTAATGGTGGGACCCACGCGCAGGAAAAGTTGACTAAAAAAATGCGTGGGTCCCACATTTAAATTAAAAAATATTAATAATTTAAATAAAAAAAAAAGAAATTAAAAAAAAAAAACAGAGGGGTGGCTGCCAGCGGGGGAGGCCGCGCGGCCACCCCCATTGCCTGGGGGTGGCTGCCAACCGGCAGCCACCCCTTCATTTTTTTTTAAAAATTTTTAATTTTGATTTCAATTACTTTTTTTAAAAAATATTATTTATTTTTTTAATTAAATAATCAATATATAATAAATTATTATTATTTAAATTATTATTTCACACAACTTTTTAAAATACCAATCATTATACACAACTTTTTAAACTTCCAATCATTTCTTACTATTAAAATATAATATTTTTCAATCTCAAAATTCAACACCCAAACACAATTTTTTACCTCGATATTTGTAAATAGAATTAGAATTCAATTCTAATTCTAAAAATTCAATACCCAAACACACCATAATCTCTAGGTCAGAGAGGTGAGGGATTTATCATATGGGAATTGGGAAATGTGTAGATTGCTACAGTAACATTAAAATAAAATAAAAAATATTGATGACAACAAATACTAACAAAAGATCATTTTTGTGATTGAATTTGGCTCGTCTCTAGTGCGAAAACTCTTAGAGATCTTCCTTAAAAAAAAGTACTAGTAAAGATTGTTTTAAGTAAAAAAATAACTGGAGTTCTCTTTCAATCATCCCATCTCCACCGTTTATTTTTTCACACAAAATCTCCTTCAATCAGCCAAATTCGATCATTTTAAGCCTCGGCCTGAGACATGACACTAGTAGTGGCAGATGAAACATGACACACATTTAGTGGCGCACACGGGACACAGCATAATTGAACCCATCGAGAAACAAATTATTCGGAGCCAAAGTAAGATTACAAACTTTTTGTCTAAAAAGAACGGTAAACTGAGATGACAAATCAAGTGGTGGAGGCCACTTATAATTGGGTCCAAAAACAAATTGTGAAGGGAGCACTGAGTTTTGCATTTGCCAGTGCGCAAGTGTTCTAATGTGGTAGAGGCGTCCAGTAAAAGGGGCCTCGATTAGGAAAGTGCTATTTCATTTATTTTCGAAGGAGCATGATTTGTTTTCAGTTTAGCAACTTTGTTTTAAAGCACAAAATGATTGAGGCTCAGACATATTACCAACACCTAAAAGAGGAAGTAATTCCGAGAAAGAGGAACTGTGGTGGCTGCAGTGCAGGTAAGAACCTCGCCATCTGCTGTCACCGTGTATGTCTCAGGGTCCACCGTGATGTTTGGAAGGGCATCGTTGAGCTTCATGTCACATTTGGTTAGTCGTGTAACATTGCCCACAGCTTCCACCCTCTTGTTGAGTCCATACACGGCCTTAACTCCATTATCTAAAGCTTCCTGTTTGTAAGGAGAAATGAGAAGGAAATTAAATGTCACAACTTATTTAGAAGGAAGAAAGAGAGGAAAAAATGTGGGCGAGAGAGAAAAGATCCATGCCTTGCTGACAAAAGCAATGGAGTGAGAACTTCCAGCCTTGCCAAATGCTCCAAACATAGGCCTCATTATTACCTGAAAAAAATTCTCGTCTTAAGAAAGGAACTTGATGCCATTTATCCTGGGTTCTCTGTGCTAATCCCAGCAGAACTACTGGAACTGATGTCAGATGTAATTTATAAACTTCTTTAGAGCATATAAATGAAATTTCCTAACCATAGAAAAGTATGTTAGGCATTTTAATGTTTAGAATTCTCTAAGCAGGTTGACTTTTGAAGAACGCTTAGAGGTGATCACAGCCATCACCTCAGACTCAGAATTATGATCAAGTAGCAGGTTAAGGTTCCAACCCAACAATGAGAATATTCCAACACTCTCAATTTCATTTATGTAAACAACATCAAAACAATTGCAGGATGCTTATAATTGATGCCTGTCAAATCTGTCACATAAGATGCTCCAGAATAAAGATGTAATAGCAAACTTTACCGGTTCAGGTGTGGGAATGCTAGCATTTGGATCGCCCATATTAGCCCATGCAATTGCACCACCTTTTATTACCATTTCTGGTTTTGCCCCAAAGAAAGACGGCTTCCATAGAACAAGATCGGCCAACTTCCCAACCTGCATAAACAAAAGATATAATGAAAGGGAAAAATATTTGTTCCACTACATTAATATCAGTTACAATGTTAAACTTTTAATCGATCATCTAGAACCCAATGGATCCCACCTACAAGCCATCTACAATGTCAAGATTTAACAGAATAATAAGACTGCAGTCAACTATATTTAGATGCTATGATGAAAGTATAAATATAAATTAACTGCGAATTGGTTGGATTTTTCCATATTGGAGATATTATGGTGGGACCAACTGATAAAAGTATAATGATAATGTAAGGGCACTATGCTTTTGTCCCATTTTGAATTTCATCCATGAAATATATAACTTAGGGTATGAATGGTTTAGCGGTTTCAAAATGTGCAATTTAAAAAATAGCAATTTCAAAATGCAGTTAATGAAAACGCGATTTTTAAAAACGTAGTTAAGCGTTTGGTAAAATTGCGGTTCGGCCTTTAAAATAGAAATTTGACTTCTAAAATTGTGAGTTTTTCAAAACATACAACCTTGTCACAATCATTCTTTTTCAAACGCACTCCCAAATATGATATTTTCTACGATTTTGTTTAAAAACACCTTTTTGACCAGCAAAATTGTAAGGCCAAACGGACTCTTAATAAATAATGTAGTTACATATTTATACTTTTTTGCAGCTCACATTGGGATTAAGCTCAAAGATATCTGAACTGTCATACCTCAACTGAACCAACATATTGAGAAAACCCATTAGCTATTGCAGGATTTATAGTGTATTTAGCGATGTATCGCTTGATACGAAGGTTGTCATTGTCTGGTCCACTAGGGTCAATCGGTCCTCTTTGTAACTTCATCTTGTGGGCAGTTTGCCAAGTTCTGATTATCACCTGGCAAGAAAAGAGTTTGTGAGACCTGAGCTTCAGATAAGTTTCAGATAAAATAAAATTAGCAGAGTTGTTAACTATAGACATCAGAACAAATGCGAAAAAATGTGCCACAGAAACAAAGTGAAGATTAAAGAACAAACATTATGAAGAATTCATGGGTTAGTGTGCACTCAAAACAATGCTTAATATTCCATAGTTGCAACCTTTATAATATCACAAATTGCCAAAAATAGACTTCGGCAACAAACACATCACTTTAGCATCAAGTGTCCCTGTTCTACTCCTAAGTTGGATTTGTCTTGTTTAAGTGCCAGCGTCATGTTGAGTGTACGTATCTGCACCCATGCGCGTCTCCATATTTCAAAGATGATTTCTTAGTTACTTTAAAAAATGGTGCTGTCTTCTCATCAATTACAATAACTTGAAATGCTCACTATCTAGTCAAGCTACCATGTCATGATGTTTTAATGTTTGGCTGTCTGTTTTATCAGACAGATAATTTATTTATTTATTTTTATGATAAGTAATCAGACAGAATTTTCTAATATCAATTGCAAGCATCAACAAAGTCGCATAACCAGAACTATGTGAGGGAAGAAAAAAAATCTAACCAAACAAAAAAAGAAAAAGAAAAAGGAATTACGGACCTCTCCAATGCGACCCATAGCTTGTGAATCAGAAGATATAATGCTAATTGCCCCCATATCATGCAAAATATCTTCTGCAGCAATTGTTTCAGCCCTTATCCTTGATTCAGCAAAAGCTACATCTTCTGGAATGTTCTTATCAAGGTGATGGCAGACCATCTGTATGTATGCAGACCAAATTGAGAATCAGACATCCATAATGCATACTGTATCAATACTTCCATTATCTTCTCATACCAGCATGTCAAGATGCTCGTCTATAGTGTTGGAAGTAAAAGGTCTTGTGGGGTTTGTAGATGACGGCAGGACATTTTTCACACCACATACTTTGATGATATCGGGAGCATGACCACCGCCAGCACCTTCACTGTCCACAAGGTACCAAAGAAGTAGGACAAATATCAACAGCTAGAAAAGCTGAAAAATAAGGCAAAAAGTGATAGTAGATGAACTCATTGTGAGCTGAAATCAATTAGTGTCAAGTCATGACAAGTTGAAGCTTAAGAAGGATAGACAGCATTATGTAAAAATCTTATGGCTAGTATTGAAAGTATGGGAAGTACTCCTATGACCAAAAGGGCCAATATGTCAATTTAGCCACTTTTAACAAAGCAACTAAGGCCTTTGTTATCAAGAAAGTTTTACTCCTCTATAGGTAAACTTCCCTTTATGTAGCCTCATGAAAGAAATTTGCTCAGATGAATAAATACAGTGTACTTTGGATTATACTCCAGGATTTTTTTATTTATTTTTCATTAAAAAAAAAAACATAGTATCTAATGAAAATGGTAGGCAATTGAGTGATAGAAGACTGAAAAAAAAATGCCAATTTTTTTTGGTGGTGTGGGTCAGTATGCAACTTGTACCTGTGGTAGGCATGAATAGTTCTTCCTTTAAATGCAGCAATAGTATGTTCTACAAATCCTGATTCATTCAAGGTGTCAGTGTGGATATTAACCTGTCAAAATCAACAGAAATGGAGAAAGCTGGTTAGTGATGTACTCAAATGTTTAAAATAACCGGAAAAAAGATACAATTTAAAAAAATGCCTGGATGTCATATTGTTCTCCAACAGTCAAACAATTGTCTATTGCAGCAGGTGTAGTTCCCCAGTCCTCATGCAGCTTCAGTCCCATCGCCCCGGCTCTTATTATTTCATGTAGCCCATCAGGTTTGGAAGTGTTCCCCTAAGTAAACAAAGGGAATTACAGAAAAAGGTATAAGAAAAAATAAGGATGGAAAAAGGGGTGGGAGGAAGAGCAAGCGGAAAAACCTTCAGAGTTCAAAATTTTAGCAACTCATTCATATAATGACTACTGAAAAGCTTATCCTTAAACGTATGTAAGGAAGAGAGAGAGAGAGAGAGAGAGAGAGAGAGAGAGAGAGAGAGAGAGAGAGAGAGAGAGAGAGAGAGAGAGAGAGAGAGAGAGAGAGAGAGAGAGAGAGAGAGAGAGAGAGAGAGAGAGAGAAAGATTCATAAAGTCTACAAAAATTATGCATACTTTCCCAGTAAAACCAAAATTTAGAGGCAGGTCATCAGTTGATTGCAGCATTAACTTCATTTGTGATGGTGCTGGAGTACATGTTGTTGCACGTGTTCCAAAAGCAGGTCCCGTTCCTCCTCCCACTACTGTTGTTATGCCTACACATAACGAGAAGTTTTGGTAAAAAGGAATCATGACACGTTACAGAGAAATATTCCTTACAATTAATTTTATTGCACAGAGGTTACTCAGATTGCCGAGGGACAGAGTCATGAACTCTAGATACCAAAAATATAGTTCAGATAAACATGCCAAGTAACAAAAAATGATAATAATGCGCAACCTGCTCAAATATGTATGATTCTGTTTCCAAACAAGTTATTTAATTGAGTTTGATCATATTGAATTGATGGAGCCCATGTTGAGTTTGATCTGGACAAATTCAATTAAACATGATCTGAAGGGTCTCTCACTGACCTGTTTTCTGTGATCTTTTGGTCTCCCTCCTCTCAAGATTTAGAATGAAAGGGCTACAATAACAATTAAGGCTTGTTTTAAGTTGAAATAATGATTGGGAGCATTTAAAAGGGTTCTTTCAAAGTCATAAAACATATGGTGGACCACTACGAATGACAAGATTTTGAGTTTCAAGAGGTGCGCATGAAAAAGTAAAAAATAAAATAATTCTTAAGTAGCTCAGTGCCAGATGTAGCATTAGCATGACAGAATGATTACGCTTTTCCGACTTTTCTCATCTACATTTAAGCTGCCAATTTACACAGATACAGACACAAATCAGTAGATAAATATTGATAAGTTCAAAAATTTCAGCAGCACTATCCCAGTTGGGTGGCTCACCACTTGATATTGCTTCATATGCCAATTGAGGGCATATGAAGTGGACATGACAATCTATGGCTCCTGCAGTTACAATCATTCCTTCCCCCGCAATAACCTCAGTGTTAACCTGATTATTAAAAAGAAGGTGTAAGTGTGTGCAATTAACATGGTGGGCAACACTGTGTCTGCACTGTGAGAAGAGATTTTACCCCAATGATCATATTTGGACATACAGCATCCATGATATCTGGATTGCCTGCTTTCCCAAGGGAAACAATAAGACCGTCTTTGATACCTATATCTGCCTTAAAGATTCCACTATAATCAACAATCACAGCGTTTGTTATCACAGCATCCAAAGAGTCAGCTGCTGGATGCCCACATGACTGGCCCATTCCGTCTCTTATAACCTTCCCACCTCCAAAGACACATTCGTCTCCATAAATTGCAAAATCTCTTTCAATTTCAGCAAGCAAGTTGGTATCACCAAGCTGAATTTTGTCACCTGTGGTGGGCCCATACATGTTGGCATATTCCTCACGAGAGATTATTTTGGTTAAAGCAGAATATTCTCCGGTAACACCTTCACTACAAAATCAGTTCTGAGGTAAGGCATTTCCATATATCTTTTATCATTTAAGTGGAATATGTTTACTTATTCAAGCAATCCTACTGATATAACAAAACAGAAATGAAACAAGCAGTACGGAATTGCCCCAGGGGAAGGTCTAACCTAACATTTGTTTCTTCCAGACTTTTGAAACCTCTCGAGGTTACGGCTTCCATGATTGTCTCATATTTAGCATGATCAACCAGACTATCAGCAATGCCATTTCCTCCTCTGATCACTTTCTTACCTCCAATGCTTACAAGTATGACACTTTTAGTTTCCCCAGGCTGGCCAAACAAATTTTTTTTTTTTGATAAGTAAGTAAGGCTGGCCAAACAAATTGTCAGTAATAATGCATAGAGTGAATTAGTCAAAGAGCTGGACATGTTTAAGCCCATTGATGTATTAAGAGGAAAAAAGAAACAGTTTTTAGTTACAATATGATAAAATAAAATAAAAACTACATATATATATATATATATATATATATGCTCGGTAAATTGTTACTTACATGTGGAGTCATAAAAAGCCAAAGATGTAGGCAGAATATTGATATACAGAAGATGAACAAAAGAACAAAGTTTAGTTGCATTCTATTGAATAATAAATAAAATGCTACCTCAAATCGTGTAGCTGTCCCTGCTGGTATATTCAGGCGCATGCCATATGCTTTCCATCGATCAAAAACCAAGTACGGATTCACCTCAATAAAGTGATAGTGGCTGCCAACCTGAAACAGTGCGGAATGATTAAAAGAAATACTCTTATCTTTTCCATAAAGTTAACCAGAGAAAGAAAATGCACATGAGATGTTGACCCGTGCGACATGTTAGAAACATCAGAGCATGTCAATCAATATTTCGAGACATCTATACTCAAAGCAAAATAAGTCTATACAGCAAGAATCTTAGAATTTCTTATATCTTATGTGACTGCTAAAAATTACTTCTACAATATGTGTGTGTGTGTGTGTGTGTGTTGTGTGTGAGTGCACATAGCATTCAATGTCTAATTCGGTAAAAATGGTTTTTTCTCCAGTGAGTCTCAAGTCTCAATAGTACCAGCTGTATGCCAGCAACACCATATCTCAGAGGTATTTTTGAGTTTACTGAGGAGCTTGAAAACTGTTTACATCCTCCAACTATGAATAAGCAAAAAATTGACTATTGACCATGTAAGTTATAAAAACCAATTTCACACTACGGAAAGGATATCAATTCTCCAAAGAACATGGAAAGTAAAAATAGCCGCCCAGTCAGTCAATCAAAATATATTCCAAGCAATTTTTTATTTTATTTTATTTATTAAAATATCACAGAAGTTCAGTACTATAACTCAGGAAACATGTACAATTTTCATCATCAAATCCTGAAGTTGCAAGTAAACATGATAGGAAGTTGATTTCAGTTAAGTGGATGACTGCTAACTGAATAACTATAGATAAGTGTAGAAGAACAAAAGGGAAAAAGAAGAGCATCCCACAAATATAAGGAGTAACAGGTTAAAAGATTAAATGAAAACACCTGAACTGGCCTGTCTCCAGTGTTGACAACTCTGAGGATTATTGCTTTCCTCCCATGATTAAGCGTAATATTTCCATTACCAAAGATTACTTCACCAGGAATTTTATTATCTTCTACCCCAGGAAACTTGTCTAGTGAAGGAACTGTAGGAAAGAAATCTCTTTCAGCAATGCTGCATTCAGTACTAAACATGGTGCATACTCAAAGAAACTTATTTATTAACTTCAACTCCATTTGCAGAAGCCTCAAGAATTTGCAAGTTAATACATTGAGCTTAAACCAAGCAAATTTTATGGAAGGTCGTCAGAAATGTAAAGGGATCGATTGTGTTAAACCATGTGATACGAAGTTAATCAAGAACTTTGAAATTAAAATGAACAGTCCATGCTCACGAGTAACAGAATCTATTCGTGTCCACACAGTTGCCAGATCATTGCTCAAATTCCCACATCTTTTCAAGGAAAACTTGGTAGTTGGTTCAAATTAGGCAGTAGATTTTATAGCTCCCTACAAGTTTCTCACATTCTTTTAAACCAGAAAATAAAGAAAACGACAACACAAAGGAAGTGTTCATCAATCACAGCGAAAAACTCACTGATTCCTAGGAAATTTAACTTCTCAGTAAAGGATCTTCATTAATGAAAAGTTTTATTCTAAATACATCATCAATTTCAACCTCTTTCCAATTTCAAAGGCAAGGTCACAAAATTCCATATCCAGAGCAGCCGATGTGGAGTAAGATTCAGAATCTCCATAAGGTACTTCTACTGGTCAGAAATTTTGAAAGCAGACAATAAAGAACAAATAAGTCCCAAGAGAAAGTAATTCCAAGCTTTAGAATTCAAGGTGAGCCCTTACCTGGAAGAAAAGAGCCATGTAAAGCCAGTTCCAGATTTCCATTTTCACTAGCAATTGCATCATGAACGGTGATTAACTTAGTCCCGTCAGGAAAGGTCCCTTCAACCTACATTCAGTTTAGCTCAATCATAGTTGGAAGAAAATTCCTTTTTTGTTTTTTTTTTTTTTATCTTTATCGATTCTTGGTTGTTTTCTCTTTTTGCAGGGGAGGATGGGGGGCAGAGTGTCATGTTACAAATTATGCATTGCTTATAGATGAGTTCAAGAACTCGTCTGGAGGGGTTCAATACTAACTAAGAACTTAATTGCCTTATACCTGTACAGCATCCAAAATATTAGGTACAGCTGGAAGAACTTGTCTCCTGTTAACACACAAAACAAAGGCAACATGTAGATGCTATAAGTCGTCACGTCCGATTATTCGCCATTGCATCAATACTCAAAACAACTAACTATGGATCAATTATAAGCCTTGCACAAAACATCAGGAAGAACGATTAACACATGAAATTCAAAGCCATAACATCCTAAAACAAGTATCCATGTAGGTATTTATGTGTATGTATACATAAAATTCACATTAAACACCTTCCTAAAACAAGCAACCATAAATCAATTCTACGCCTTGAACAAAGAACATCAAGAAGAACAAGTATACAAAATTCAGAGTCATACTATCCTAAAGCAGTAATTCGTATACGTATTTATGCGTATATATACATAAAATTCACAATAAATACCTTCCTAAAAGTTGTTTCCCTATGTCCATCAATTCCGCCACCGACTTATCACCATCGCGAACAAACTCCAAAATCTTCAAACAAACCATAAGTTAGAGTGAAAAACACCAAATTGTAATTTTCATGTTTAAAAATAACACCCCGATTTGCATGCTTGTAACCTAATTCAGCAAATCTAGAGCTCACTCGATATAAACACAAGCAGACGCATACATACATACATACATATATATATATATATATGCATATAACGTACGAACCTGTGTAGCTATGAGAGCCACAGCTTCAATATAATTGAGCTTTAAGCCACGAGCGAGACGCTTCTGTGCGAGGTATCCGGCATTGTGCAGACCGAGTTTCTCAACCTCTCTCGGCGCCAGTTTCATCTTCCACTTCTCACTCTCAAGTCAATGCCACTATCGCGGTACTAAACAGTAAACAGAGCCAAAAGAAAAGATTCAAATCTAAGAAAGAGCGAACAAGTTTGATGATTAAGCAACTGAATTAGCAATTATGTTATCTTAATCGAAAATCTAGTAAACAAATAATCGTTTGGTAAATCAGTGTTTGAGGAATTGAAGATACGGAGATATGTTCAGCAGGAGCCTGTGATTTGGAACTGTTCCGTACTAGTGCGGTCCGATGCTCAACATTGAGAGGGAGAAATTCAGTGCTTTTAATGTGGTATTTTCAACCTTTTTTTTCTCCAAAAATGATTGGTTTCTTTTCTTTTCTTCTCTTTTTTTTTTTTTTATTTTATTTTATTTTTATTTTATTTTATTTTATTTTTTTTAAAAAAAAATAATGATTCAATGCCACCTAAATATACAACTTTTCACCATCTTGCATATGTGGCAAGGTGGTCCTCCACCTTAATTTATTTTTAAAAAATAAAAAAATTCAAAAAGTAGTGAGGGACCACCTTGCCACATAGGCAATGTGGTGAAAAGTTGTATCTTTAGATGACAGTGAATCATTATTCTTTTAAGTTTTTTTATTTTTTAAAAATAAATTAAGGTGAGGGACCACCTTGCCATATAGACAAGGTGGTGAAAAGTTGTATATTTAGGTAATAGTGAATTATTACTCTTTAAAAAACAACCCTCTTACCCAATAATTGTGACTGTGCACGTGTTGTGCAGAATGTAAACACATAGTGCCATACCCTTAAAAATAGAGGCAAAACAAAAATAACCACTATAAAAAAAAAAAAAAAAAAAAAAAAAAAAAGTGTCGAAAATTATTTTAATTTGGGATTTGACTGTTGCACTACGAGCTCACAACATGAGTACAACAACCCTTTACCTTATGGTGGGGCCCAGTGTGGATAGCTGTCAAAATCTCCTCCTTCTTCACATCCCTAATAAATTGGTGTCCATGAAATAATTTTTCGCTATTTTTCAAAAATAACAGCAAAAAAAAAAATGATAATTTTTATATCTTAAATTTTATATGAGTAAGACTATAAATCACATTATTTTTTTTTCTTATAATTATTTTACAATGTTAACATAACATTCTTAGCTAAGAGTTGAATTAAACATTATTAAAAAAAAATCAAATACTAATTGAGACTACTGCTCCGTTTGTTTCGACATAAAATGGTTTCCGTCGTAAAATATTTTCGACGAAATCAATTTCAAAAGAAATTATTTTCTCGAAAATATTTTTCGACGTTTGGTTCGCACGAAAAAATTACGAAAAGTGAAAATGCAACTGTCGTCGGAATCCGGCGACGACTGGTCGCCGTCGCCGGAATCCGGCGAACATGTTTGGCCGGATCCGGCCAAAATAGCCGGATTCCGACAGGACACCTCCTGGCCCGGTCAGATCCGGCCTGATCCGGTCATTTTGGCCGGATCTCGGCAGGATCAGTGGCCGGATCCGGTCAGATCCCGCCGGATTCCGGCCATTTGGGCCAGATCCGGCCGGATCAGTAGCCGGATCCGGTCAGATCCGGCCGGATCAGTGGCCGGATCCGGTCAGATCAGGCCGGGTTCCGGCAGGTTTCTGTCCATGGTCGGATTCCGGCGGCCGGCGGTGTTCCGGCAACCGGATTCCGGCGGCTGGCGGTATTCCGGCGGCCGGATTCCGGCAACCGGCAGAATTCCGGTGGTCGGATTCCAACACCGGCATTATTCCAATGACTTGATAATGCCGGATTCCGGTGCTGCCTATTTTCGAACGACCGACTATTGTAGGATTTGGACAGTCAGATATCAAACGTGCGTGTAAGGACGAAGAATATAATTTTGGAAAACGATTTACGGTTTTAAAAATCGTAAATCGTTTTCCAAAAATAAAAGAAAGTTTTACGGTCAAACCGAAAATGATTTTCGTTGACCGTTATTTTCGCCCCTATCAAACACCGTAAAATACCGAAATCATTTTCTGGAAATCATTTTACGCCGAAACAAACGGAGCATACGACAAAAATATTATAAAATAATTATAAAATAAAAATATGTTGTTTTCATATTCATTCACGATACCCCTTACCGTAACCCAATATATATAAATTGAAATACATGTAATTCACTAAAATATCTATTAATTTCACTAAAAGCTGAAATTGATTCTCGGGGCGTTCGATAAAATTGGATGGGGATATCAATAAGGTCAACGTGACAAAGATAATGACTGTCACGAGTTGTCAGTAGTTTAATAAGTATGATTAGAAAAGAACAACACAACAAAACAAAACAAAACAGCTTTCCTTGATAAAACCATGTAAGCCTTCCTTAAACTATAGTCGGCTTCCCACTCAGATCCGAATATCATGCTGCGTCCAGCACCACTTCCTTGCAACACGTGTACGTCTCTTGGTTTTTGCGTCTGCTATTCTTTGTTTTAAATTGAAAAAATTTGGGCCGTCATTTTGAAATATGACCTTTTTATGGGATGCATTTTGCTAAATAAAAATTGAATTGATCAACTACTTATTTGGTTAAATAGGTTTTATAAGTCGTGTTTTATAATCACTTGATCGAATTCTTTTAAATTTAAACAGATAATTATAAATGATTTCGATCCAATTAAGATTTAATCTCCTAAATTAGATTGTTTGAACGGTTTAAAAGAAAAAAAGGTTGAAGGACCTACTTGTCCCAAATAGACAGGCTCAACACATTAAATTGTTTGGAATATATTAATATTAGACCTAAAACCTCCTTTTTGGACTACACAAATTCATCGTTACCTAATAATACCTAGGCTCCACTTCAACTATAGCAAACCCATGCCCCCAAATCCAAGAATTATTGGAAAACAACTTTGTCTACTTCTCTAAGCCGCCAAAAAATAATAAAAAAAAAAATCGAATTAAGATCCAGTGCAATATTCTCATCTTATTGCATTACAATTGGACATAGATATATGAGTGAAAGGAAAGGCTCCGCTTGCTTGAATTGTCCGAACACCTACTCGAATAAATGAGGCCATCCCCTACACTCATATACCCTAACCTGATTGCAGTACAATAGGACATAAATATTACACCGGACCTCCATCCCAAATTTTCAAATCTTCCAAAAAATTTCTCTCTATTATTAGAATATCATCAATTTAGATACTTTTCAGATAACCCATAATTTAAGTGGTTACGAGTTTAAACGTACTTTGTAATCTTTTATTTATTTATTTTTATTTTAGTTAAATATTTTAAGTACTAGGTAAAGTTTGAATTCATAAAAAATGTTAAAATATTAAATAAAAATGAAAATTTTGAAGGGCTTGAATTATAAGGACCTGCAATTGTAATTGTGAAGACTTGCAAAAAGTCCTCTATTCGTATAGTTATCTATCATCACTGATCAGGACATCCCTAAAGTTGCAAATTGATTATGCATTCAAAATATTCTCGAAACATAACAAATTATACAATTAGGCATTTAATATATAAAAAAAAAATCGTATGAATTATCTCAAAACAAAAAACCATTTCAAAGCAATTAATTGTAGATCCATAAAGAACATTTAACAATCATTTCAACAATCATCTCAAAGAAATTTCTCTCAGCTCCCTTCAAATTGCACCCACCGAAAGGAGACCTTTTTCCTCCCTTATAGGTTTCCTCTATTTTTCTGCAAGGGCATTCCTAATAACCTTACTAAAATAATTTTTTAACTATTTTGGTGAGTTAATTTGATGAAAATACTAAAAATTTAGTCCCAGCAGCCTCACCACTTTAACCAAAAAGTTTTGGTGAGTGAAAATACTCATCAATTTTGATGAGTAATATTTACTCGCCAACTCCCTCATCAATTTTATTTATCATTTCTCTCCCACATGATCATCACACTTTTTCATTTTTTATCTCATTTTCTTCTCTAATCTCCCATCTCCCTCACACGATGATGTCTTTATTTCATGGACATGAATTTTTTTTGTCCCTGACATAAACTTTGTGGTTCTTTCATTTATCTTTTATTTTTTTTATTTTGGTTGAAAAACAAATGAAAACTTATGTGAATTTCTTAGTAATGATCTAATCTCAAGATGAAGAGTGCATGTAATTCAAAAAAAATAAAAATGAAGGTGTATGGTAGCTGCTTGTATAAAAAGAATAAAGAAATCTGAAAAATATTATTTAAATGAAATAGTGAATAGTTAAAATGGTGAGGCTGTTAGGAGAACTTTAAAAAAGTGGCTAACCAAAATAGAGAAAAATAATTTTTAATTACTTTAGCGAGTAAAATTTAATGAGGCTATTAGGAATACTATAAGGCAGCTGGTCGTTCGGGCTTGCTCTGAATGAAAAAGACAATTCTCCCCACCCTTGCTGGCTCACGCGTGCTTCAGCGCCCCGTCTAGAGAAAGATATATTTATATCATTTTTCTTTTCTTTGCGATTCTCCAATTCTCCTGTCTTTTCGTTTTGATCGGCTGCCCAGCTTCAGCCCCCCTTCCCGTTTTCAGGAGCAGTCAGAATAAGGAGCCTTTCAGAGATTGTTTTGTTACTTTCCTCCTTTGTATCTTTTGCTGTCTTTTTTTTCTCCTTGTCCATAAGGTAGATGGCATGCGTTAAAGCTCTCTTGGAAGAAGCTATCTCCAAAGCTCCCTACTACAAGTTTCTCGCATTCTTTTAAGCCAGAAAATAAAGAAAGACGACAAGACGAAGGAGATGTTCATCAATCACAAAGAAAAACTCACTGATTACCAGGAGATTTATTCTAAATATATCATCAACTTCAACCTCTTTCCAAGTTCAAAGGTTGAAGGACACAAAATTCCATATCCAGAGCAACCGATGTGGGAGTAGGATTTAGAATCTCCCAAGGTACTTGTGCTGGTCAGAAATTTTGAAAGTAGACAATTAAGGAGGACGATCGAATAGGTTCCAATAGAAAGTAATTCCAAGCTTTAGAATTCAGATTTCCATTTTCACTAGCAATTGCATCATGAACACATGATTCAACCTACATTCAGTTCAGCTCAATCATAGTTAGAAGCAAATAGCCCGAGAAGCATTGTTCATATCAATTCACTCTCTTCTCTTGGCTTTGCTTCAATTATAGAAACCCCAATTCCAAGAATTATTAGAAAACAACTCCAGTCTGGTTTTTTTTTTGGGGCAATTTTCTTGCAAACCCAAAGAATACCAAGATGAGGGGACAGCCCAATTAAAGAGACGGGCCAAGCTCACCCTCACAAGTCAACGGAAAGGGCCCACCGTGCCTATCTTCCATCGAACGCGGTCAAGGAAGAGACTGTTATAGAACGCTGCTGCACGGTTGCAAAGCCGCCGAACAATTGTAGTCCCGTTGAACCACATTGAATGATAAACAAGGGGGACTCTTTCTCAGATCGCAAAAGTCATCATAACACTAAAATTACAACCTAAACACAAGCTAAGCAAGTGCTCAAGAATACTTGAGCCAAAAACCCTCAAACACTATCACCAAAAAATACCAGTATCGAAAGGGGAAGAGATTAGTCGTATCTCGCTGAACCTGGGAATAGTTGGTCTTGTTCCGCAATCACCGGGTCAAAATGTCACATTTTCTTTCCCTTATCTACTAATTTCTTTCCTCATTTTATATATATATATTTGATGTACGGTGTCGTTTGGGATATCGTTTGACGAATCATTCAGAACATTTCATTTGTGTTGTTAACATGCCTATGTAAATTGTAATGATATCCACCTACACACAGACATGCTACTGAGCATTTCATCATTATTTCGTATATTTAGTTATTCATATTGCTGTTGTAAACTACCCCCAAGGGCCCTCTCACCTCATACCGCGAGCACCCGTGCATCTATCACTTTTGCTGCAAGACTTGGTGCCACAGTAGCCGTCAATCCAAGGGATTGGCGCGAGTATTGGGCTTGACTATCTTTTCTACTAGAACCGGGCCCGAATCCAAAAGGTGCCTCAACAGTTCTCTATACCGCGGCAAACACCAAGTTTTAAAGGCCTCTCAGAGTCTCAGGAGCGCAGTTCAAGCTAGGCCTTCCCAAGTTTTCCTCACAATATCCGATACATGAAGGGATCACTCACCCAGCAACTTGCACCCTGCATCCACTACTCCAAACAGAAGCTGGAACCAGTGTGTACCCGGGTATCTTCGAAGCTGCGCCTATTTAGGAGCTGAGATAATCAATTTTGTGACAATAAAATGTTTGCGCTAGGCTAAAAGATAACCACATTCTCAGTCAAAAACAACACCGTGGTAAAACGGGAAAGTTATTGCATTCATATATGAAATTTTGTGTATAAATAATCATCACCACTGTATTTCCCATCGTCACACATTACTTGGATACAAAAACTGCCTGGATGAAAAAGGAACACTACATACGAAGACTATCCGACATATCTGGGTGGTTTTTTTTATCTCAGCATATGAACGAGAGAAGAACAAGGCCAACTTGATTATCCATTTCCATGCTATGAAATATAAGCATATAGGATTTACTTAGATTTCATTGTCAATGGGTGCCATAAGCATATTGAACAAGTACTACAACAACCTGGAATTCGCATTTAGTGGCGTGCTGCCCTGCAGTGTGATCAAAGGCTTGCTGGAAGAAGATAGTGGAATTGAAAGAGTAATCATTTCAAAAAATAGTCACAAAATTCACAAATTTCACTGTGAACTTCTTATTATGCAACCAAGTCAAAAGCAACAAGCTAGGAGAAAACAGCTAGAAGCCTGGCATAGAACTTTGGTAGAAAGGGAAAAATCAGCCAATCTGACAATGTCTCGGATTGCATATAAGTGAATAACATAACATAAGAAAAAATAATTATGACAAGAGAACCTTCTGAACCTCAGCGGTAACCTCATTTGGGGTTTTCTCTGCATGAAGCTGTGCAAGAACACCCTTCTTGGCATAATAGTCGATAACCTGAAGATTAAACGGATGCCAAACTTGTTCAGAATACGGGCAAGTTAAAGAAAAGAGTGAACAGTGGTGGACTTTGAAAAGGGTATGAAAACCTCAGTCATAATCTGCTCTATCTTAAATCAAGAGCAACTTCTTGAATTGGTAAGGTTCAGCTAACAGTTAGTGCTGATCGAAAATCACTATGGAATCACGAGTTTAGCAAGAGCAATTGATAGCATAAACTTCTCTCTTTATCCTTGAAAGAAAAGAAAAAACCTAGACAGAAGCATCGCGTTGCTTGAGAGGCTTATCAACAAAATGTAAACTAAGTATGAAAAGACACTCTCCTAGAACAATGATTTGATCCATAAAATTCAAACAGTTGCACCTATGGAATTCAGACTAACAGGGCAGGCATTTCTTCATGGGGAACACCGTATGATTCTCCAATATTGTCTCATTGCCTCGTTGCAAGTCTCTTATTGGTACATTTTTCTATGCACTAACAATGGACACCAAACTGCTGACATATATCAAAAGTTAGACGTACTTTAATGCAAAATTCTGAGACACCATAGATGCATGAGTGATGCTACGGAGCAGCACTTTATCCGGAATTCATTCGGAAAAGGGGGATGTTGGCAGTCCTCAGAAAATAGCCATTTTATTATAAAAGGTAACTTTCTCCTTTTAGTGTCGGGCCAACATAAGGTGCTTTTATTTCCATATTTATGGTATGAAGGAAGTTTACCGGTTTGGTTTGTGTATGAAACGCTGCCAGCCTTGACTTGAGAACTTCTGGATTATCATCTTTCCGTTGAATTAAAGATTCTCCTGTGACCTATAGTGCAAGAAGATTAAGAAATTAAGAGTCATGGAAGTGAGATGCACCCCAAATTCAGAAGCTTGGTTGCACCTTGTAAAGTTAAATGAAATGTTTAATGCAATCAAATATGATGAATTTCACTCAAATTCCAACTTCGGAACTATATGCAAATGCATTAAATATACATGGTATGCAATATTCAGAACATGAACTTTGGATTTCATTTAACATGTAGATACTGCATTTTTTATCTGCCATGAGCATAAAATGTAGTTTGGGTTATCAACACATCTAAAATTAATGTAGCTTGCCAACACACTGGAAAATGTCAATTATCATCAATGGAAAAAAGAAAAAGAAAAAGGCATCTACTTACATCATCAACACCAGGAACCTTGGGAGGTGCAAATTTTGTATGGTAACTTCGCCCACTGGATGGGTGTATCCACCGACCAGTGATCCTCTCCTCCAATATGGAATCATTAATTGCAAAGTTAAGCACCTTGTCAATTTTGATCCCCTGCTTCTCAAGCATCTCATCAAGCTGTATTAGATGAGAGAAACGTATAAGAATCCAGCAACAAGAGTGTTAAAAGTAAAAAAGAAAAAGAAAAAAAAGAACACAACCTTTTGTGCTTGAACCACGGTCCTTGGAAAACCATCGAGGATGAAACCCTTTTGACATGACGACTTCTTCATAGCTTCGTCAATTATCCCAACAACCAAATCATCCGACACAAGTTCTCCCTATAAAACAAAATGAGATTCAATGACTGGACCACTCACAAACAAGTAAGCCCATGAGAGATTAAAAGAAAAAAATCATACTATATTACCTTGTCCATAGCTTCTTTAGCCTTGATGCCAAGAGCAGTTTTAGCAGCAACTGCAGCTCTCAGCATATCACCAGTTGCCAAATGGCACAAGCAGTACTCATCCTTAATAATAGGCGACTGTGTGCCTTTCCCACATCCCGGTGGTCCTGCCATTTTCAAACAAATTAATCGAGATGATTGTTCGCATTCCAATATCAGCCATATTCCAATCAATTATCACGCACAATTAAGCAACCTCCAACAGAGTATGTAATCGATCCTAAGTGATAATGCAGAGTTGCTATGGAAGAAATTAGCAACGTGAACACAAAGCTTTGATGTGTGTGATCATCAAAGTCAAAACACTTCATAAAGAACTTCAAACGAGAGTCTCCAAATAACTGGGCTACAAGAAAACCCAGATCCAAACCAACCGAAACAAATTGTAACAACACCCCTACGCCACTAGCGCAGACCCAAAAAAATAAACCGACTTTTCCATGTAACAAATACAAGAATTGAAGCTAAAACAAAACCCCCACTCAGAAAAACATGAAAAAAGGGAGATAGACAGACACACACACGCATACATATATATATATATATATATGCATGTATGTTTGTATGAGTGCATATATATATATTACCGACGAGAATGAGGCGCTTGTCAGGCTTGGAGGAGCACTTGAAGCGGTGAAGGAGTTCGGTCATGATGTCAACCGAAGGTATATCCTCCAGTGCTACTCCAGAGCTCGCCATTCTCTCTGCGTCTCTTCCCGGCCCAAAGCGGTTGGTTGGTCGGTCTTATGCGCAATGCTTGGGTTGTTGTGTATTAAAACGTAGATACCAATTAAGTTATGAAAAGGAAGAGGACGGATGTGACGGATTGTTCAGAGCTTTCAACTGTGGTTGGTGGTGGTAGGTGTTCTCGATCTTCTTTCTCTTCTATTTTATCTTCTTCTTCTTCCTTTTTTTTTTTTTTTTTTTTGGTGGTGGTATTTTTGTGGGTAGGTGATTTGCTTGTTCAATCCGTTAGTCAGCTCTCCCTTCGAGTATTGAGCGTTTCATATTTTAATTATTTGACCGCTGTTCCCTTCATCAAACTTAGGGAAAATTATACCGTTGGTCCATGTGGTATGCAATAATTATTTTTCACTCCCTATAGTTTAAAAAGTTCATAAGAAATCCTTGTGATATGTAATAATTACGTTTTACTCCCTGAGTCGATTTTTTGTCCACAATTTTGACGGAATCTGTTAGCCATACACGTCAGCGACACTTGTCGCCAATAAGATGGCGACAAGTGTCCATCTTAATAAAAAAAATAAAAATTTATTAAAAAATAAATAAAAATACTTATTTTTTTTAAAAAATTAAAATTAAAAAAAAAACAAAAAAAAAAAAGAAAAAACAAAAATGGGAAAGGGGGTGGCCGCGCGCCACCCCCGGCGGCCTCGGGGGTGGCCGCGCGCCACCCCCTTTTCCATTTTTGTTTTTCCTTTCTTTTTTTTTTTTATGTTTTTGAATTTTAATTTTTTTTTTTTAAAAAAGTATTTTATTTATTTTTTAATAAAGTTTTATTTTTTTATTAAGATTGGACATGTCAGCGCCACGTGTCACCAATAAAATGACGACATGTGGCGCTGACGTGGCATTTGACGGAATCTGTTAAAAATTTAACAGAATTTGACGCCAGGGATCGATTTGTAATTATTACATACCACAGGGATCTCTCATTAACTTTTTAAATCATAAGGAGTGAAAAATAATTATGGCATACCACAGGGACCAACGATACAATTTTCCCTCAAACTTACAGTTTTTTTTCTTTTTCTTTTTCTAAGCCATAATTTCAGTTGCTATATGTATTTAATATTATATACATTAATGTAGTTTGATTTACTTTGTTTTCTAATAAGAGAGGGGCCCAAAATTCGAACATCATTTGTTTTTTGTTTCTTGATTTAAATATAGTTTGTTATTTACTTTTGGGTCAAAACACCAAATGTCTGAAACTTAAAGCTCAGTTACTTGGTCAGAATTTAAATCCTAATAAGAGCTTGATTGTAAATCTCTTTCTCGTGATTAGGTTGAATAAATTTTGCAATTTCGAATTGAAGATGTATTTCGGACTCGCTGTTGTTTTGTCTTCTTGTTTTTCTGTTTTTTTTTTTTTTTTTTTTGACATGTCCACATAAGAAGGGGAGGGGGATTCGAACTAGTAACCTCCGCTTCATGAGGCGTGGTCCCCAATCGATTGAGCTATCTCTTGGAGACTATTCCTGTTGTTTGTACTATCTCATCTATTTAAAAAAGAAAAAAAATAAAAAAAAAAAAAAAAAAAAAGAAAAGAAAAGAAAAGAAGAAGATAGAAATGAAACCGTTGCAGTTGAACTCATCAAGCACGTGCACAATTATATTATTTGGTTTGATTTAATAACAGGAGTGGCTGGAATCTGCTACCCACCCAAAGAAGAAGTCAAAACAATGAAAATTTGAATAGGTAAGGGTGATAAAATGCTATACCCCCTACCTCATTTTCCTTTGACCTTTACGCCCATATTTGGCCGGATGAGCTTGTGGGGTTTGGGGTTTGGGGTTTGGGGGGGGATTAAAATTCTACTCCCCCTTTCTTTCTCTTCCTTTCTATTCTACCAAACAACGAAAACATTAATCCCATCTCTTTTACATTCTCCCTCTCCACCCTTCTTAATTTCCCTCTTACCAAACACAACCTAATAGTAATGTACATATCATGGACTACGTCGGCTTTCGGGCAGATCAAGATCCCTTCAAATTTCTTACGCACAAAAACAGCACGCAGTTTAGGACTCACCTGCTGGGAGTCGGGACAAGTAGTGCTCACAAGTGTCCTCTTTATTTTTGTAATTCAGGTAGGGAATTTGAAGAGACCCCAATCCTTTGGGTGTAATCTTCAGGAAACTACTGGGTAAATGGTTTAATGACTCAAATAGTTCGGGAATCAAGTGAGAATAATGGCATGCACCTAGCGGCTAGTTCATTGTTTGACAAACATCTTTCAAGAGATTAATTGCAATACCCTTTTCATAGAAGACTTAAAGCAACCAAGAAGCTATACAATTAGGTGGCACATGTACCATCACCTGTACGCATTCTCAAGTGTGCAAGTGGGATTTTCGCCTACGATTTATTTTCTACCTCCACCACAAAAAATTTGGAATGAAGGATAATTAGCACTTCCTATTTCTAGGGCCTTATAATTGTATCTATTTTAATTTTAATAATCCCAACTCAAGTGATCTATGAGTTTCTTCTTTGGCATCAATAGGTGCGCAACGAGAGCAGTTTTCTTCCCACCACCTAATCGAATTAGACCCTTCACCTATTCCCATTCCACTTATAATGAGTATCCCTGAAATTGGGTTGTCCAATTTCAGCGAAATTCAAGCAACCTAAGAGAGAGAAGCTGCGAGGCTCCCCTACTGGTGAACCCTGCAACCTCCCTCTCTTAAGTTGCAGCCTAATGTCAGAATCTCAATCTGATTTGCAATAATATGTAAGATGCCAAAACTGAGAAAGTGTCGTAGCATTGGATTTCGCATTCCCAAGGATTGGGGTGTAACGCTTATGCAATAGCTTAAGCCACATGCCGACTTTTTGTAATGCAAATTTGGTGTTGTTGGAGTGCGAGCCTTTGATTCTCGGTATCCGTATCTGAAACAGCTTTAACAAACCCTATCCTCTTACAGAAACCAGAGACTTCTCTTTGATACATATCTTCCACACAACGTAAACAAATCAGCCAACTTCATGGAATTGCTTTGTATTTCATATAGATTTTTGTCATGAAAACACTGAGCCATAACCTCATTCCATTTCACTCATTTCATCTCATTTCTATTACCATACAAAAGATAACATTCTCAACATGTGATTTTAAAACAACATATATTTGAAAGAAACGACATGAGACACAAAATTTAGAACAGTCTAAACCTGAATAACATGTATACGTAGTTTAAGACGGCATCCATTTTAGAAGAACCTCGCGTCCAAAAATAACAAAGGCATGTAGTTTACAGTAACAACTTGCAGTCTGTAAGAACCAAAAAGACTTGCACCTTAAACACAAAAAACGCACCTAATTTTACAGAGGGATAGGTGGTTCACAACAAATTACATGTGCTTCAAAGAACACGTAGTTTAAAACCCCAAAAAATGACATGCAGAACGAGACACTTTATGAGAATGTCAGAACAACTTTTTGTTTCTTTGGAGCAGTAAGCAGTTAAAATAGTCATAATTGTTCAATAAACAAGAAGCAATTTTTGCTTAGAAAAAAAATGGCAGTTTTAACAATCATCATGAGACATGTGGTTGTAGCCAAACAGATTATGTGAGAATGTAGTTCAGGTTGAATAATAGCATGCAGCATAACCCAAGACAATGGTACAGAAACATAGCGTTACAGTCCACATTGCAAACGTCCATTTTCTGGAGAGAAAATTTGGGATTGGGGGGTGGGGGGGGGGGGGGGGGGGGTTTGTTGTTTCATTTGAATGGAACTTGTTAGATAGTGAGTGTTGAAGTAAGGAACCTGCTAGCTGCTAGCATACTTTCAGCCAAAATAAAGAAGAGAACTGCTAGCATACCTTAACAGTTGATACAGAAAAGGTCACAACCCGCAGAGATGGAAACAAATGCTCCTTGGAGTGAAAAGTAACCAAAATTCAGCACAGAACTAATTTTCACTGTAGGCGTTCAGGATCCACATCCCCCAAGGCCTATGCATCAAAAATGTGTAATCATGAGTCAGTTGAAGGGTCACAAATAAAAGGATCACAACCATAGTTTGCAGTAGTTACCAGGACAACTCTCCTTTTAGCAGTCTTTACCACCAAACTTGTTCCCCATAAAAGGAAAGACCTTAACCCAGAAGCCACTTCTGCTCATCCTGCTGTCTTACCAAATATAAAAACAGCTAACTAAGCTCTTTTCTTTGCTTTATGAAAAGGATATCATTCTCTAGCAGCCTGAATGTTACTCTCATGGTCATCAAGAGTGATAATGAAGCTCATTTCTTTCCTTTACGAGCAAGAAACCGTTCTCTAGCTGCCAGAATTCTACTTTCATGGTCATCGGGAACCCCATCGACATTAATCTCTTTCTTTGGCAAGTCTGATAGTTTTTCCTTCAGTCCTTCCCCTATATGACCAGTCCCACCACTGCTCCACAAAAGCCAAAAACCTCAAGGTCAATGATGTTCATGTGCAATCTTAAATTAGGAACAAAACCCGTTTTACCTCTAATATGATTTAGGACAAAACTGACTTACCTCAGTTTGTTGATATTTATTTTCTTAACCTTGTTTAGAATGGGCATGACCCAATCTATCTCTACAGCACATACATTACGTAAGTACGGGCGGGAGGTTGCAATGAGCTCATGGTAGACAACATAGTCTGGGAGTTTACCCTCATCATCTGGTCTCAGCACAGAGGATGGATGCACCTAAAATGAAACACAATTTACCTTCAGGTTTCTTAAAACAATGCGTGAACTGAAAGATCACAAATACAACCCACCAGTTTTCAACCTTTATAATCTCAGAGCTAACTGCTTTCACTAATTTAAACATGTGCCTTGCCACAATCTCTATTCTACTAAAATCAAGCTTTTTCGAAAGTGAATTCAAAGTAAGTTCAATCATTCAAAAAGTTGAATCAAATCAACAAAATTTCTAGAATTCTTGCTCTGTTAAAACATTTCTAGCTAAGATGAAGTGTTGCAACTAACAAAGACTAGACTCCAGAGTTGATTACCTGAACTAGTTGGGGCTTAAAACTGAGAGTTCGATAGCCATTGTGATGAATCATTCTCTCAGCAAGCTGATTTGCATAACCTATGCACAAAGCTTTCCTCAATTTCCGGTAAGGCAGCTCACTCTCTTTCCATCTCTCATTTGCCCGTACATCTAGTGATCCTGTTGTCCAAATACCACATAAATTGTTAGAAGTAAAGGAGAATAACATCCAAAAATGGTACTGTGAGTGAAAGGAAAACAGTAACGACTAAGATAAACCGAAGACAGGAGTAAATTTCTATTCTGGTAGATTCATCTCTGCTCCAACTTCCACAAAAAATGCAATAAATGGGGAAATTTGTACCATGTTTATCCTACTAATGTTAAAACAGAGCAATCCCAACAGTTCCTTGAATGGAGTGAACTGTGGTAGCTCTGGATATTATATTGGACCCAAATAGTTGGCTCTCATCAAGTTCTAATTGCTTATACTCACACACCAAACAAGAACTTTCCTCCAATTTTAGACACTCATACTAGTATTGACTCTTTTTGGTCTTTGAATGTTCGGGATTTAAATAGTAGGTCTATGTATGATTTCATTCAAATTGGGACTTTATGCTGTTCTACAAAATTAGCATACATCTATGTACTCCCTTGTAGTTTTTAGTTGTCTTTTGACTTTGAAAGAATTATGTTCTCACTATAATTACTAAGGTAAATAAGATATTCTAAAATCAGAGCTCTTTTGAACGAAACAGAAACAAAGACAACCATGAATTGGAGGGGGAATGGGAGGAGACTATGTGAAGTAAAGCTTGCATTAGTGTTTCAAGATCAATTTCTTTGGTAACTAAATCTAAAGATATTCACAGTCAAGGTAACTTATATAATCAATCTGCTCCAAATACGTAAGCTCCTCGGTAATATACTTTTTTTTATAAGTAAATGGAATTCATTAAAAAGTGCAAAGGTGCAACCCAAGTACACGAAATATAAGCTCCTTGGTAATATACAAACTGACCCTTTGCTATTTTCTGCATTATCTGAGATAATTGTTTCCGAACATCTTTGACAAACAACATCCCCCGCACCTACAATAAGCAAGCAAGTGTACATGCATTATATTTCAGAGCAGAATTGCAGTCATTCTAAATAAAATACATCTGTACAGTTAGGAGACATTCCCTTCTTCTCACCACAAAAAGGCCAAGGTACATGCTGGAAAAGGAATGACAACTATGCATGCTCAACAAGTACTCACAGCAGATTCCGCTGCCTCATGGCCAACAAAAGCAACTAATGTGTGGATTGCATATCATTATATGGGTGTGGATTGCATGCCATTATATGGGCCTTCTTCAAATGGCTACAAGTTCAAGTTACTTTTATGACTTCTGCTGAGAGCTTAGTCTTCAACAAATGATATGACAGTCTTACAGGAGGTTTCTAGATATAGCACGCTTTCAGAAACAGAAATAAAAGAGTACCTGCAAGTCATGGTCTTTGCACCAACCAATGTCATGGTTAGTCCTATCCCAATGCTCATAGATCTGAAGGAGTTGGATGTGATCACCCCAGCCAGATCCATCAGGAAGGTCCAAGGGAGTGTGTTTCCTCTTTTTCTCATTACCCTTGCTGTAAATGGAGGTAAAGCTATCATCACTCTCAAAGAAAATTTCACCAGGCCACATAAAAAGTTGCAGAAGCATAAAAACTTATATCCATGTTACTGATAAAACTGCTTAATTCCTGATGACTCAGGGCCCGTTTGGTAGGGCTTTCCATAGCTTCTCATGGGGTGATTGAGCTTTTAAAAAAGAAGTCACCATGCAGCCTGTTTGATAAGGGATTTTTCGTAGCTTCTATGAAGTAGCTTGGGCTTTTCTAGATGGCTTTTGCACAGCAGTCCAAGGGTTGTTTCTCAAAGCCACTGCAGCTTCTCATATTTTGAAAAGCCGCAGCCCTGCTAAACAGCCCCGAGTATCATTTTTTATATAATTATGTTGGGTTTTTTTTTTTTTTTGGGTGTGCAGACACGATGCACAACTAAACTAAATCACATAATATTACAAACCATGCACATTGTTCAAAAGCACACAGTGTAACTAGCAACCAGCAAAATCTTAGGAGATAACAGAACAAAAGTTTTATTCCATCCACAAGAAGAAGACCATCTTATATAATAATTTCAGGAGTTCACCTTCGACCAGGAAGCAATGTGGTTTCTGCTGACAACATGGCAGCAACACTCAGAGCCTGGGATAAGCAACCACACTCATTTGCCTCCATCAAGGTTCTCGAGAGTGAAGGCTCCAGTGGAAGCTCTGGGTAAAATCACAGAACAAACTCAGTGAACACAAAATGCTCATCCATGATTAGAAATAATTTCCAACATGAAGAACAGCTACCAACATATATTATGGCTTAAGAATGGATGCTAAGCAAAGAAACCACCAATGATATACACCATCAAATGACCCCTTTTATGATGGTATAGGTAAGGGCATGAATGATGCATAAAAGACTAGGTATTGGGGGAAAATAAAAGTTATGGTGCTCAAATGATAAGTGTGAAAAAAGGAATATCAATGACACTTAGTTTACATTGTTTATCTAACATTTTTAATTCATCAATAAGAACATAGATAAAAAGCACTCTTAACAAATCCCAAACAACCAAATGAGGCCTGTCTCTGTAGTTTATCTGATTTTCAATTGGTTCCCTGTGGTATCAAAATGAACTCAGAGGTCCCTAAGGCATGCCAAAAAAACAATTTACTCCCTACAGTTAAATTCCATCCACTGGGTTAACAGATTCAATTAATGTGACATTGACTTAAATAGGACACGTGTCAATTTTAGTGGCTCTGACATGTCACATTATCGAAATCTGTTAAGTTAGTGAACAGAATTTGACTGTAGGGAGTAAATTGTTTTGTTTTTTTTTTTTTGCATACATCAGGGACTTCTGTGTTCATTTTAATACTACAGGGAACTAATTGCAAATCAGGTAAACCACATGAACTGATTTTGCATTTTTTTCCTTCTTGTTATGATGATGATTTAAGGTCCCCAAAGTACATGTATTGCATAAGATGGTGGCTACAAACTCTTAATATTTATTCCTATCATAACATTTCAATAATTGGAATGAGAATTTTGTACCAGCCATCGTTCGTCCAATACTTGTGATTGATCCATTTTCATCAATAGCATCAATGAGATACAATTGCTTCAGAGCATCTTCCAAAGACTCAGCTGTAGCAAAGCCAATAAGATTAAATGACTGTATCCAAAAATCTTAGTTTTATGCATGAATAGTGAAGAAAACAAAGAAAGGTCGCCTTCTTACAGGAAGGAGGATCAAGAAAATCAAACTTGAGAATATCCATATCAGAGAGGTTCAATGATTTCAAATAGAGAACACTGCCAGCAAGAGAAGATCGCTGTATTTCAGGAACTGTAACATCCAGGAAATCATCATGATAAGCCATGGAAGGGTATAATCGATAGCATTTTCCAGGACGTGTTCTTCCAGCTCGGCCTGCCCGTTGATTAGCTTGCACTCTGCAATCATATGAATCCAATATTCATTATAATGATAAGCAATATATGCTAACGCAGCAATTGTTCAGTGAGCACAGAAACCATCAATGGGGATAGCTACCATTAAGCTAGTAATCCTCTAGGCAAAGAAGAGCAAATTACTACGGCTTATATTATCACCAATTCTCCACCCCCTTTTATTGGATATATAGGAAGAATTGAGCCACGACTCCTATCTCCTTTTACATGCCACGTCTACACCATAGTCGCCAAAATGGCCACCTTATTATATTCAGTAAAAAAAATACAAAAATACAAACTCAATAAGCCTCTCTAGCAGAACATAAACTTAACAGCACTCAAACATTACAAGTTACAAAGGCTTTGGCCATTGGTAAATACCCCTAGTAAGATGAACAAACATGTTTACAAACAGAATGCTGCCATTCATAAAACTGCTTACACACCTCCAAAAAAATGATATTGATTTCAAAGAGAATAAATCAAATAGACAAAGAGAAAGTGATATTCAAAAGCCTAGCAAAATTAAAATTAAACCACGTTCTTCCTTTTCCCTTTCATATAATTCATGTATTTCGATATGGAGTAGCCCAACTTTGAGACTTATCAAGGATCCAATCACCAGAATATATGTATGAGCATATAATACGATAGTGAATTTGTAATCCCTGAGTTAAGACCGTCAAAAAGGTGGCTAATTATTAAAATGAGAAATTGAAAATGTAAGGCTGAAACAACTCTCTAAGTAATTTCATTGTTACCCCCCAAGTCCAAAAATCACACTTGGATTTTTTTAAAGGGAGAGGGCAAAATACAGAAATAATTAGCATCACAATCTTTACTTTCTTTTCCTTCTCTTTTTTTTTTTTTTTTTTTTTTTTGGTGGGGGGCACCTTTGGGGGACGGGGGTTGCTGAGGAAACAGCATCCAAATCTAGGCAGAGTGCGCTATGTGCAAATGCATTCTTAGGGATTCATGATAAGAACCCAGCAGATCATAGTCTTTCACTCTCTGATCTAAGTCACAATGATTTAAACACAAAACAAAGCCGGCGAAATAAATTTTTATGATGGAAATTTGACCAATGTCATGTATGGTAATTTGACCAATGTCACTTGATCTAAGATAATCAAGTGCAAGCAAAGGGGAAAATATCACAATGCAAGAGAGGCTAATAAAACCATTTTATATATGCTGTAAGCAACATAAAATATAAGATTATCAACTGCTTACTTGCTAATTTGAACAACATCAAGTGAATACATGCCAGTTGATGGGTTGTATTGACGTTGCTTGACATAACCCGAATCAATAACATACCTACCAAGTAAACATAATTCGTGAATATAAGTGAAGTTTTTAACATGAACAAACTACGTCACAATCATTTCACAAGATCACAGTTCATGAAACTAAGTTTTATGAAAATAGATACAAAGAGAGAAGTGTGTCTAGCCGCAGCCCCTTTGTGGTGGGGGGCACAAGGGAGGATGGATCTGTCTTCCAAATCTCACATAGACGGAAAACACATGAAATAAATATAAACTAAAATATAGCAGATGAATGAAATTGCCAAATGACAAATTTTACAAAAGTATCAAATCTCTTACACAACACCGTCAACTGTCAACGAAGTTTCAGCAATATTTGTGGAAACAATAAATCGCCGGCAATTAGGAGGTGGGGGATTAAATACGCGCACCTGCAGGGTCATAACAAACCCCAAAATTGTGTCATTAGACATAATTTTATTGAATCCAACCCCATGGATAGATACCTCACCTAATCAGAAAATTCAATCATATTCATATGCTTCTATGGAGTTACTCATCAGACATGTAAAAACAGGATCCGGTTAGTCGGGGCATAAAGTTATATGCTTACCAAAGGTCTTTGTCCACTCACACAAAATACTATACCCATATCTACCGACCCAACTAATTGGTATGAAATTTATTTGATTATACCATTAACAAAGGTAAATGAACCATTGCACTTAAAAGTGTATATGCATGATGTTGTGGAAATAAAATGGAACCACTTTTTTATTTGAAAAGACCACAGAATTTACTCTCATGCTAGCAACAAAATCTGAAAGGTAGCCAATCTAAAACACTACTAAAGAAGCGGAAACCTTAAAAGCAGGAAATGTCAATTTCTTCATCATATTTTCAAACATAAATTTTTTTATTAAAAAAAAAAATTGAAACCTGCCTGCATTTCAGGTGGCAAAGAACCATGAAGGGGAAGGATTATGGCATCCATGCAGGATCCTTCATCTAGACTTCGAACTCTATCCGTCAACTTCGATACCAACTTCTCTATGTCATCCTATATAAGATGTGACTTCTTCTATCAATAGAACCATTGTACAAGAAGCATTAAAATAAATAAATATACTCTATAAGAAGAAACAGACTAGACCTATGCACCCCAAGAAGGAAAATAAAAGAATAAAAAAATGCAAAAATAAAAGCTCACCTGTCCAGTCATGAATATTAAGACATCACCTTCTGGTTGTCGAATGTGTATGTCTGTAATAAACACATAAAAAACATTTCGTCAGTAAGACCTCATAAACAAGAGAAAGTTCAAAATTATAGCAAAATATCATGGGCAGCAATAACATAGAAAACTTGAACTTTATATTTACAATAGAGATTATCAGGAAAGTTCCAAGATGTTCCGTTATCTTTAAGGTACTGCAAAGCCCATAATTAGCATGAGGCTGAAGCTTAAAACCTTATCAGCTATTAATACAAATTCAAAGGGAAAGAGCTATGTAAAAAGAGTAATGCTAGAAGTAGGACTTTTGTTCTCCTTTTATTCCTCCAAAAGTGATGACTTTTAAAATCCACATTGGATTTGGGATGGATCACCATTGGATTTTAATCCAATGGTGATCATAAAAGCCACATCACCTTTGGGGGATAAAAAGGGGGACAAAAGTCCTACTTCTAGCATTACTCATATAAAAAAATCTAGATAAAATCAATTGAATTGAAAAAAAAAATGACAATTCAATAAATTAAAACTTATCAACTACATTCTGTAACAGACATGAAAATTTAAACTTTTATTATAAATTATCAAAAATAATGCAGTGGTATAAGTTCTAAATTTAGCTAGTCCAGCATAATCAAGCTAACCAATATCTGATTCCCACGGCTACTACCACCTATATACTAATATTGGGAATCTTTGTCAACATATAAAAAGCTTATCTTCCCTCAGCATTACCATTTTGCAAATATTCCATAAAATTACATGTTAGTGAACCAAACAAATCTATAAAATAACAGAAACAAGCTACACAAATTTATGGAATACATTATCATTACATCAGGAGTAGAGTAATGGTTTAATCATACCGAGAGCTGTTTTTAAAGAAGACTCAACATAGCTTGTAGGGCGCTCATTGCTGTACAATATCTCTACAGGGTATAACTTCCCTGGGACATTTAGTATGGGGCAATTCGAAAAGAATTTTGATACTTTTTCACCATCAAGAGTTGCTGAAGTGATAAGAACCTTCAAATTGGAGGCATGTATTGTAACCAATCGCTTCATCAGCCCCAGCAATATGTCCCTGACAACAACAAAAAATGTGTTCATAATTGAAGTGCATACATAAAATGCCACATGTGCAAACAGTTATGCATCAAAAGTTGCAAGACTTGAAAATTTACATCTTTGAGATCTAGAGAACATCATGTGGGGGGAAATAATGGTGCGACATCCAAAGTGAAAATGACATAGAATAGGCATAGAGAGTAAATCTTACGTGTTCAGACTCCTCTCATGAGCTTCATCCAATATGATTACTGAATACTGATTAAGCTCTGGGTCAGATAGACTCTCGCGAAGAAGGACTCCATCAGTAAGATATCTGAGCAGGTCACAAGTGTATAGTAAGGGACCAAGAGACTCTGACAAAATTAGAGTGAAAACATGATTGAATTCTCCTCTCAGTTAATAAAAAGTGAATGCATTACTTGATACGAGTCCTTTCTGAGGTTCTATCTTCAAATCGGATAGCATATCCCACTTCATACCCAAGTTCAACACCAAGCTCCTGTGCAACCCGTCTGTGGACATTAAAATCATAGAATAAGAAACGATCAAAAAAAGTTGGTCCAAGATATTAGCAATACACATTAGATGTTACTCAAGCATTATTTTTTTTTTTTATGAATAATGTTATCAACAATTATTTATGAGTGAATCAACCACACAAAGTACTTCTCAGAAACAGAATTCGCTGATTGTGAGAATTCAAGAGCATAGCCTATATCGGTTAATTAATAGCCAATGAATTGAAGCAAATCTTTGGAGGGGGAAAAAAAAAGATCGGGCATCATGGTAAATCATATTGTAACACCCCGGTCTCATATTGGGAAGAGATGAATAACTCACATAGAGTGAGTGGTTTATAAAGATACTCACTAGTGCTAAGTCTCACATTGCCTAATTACTAGGTGAAATTAGGCTTAATAAGAAATTCTATGAAAGTTTCAAATTGACTAGTCCTTTTGGAGTGATAGCGCAGATGTGGCTAGCGCTTTTCCTTTGATCGTTACAAATGGTATCAGAGCCACCTAGTAACGCCAGGTCATGTGGTACTGGAGCATTGCATGACATGGCCTTAACGAGGACGTCAAAAGTTTAAGGAGGAGTTTGTAACACTTCGGTTGTAACGACCCACTCCAAACGATATAATATTGTCCGCTTTTGGCTCCCCCAAACCAGATTTCCCAAGAGGTCATCAATCCTGGTACTACTCTCATAAAAGCACGCTTAACTGCGGAGTTCTGATAGGTTCATGGTTATCACGGCTTCTTTTTTTTTTTTTTTGATAAGTAAAATATATTGAAAAGGCGCAAAGGGGCGCAACCCAAAGTACACAGGATGTATACAAGGAACCCCTAATGTAAAGAACATAGAGAACATCTATCTAAGAAATCAAAATAGGAACAGTCATGCATAAACTTGATTCTATCTCTCCACATAAACAACATTTGAAGCATCTTTCTCTTCAGATTAGACAAACCAGTCTCACAATCTTCAAAACAGCGAGCATTCCGTTCTCTCCAAACGCACCACATCAAACACAACGGAGCCATGCGCCAAATCTGTATCGAAGTCCGATTACCCTTCTGGCCCCTCCAACTCCCCAACATGTCTTTCACCGACCCCGGCATAACCCACTCCACCCCAAACAATTGCAGAAGCGCCCTCCACAATTCTGTAGCCACCATACAATGCAGAAACAAATGATCAATGGATTCTCCAGCGATCTTACACATAGAGCACCAATCCATCACGATAATATTTCTCTTTCGAAGGTTATCCAAAGTTAAAGATTTCCCTAAAGTAGCCGTCCATACGAAGAAAGCCACTCTCGAGGGAACATTAACTTTCCAAATACTTTTCCATGGAAATGAAGACTGAATAGGGCTAGACAACAACTTATAGTAGGACTTTACCTCAAAAGATTTCTTACGCACTGGCACCCAATACAACTTATCCTCTCCCTCGCTACTAACTTTGAAGGTGTACAACATCCCAAAAAACCTACTAACCGCTTCGACCTCCCAATCATGAACTGAATGAGAAAACATAATATTCCATAAGATGGTGCCATTTTGTCTCTGCATAATATCCTCCACCCAAGCATCCTTACTTCTAGCAATAAGGAACAGCTCTGGAAATAAGATCTTCAAAGGAATATCCCCACACCATACATCATGCCAAAACAGAACTTTCGAACCATTCCCGATCTCATATCTCACATGCGCAGCGAAAGCATGCCATCCCCTCCTAATACTTTTCCACACGCCATACCCATAAGAACCCCCAACCTCCTTAGAAACCCAACCACCCCTCAAACTACCATATTTGACATCCACCACTTTTCTCCAAAAAGCATCTCTCTCCATAGCAAATCTCCATAACCATTTACCCATCAAAGCTTTGTTGAACATAACCAAATTTCTCACTCCTAGCCCCCCCGAAGCTTTAGAAGAACAAATCGATCGCCAATTAACCAAATGAAATTTAAATTCATCTCCAACACCACCCCACAGGAAATCTCTCTGAAGTTTCTCCAATCGATTAGCCACTCCCACAGGAATAGGGAAAAGAGAAAGAAAGTACGTAGGTAAGCTTGAGAGAGTGCTATTGATCAAGGTTAACCTCCCCCCTTTAGAGAGATACACCTTCTTCCACCCTGCTAGTCTAGCTTCCATCTTCTCAATAACATTAGTCCACATATTAGAATCTTTATATTTAGCACCCAACGGAAGGCCCAAATACTTTATCGGAAGCGAGGCCACACCACACCCAAGGATACTAGCCAACTCCTCGACATCCCCAACCTCACCCACCGGAACCATCTCAGATTTGGATAAATTGATTCTCAAGCCCGAAGCTGCTTCAAAACAAAGCAACAAACACCTCAAAGTAGGATTTCATTAAATGGTTATCACGGCTTTAAAACGCGTTGTGTCAAGAATGGTGCATTTATACATATAAGTACATCATCATTCTCAGATGATGTGGGACGTCATGATCACCCCCTCTTGGGACCCAGCGTCCCTGCCAGCGACCCTCATGGAATCACCCATTATTGGCGTCCCGGTGAGTGCCCGCTAGCGACCCTTATAGGCTTGTGCATGCTCCCCCATCTCAGGCTGGACAATGACTCTGATACCATTTGTAACGACCAACTCCAACGATACAATATTGTTCGTTTTTTACTACCCCGAACCAGATTTCTCAGAAAGTCACCCATCCTGGTACTACTCTCGCAAAAGCGCGCTTAATTGCGAAGTTCTGATAGGTTCATGACCATCACATCTTTAAAACGCGTTGTGTCAAGAAGAATATGTTTATAAATATAAGCACATGCCCATTCTCAGGCAATGTGGGACGTCACACCGGTCCCATATTAGGAAGAGATGAATAACTCACATAGAGTGAGTGGTTTATAAAGATACTCATAGGTGCTAAGTCACACATTGCCTAATTATTAGGTGAAACTGAGCTTTATAAGAGATTCTAAGAAAGCTTCAAATTGATTACTCCTTTTTTGGTAATAGCGTAGATGTGGTTAACGTTTTTCCTTAGATCGTTACACATATTCTATATAATTGTCTTCGAAAGATTTAAAACTTAAGTAAACTAAGCGAAATGGTAGTATAAAGATGAGTTCAGTGGAATTTAATTCCTTCTAGTGTCTCCTAATACCGGAAAAAGTAACATAAATACTTCTACTCTTTTATCTTTTTCTTTTTTCGAAGTAATTTTACTCTCTTTTCATTCCCACAATTTTCTCAGAAAACAAACAGATCATAAATGATTGTTACATTAGAACCTTCGATATGCAATACTGTCATAATCATCTTCCTTCTTGTTTTTCGCATTCAAAAGCCCCAAAACCCCAAGTATAACATTGTAACATTGAAACTCTACCTCGCAACGGAGACTGCTGCGACTCGGCGGGGCTGAGTGACGCCGACGATTCCAGATTTGGTGTAGCCTCTCCGATGCAGCATCTGAGAGAGCTGGGTGCTCTTTCCCGAGCCGGTCTCTCCGATGATTACCACCACTGAGTTCCGCTCCACCGTCTCTATAATTTGATCTTCGAACCGGAGGATCGGGAGGTTCGCCATTGATGAACCAAACAAATCTCCAAGTCCCTGAGTGAAAAGAAGTTGGGGTTTTAGGGATTTTATTGAATAACAGAAAATTTGGGGTCTTAGAATTTTACGTCAACACTTTTACAGATTAGCGTTGACTGGCTCAGTAAAACCGTTATTTGTTGTATCGACCGGTCGGTCTGTTTAATAAGACCGCTTTTCTAAAGTAATGATAGGATTTTATTTTATTTTTTTTTTAATATTTTTAAAGTTTTGATTTGACACTGATTACTATTAAGTTTTAATATAATAGTGATCTTAAAAGTCAGATTAACTTAAAAATAAAAAAAATAAAGATAAAAAAGTAGTTCTAGCATTACTCCTCACAATAGATACTTATAAGAGTCTTTAGTTCTATCGAGGGCTATACGAGCTGATTTGGTGAGTCAAATTGAGCATTGAATGTTTGCGTTTTTTTAGTATAATTATATTTCGAATACGAGTTTAGTTCGAACTTATCATCAAGCTAAATAATTTTTTCAAATTTGACTTATTTATTTTAGAGCGAACTTAAACTTGTTAACGAGCTCGTCAGTTAACTTATTCATTCGTTATATAAAATAAATATAATGATTATCCTTTTTTTTTTCGTAAATACATATTAATAATTATTAAAATTTTATCATTTGAGTTAATTAAATAATTAACTTTTTTTCTTAGTAAGACAAGAATTAATTAAATTTTAAATAATTCAATATTGAGTTTATATGGATATAAATTTATTATGCACACACATATATTTAGATATACACACAAACACACATATATCTATATTAAGACTCACAATAACAATAATTTAAACTATATATATTATATTAAGAAGAGAATTTCTCTTTACTTAGGTGTTCTAATTACGAAATTAAAATAATACTATATATAAAAAAAAAAAAACTTATACAAGCTTAAATATAAGAGTCGAGTTGAATTTATACGAGTATAGTTCATTTAATAATCGAGTATAATTTTGTAATCACGATCATCTCATTTATTAAACAAACCAAATTCAAGTCAAGTTTATACGAGCAGATATCAAATGAGTTGTCCAATATACTTGTTTATTTACTATCCTAATTGTGGGCTTGAGAAAATCCTTTTGACGAAGATATTAAATAGATGCATTTGTAATAAAGTATTATTGGATAGAAACTATCGATGCGTTTGACATTACGATATTATAGACAAAAAATGCGATTTTAAACCAAATAGCAAAATATGAATTGTTTGAGATTGCGTTTTTTAAAAAATTGCAATTTGAAAACGCAATAAAACACTCAAGGAGTATTTTTTGAAAACGCACAGTTTTTAAAGCTAAACTGCAATTTTGTCAAACGCTTAACTGCGTTCTAAAAATTATGTTTTCAAATTCCACATTTTTCAATCACACTTATTGAAATCACAAATTCAAACGGACTCTATCTTAAGGTCGAAAGCCCTAACAGCCTATTTAAATAGAGACGTGATTCTTGCACAATAGTTGTGTAGAAATCAAGAAATCAAGAGACTTATCTCTTGCACACATTTCTGATTTAAATAAGGGTCCATCTCTTAAAATCCCAAAAGCCGCACCTCAAATAAAAGCAGTCGGATCCTCTCCCCTCCAAAATTAAGGTGCCCAATGGGCCAAAGTGACTGGGATTACTCCCTTAAGCTGTCAATTCAAGTAAAGCCCCTGCCCATTGGAGAACTACATTGATTAGTAAGTGACTCGTTCCAGGCGAATGTCATCGATTGACAGCATTGTTCACACGAACAGAGGATTACTCCCTCGAGTAATCAATTCATATAAAGCCCCTGCCCATTGGGGACCCCCTTTCATCCCTCAAGAGTCAAGAACATTTTCCATTTCACAAAGTTTCACAAATTTACAAACTACTCTTTTGCTTTCCAAAAATAGCTTCCCGTGTCACAATTTCGATTCCCCTCACCCATAACTCGGCCATTTCAACCCCACCATCACATACAAAATGCAGCACCTTGTTTTTTGCAGTCACCACATGGAACATTCCTGGCTCATCAGCATCAAACTTCCTCCTGCGGTTCCGGCGGAATGCTGCACTAGGGCCAACCTCAGCCCACTGACAAATCACATTTCTCTTACTTGATTTCCCCCACTGCAAAACCCCAGCATTCCCTACCATCCTCAACACTTTCCCATGAGGAGCTCCTTTACCACACTTTGTGTGCTTCTTTATGCGACCCCCATCAAGCACCAATGTTCGAGCAAGCTCATCAAATATCACACGCTCTGCTGCTGCGCCGTTTCGACAACCATTTTTCCTTGCCAGCATGAGCGCGGTCTCATGTCTCTCATTCTCAATGTCACATCTTGCTCCGCAGGAGATCAAAACTCCACACAGCTGACCGTGGCCTCTCATCGCAGCTAACATCAGCGGGGTATATCCATCATCGTCTAAGGCATTAACATCATAGCCCCTAGAGGTGAATTTACGAACAGAGTTTATGTCTCCGAGGAAAGCTGCACGATGTAGAGCATAAAACCCAGAAGAGAAAGAACCACCGTTTCCTCTTTCTAGTACATATTCGATCATCAACTTTTCGAAGGTTTCACTGTTTTTGTTAGCTTTGAATAGATCCATTGCTGTCTCACCATATTTATTATGCAGTTCTATATCAGCCCCAGCATAAACAAGCAACCGGAATGCCTCTACATGACCGCGTGTTGCAGCTATCATGGCAGCTGAGAAGCCATCTGCATTCTGTTCATCTAGATCAACGTCTGTCCGCCTGACGAGATTCTTCAAAGCCTCCAGTTCGTTGGCTTGAACTACAAACAGTAGAGGAGAAAATATTGAGGTGTTGCTTGATCGAACTACCTTATCAGCTAGAATTACATCCACAACTGCTTGCTGGAAGCCAGAAATCCACCGAGCTGAGTGCGCGATTGAGCTTGTGCACTGGCTAGTTGTATTGACCAAACCAAAATCAGCACCTGCTGAGGCCAGGATTTTAAGGCACTCCTCGTGCTTATATCTAGCACACACCATTAATGCAGTTTCTCCAGATTCAGTTCGAGAGTTAAGATTGCAGCCAACACTTATCAAGCATTGAAGAATCTTAGAAAATCCAAGGCTTGTAGCCAAATGAATGGGGTGTAACTTGGTTTTTGAAGTTGGTTTCTCCAGAAATCCTACATCCGCACCACAATGTAGCATCACATCTACTGCTTTTGCATTGTTACAGAGGATGGCATGGTGGATGAGAGTCCTCCCATTGTGTGGGGTGTTAGGGGAGAGATGTTGGAGGAGCATATGCAAGATTGCACCGGTTGCTTCAAAATACTCCACAGCACACCAGGTGATAGGGTAAGGCTCAGCTAGTCCTGCACCCACCCGGAATTCTTCTCCAGTTTCCATATCCCATGACCAGGCACCTACTCTCATCTTGGTGTCTGTTTTGACGCCCACCTGTTTTCCAGTGTCAAAAGTGAAAGAGACTGATAATGGAAAATTAAATAGAAAAGCGTAAGAAAGATAAAAATGGTGATAAAGATGGGTGGTTTGATGTTAGACCCTATGTCAACTACATTGTGTTCTTATTATTGATGATGTTTACATTACAAATTACTCCTATTTATAGGAGAATTGGGGTTAGTGACGATAAAGATAAGTAATGATTTGATTACCATCAAACCCGATTTCAATCAATCATTAATTATCCTATATATATATATATATATATATATATATATATATATATATATATATATATATATATATATATATATATATATATATATATATATATACTATGAAACCATATAATTTATTCTAACAAAAAGAAGAATACCATAGAAGATACAATCCTGCTACAAATAAATTTTCTTGTGTAATAAAAAAAATGGTCCAACTCCCGGGAGTTGTGGTACATTAAATACCAATGTCATGTATTTGTCTTCCTTCCTTTTTTGATATGCTATGCGAAATACCCATGTTCACTTCAAGCATATCCATACTTTCACAGGGAGCTTCAGTGAATATGCACAAATATGCTTACCTTCAATAGCAATCTGACAACAGAAATTTGCCGGCTAACAATGGCAGCAACAAGTGCATTACAGTCAAAATTGGAGTGCAGAAATGGCTTGGAAGATTGAAGCAGCACCCTACTAGTTGCATTGGCATCCACTCCACACTGTTAACAGTGGAAAAAACAGTTTCATTGAACAAGGCATAATCGTGCAAACCTAATGTAGGTGATGGTATCAGAACAGAAGTTAACTACTGATAATTTAACATAGTAAGTTTTTAAGTTTATGGGACAACATGTAATTTAATTTAATAGAAACCTTAGGATTAGAGTCATAACTGTTACAATTTGTACAGTTAATCAACTTGAACAAACAAGGTAGGACAGTTTATTTACTAATTTCATACATGTTCTCCATGCCAGTCATAAATGATTAATTTACCTTGATGAGTGCATCAACAACATTGACAAACCCTCTGCAGCACGCAGAGACAAGGGCATGCACGGCAACTTGTGGGCGGACCATGTCAGAGCTCATAAGCAGCTCAACTGGCATGGCCAGCCCCAGGTAGCTTGCCTCCAACAAAGACTCCTCGCATGCCTGCTGACATGCCCCAGCGCTGACAAGCACCTCTAAGATTTCCATATGACCCTCCCTCACTGCTGCCGTGGTCGCATAGCCCCGGAACACTCTCTGGTTCACATTAGCTCCAATGCTCTGCCAAAGCCATGGAGACTAAAAGCATTATATTAACTGTTAAATCCACTTCTTTGTTTCTCGGCGTTGGTAACAAATGAGAGCATCACCTAAAATATTTAATTAAAAGGAGGATAAATTGTAGAGATAGAGCTGGAATTACCATTTTAAATCACTACAAAGCATGGGCGAAACTATAATTTTAGATATGAGGGGAGCAAAACTAAAAAATAAAAAAATAAAAAATAAAAATAAATATTAATTTTGAAATAATTTTTATAAGTTTTTTAAAAAAATTTATGGGACCGGTTCGAGCTAAGCTCCAACGTGGTTCCGCCCTGCCGGAAAAAAAAATAGTGAATTTTATTTAATTAATATATTAGCATTAATCACTCTTTATTTTATGTGTTTTTTTTAAAACTAGATGATTGGAAATCTGTTGTATTAATATTTATTTATCATTTTCAAAGTATGGTGAAATATATAATAAAATAAGATTTGTTTGGGTTTGCGATTTAAAATAAAGATTTTAAAATGTGTGATATGAAAATGTGATTTTTAAAAACACAGTTAAGAGTTTAGTAAAATTGCAGTTTAGCCTTTAAAATTATGCGTTTTAAAAAAAAAATCTTACCTGCAATTTGAAAAAACATATTTTTACATTTTTAAATTGTAATTTTAAAAAATGTAATTTCTAAACAATTTATGTTCTGCAAAGTAGTTTAAAATTAATATGACAAAACCTCAAACATAGTTTTAACCCGCATCTTCTAAACTTTTTTTTCAACCTTAAACGGTTCAGAATTATATATTTCAATTACGTGTTAAAAAAAAAAGAAAGCAAGAAAATAATAAAAACAAATTAAAGTACAATACCAACTTTATTATGATTTGAATAATTAAATTCATAAACACGAACAAAAACAAAAACAAATGATGTTATGCTAAAAAAAAAAAATTGCCGTTCTTTTGGAATTAAAGGATTGACAAATCAAAAGCAATAAAAAATATATAAAAAGAAAAAAGAAAAATTGTAAATAACCTGAAAACATAAATTAAAATACAGTTGGGATGCATTACCAGTAGCATCCTGACAAGTTTCAAATTTCCGGAGTGAGAAGCGAGAAAGAGAGCGGTGACGTCGGTCTTGAACTCCTCGTACTCGACGCGAACCTCGTGAGCCGACTCCTCGTGCAACACGATCTCAGTCTTCCTCGCCTTCAAGCTCACCGTTCCCATGAAGTTCACGTCCACGAAAGGGTCGGCGATACACGCATACGCCGACTTCAAGTCGTTGTTGTGCGAAGCATCCACTAGGCGTTGTGAAACCTCTGCTTCGTAATGGACGGGGAAAATATGTTTTCCGGCTACAAATCCAGTGCCGGAGCTTACGAACACCGTCATTTCCGGCTAACGACCGAGCTTTCTCCACGTTATGTACGTGTTGCGAGTCTCTGTCTCTGCCAAAGGCTTTTTGTCTTTTGTGTAGCGCGCTTATTGGCTTGCGTTAGACGTTTGACGAGAGAGAGAGAAGCTTTGTTGAACAGAACAGGCGAAGGATAGGAAGGCAAAGCAAGAGTGGGTGCAGCGACCTTCCAACCTTGTATATATCCTCCTCTCTTTCTTTAGCTCTCAAAGTATCGGAGAAGTCATTGAAAGAATTGATTGCACCAATTCTTGATGCATGTGTCAATGCGTCATAGATGAATTTTATTGGATTCCACGTCAAATATTAATTAAATTCATCGTATCTAATCAATTTTATTTTCTGGTACAACTTTTTTATTTAATTAAGTTCTTGCTCTCTCTCGTAGTAGAAAAGTTTTTAAAAAAAAATTATCTTTTAAATTTTTAAAAAATAAACTTTTTAAAAAAGAAATTCTTTCTAACGACGTTGATAACATATCACATTTTTAGTAGGTAGCATAAAAAATGATATTAAAATAACCACATGGATACAGTCGGCAATTAGCTGCTCTTGTTTATAAGATAAATAATGTTTGAAGGGATGCTTGTGCCATGCCAGCAGCTGCATGGATTTGGCCTGTATTTTTTAGGCTTGGGTCACATAACAGTACAAAGTGATTATGTTAAGAATGTCTATTTCCGTTCTTAATGAGTCACAATAATACAAGCAGAAAAGGACATAACGTACATAACAAAATTGATTTGCAATGTGGCTGTTCACGTCTTTCTTGTGGAGCTCGCCATTCTACAAAGTTAAGGAAACAAAATACGAGTTTCAAGCCTGCCATTTATCCGTTTATAGTTGAGATCCTTTTGTTAAACGGCATCGGTTCATTACTGTTGTTGTTTTTTTTTTTTAACCACACAATTGTGGAATATCTTTAATTCGGCCGTTTATTTAAAATGAATAATGGTTCAAAAGTTGTCATGTCACTCAAAACAATTTTGGGTCTCGTTTGCTCTATACACCTCACCTTTTCTTTTTTTTTCTTTTCTTTTTTTTCTTATCAAGCTCTCTCTTAGCTCTTTTGCCACCTCCCTCTTTCGCAATTAGAGATGGTTCAATCATATGAAGTATTACACGGGATCTCAATTCAATAAAATTAATAATGAATAAGAATCTCTAGAGATCAATTCAATTTGTTTGTTATGCAACCCTAACAAAGATAATATTTTTTAAAATAATTTAATATGAATAATGTTATTTAGTAGATTTTTTTTTTCTTTTAATTGATTGAGAAAAAGGGTTATGGAGGAGGATCCTTTCCACTTTTGATCCAAAAGGAATAAAAGGTGGAGAATGTAACAAACAAACAAGGGGTGCGCTTCCCAACAACGAACCCAGAAAAAACAAACAACACAAAGCATGGGCAGCTGATAACTAAATTAGGAATGAAAAGTACGCGGAAGCAATGCTTCCAAATAAGCGGGCCTAAAGATTAATGACGTGGATGTTAAAAATCGGGGCCACCAATTAAGATGGTTTGGTGTTGGTATAGAGCCTAAAGGCTCCAAACACAATAACAACAGTGAAGAACAAGAGGAAAGAACAAATAAGCCCATAAATAAACAAAAAAAAAAATACAGAAACAATAACATAAGCAGCAGATGTACGGTTGACAGAGAAGGAATGGGAGCCTGCCCTGACGGCGCATGAGGTCCACGCGCCACCAAGGGGAGACCTCTCAACATCAGGGAATGCCGGTTTCACCCGGAACCACAGATGGCATAAGCGTTAAGAGTCTGTGGGAGCAGACGTGGTCTTTACGCGCCGGCGAGAGCGATGAACACTCTGGCACGTGTAGGCCACACATTGGTGTGCAGGCGGCGATGGAAAGAACATAGGACGTTGGTGGACGCGGGGGGCACCGGAGAACCCGTTGGTGAGAAGCGTGTCTTGTAAAAATTAAAGGAGGAGAGAAGATCTAGATCCACAAATTTCAATCAAAAAACCTTTCCAAAAATTACAGAGAACGTGGTGAGGGAGGGAGGGAATGACCATAAACAAATGCTGAGTGGAAACAATAAACCAGAAAACTAGTAAAGTTTTAAAATGATAGATGGGTAGATAGAGCTTTTGTCTTATTTCTGGTGGCTGAAAAAACTGTAAATAAGTAGAATAGATAACGGAAGGTGAGAAATATGGGTGGTTGGGAGGTATGGAACGAAGATGGGTGATGGGGAGAGAAGCACAAAGCTTCCCTCCCATGGAGTTTAACACAGAAGACGCTAGAGGATTCTAGAGAGAAGGGAGACTATCTCTCTCTCCCACACTGCGAGTCCTTCTCGGAATATTATTCACACTATATTATTTAGTAGATTGTTATATGATCTCTATATAACTTGATTATGTGATGATAAAAATCAATTATTATATCAACACTTTATAAAATAAGTAAAAACTATTTTTTATCATTACATCATCCTAATTATATGAAAATTGTATAAGAACATACTAAATAGCGTTACTAATCTAACATTACAGTCATTACAGAGGAGTTGAAGGTGTTGATAATCGGCGACCGCGATTATTCATTTAAAAAAGCAATGGGGTCACTTTTATATGCGACAAGGTGCAGAGCATGGGCCGGCCAAGTACACCACTGCCCGTTTATTTTTGTTTCTTGCTTTCTTGTTGTCATGATCGATGCGACAACATGCGGCGTGGCCAGGTAAGCCCATTTAGAAAACCTCTTTGTAAGGTTTTTACACCGAAGCAGCTTTTGTAATTTGTACTTTTGTAGGTTGTGGCACGTACCCAACCCTTTGGTGCCCACCAACGAGAAGTACAAAAGGGCCAAGTAAGCCCATTTAGAAAACCATTTAAAAAATATCTTTTGGGTTTTTGCCACAACTACACGCTAAAATCTTCTTAAATTATTTGTAAGAATTCGAGAAAATTCAGGTAGGTGATTGTGAGAGAACTCTTATAAAACCCATTTGACCAAATAAAAATTAGGTTACCCAACTATTTATCCGGTTAAGTAAGTCTTATAAATAGTATCTTACAATCACCTGTCCGAATTATTTCAAATTCAGACAAATAATTTGAGAGGATCCTATTCTCACAACTACTCTCTTATAGGTAGCCGACCAACCTTTAATTTCCTATTTTTTAGTACTCATGTGGCTTAATTCAGACCATTCATTTTAAATGAACAGAAAGAGAATTACACGTCTCTATATAATTCCAAAAAATTGTAAGAAATTTCAACCCAACTTAGAAAGTGGAGGACATGGGCCGATAAATTGCAAGGACAAGGAATGGTAAGAGACCTCGATCCAACTTAGAAAGTGAATGGGCCCATAAATTAAGACCGAAGCACCAAATGGTAATGCTACGTGTAACCTACAGTCATCACAAAAACCGCCACAATCTCACCCACTAGATTGCTGACACCACCGAACCTCTTTGATCGGTATATCTCCGCCGTCCATTTCTCATATAGTGTCCGCGAGGGTAGCCAATCATTTCCCACCTCCAAATCTTCGTTCCGTTTAGTAAGTCCCTCTTTTAAACTCGTCGTCAATCACCTGAATAGCCGACGAATCAGAGCTCATCGGCAACCCCTCACGCTATGGTACGCATTCGACATCTCTCGTGTTACGGTTTCACTTTGGTTCCCACTCATTTTCGTGCTATATCAATATCTATGAAACATTACATTCTCAATTAATTAAGCGAAGAATCATAGGTTTTCGTGTGATTAGTAGATCCGACTTGATAGTCGATGAAATTTGACAAAATTTTCTCATGAATTTTCGAGCTAAGCTAAAATTTTCGATTTCTTTATCTTCCCTTACGAATTTTCAGCTGCCAAATATAGTATTAGGGTGTTCTAACGAGGAATCGACATTTGCTTGCTTGGTTTACTTGAATATTCAAGTTTAATGCATTAAACAAGTTTTTATCTCCATTCAGCCTTTTCGAATTCATCGTCAGTATTCGTTGAAGTTTGTGGTTTTGACATGAAATATTTGCTGCTTTTGGGAAGCTAAGTTTGATCACGATTCCATTCGTTGTTATTTTGGGGAGTGTTATTTCGATGCACCTATTATTGGAGGCTCGAAAGATTCGGGTATATCAATCTCGCCGGCCCATGTGATTTCTTGGTGTCATTACCACATAGTCTGCACTTTTTATTGGAGTTCATAGTCTTATGTGCTGCTAATGTGCTCCACCTTAGTAAGAGCATCCTCATCAAAGTAGCTAAATTTTCTCCAAATTTTAGCCAAGCAATCTACTTTTTTTTATTTTATCTCACACTTTTAAAATCTTCCTACATCAAACTCTCTAAATATTTCTCTATTTTAATTATATATTGTTTTTTATTAGATTTGAGACCAACCACTTTTAACTGATTTCCTACATCAAACAATCCCAGCATGAATACCCATCTAGTGTCCTAGGTCAGAAAAAAGATCGAGCACCTAACCTTCAACCTTTCCAAACCACAGTGATACACAACCGAAGAAAAGCATAAAAACCCAACACATCAAAACCAAAATCCGAATAGCCAAAGGAAAAAACACGTCGTCCTCCAATCATCGAACTGGGTCTCGCATCAACAGCCGGACGAGATTGAGCAATTGGAGGGGAGGTTACGGCCGTTGATTCTGCATCATTGATTCTACAGAATCTTCCGCTACCCACCCGATCGTTCATCAATTTCACTTGAACGATTTGGGAAAAGTTTGTTGACAGACAGTGGGCGAGAAAAGTTTCAATTTCAAACCCAAAATTAATTGAAAACAAAGAATGAAACTCACATTTTGGGAAGGGAAATTCGGGGTAAAATTCAGCATCTTCTCTCCTATTTCATCGGTGAAATTACGGTTTTTGAGGTTGGAATCTTTGTAGTTGAAGACAGTTGTCGACGTCGACGGCGAGGCGGCTGGTTGCGTTCTTGGTGTTGCTCCAGATCTTGCGGTAGATTTTGAAGGTTGCGTTCTCGGGGTTCTCGGCCGGTTGCGTTGTCGGCGTTCGCGACGTCGTGTAGTTGAGAAATCCCTGGAGGAGCTCGATCTCGTCCTCGTCGGTCCAAAGCCACTGGAATCGCCTGGGCGAGTTGGCCCAGTGCCTAGAAGCAGCAAGCTGGGTTTCGGTTCATGCAGAGGAAAGTGACGATCTTGCGGGTGACGGAGGATGTGAATGTTAAGAGTCCCACATTGCCAAGGTATACTTGGGTTGTGGGCTTTATAAGCCTTGAGCAAACCTCTTCTCTCAAGGTGCCTTTTGTGGAAGAGTAAGGCTCAATGGATTTTATCATGGTATCAGAGCTTCAGGGCCTTGGACAATGTTGGGCCTTCCCTCCCGTTGTACACGTGTTTGGACAATAGTGCCACACGTGAGGGGGCGTGTTAAGAGTCCCACATTGCTAAGGTATACTTGGGTTGTGGGCTTTATAAGCCTTGAGCAAACCTCTTCTCTCAAGGTGCCTTTTGTGGAAGAGTAAGGCTCAATGGACTTTATCAGTGAAGAATGACGCGAGAATGAACAAAAATAATAAAAAATGAATAACGTGAGATCAAATGAGCGTTAAATCTGGAGAAGGATTCTGACAAGAACTATTTTGGTGAAGGGATGGAGAGCTTGATGCATAGGTGATCTTGAGAAGTTTCACCAAAATTTAGTGAAATGTTTGAAATGCCGAGTTCAATACAGATGCTCTAAGGAGGTGTATGTTCTATCTTTAGTATTCTAGTGGGCCTGCTTGGTAGTCTTCCTGTCTGTTTGTTGGAGAGTATATCTATGAGCAAACACAGGTATACAAGTTCTTTTAAAAAAAAATTCTATGTGGAACTATTTTCATGCAACTAATAGACACCTAAACAAATGAATCCTAGGGCTGATCCTAGCTTAAGATGACAGCTCACCCCCCAGAAGAAAAAAGAAACAAGGAATTGGTCACAATAGAGTTATATTTCTATCTTCTTCTTCTCAGATCAGCTGTTTGCTGTTATTTTACATCTGGGTATTGCTTTTTTCCAATTGTAGTCTTGTGTGGATTAAGTCTTTTTGTTTTATGATAAGGTACCTAAGATTGTTTGGTTATACTTGTAATGGACTGAAATTGTATATTAGGAATTCAACTGATCTGACTTCTTTCTTTTGACTGTCATATTAATATGTACTTTTTTGATAGGCACCCATCAAGGGTATTCTTTCTCTGCGAAGGACAGCTTTGGCTTGGCGTCACAGTGATGTGCGAGGTGTAGGCTTTAGAACATTCAGCACTCAGAGTGCAACAACTGCTAATACTGCACAGCCTCCACCACCTCCCCCACCTCCAGAGAAAACCCATTTTGGTGGCTTGAAAGATGAAGACCGAATTTTTACCAACTTGTATGGGTTGCATGACCCTTTTCTTAAAGGTGCCATGAAAAGAGGTGACTGGTACAGAACCAAAGACTTAGTACTCAAGGGTGCTGATTGGATTGTTAATGAAATGAAGAAGTCTGGCCTCCGTGGACGTGGTGGTGCTGGTTTTCCATCTGGCCTCAAGTGGTCTTTCATGCCCAAAGTATCTGATGGCCGTCCATCCTATCTTGTTGTCAATGCTGATGAAAGTGAACCTGGGACCTGCAAAGACAGGGAAATTATGCGGCATGATCCACACAAACTATTGGAGGGTTGCCTAATTGCTGGGGTAGGGATGAGGGCTACTGCTGCTTATATCTATATAAGAGGTGAATATGTGAATGAACGGAAAAACCTTGAAAAGGCCTTAAAGGAAGCCTATGAATCTGGATTATTGGGTAAGAATGCATGTGGATCTGGTTATGATTTTGACGTTCATATCCACTATGGGGCTGGTGCTTATATTTGTGGTGAAGAAACAGCACTTTTAGAGAGTCTTGAAGGGAAGCAAGGGAAACCAAGATTGAAGCCTCCTTTCCCAGCTAATGCCGGGTTATACGGCTGCCCTACCACTGTTACAAATGTGGAAACAGTCGCTGTTTCTCCCACCATTTTAAGGCGTGGCCCAGAGTGGTTTGCCAGTTTTGGTAGGAAGAATAATTCAGGGACAAAATTGTATTGCATATCTGGACACGTGAACAAGCCTTGCACTGTTGAAGAGGAGATGAGTATACCATTGAAAGAGTTGATAGAAAGGCACTGCGGAGGTGTTCGAGGTGGATGGGACAATTTACTTGCTATAATTCCAGGTGGTTCATCTGTGCCGCTGCTTCCCAAGCACATATGTGATGATGTGCTGATGGATTATGATGCACTTAAGGCTGTCCAGTCAGGATTGGGGACTGCAGCTGTGATTGTGATGGATAAATCAACTGATGTTGTGGATGCAATTTCAAGGCTTTCTTACTTTTACAAGCATGAGAGCTGTGGGCAATGCACACCTTGCAGGGAGGGGACAGGATGGCTTTGGATGATCATGGAAAGATTGAAAGTTGGGAATGCAAAGCTTGAAGAAATAGACATGCTTCAGGAGGTGACCAAACAGATTGAAGGGCACACAATCTGTGCATTGGGGGATGCTGCCGCTTGGCCTGTGCAGGGTCTTATTAGGCATTTCAGGCCAGAGCTTGAGAGAAGGATCAAGGAGCGTGCAGAGAGGGAGTTGCTGGAGGCTGCTGCTTAAGCTTTACTTCTCAGGTTGCTATTCTTTCCTTCTTTTTTGTAGTTCTTAAATGGATATAAAAAATAAAAAATATAAATAGATTAAAAAAATATAGAAAAATATAAATCCTTGAGTGATTGGACATGATTACTTTCTCTAATGTTGAAATCTGTTTCATGTTAAGAGCATCTCCAACAGAATAGACAAATGGCTCATAATAGTCAAATTTACTTTGGCTATTATTATTGGAGATGCTCTAACTTGTTTCTTGGACTGTCAGGAAAGAACATATAAATATTAGAAATTCGTAAATCCTAGACAGATGGATGTTCTGGACAACACTTAAAGGTTCAAGTTGGACTGTAACATCACTAGATCGAATACAGTTTATTTTGCCTTTGTGTAGTGAACATGTAAAGATGACTATAATGGCTGAAAGAGCTCTATTATGGTTTACTTCTGACTTACTGAAGGACATATTTTTAGTAGAATGTTGCTGACTTTCATTATGAAATCTGACTTAATTATTATATTAATTTGTTTCTTGCTTCGTGGAGGAATATAAATGGGTACAGAACCTTTACTCGTCCAGTGGATCAGTGCATTCTTTCATGTTGGTAACATAAAAAATTTATGGTTCTTTTCTCTGTGGGGAAATCGTGTGAGAATTTTGATGATAGTTCGGGGCATTGCATGAACATAACTCATCTTTTGAGTCATTCCTGCTGCAACTCTGAAGAAAAAACATATGTATCGGATACATAAGATCTAGATGCAGTCAATAAAGTTCGGTAACTGATATATGAGGTGGATACTGACAATGGCCACCTTAGTAAATACGAAATTCGTTCTTATGCACGCTCTTCCCAGTGGGTTGTAAAGTAGAAGAAATAGACACTAAAACAGCATTGCATTGCTGTGTAGTTCGTTGGGAAGAATAACATTTTCATCCAAATAGATTTAAAAATCACCATGAGACATTTCACTAAAAGGAGGGTGGGATATGTTCTAGTCATTGTTATCATGTGGTTGTTGGTTGAAGTATGGGTGATTATTGTTTAACAAGTCTTCGCGTTGTGCTGATGATGAATTTCTCTGTTGCCAGGCAAGTTTCTTTACTCGTGGATATCATTGAATAAATTGAAGAAAGTGCCCCCAGATTTTGGGAGGATAAGTTATTGATTCATCTGGTGGTCCTTTTGGTATTCTGTTTGTTTCTAAGATGTATCAAACATGACTTCATTTACTGTCCCAGAGAAACGTTCTGGATGTGCTGGGAAGGCATTAATTAATGTTGTGTTTCATCAAAACATATTTGTTACTTGTTAAGGAATTTTGTTAATAATATCTGCATCTTGTCTATTATGTGATATAGAATGATCATATATATATATGCGTGTGTGTGTGTGTTTATCAGTGAAGAATGAATTCTGTATGCTACAGCTTTGAGACGATTCTGTCTGAAATACAAACAAACACTAGAAGCACAGTTAGCACAAGGGTGTAACACAAGTTATCTAATGGGCGCTCTAATCTCACTGTGTTTAGCTGGGTAAACTTATGTCGTTTTGGGTAAGTACATAAATTTGAAACTGCTCTGTTTGTTAAACCTCCCGTAATTGTTGTTTTGGGCAAGTGTTTTTTCTATTTTCTTTTGCTAAATATCAATACGTCTATCCGCACATCCTATAATAATTTTCACTATCACGTAAGCGCTTGGGATCTTTTGACCATCATGCAACCACCGCTTCTTGCTATTCAAAGGACAGAGAACTTGAAAAGCATGTAGGGCCAGAGATACCTCTCACATGACTTCATCGGATGTTAATTTATAGTTTTTTGAGGAAGCACAACCATACTGCGCTCAGCATGATTATATTAAGTATCACCATTAAGCTTCACGGTCAAAGGCTCAAAGCCAAACACCTCCGTTAAGAACTCTTCCATCAAAGGAGAATGTTACGGATCAGCCTCAACCCGAGCATGGAGAGTGGCTGAGAATGAGGACGAATGTGTAATATTAGGTGCATCGAGAGTCTTATTTAGATGTATTGAAGTTATTTACAAGATAACGAGAAGTTGGTCAGCAGAAAATGGTTTGACAACCATCTCCCCATGGTTTTCATTTCTCTCAAAAAAAAAAAAAAAAAAAAAGAATAAGAAGAAGTCAACGTCTTTTCAAAACTATTTGCAAACAATTTTATCTCCCCCTTGTTTTTATTTCTCTCAAAAAAAATAAAAATTAGTTAACGTCTTTTCAAAATTATTAGCAAACAATTTTGTTCACTTTTTTCCCATAAAAAATTCAACCTTATTTGTATTTTATACCATAGCAATTACTTCTTATTAATATTCAAACAAAAAAATTCATAACAAAACTCCTTATCAAAATGGTTTTTGAGAAAGAGAGAGAGGCCACCTGGAAAATGACTAAAATGGGTTTTTAAAGCTGAATTAGACTCCATTAAACCAAAAGTGATTTATAAAAAAATAATAATAATAATAATTAAAAAAAAAAAGGGGGATTATCTTTGGGGAAGGAAGGAGCCCAATAGAAGGGATAACTGGGCCCGGAAGCTCAACATCGTCCTCTCGTAGTTCGTAATCCCATGACAACGCCCATTCGTGCCTCCTGTTCCTTCCCCCCCCCCCAACCTTTTCTTGGCCTTTCAGTTTCCATTATATTCAAAGCACGCTTTTCACACACTTGACCTCGAAAGAAAACTAAAGCTCACCTCTGACAAGCACTGGACAAACAGGGAATCCCAGCCTCTGTTCATATTCATTCAATCATTCTCTTCTGCATTCATCCTGATCAGCGTGACTCATTTCTACAGTACATACATTTACTCAACAAAGCTCTACGTTTTCTTGGCTTATTTGCGCTTTTACCTGATCTTAAGGTTTGTGTTTGATTCTTTTATCTGGATCTGATGCTGTTACACCTAACCATAAATCACAGTTTCTCTGAATGCGTCGCCGACCATCTCTTTTTCTTTTTCATTTTAAATCATTGTTTGACCGTTACTGATACCATTTTCATATAATTAGCTTCCTCTGTATGAGTTGGATTTTTGGTATTTTTTTACTCTCTCTCTCTCTCTGGCGTGTTATGAATTGGGAAATGATTGTGGGCTCTGATTTTGTTTAGTTCATTTGTGGGGCTCCTCTTCAGGAATATATGATGTATTTTTGTGTATTTTATATAGATGAATGTGTGGGGTAAGTCATGCCCAAGACTGTTAATAATTTGAGATTTGGAGACTTACCCACGTTCTCTTTTGTTTTCATTCTCGTTCTTATGCTCAGAGTAAATGTTCTTTCATTTTTGTTTATTCCCATTATACGATAATCGATGGACTTTTGCGCCAGTTTTTTATTTTCTCTAATCGTAATCTTTCATTGTGTTATGGTTTCATAAGCATAGATGCATTGTGACTGATCGTACCCGCTGAGGGCCAAGCCGGAATTTTTTCAGTATAATGGTGCTTGGGCTGAGATCAAAGAGTCGAAAAAGTGTTTCATTTCAGGTTGATTACCTTATCCATGTACAGGAGGTCAAGCCATGGCCCCAGTCACAGACTTTGAAATCTGCTCAGTCTGTGGTGGTTCAGTGGGAAAATGGTGATAGGAATTCTGGGTCCTTTACTTGTGGTGTTGGGGATGGGAGGATTGGAATCGGCGAGTCTTTCAGGCTTCCGGTTACTTTATGGAGGGAAGCATCCAAAAAGACCGCAACCCGCGCGAGTTTTCTGAAGAACAGCTTAGAGTTTTACTTGTATGAGCCTCGGAAGGACAGGGCAGTGAAAGGTCAACTCTTAGGGTCGGCTGCGATAAATCTTGCAGATCATGGAGTCATCAAGGAAACCATAACCATAAGTGCTAAAGTGAACTGCAAACGGAGTTTTAAGAGCTCGGTGCAACCAGTTCTTTATGTTAACATTCAACCTCTTGATAGAGATAGTTCCGGCTCATCACCAAAGGGCAGCTTGTCAAAGGAAGTGTCACTGGACAAAAGCGAATCCTTTTCAGGATTGGCCAATGAAGAGAATGATGAGGAAGCTGAGATTGCATCTTTTACTGATGATGATGAAGACGTTGATGAAGATTTTTCATCACATTCATCACGAACCATTGCATCTTCTGCTTTTGAGACTACAGGGTGTTCACCACCTCAAAGAGACCAGGTGCTCAATATCATTACTTTCTTATCATTCTCACTGAATGTATCAAAAATGTTATCCCCTTTTTGTATGAATTGTTTTCTCTGTTGCATTGAGCATCTTTATTTGTGTCATCCACAAAATATTTTAGCTTTTTTTGGCTGCTTGAAATTGAAGTGGAATAGGAATTTCAGTTCTACATGATTTGAAATTCCTGGCGTTATTGTATAATTATTGGAATTAATATTTGTGTAAGTTTATGCCTGCATGATTATGTTTTTCTTGACTAGTTTTGGCTCAGTTGGATGCAAAGTTCAAACGTAAATGGATGTGCCTGTTCTGAGTTGATGAATTTCTTCAAGTTGTACTGTCTTTAAGTTACTTATAAGACGACTAATGTATCTTTTGTTAGCCTGTGATGCTCTCATGCCACTTTAGCCATAGGCCTGGAAAATATGTATGGATTTAGGTCACCCAGTTGCATAAGTTTCATAAGAGAAATGTGTAAATGATTCGTTGCATTCATCCAAATTCATTTTTACATTGGTGTAATACTTCTGAACTTAGGAAATGGTGGAGTCAATGGACTGCAGCTCTAGATCTGCCTGTGTGCTGTGCTGATGATGTCAGGAGGAACCAATCTGATTGTTTGTCTTTATTTTGTCCTAGCAGATTTAGTTGTGTAGTTTTGGGTACTTGAACAGCCATTTGTCATTAAATTGCAGAACAAATCAGCATCAGCAAAGGATAACAGAGAAAGTGTTAATGTTGGGATTCTGGAAGACAGAGAGAAAAAGGAGCTGCAACAAAATGGACAGGAAGAACAGATCTTAGGGGTGAAGAAACATCATGTAGAAGAAGACAAACTAGTTGGTAAATTATCAGAAGACGCTGCCCGTAAGCAAGTCAAATTAAGGAATGATACTCTTTCATTCAGCAGGAATTCACTTGGACTTCAGGAAAGTGTTCCTAAAACTAATAAACTAAAGCATGTGAAGTCTGTTCAGTTCCCTTTCAACTCTGTCAATAGCAGTGAGATTTTAAGCACCAGTCAGCTCACGGGACAGGGAAACAATATTAATGTTCCAGAAGCTGCTAGTGCCCCGAGTCATTCAAATACTGAAAGTATAGCAACAAGAAATGGCTTTTCTGATGGCAAAGTCGAATTAGAATCTAAAATTGAAATGCTTGAGGAAGAGTTGCGGAAAGCTGCTTCTGTTGAGCTTGCCCTTTATTCAGTGGTTACTGAAAGTAAAGCAACAATAAATGACTTTTCTGATGGCAAAGTCGAATTAGAATCTAAAATTGAAATGCTTGAGGAAGAGTTGCAGGAAGCTGCTGCTGTCGAGGTTGCCCTTTATTCAGTGGTTGCTGAGCATGGGAGTTCTGCCACCAAGGTCCATGCTCCGGCTCGGCGTCTTTCTAGGTTCTATCTTCATGCTTGTAAAGCGAGGTCCCCAGCTAATAGGGCAAGTGCAGCTAGAGCTGCTGTTTCAGGATTAGTTTTGGTTGCTAAAGCATGTGGAAATGATGTTCCGAGGTATGAACAAACCCACTTTTTAGAATTTTTAAAGCATTTGCAAATGATGTTGCATTATTAATTTGGCAGATTTTAAATGCTGATATTTCCATCATAGAGAAAATCGATCTTGTTTTGCAAATTGTCAAAATTGGAAGCCCAGTTAGCTGAAGCTAAGGACAATTAGCTGTCTTTTTAGTGATACATATTACTCATGCCAGGCTTTCTAGTTCAACACAGAAACCTTCAGGGAAATTTTTTTGCCTTCGTTAAACAGGTTGACTTTCTGGTTGTCAAACTCAATTGTGTTGAGGGCAATCGTCAGCCAGGCTGTTGAGAAATTGCAACTATCTGCTGGACCAAACATTGATGGTAGTGGTGGTGGGAATGGGTTGGGTGAGACGTCTTCCCTGAAGCGGCACGAGTCATCTCTTCATGAGGAACAGAAAAATAGTACAGTGCAATATTTTGATGACTGGGAGGACCCACAGACATATATAGTTGCGTTGGAAAATGTTGAGGCTTGGATCTTCAACCGAATCATTGAGTCTGTGTGGTGGCAGGTCAAATTCTCTCTCTTTCTCTCTGCCGTTGCTTCTGCTAAGTTCTTTCACATTGAATTTTTTTATAATAGTTCATGGCTAATTTCATTTGCTGTTTCGGTGATTCAGACTCTGACTCCACATATGCAGCCTGCTGCTGCTAAGAGCTCAGGCTCAAGGAAAACCCATGCAAGGAGATATGGTTTAGGTGATCAGGAGCAGGGGAACTTCTCGATAGATCTTTGGAAAAAGGCTTTTAAGGATGCTTGTGAAAGGCTTTGTCCTCTTCGAGCTGGAGGGCATGAGTGTGGCTGCTTGCCTTTGCTCGCAAAATTGGTATGTTAATGCATTGAAAATTCCTCAAATAGGTATACAGGAATGAGATTCTTAAATGGTACACTTTTAGTTTGTGTATCAAAATGGAAAAGCCAAGTTGTGAATGTGTATGATCATGTGATAGTTAAACAGAGGGGAGGTACATTTCCTTAGAAACCCTGAAGTTGATGAATCCATTCTGGTGGTTGATTTATTCTTGACTAGATACATGAACATTAAAATTAATCAATTGGAGGGTATGTTCATGGTAATCTCTGTCACTGAATCTTTGTAAGTTACCTGCATATGCAGGATATTTGGAATCAATACCTGCTCTAGCCACCTTAGCAACCTATATTTCTTTTTCCCTGATAACATACACATTCTTATGTACTTGACCAGTTACGAGCCCATTATTACTTAAGCGTGTCTAGATCATGTGCCTAGGGCTGCTGGGCCTAGTGGCGTGGCGTAAGTGCTGAAAAACAAAAGACATTGGGAATTCAAAACTCCTTGAACACTAATTAAAACAGCCAGAGTCTTTAGTGGATTCTCAGGGCTAGGGTTCTTATATTAGCCCCCCCCCCCCCCCCCCCACCCTCCCAAAAAAAAAGGGTTTTTTTTTTTTCTTCAGAACATTTTTTTTGTCTACTGTGAATTTTGAGATAATTTTTACAATTTTGGAAATGCAATCTGGCAGAAAATATGTGCTATTTCTTTTGTATTTCTAGGTAATGGAGCAGTTAGTGTGTAGACTAGATGTGGCAATGTTCAATGCTATTCTTCGTAAATCAGCTGAAGAGATGCCGACAGATCCTGTTTCTGATCCTATTAGTGATTCTAAGGTTCTCCCCATTCCCGCTGGAAAATCAAGCTTTGGGTCTGGTGTGCAGCTAAAAAATGCTGTGAGTAATTTTTTCAGTGGGATACTTTGATATCATCATTTTTTCACCTTTCTCATTCTTATCTCTGAGAATTTAGCTGTTTTTATCTGCTTCAGTCCTTTTGGATGATTTTATGGGCCCTGAGAAATTAAATGCTCATTGACACTATATCTCACATACTTTTTTCCACTTGTTAGAATATGATTAGGGCTGTACACCGACTCCGACGGAGTCGAAAATGCCTCTTTCGGTTTCCCCCTCGTCGAAACAGTCGGAAATCCTCCGACGGAGATGATTTCCGAGCCGCCTTCACCTCCGAAAAGCCAAAGTCGGTCAGAACAGTCGGAGTTGTACTCGGCTCGAAAACTTCACGAATGTTGACGAAGAATCGAAGATCTGTTCGTCTTCATTGAAGAAGACGAACAGATTCATCTTCGTCTTCATTGAAGAAGACGAACAGATTCATCTTCGTCTTCATTGAAGAAGACGAACAGATTCATCTTCGTCTCTTCGTCTTTGACAAGCGAAGACGAACACATAATGGCATTGGCGCAGCCAGAAGGAGACGAGATGATTTGTCTTTGTGTCGAATGGTGCAACAAGAAAGTTCGAGAGAGAGAGAGAGAGCTGACGCTGCTGACCAAAGGTCCAAATGGCGCTGCTTAGGCCAGGACTTGGTGTTTCGTAATTGTATTTTTTTTCTTTTTTTTTTAAAAAAAAAAAAATCAGGTCGGGTAGGAAATTATTGGAAAATCTATTGGGCTTTCAATTTCTGACCCAACTTTTGTCGGAATTGAAAAATGGCTTCCGACATCCAACATTCCAACTTGTCCTCTATTGGAAGCCAACCTGGTCGGGTCAGAATCAAGTCGGGGAAGGGTCAGAAGTTGGGTGGACGGTTTTTGCCCACCCCTAAATATGATGGCAAAGAGTGGACGGTTTATTCTTTGGCCAAAAAAATAATAATAATAATAATAATAATAAATAAATAAATAAATATATTTTGATTATTATAACTTTTTTTTTGGATGAATAATTAATTATTATAACTTTTGGGTGCTTTATACCCTTTTCGTGAGCCTGTGACCATGTTTCTTCAGTAGCTACATGTTGGACATCAGAAATGAATAGATTAAAAGATGTATAATGTCACTGCAGAGAAGCCTTTTTTTTGGGGGTTACTACACAACCTGTCTATTTTAAATTTTGCAAGAGGAGTCCACTTTGATAACACTTTTGCCACCTTATCATTGATGGTATGCAAAAATTATCTTAATATTGGTCTTCCATCGTAGGTTTACAAGAAAATTTCTCCTTTAAAGTTTGCTACTTTTCAGCTTCACTTCGGAGTCGCTTTAAACTGCATTGCTGTTTTGAGTTATATTCCATTTGGATATGCATGAACTTTCACATTCATGATTATGTTGAAGGTTTTCAAATATGTCTTCTGGACTTCCTCCAAAAGAATGAGAGCAAAACATAGCCTCAAGCTCTATTATTATGAAGGAATCAGCGATTCTTTGTACTCTTGATTAGAGTTTATTGCTCTCTTGTATTTGTGCTTTCAGATAGGGAACTGGTCAAGATGGCTTACGGATTTATTTGGCATTGACGATAGCGATGCTTGTGAAGATGAGAATAAACTTGATGGTGACAAGAAACCCGAATGCGAGACATCCTTCAAGGCTTTCCATCTCCTTAATGCATTGAGTGATCTCATGATGCTTCCTTTTGAAATGCTTGGGGATAGGTCCACAAGAAAAGAGGTCAAATCCTGCAACGTCAACACTTTCAGTTGATTTTCATTCTCCCTGTTCTTTTGCTTCACTTTTCTTGGGGAACAATTACCCTATTCACTGTTAAAATTTTAATATATGTAGGTATGCCCCAAATTTGGTGCATCATTGATCAAGGGGGTTCTTAACAATTTTGTCCCCGATGAGTTTTGCCCAGACCCAATTCCAGCGGCTGTTCTTGAGGCCCTGGATTCTGAGGTTAGTACATCCCTTTGTTTGCCTCCCCTCTTAGTTTTTCTCCTTCATTCCTGCTAAGATTACATGGGTTTCATTTCTTCCTCTCTTAATTTTCATGTGATTGGTTACTACAGAATCTAACTAACAACGAGTTTGCATGGAACTCACTGTATTAGCCTTGATTTCCTTCTGCTTGGTTTTATATTGATTTAGGACCTTCTTGAGGCTGAGGAAGATACTATCACAAGCTTTCCATGCACTGCTGCTCCAACAGTCTATCAACCACCTCCAGCAGCTTCACTAACAGGCATCATAGGAGAGGTTGGAAGTCAATCTATGATGAACGGATCGTCAGTGCTTCGAAAAGCGTACACAAGTGACAATGAGCTTGACGAGTTGGATTCACCCATAACTTCCATTGTCGTAGACAACTTCCGGGTTTCTTCTACTTCAGCAAGACCCAACTTGATGCCGAAGAAAGGCAGTGGTCGAAAGGTTGTCAGGTATCAACTTTTGCGGGAAGTATGGAGAGATGGTTAATAGTCTTGTTTCTTTCATCTACTTCTCTCTCACCGATGTATGTATGTATGTATGTATATTGAGATCTAGTGTATCTTGATCCCATGAGAGTTACTGAGTACCATAACTAAAATTTCACCAGCATTTGCAAATCATGCATGAGTCTGGACAAGCTGGCTCGCCGTCATTGGGTTATTTTAGCTAGGACAGTATGATGGGATAGTCTTGAGTTGCACGGACAAATAGCCCATGTTCTATCTGAGCCCAATCACAATACAACTTTAGGCAACATTCGCTATATGTGTTCTAGAGGGATAAGGATCCCCTCAAGTTTTCTGTCCGAATTTTCAAATTCGGAAGGTGATTGTGAAGGAGCATTTATAGAGCTTACCTGACCAAATAAAATTTGGACTACCTAACTACTTATCCGATCAGGTGAGTCCCATAAGTTCTCAAATTTGGGTAGAGACTAGATGAAGATGATATATGCTAGCAACTACTTATCCCCAAATGTTTGAATTGCACGCATGCAATTTGGGCATTCCTACCAAGAAGGGGATGTAGTGTAGGGACCAACTTGCTTCAGCAGATGAACTTGGATTAGGATCCTGTCAAATTGTTTACCCTTATATGAGAGAACTCAAACAGGTGGCTGTGATAAACCACTTATGGAACTTACCTAACCAAATAAAAATTGGACTGTCCAGCCACTTATCCGGTCTTATCCAGTCAAGTGGGTTCCATAATGGTATTTCATAATCATCTGTCTGAATTTTCTCAAATTCGAACAAATAATTTGAAATAATCTTGATAAGATGAACCTATACTCCTGGCTGCCTGGTACATGCGGGCTCCCTTTATGTGAAATTGTTTGAATTATGTGCAACTCAAATAGTCTAATTCTAGGGTTCCGATCTCGTGCAATATTATTGTTATGCTACATGGTGAATTACACAACAAATTCATAAATATATGAGGCTAGAGAAGAAATATAGAGGGATAACTAATGAAACGACCGTTCTTTTCGATCATACCTTGCAAGACCACTATTTCTTCTTGTTATATTTTTTTTTTTCAAAGAAAAGAAAAGGTGTATTCGTTGCCAGAATCATACCGCACTAGTTTTTGATAATTGGCATTATCAATTAAATTCTTTCAGCCGCAACTCATTTAACCGAGATTATCTTTCATAGCGTTTTCTATTGAAATTCTTTTATCAATATATGTATTGCTCAGAAATAAATAAATAAAGCAATAGGTTGAGCTTTGCCACGTCATGCCATCAGTTTCTTTGCTCAATCACGACTTACAATTAAGCAGAAGCTGCATGCTTAAAATGCTAAATTGGCTGCAAACCCGAACACTGTTTTCTTCTTGTTGGGAAACAAGCGAGGCCTCTCACCAGACATGTATGTATATGTTACGTGCTTAATTACTCAAACACATAACGGATAAGTATGGGTAGTTCGAGGAACCTTAATACCTCCCAAATCAATTCAAGAGTTGAATATTAATAATCTTTGCTTACCTTTATTTATCAACCCAATAGGTTTATATAGAATTACAAAGAAATGCGATAAACATAAACTACTCCCATATGGATAGAGATGTATCCTATGACTATCCTATCACTAACAACTATTAATAAAGATAATACTCAACTACTTAGGGATAACATACTATCATTTTATCCCTACTTAAAGATAGACTCTACTAGATAAATAATAACTAAATAACAAAGATATAATAATAACCAAATAACAAAGAAACATGATTGCTTGTGAACTCTTTTGTTCCCATCTGGTACGTAATAGTATATGCGTAGATAATGTACTTAATTAGGATAATATTGTATGCATTCTTCTATGTTGCAGATTTTGTAGATCCTTGTTTCGGAAAAGTACAAGAGTAATGTAAACAAAACATAACCAGTATTGCCTCTCAATTTGTTTGTATGGAGTATTTGCGAATTATGCATGCGCAAGTTCTAAAAGCAAGTCGTCTCTGAATATTAGTTTTTTTTTTTTGCTGAAATGGTACATATAGGATTCAGATCCCGTAAAATAAGGTCGTCTATTGCCCTTAATTCTCATCCATACATAAAAAAGAGATAAGCCGACTTGCATGCGTAATAATTCCAATTATTTCTGAGCCCAAAATCTTAATCCAAATCCACTAAATCACATGCCCACCGGTTTCTATATATAGAGGATTAGCCAGTCTACTAAGGAGATTGGTCTGACCCACTGGTTTACCTAACGTTTTCCCATGTGTAGTTTTCGTCGTTGATTAATGATTCGGTTAATTTCATTGTCAGGCTACGTGGCGACTTGGCCAACAAGTAATGAAGGCTATTAATTAATATATATATATATATATATATATACACTAAGCTAGCTTTGGAAGAGGAAAAATACAAACGTTGGACTGAGAGAGAGCTAAACGACAAATCTATTCCTTTCAAGTTTCAATCATGCATATGCTTGCAAGACAAGTTTCCAATTTGTTATTTCGTTTTTCAAATGAACAAGTCAAAATTGTGTTAGCTGTTTGTTATACCAACAAACACTCACCTAACAAGTAATGTTAAAAAAAAAAAGACTTATATTTTTCTTGACGTATCTTTTAAAATTACGGATTTGATTCATACACAACACCATCACAACAACTCTTTACATGAGGGTGGACCCTAGTGTGTGGGGTCCACCCCATGTGAAGGGTTGGTGTTATAAATTTAACATTTTTCTTAAAATTATTATTGGATCAAAATTTAATAGTAATCTATCATACATCTTATGATAATTTTAAAAATTACATTAATTTTGAGATGACTCAAAAGTGACACAAGTCTTCCTTTTAGCATTACTCATCACCTGACATTCGACGTAATGATGTTTAATTAAGACAGGAGAGGAGATTGGGCGACTTATTATGAAACATAATTGCATGATGTTCGTGGCTGTTACTGTTAGGGATAAGGATGGATAAGATCATGAGAGGGAGTTTTGTGGTATTCTCGTACTCCAAGCGGAGAATTCTTTCACTCAAACAATCCCCTTAACCGTGTGGGTTTCCTCTATCCTTGAGAGCTTAATTTTGATGACTGCCAGGGCCCAGAATCATATATATATTAATTGCATCAGTTGTTGATGATTTGCACTTGCTTCAGGGTGATTCTTTAAGCTGCTACATAACCGAGCTAGGTAGGCTTTCATAACTTCTGTTCATTCAAATTCTTTTGTCTATCTGGTTATGTATTTTGTTAGCTAGCTAGCGTGTAAGTGGACCAACCCTTTTTTTTTTTGTTCTTTTTTGATAAATGAGCATTTTCTATTAACAAATGAAAACAATTACACACAGACCAGCAAAAATTCTGGCTCTCACTTGCCAAAAGATGACTTTGAGAATCTGTTCCTCTGTTTTAGGAGTACAACCATGTTTCAGATCATTCCTAACATATTGATTATATTTCTTTGCGTTCTTTCTCTCCTTTTTTACGCTCTTTATTAAATCATGGCATATTTCAAGAGTTTAAACTAATAAGAAATGATTAATTGAATTATTTAACACTCCACAAATGGGCTTTTTGGGACGTACAGACTGGTGGGCTTAATTGGGAAGTTGCTTGATGGGATGGCAGAGACGGATGAAGTTGCAGATGTTTCAATTGAAGTGTCTAACTTAGATAGAATTTTAGCCTCTTCCATCACTAAAAGGCTTTGCCATGACTCACCGTCCTTAGTAGAGAGTAGCATTTTCAGAGTCCCCCAGAAACTTCGCCGGCGTAACGAGAATGTTTATGATCCTAACATAGTCTCCATTGGCCCTTATCACCGTGGCACTAAAAGACTAGCCCCCATGGAAGAGATAAAAATGTGGTACCTAGGATCCCTCCTCGAACGGTTTCCACCACCTCCAGAGGGAACTTTGGAGCACATTGTTGAAAGTATTAGAAGGTTACAGAAGCGTGCGCGTGATCATTATGCCGACCCATTCAGTCTAAACGACGAAAAATTCATAGAAATGATGGTCGTTGATGGTTGCTTTCTGATTGAGCTCTTTCGAAAAGAGGCTTACGTAGTACCAAGACACAGAGATGACCCCATATTTAACACGTCCTGGATGTATGAAAATCTGTATCATGACGTGATTTTGTTGGAAAACCAAATTCCTTGGTTTATTCTCCAGCGCTTGTTTGAGCTAACCGACGTAACCGTAGCCGTCAGCGAACAAGAACCCCATTTTCTAGCGAAGCTTGTTCTCAAATTCTTTGAGACGATGATGTTGACGACAGTGCCAGCTGAATACAGACCAAATGATCGTGAAGTTAAGCATATACTTGACTTACTGCACAGCTGCTTACTTTCCACCTCCGGTCGTAGAAGGCCTGAAAACACAAACCTGCAACTCTTTCCTCCGGTGACAGATCTCTTACAGGCTGGAGTCGTATTCAAGAAGGGATCTCCAGACGACATTTTGAACATTAAGTTCAGCAAAGGGGTGTTTGAAATCCCTCCCATAAAAGTCAGAGGGAATTCAGAATCTTTGTTCCGAAATCTCATAGCGTATGAGCAATGTGACCGCCATTGCAGGGATCAGTTCACGTCTTATGCAGTATTCCTGGATTGCCTCATCAATACCAGCAAGGATGCGGACCTGCTCTGCGATGAAGAGATTGTTGTGCATGCTTTGAGTACAGAAGACGTGTCCAATCTCTTCAACGGGCTGTACAACGACACTCTTATCTCCGAATTCTACTATGGTCGGATAGCTCATGATGTTAACGAGTATTATAGAGATCAATGGCCCAGATGGAGAGCGACCTTGATGCGTGACTATTTCAGTAATCCATGGTCGATCTCTTCCTTCATAGCCGCAATTTTCATACTCATTCTCACCTTCATACAGGCTTTATTTTCCATTCTCTCTTATTAATCTGGCGGTGCTATTGGCCGGTGTTTTAGTTGTTGGTGATTTATACTTTAACATGTCTATTATTTTTACTTTGAGTAATGTTACATTAATTTACAACCATTTTACAACCTTAATTTCCCTGAGACGTGGCAGAAAAAAGTTTACACCCCACTCCTTGTCCGCGCACCCCACCACCAACCGGAGTGGTCGGACCACACAATCTGGTGGCTGCGAGTCATCTAGTGATCGTGGCCACCAAATGGCAAGCAGGAGGTGGCTGCGACCACCTTCAAAGGTATGGGCAAATTTTTTTGAGTTAACGTGACAATTAGGGGATGAAAATGCAGATGCAGATGGGGTTATTAGTAATATCTGCATCCGCATCCGCATAATGCAGTTATCATTTGTAGGTATCTGCAACGGCGTGGTTATTGTGTTATTAAATGCAGTTATTATTCGCTATCCGCATATGCGGTATGGTCATTTTGGATCACTATTTAAATCTATATGCAAGCTTAAATAATGCGGTTATTATTATATGTAAGTTTAAATAAATTAAAGTTTCACTTGTTAGATAATTTATGATTATCAGCCATATATGGTCATTGTTTCATAAAGTAATCGACATTTTTAATTACTCAAAAAAAAAGAGAAAAAGAAATAGTAAATGTAGTGAGGTATAACTTTGAGATGATAATGAAAAAAACTTAACATAACCTAAAGATTTTAAACTTATCGAATCCAAAACGACGTCGTTTTAGTGAATTTAATTATATATATATATATATATATATAAAGAAAATGTGGATGTGATTATTAACCGAATTTGCATACCCTAAAATTGTATTCACATCTGCATATGCGAATAGTGATTAGGTGCAGATGGCAAACGTAGGTGATTATTATCTACCCGCATTTTTGCCCTTACCTCCCAAAACATACGTGGCGGTGCCACGCCAAGAAGTTGTAAGACAATTGTAGGTCTAGCATTTTTCTTATACTTCTTAGCTATATTTTTCTTATACTTCAAAAGGATCATATCTTGACAATCATCCTATTTAGGCCATTCTGACTTCTCATGACATGTTTTATACCAAATTAAAGGAAACTGGAACGTATTAATTGGCAGTGGCAAATCCATAATCCTCACCAGGAAACGGCAAATTGTAATTTAATTTCAGAACGAAGGTTAGAATTTCTTAGGAGGTGGTTTCAAATTCATGAAGAAATAATGTAATTTCCAACACCAAATAAAAAAGGGATTCATTTCTAGCATGGCGCAGGCTGGACATGGGTACACTTCAAGATTCCAAAGCTGAAAGCTGACTCTAGTCTACTGCAACTATCCCTTCATCGATCTTTTCTTGTACCTGCCAATAACCCACAAGGAAACTCATAAGACATCAGTACTATTTCATCAATATTTTCCAGTCCCTACTTAAAAATTGTTGCATCAAAATCTAAATCATAAAAGTCCCATTAAAGGGACCACTAACAAACAAATAAACGATGAACGATGGGATCGGAATTGGCTGCAAGTAGTTGACGGAAGTATAGCCTACTCAATTCTCCAATAAGAGAGGCCCAATGAGGCCTATTTGTTCAGGCAGGTGTTCAGACAATTCAAAATACATGATTCACCTATTCAAATAAGTGGATCTCATTAAAACTCTCTCACAACTGATTGCCTGAATTGGAGCAGAGATTGATGGATGATACCTAGCCGGTCTATGAACAATAAAAACAACACAAATTCATGTTTTCGAGACGACTTTATAGTTCACCTAGAGCAAGCACTAAAAATGAGTATTTGCAGGATAAACATAAGAAAGAAACCACAAAAATGGATTCATCTAAGCATTTCTAATGCATGCAGACGCAGTTGAGCTGTAAAACATACATTAACAGGGAAGCAAGAGATCTTACAGTTTGGATTCTGCACCAACACTTGGGCTCCGCAACGCGTCGTAGTGTCCATAACCATGATAAAGGACACGGACGGGGTTATCCTTACCATATTCTTGACCATATTCAGCTATAATTTTGAGGCTACCAGAATTCTTGTCCTTCATGTAAACAGTGATTGGCATCCTAAATGGAAAATTGTGTCATGATAATGTAATGCCAAAGTCCATAAAAAAAAACACAGGGCAATCTGTTTCAGATCATTTTTTACAGGGCTCAATGAAAACTCCTAGCGACACCCAAGTCATTGGGATTCTATGGGGACGATTCTTGAAGAGAAGAGAAGGAGCTTACTGTAGAACATGGGATGCCATCAGCAACTCAGGCTCTCCTCCCCAAATGTGGGGCTGTCGCATCTGTACAACATACGTGTCAAAATCACCTTCAAGAAACCTGCCAGTGAATGAAGGCTTGAAAACTTGCTGAAATGAGTATTATTAAAATTCTTTCATTTGCAACTCTAGGCAGGAACTCATCAGGATTTGTGAATTCTGTAATGTATTAAAGGGTGGCAATTCGTGTTTGAGTGCCAAGTTTGAACCGTGTCAAAGCATGGTATAGTATAAGATTATACAAAACAACCGGACTTGACCCATTTAACTAAATGGACCAAACTCCTCACTCTAATATATTGATTTCGTACTGTGTTTGTGTCGACTTCATGAATTGTGTCAAAAATTGACAAATTACAATGGTATGGTATAGACAGGGCAGTCCTCTTCCCCAACCACCCTACTGTATTTCAAAGCAATTCAAAATGACGCCACGGTCTCACCGAGTAGTCTCAAGAAAATTTACCATTCAGTTTCTGCTCGCCTCTTAACGAATTCATCTACCACCTGTCGAAACCATGTAACGTTTTCTTTGTAAGAAAGGATGACCAGAAAGAATGGACTGAAATAGTTTACCAAAACGAAAGGATAAAAGTCATGAAAAAACTTGATTGGGTTATTGGGCATGCAGGAAAGAAAATGCAATTAAATGAAAAAGGTATAAAAAAGCTAACTTTAACTTTTACTCTATTTGCCCCATTACACATTTCGAAATAATTTTAGGGGGCTTTTATACGAAACAAACGTGTCTTTGGTATTTAGCAGCATTTTTTTAAATCTTTTTGGATAAACTGTCTTCACCATCTTGTAGATCTCGAAAAGTTGCATGAAATAATTTTTTTTTAAAAAAAAAAAAAAATCAATTTCTACCCTCAGCAATTCACTTTTAACTCCTGAATTTTAACTCATTTTGATATAAGGTACCTAAATTTTAAAATATATCAATTTAGGATATTCATTTTTCAGAAAATTTCAATTTCAGTCCTCTGTTAGAATTTTCCGTTAAATCTTATCAAAATTTTTAAAATACCACTGTGTTTATTTTTTAAAAAAAATTTATAAAAATTTTCAAAGATTCAAGCATAGGTATTTTTGTAAATTCTTTTAAATTCTAACCAACACTTACAATTTTTTTTTCATTTTTTTATAAATAAAAAAAAAAAAAAATGAGGAGTATTATGAAAATTTTAACAAGATTTAACGGAAAATTTTAACGAATGACTAAGATTGAAACTTTCTATTAAATTGAGACATTTTAAAATTTAAGTATCTTCTTTTAAAATGGGTGAAAGTTTAAGAATTATAAGTGAAATTCTCTAAAAAAAAAATAAATAAATAAAAATCAATTTCTACTCTATTCACAACTGAAAAAGCTGGTCTGCAAGTATGTTCAGTAATTGGTACGAGTCAAACAAGTTCCCAATTAATATGTTTTATGTAAACTAGACAGTTCCCTAGACACCACATTGAACAGCTCAACAGAAAATGCCAAAGAGCTAAAAGCTGAAACATGCTAACAAAGCATCACTCTCCTTGTGAAATCATTAAACGTAAGTTTATGTTGTACTTTAGCTCTGAGCTCATCTGCAAGTTCTTTCTGATGGCCCTCACTTGGAGATGACTTCCCTGCTCTCAGGAGAGCACCATGAACGACAGACCGGAATAAACATCTTCCATCTCCGGGTATGCCTTTACCAATCAAATATATAGCATGTCAATGTATTGATGAAGTCAAGCAATAAATGGAATTGTTAGCTATCCAAAACAGGCACTCGCTCAAACATACATACAGGGCCGGCTCGTTGTATTTTGGGGCCTAAGGCGAGAATTTTAAATTAGGCTTTTTTATATTTAAATATTAAATAATTTTTTTTATTTTATATTTTTATTTAAAATTATTCTTTTCAATGTTATACTGCTAGTAGGTAATAAATCTATATAAAAGTTTTTTTTTCTTCATAATTTTATTATTCAATAAAAATTTCAAATTTCAAATTTCCGTTTGATTGTTGAGAATTTCTTCAAGCTTCTTCGCAACAAGTTGAAGTACTTCAGTTTTTGTATTTTATTTATTTATTTATTTTAAGTACTTAAAAGTTTTTTTATTTTTTTTTGTTGACAAAGTTGTCATATAAGAGAGGGAAAAAAAATGCCCCCAAATTGGAGTAAGATCCCAGCTCTCCAATGACCGGAAAAAAGAGAGGAAACGTGGCTGTTCAATAGCCACACATTCCTGATGACCAAAAAATACAAAAACGAAAAGGTGTGGTTGTGCATTTTTTTGTCTTTATATCTTGTTGCCTTAAAAGAAAAAGTCTGAGAGCATAAAATATTGAAAGCAAACTATGGAAGAACTTCAAGAAAGATCTAGAAGACCTCTAAATATCAAAAAGAAATCGAAAAAGAAGTTGCAGATCTGACCTTGGGTACGAGAGATTGCTGAAGGAGAGGCAAAGAGGAGGTGAGAGGCGGCTGGTGATAAAGCGAACAAGCTGCTACGGCGATCTTTCCTATCATCTGGCTGCTGGAGAAAATTGTAGAGCATTTCAAAGAGTGGTCTTGGTAATTTGTGGGAGAGATTGTTCTGAAAGTAAGATTTGTGTCTTCCTTTTTTCAACAAAAAAAAAACTTCATATTTGTGGTTTTGAGCCCGATGGTTCATTTTTCTATGCGGAAGTTCTAAAGTCTTCTAAGTGTGAGATAATGCACTTCTTTTTTTTCTTCTTTTTTGCCAACTTATTGTGTTCTAACGATCGATTTTTGTGGAGTTAAATCTTCCAAAGTGGAGATAATTAATGACCATTTGTTTTGATTTTTGTGGAGTTAAATCTTCCAAAGTGGAGATAATTAATAACCATTTGTTTTGGTATTAATAGTTGTGTTCTTGGCATTTGAATTTTTTTGTTAATGGGAGTTGAAGAGTCTCCCAAAAAAGAGATAAATAATAATACTTCTTCTTTTCTGTTTTTTATTTTTTCAGAATCGCATTAGACTACATTTTTTTTTTTTTTAAATGTTTTATTAGACTATAATTGGGCCTTAACAAATGTATTTTTTGGGGCCTTCTTTTCTCGGGGGCCTTAGGCTACCGCCTAAGTCGCCTAAGGATAGAGCCGGCACTGCATACATACATACATACATATACACGCCTTTTCTGCCGGCTTTAAATTTACAGAAAAGTAGATGGTTCTGTTTACAGCATGAACAGATTGATCTCATGCCACTAATAAATTCAGCAGAACGGAGGAAAATGCCAAACTGACTTGCAAGGGAGAGGGTGTCCAAGAGTTTATATACATAATTCAATGATATTTAACAAGTTCAGAATTTCACGAGCATCATCCAACAGCGAAAAACACAACCCAATTTTACAATCGAATTCTTAATCTGCTTAATTGAAGGTCTTTTACGGTTTTACAAATGTGGGACACAAATCTAACAAGTGTATTCACAAAAGAATAATGTATGACTTAGTACTCATGATCATTTGTATACTCTGCCCACTCAAATATGGGCAATTTATCTTTTCAATGTGAAACTAACTTTATAGGATGTCATATGCAACTTATCTCTTCGAGAACATTACAGCTTAACAACTAATTAATACTCAATTCAAACTTCGAATTACTATTCTTTCATGAACCATTACGTAAGTATAGATAGCTAAGGGGTGAGGCAGCTCATCAAAAAGAAAAAATGGTTTCTGAGATATAGCCAACAATATGCATCCCCCAAAAGTACACAATTGAAAGAAGAAAAAAAAAAAAAGGATTTTACTATAGTTCTAAAGAACTTCAGAACTGCCATAAAAAAAAAGGTACATCTCTTACGAAAGGAAGATCACTAATCACAAACAATTTGCAATGATTCTTGAAATTAAGAAAGGAAAAAATTGAAAAAGAGAGAAAGAGACAGACCTAGGTCAGAATCCATAATAATCACCACAATTTCTCAAACCTTAGAAGAAAAAAGATCACATGCACTCAAAAACCAGAAAGGAAGATCATAACCAAATAATGAAGACATATGCTGCAAGAAAAGCATGGATGCAAAGCCAAATGCAAGAAGCAAAGCATATAAGTAGTTTAAGCCTTTTGTCTAGCTTAATCAAAAGGAGGAGATGAAACGTGAAAACTGATGACACTTACCAAGCGAAGTTTCCGACTTCTGCATTGTTCGAGCAGATGATAAGGAGAAAACCATGTGCATACAAAGACTAAGCAGTAGCAGGCAATGTGCAAAATGATATGAACCTTGATAATTAGCAGTACGTGATTCTTGACTTTGATCATTGCACAAGTGATAAGAGAACCACTCGTTTACAACTTTTCTGAGCTGTGGTGCGAAAGCCACCGTCAGAGAATCGAATTCCATTCTTTACATAGTGAGACTTGGGTTGGACAAGGGAGGGGTATAGTCCATTTTTTTTTTCTTTAATTTTTTTTTTTTTTATCAAGATAACTATATAATAATATTAATATTAAATAAAATTCTAAAAGAAAACTATATAAAAATTAATATTCATTTTTTTATTAAAATAATTTTTTTTTTATCAAGTTTGAAAACGTAGAAAAATTTGTATTTTTAAAAACGCACGATTTAAAGGTCAAACATAATTTTATCAAATATTTATCTATGTTTTTTAAATTTATGTTTTCAAATTGTACTTTTTAAAATCATTGTTTTCTAAATTGCATGTTTTGAATCTGCAAATCAATTAAGATGAATTGTGTTGTCCTATCAACATCAATGGCTTTAGCGACCGTTAACAAGATCATCTTCTAAATTTGATTTAAATTACTAGAGTTAAATAACTTCCGAAAACTTTTTTTAATATTTCTTTTAATTTTAAAATTTGGCCACCCTTAATTTTTATGTGTCTTTTAGTTTTTTTTTTTTTTTTAATTTTAGTTTCTTTTTTATTTTTGAATTTTTTAGTATTTTTTTTATTTCATTAAGGGTATTTTTATTATTGAGAGAACATTAACAATTTTTTGTAATTTAGAGAGATATTGTCAATTGGGTGTTTGAGGAAGATACGTGGACTTTACCCTATTTTTTACTTTAAATAGCACATAAAAGTAATTTTTAATTAATAAAAATTATTTAAATAATTATTTTTTATTCTATTTTAGAATATTTAATATATTGAATATCTGAAATTGTTAAAAAGTTAAGTTTTTTTTTTTTTATAGTAATACGCAGCGTTTGGCTGTTAAGCCACAACACTGACATGGGAATAACAGGTGTCGAACTTTTACAAGGCGTGGAGGCAAGGGCCACTGTGTATTGCCACGGTGCCACCATGAAATCACTACCCACCAAATGAACAAACCCCCCACAACCGTAAACGAGATTCTCCCGCTAAAAAATATATACCAGCCACTTCATTTGGCACCGATACCGTAAGTTGTTTCCCACCTTTAAATGGAACCTTTTAATCATCTTTTTATCAGTTTTTGCAGGGGAGAGGATTCTGGATTCCGATAATATGTCTTTTTCGTCAAAGGTATGATTAAGCAATCCTTTTCTTTTTCTTTTTTGATGATGATTCTATCTTGATTTAATATTATTTTTCTTTGAATTTCTTTGAAATTAAAGTTTGTAGGTTGTTCTTGTTAAATTATCATTTATTCTACTACTTTCTTACACGTTTGATTCATATTAAATCACTAATTATTATTCCAAAAAGTTTAAACTAATAAAAATAAATGAATTTAATTATTTAATTTATATTCCAACAGTTCTGATATATTAAAAAGTAAATTCTATACTCAATTGTGTTTTATATAATTATTTGAGATGGGTCTTCATTTTTTAAATCCGTGATCATCACTTCAAATCTCTCTTTCTTAGGATTAAACTCACTTTGTTCATCAATGTTCTGATTTTTGTTTCTCTTCCTTTTCCCTTGATTTATCAGCAACCAAACATGGTTTTTTTCTTAAATAAATATTTCTTGATTAAAAAGAAAGAAAAAAAAGTATGTCTTTATTTTTCTGAAGAAAAAAAAAAATACATGTCCGTGATTAATTAGATGATTAGCATTGCCTTGAAAATGTTAATTATTAATTAGAGAGATAAAATAATTTTCTATTAAAAAATTAGCTATTATAATTCACATCTGCCATGAAAATGATGAAATGATGAAGATGCTTATAGTCTTCTCCTCACATTTGACTTGAATTGCTAAGGAGCCAAAAGCAACAGCCAGAATGAGTTCCAGGCATCGTCCATTGCACACGTGTGGAGCTTCACTACTGGCGATTGCTCATAGTGCTTACGAAAAAGCTCAAGCTTTTAACGGACCAATAGGTTCGACGACAAGAAGGGTAGCCACATTTGCCAGTCCACTACTCTATGCCCTGCAATATCAATGGCTAGCGATCCTCTCCTTTGCCGACGATTACATCCTAGTCGTTGAAAACGTCATGGAGAAATTGTTTCCCCCATCAACCTACGTATTCGACAGGATTGACTACCTTGTCCAGATCATAGCAACTTTCCCAGAAAAGTTTGATGATGCTTTGGACAGAGCTCCTGAGATTCTCCACCAACTTGGCTTTGATTGCGCGCTTGTCCAAGCTGTCTCGTGGCTGAACTTCTTGATCGCTACATTGACTCACTGGGAGTCGGGAAGTGCAAGGGAAAAGGATATCATGGTTGATGTAGCACACCAGCCTGCAGAGACAGACAGCAAGACAGTTGATTCAGGCGTTGTGGAAGACACGTACGAGGAGGTACTAGAGAAGGGGACAAAGGAAAACGTGGAAAAGAAATCAAAGGAAGAAGTTGAAAAGATGGAGAAGATCAATGAGAAAACCAATGCAGATAAAAGCAAAAATGATCCAATTCTAGAATTGTTCGAGTCGGGATGGCTCATGAACCCTGGAAGAGGGGACAAAGGGAGCTCGAGGAGACATTCTGCTTCAGACGCGGCGATGTGAAAATCAGAAAGAAAAAAAACCAAGCACAGCAATTTTGATTTGGTGGTCACAATTATTCGTCACAGGTCAGTCATACTGGCTGCACTCTGAACACAAATATTTTGTAGTTAGTTGACAGCAAAGATAATGCATCAATGGGTCTACAGATTTAGTATCCTGGTTTCAGCAATGTTGAAATGATCTCTGTATTGGTGTTTCTTGCAAACTGGGTTTTGAGAATTGATGCAATCATATAAAACATGTATGTAATGGGAACATGCAAAGAATGTTAATTTGTAGCAAATGAACAGAAACCATAAATGTTAAAAGAATTAATTAGAGAGATTAATGCAAATCTCACTTCAACCCCCCATTTATCATATTCGTATCACACTGGCGAACATGTATGACGTACTATAAAGGACTTATACTTTCTTTCTTTTTTAAGTGACTAACATTGAAAAATCATTTAAAATACGTCGTGTCAGCCGGTGTGATAAATTGGTATGAAGACTAACATTATTATTAATTAAATAATTAAACTTACTATTTTCAGTTTAAGCTTTTAAGATAAATGATGATTTATTTAACATGGTACGAGAGCAAAGGTCTTGAATTCAAACATTAACTCTGTAGTTTACTTCCTATTTCACTTAAATATTTCACATGTTAAACCTCATTTGTTGAGAGAGAGAGAGAGAGTATTAAAGTATTAATTAAATAATTAAATTCACAATTTTCAATCCACCTAATAAACTGACATAAATGGTAATTTAACTGAAATTGTTGTGAAAACAGAGTTACGCGTTTCTATTTGTCCAACATAAAACAGGGGAGAGCCCCTTCTATACGGTAGTGGCAGAAAAGATGGGGTTTATGCCCACCAATAATCCCTTGACATAGAGAAAAACCCCACTGCACGTCCGCCCATCTGCCGTCAGCCAGTCCACCCCTAATCCACCCCAAATCACCGCACGTTCGCCTGGACTGAAAAAAAATATGAAAAAAACAACTGAAGCTCCCCAACCCAACCCGTCAGCTGACTGCCTCTTCCCCGTTGCTAGACGGCCGGTCCTCCAGCCATAGAGATCCAGTCACAGAGATCCAACCACCGGCGAGCCTCTAGATCCTCTTCCCTGCAACCTCCTGACACTGTCGACAGAGATTCGGCCACCGATCCGAACTGAGCCTCGTCCTCTCTCGGGATCTCTCCCTTTCGTTGGCCATTCTCCCCTCTCGCCCCTCTAGTGGTTTTCGGTGATCACATCTGGTCCGGTGATTGGGTGCTCTCGGCATTTTGGTTCAACCGGAGATGGTGAACGTCGATGTGGTCGAGGTCGAACTCGGGTCGGCCACATGGTGGCGCGGCTTCCATGGGCTACGCTGATTTAGTTGTCTGGGTCGAAGTCGGGGTCGGGGGTCGGGGCTGGGTTTCCATCTCTCATCTCTCTCCCTCGATCTCTTCATTTCACTACAAAGAGAGAGAAAAAAAAAAATCAGGTGTTTTGCTTTTATGTGATTTTCTTGCTCCAAACTTACGTGTCAATTTTTTATTGGTGGGCAAACAAAGCCTACTTTTTGCCACAGCCGAATTGAAGTTATCCTCAAAACAGGGTATTCCATGTATTTGTGTCTTGCATGGTTGCAGCCATGGCACTGACCTTCGTTTTGTCTTGGGTAATGTTACCGGTCAATAGAAGAAGAGCTGAAGAGGGAAAACAAAACGGGACTAAATGTCAGTTTATTTTTCTTTGTCCAAGACGACAACATTTTACTTGTCACTTATGTCTTTGGTGGCATGCCGCATGTTAAATTAAAGGGTTAATGTATAATAAATTTTTAAGTTTGAGCTCGATTTGAAAATGTCTCCTCAATTTTTAATTTTTAATATTGACTTCTTAATTTTTTTGCGATTTTGAATTGGATCCTTTCAATACTTTTCTGTCTAATTTCGCAACTCCCATTAGTGCCACATCAGTATTTTCGCCATATCATCTTAAAATATTATTTTTTTTATTAATTTTATTTTAAAAGATAAATTAAAGAACTAGGTGAAATTGAGGAACTTAGTTTCTTGGTTTTATACTTAGAAATTGAGGAACTTAATTCTCTTAGTTTTCCAATTTCTTAGTCAAATAAATCTGCTTTTGAGGAGGATGGACGTAGTCACGTAGACGAACAAGTTCTGGGGAGATGGGTGGCAGTGATAAAAGATTTATTGATCATGCTCAGGTTTTGATATGGGCTCTTCCAGTATTTGATAAAATGTTTGAAAGAAAATCTGGAGTTCTGGCTGAGGTTTAGCACTTCGATTCATCAGATACAAGAGTAGGGCCGGCTCAACCATAAGGCGAGTTAGGCGGTCGCCTAAGGCCCCCAAAGACATGTTTGTTTGAAAAAAAAAAAAAAAAAAAAAAAGAAGCTGAATCATAATCTGAAACTTTTTTTTTTTCTTTTTCAGTGGAATAAGGCCCCAAAACAAGTTTGTTTGAAAAAAGAAAAAGAAAAAAAAGCCTAATCATAAGCTAAAACAATTTTTTTTTTTCCAATGGAATATGGCCCCCAAAGATAGGTTTGTTTGAAAAAAAAAATTTAAAAAAAAAAAAAAAAAAAAAAAAAAAAAAAAAAAACCAATCATAATCTAGAATGGTTTTGAAAAAATAAAAGAAACATGATCTCTTCTTTGAAAACTCTTTAACTTCAATAGAAAAATTAATAGTTAAAAGCCTGAGAACACAACAATTAATACTTAACCAAAAAAAAAAAAAAACTGTAATTTTTTCACCTATTAAGAGACTCAAATCTAGCTTTGAGGAAAATTGTGGAAGATAACATTTGCCCATGCTGTAGAAGAGAGGTAGAAACTACTTTGCATGTTATTTGGAACTGTCCAGCAACCCAAGATGTTTGGGGAGGAGGTTCTATTCTATTTCAAAAATCTTCTTTTATGGGGGAAAATTTCATGCAGTTTGTGGAATATTGTATGGACAGGTTTTCTGAGGATGTGGGGTTACTGGCCACTATTGCAAGACGTATTTGGCTGCGAAGAAATAAATTTATTTTTGAAAATTTCTGCACCCATCAGCAAGTTGTTTATAAGGAAGCACATGAAGCTTATAGTGATCATTGTAGAGTACACCTTCACGAGAAACATGGGGGACACATTTGAGAAGTTACAGTGCCTCATGTAGCTGTAACCAGTTGGCAACCACCTCCGAATGGTATTCTAAAAGTTAATTAGGATGTTTCTTTGAACATAAAAGATAGGTCTATTGGTATTGGAATTGTGGCCTGGGAACATAGTGGGAATTTTATGGGTGCAAGGGCAATCACCAAGAAGGTTGTAGGCTCTTCGAAACTAGCTGAAACTATGGCTGCCATTGAAGCAGTGTTTTTTTTGTAAAGAAGCTAGTTTTTTTAATGTATTTCTAGAAGGGAATGCCAAACAAGTAATCAATGATGTTAATGCTGGGAAGACAGATTTGTCGACAGCTGGTTTGTTTGTGGATGACATTCTTTCAGATATGTTAAGGTAGCTTATGTAGGGAAGAATTCTAATAATGTAGCCTATGTCCTAGCAAAAGAGGCTCGGCCAAATTTTTAGACATGACATGACTAGAAGATGTTCCAGAATTTCTTGTGTATGTTGTAAATAAGGATCGTTTGTATCCCTAGATTCCAATTTTGAGATCATTTTTATTATCAATGAAGGCATGTCTACTTGGTTAAAAAAAAAAAAAAAAAAAAAAACGATGTGGACTACAAGGAAACTAATGAAGAGAATAGAGCTCATGGAAAAAGACTTTGAAATACAAGTCATAACTCAACAGAAATAACAATCACTAAAAGTGGGGCCCACAAAAAAAAGTCGCATTTAAAATTCTCGCCCTAGACCCCGAAATATATCGAGCCGGCCCCGATACACAATACACAGATCTGATATGAGGGAAATGGCTATTCTAAGAGGTAGGCATTATACACTCACCCAACTCCTCCTAATTACTTTTCTCTCAAAGCTCAATCCACTGGCTTCAAAGTCGGAGTAATCACCTATTGAAAGACCCGATAAAAAGTTTTGTGCTTGATTTCAATTTCCTCTTCGGGTGCAATCAATGATTTTTTTTGGTAGAGTTCATGCTATTTTCTCACTTGAAAAGATGGCATGAATTGGTGATGGTACTGTCCTTTGTTTTGCCTTAGGTAATGTGACATGTCTGTAGAAGGATATGGAAGACAAAACGGGACTTAATACCACTCTATTTTTCTGTCCCCCGACGACAGCATTTCAATCGCCACTTTGTCTTTCGATGGCATGTCACATTTTTAACCGTCTATTTCACTTGAAAAGATGGCATGAATTGGTGATGGTACATGTCAATACCCACTTGTCTTTCAGTGGTGCGTTATTTATTTGATGCGTTCTCTTTTAATTTTTGTTTATTATTAGTAATGAGGTTAATTCAAGACTTTTTGTTAAGTTGTCATCTCTCTATTTTTATTTGTTATAATTTCTTATTGGTGTACTTATAAAAATAATAATAATAATAAGAACCAAGCCGGTCCACATGCAAAGCTACTAAAAGGAAACTAGGCAAAGATTATTTTTCTAAAACTACACTTATTCTCTTCAATTATCATCTAATTTATAATATTTCCTTAAATTTTTTAAAAAAATAATTAATCCGCTAAACTGTCTAGACTTTTACTTAACCCTTCCGTTAGAATTTAATGTTAAATCACGAAAAATTAGACACCTACATAAATTGTCTATTCTACCTTTATTAAATGTTTGAAAATATTTTGCCCACATATGGGGGATTTGTCACGTGTGTCGCACGTGATAGGGTTCCGTTAGGATTTAACAGCGAATCCTGACATAATACTCTTAAGTGAGAGATTTGGATACTTAATTACCCCAATTTGAAAACGTTTGTTAGTTCGATAAATTTTCGTCAAAACGGCGTATAATTCGATACTCTTTTCTGTTCAAGATTGAACCTAAAAAAATGTTTCACGGGCCTCAAAGGTCAAGTAGCTTTTTCTTTGTGAGAATTGCTGGAGAAGCTTTTCCCTCCTATCATGTGGTTGACCTTGTCATATTTTCCCTTTTAGATCTACTCCTTGCTCCAGAAGCTTTGGCTTGAAAATTTTGCGGGAAGCTTTCTGACCTCCGAAGCTTCAAGTGGATCGAGGATACACACCCCACCCCCCCTTTCTTCTGGTATAAAAGCCCTCTAAGCTTCCTTAACTCCAGAACCATCAGTTTCCATACAAATCTTTCCCATAAGCATGTTTTCTCTAACAAGCATGCCTTCAACAACGTCAGTTCTATCAACATATACCTCCTTCGCTGCATCCGCAATGCTGGTCCGGAGTATGATCAATGAGGTCAAAACCATAACCAGCCAGCTCATGCCGCAGCAACTCCAAGAGAGTTTCTTATCGAGGCTTGCAGGCCTTTTTGGAAATCTCTCGTCTGAAATGACTCTCATCATTGATGAATACAGTGGGCTTTCCATCAATGAAATTTACCAGGCTTCTGAAGTCTATTTGACCACAAGAATCACCCCCTCAATCGGACAGCTTAAGGTTTCCAAGACCCCGCGTCAGAAGAACCTCTCCATCACTATCAACAGAGGAGAAAAGATTATCGACATATTCGAGGGAATACATTTCACATGGGAATTCGTTTCCACTGAAAAGCAGAAATCACATTATGATTTCGAAAGCTATTCCCAGTCAACAGAAGTGTCTGAACATAGATCAATTAAGCTCAGTTTCTCCAAGAAATACCGGGAAATGGTATTGAGCACTTACCTGCCATATGTAGCAGACAGATCGAAGGCCATACAAGAAGAAAAGAAGGCGGTGAAACTCTATTCACTGGGACAATTCAACGGAGAGTATGATGGATCTCCATGGGGATCAATTCATCTTGAACACCCATCCACTTTTGACACACTGGCAATGGATCCCAAGCAAAAGAGAGAGTTGATGGATGACTTGGACAGGTTCGTAAAGAGACGAGAATTTTATAAAAGAGTGGGAAAGGCATGGAAACGTGGGTATCTGTTGTATGGCCCTCCTGGTACAGGCAAGTCAAGCTTGATAGCAGCCATGGCTAACTACCTGAAATTTGACATCTATGATTTGGAGCTTACAAATCTTCGTAGCAATTCAGAGCTCAGGAGGCTGTTAGTCTCTGCTGCAAATCGATCTATTCTCGTAATTGAGGATATTGATTGTAGCGTTGAACTGAAAGACCGACAATATGAAGGATTCGATCATGGCGATAGCCAGGTGAGTCCATTGATTCTAAACATTTCTTGCTGCTAACTAATGATTTGCACAATTTGTAGGCTTACATGCCCAGAGCTGCTTTTATTCAAAGGCTATTTTTCAGTTGGTTGCTAAAAGTAAAGATGATTAACTTGTTCTCTCCAATTGGCAGCTAACACTATCTGGGTTGCTTAATTTTATTGATGGGCTATGGTCGAGCTGTGGAGATGAGAGAATTATTGTGTTCACAACCAACTACAAAGACAGAATAGACCCTGCTTTGTTAAGGCCAGGCCGCATGGACATGCACATCCACATGTCATATTGCACTCCATGCGGGTTCAAGATCCTCGCTGACAACTACCTAAGACTCAAAAGTCACTGCCTGTTCAGTGAAATAGAAGGACTCCTAAAGGAGGTGGAGGTCACCCCAGCAGAGGTTGCAGAAGAGCTGATGAAAAGTGACGACGCTGATATTGCCCTTACAGGACTGGCTGCCTTCCTTCAACAGAAGAAGCAGATGATGAAATGCACTGAAGAATCTAAATTGGAAGAAGAAGTCAAAGAAGAAGGGAAACCAAACCCGAAAATAGAGGACAGTGAGAGAACTAAGAAGAAGAAGTCAAGGAAAGCAAGAAGGGGTAAAAAGCATGCGATGAAAGGTTAATATAGGAAAGATTGTCTACTTGATTTGTTGCATCTCTCACGAATCTTTGCAACATATTTGCATCTTAATGAATGAAATAATCCGTTCTTGTAATACAAAATAATTTTTTTCTTCTGTTGCAAATTCAACATAACACTAGTAGCAGACTATCAGTGCACAAAAGAAGCACCCATTAAATAACAGCTATCGAGTATCATGGGCAAATATATACGAAGATCATTCACAGTTATGTTCTCGACCAAGGTTAGCTTCAATTTCAATCACAACAGCAAACTAATTGCATCCGACAAACACAGCTAGGCATTTCATCGAATAGCTTCACTGCAAGCAATACACCAGCAAATTCTAACCAGAAGCACATAAGAATTTGAAGTGTTTTGGAACGGGGGCCGCGCGAACGCATGCCCCCACTACCACAAATTATGACGTAGGCTCTGCCACTTGGGCAGACCTTAGGACAGCACCCTTCCAGAGTGCAATGGAAGTCACTGACCTAAGCCATGGGCCGTCTTGATCACCCATCCACCCCGTCCAGGTAAGTATGATTCGACGTCGCTCGTGTTCTTCTTTATATCATAGCGCCTCAGCCTTGTTCTCCTTACTTCTTTCCCATGTGGGATAATCTACACCAGAAAATGAAATATACTCACAACTCAATATTAAAGATATTTCATTACTCTTCTATGCAGCAGCGGAGTCAGAAAAAATTTCAACGTAGTCTTATGCTCCGTTTGTTTCGGCGTAAGTTGTTTTTGACATTTTACGGTATTTGGTAGAGACGAAAATAATAGTTAACAGAAATTATTTTCAGTTTGACCATAAAAGCTTCTTTAATTTTAGGAAAAACCGTAAATCGTTTTTTGAAATTAAACTATTTGTCCTTGCACACACGTTTGATATCCGATTGTCGGAATTCAGCAATTGTCGGTTGTCAGAATCCAGCTGGCACCAGAGTCCGACAACATTCGTTCGCCTGAAACCTGCCGGTGCCAGAATCCGGGAAATTCGGCCATCATCACCAGATGCCGACAGACCAAATTCCGGCCGAAACTGGCCGGATTATTGCCGGATTCCAACCATGGTCAGAAGCCAGCTGGATCTGGCCAAAACGGCCGGGATCCAACCTGATTTGGACAGATCCGGAAGAGTCCGGTCAGAATTCGGCCAAACTTGCTCGCCGGAATCCGGCAACAGCGACCAGACGTTACCAGATTCCGGTGGCATTTGCCAAACTCTGATTTTCACATTTTGTAATTTTTTCGTACGAGCCAAACGCCGAAAAATATTTTTCCTGAAAATGATTTTGCCGAAAATATTTTACGACGAAAATCATTTTACGTCGAAACAAACAAAGCAATAGAGGGTTTTTTTTTTTTTTTTTTGAGCTAGGCAAAATAGTTAAGTGATGTGGATTATGTGTGAACAGTAGTCCACTTAGTATCAATCGGCCGGAGTTCCAAGATTATAATTGATGAAAATGTGTTTATATAGTTTCGAGGTTTACCCGACAGGGGTGGGTACACAAGGTGGCCTTGCCTTGTAGGAGTTCCTTGTCATAAAATAAAAAAATAATTATAATACACCAAAATGCTCAAATAACATTTGAAAAGTAAGAATATAAATTAAGAACATAATAAACTTATCAACACAGGGTTGTAAAACACAGAGAATTATTCTTTAATTACGAGATGTTAAATATGAAAAATCCACAGGGCCATCTATAAATTTTGGAGGCTGGCTTATCTAAAATCTCGTGTCTTAATGACCCTAGACATGAAGTTTGTGCCTTCTCTTCGAATGATAATAGCTTATCTGAAATGAGGGTGAAAAGTGATTATTTAACTAAAATTTGCTGAGTTGAATATGAATGCCAATTTGATTTTCAACAAAATTGCCAATTTATCATCAAAGATAACAACAACATCAGTGTCATTAAAAGAGGTTGAATTTATCATTGGTTGGTTATTGTACGTGCCATCCAGTGAAGATGGACAACGAAACCGCAACTACGAAAATATGAAATTGATGAGGATAGAACAGCGCCATTCTGGAAGGCCGGCCGGCCGGCCCAACCATTCTCCATCATGACTGGAAGATGGACCAAAAGAAAAACATTTTAACATATCGCCCACCGTGGGGCTCGAACCCACGACCACAAGGTTAAGAGCCTTGCGCTCTACCAACTGAGCTAGACGGGCTTGTTGCAAACTACATAGAACAGGCTATATTTAAACTATTCTTAGTTGTGCAAATTCCCATTTCCACCAACCATTAATTCCAAAATATTGACGTCCGATTTCATTTCAGTGGGCATAGATAAATGAGTAGATATTGAATCGATCGCTTGCAGGTTCCCCCGGCTCATCCACTTTTATATAAATCCTGGACGAGAGAACTTGAAATTTAGGTTGCAACTTTACTAAATAGGAAAGAAGAATTGAAAATGAAGTTAGATTTTGCCAGTGCAACAAAGTAGCCTCATGTGAGAGCCTACTCGAGATAGGTCCTATCTGCTCTGGACTGCCTGAACAGGTGGGGGCCAAGACAAGTACTCACTTAAGCTCCGAACTAGACTACCTGAGCACCTGTTTAAACAAGTAGAGTCCAAACAAACTCTTAGTACAATTAGGACAACTCTATTGTAACCATCCGAAAAATAGCATGAGCCACAAGCAAAATCTATTTTCCTAGGCATTCATTAGCCATAAGCAATTTGGTAGAGCGTTGAAACCTGTGCTGTATAATTGATTGGCACTGATAGTCGTACATTTTAACCTACACATGAAACTTCATATCCAGACACCACTTTTCAACCGAGAATCTAAAGCTTAAATTGACATACATAATACACGTATTCCTACCCAAAAGTGGAAAAAGAGAAGAGAGACAAAAAATTCATAAATTACAGGGGCCTGTACATCTCTTCTCTGTGAAAACAAAATAAGTGATGCCCATGGGAAGTGGGAACAGGACAGAAGAAATGAAAAAGATGATGCAACAGAAATTTACACAGCACTGACAACCTAACATTGATAAACCGAGTAGCTCTTGCTTTTCCATAAGAAGCTAAAAGCTCTCCCCATTTTTCTTCTAGACATTGATTTACATGGTGGCTTTGATTCTGCAGTAGGCATGGGCATATTACTACTTTCAGCTAGCTGCTGCGTCTCAACTGGTGGTTGGTCTCGCTGTCGCTGCTCCCGGAACAGCATCAAAATTTTCTGAGCCTTCTCTTTTCCTCTTGAGGTCCCATTAACTGAGATTGACACCAATGCAGGTATTACCCCTTCTTGTAGAACCATTTGGCTGCATTTCTCATTTCCATGACACAAAAGTAAGAGACATGAGGCAGCTTGCTCCTGCTCGATAGATTCACCAATGTCCAACATTGTTGCTAGTCCACTAATAAGGCCAGGTGTTGATATCATTTCATCCTTTCCTGACTGACTTGAAGCCAAGTTTATAAGGACAGCTATGACTTTTTCCATCCAAATGTGGTCACCAGAGGCCGCAAGAAGGGGTTGGAGGCCCTTGATGATGCCGGCTGAAAGAAGGTTCGGAATATTGGAGGCGAGAGTAGAGAGATTATAGAGAGCATGGAGGGCATCAAGCTTGCACTGGGGTTCAGGATTACCTCGAAGGACCCGGGCTAAGAAAGGGACTGCCTTACTTGACCCAATGATAGGCTTGGCTTCTTCAAGGAGGGACAGATTCAGATAGAGTGCCGTGGCAGATCCATGGGAATTGGGGTTGGAGATCATCTCCTCCAACAATGAAATTACTCCTGCTGCTAACATCATTTCCTTGTTTCTGAACAGAATAAGAAAATAGCCTCACATTAAAATTTTGGAAGATCCTCACAGTTTGCAAATTTGTGTGTTTGGGTAGTACCTTTTCGCTTTTAATTAATTTTGATTCCTTGTAAAAAAAAAAAACAAAAACAAAATTGTTTTTTGATAAGTAAAGTACTTATCAAAAAAACAAAAAAAAAAAAATTGTTTTTGTGTTTTTTTTTATAAGGAATAAAAAAAAACACAAACAAATTTGTTTTTTTTTTTTATTGAGTACTTTACTAAACACAGCCAAAAAAAATTACCATGTTACACAAAGATATTGGACCACACCCACATAAAGGTTTCAAATTATAATAAGACATCCAGCTGCTAACTATTAAAGGGATTCAACAAATACTTTATGCCACCAATCTTTGTGCAGTTTTAAAAACATATGATACAGAAAAAGTAATTTCATTATATTCTTTGAAGGATGTGTAAGAAGATTGTTCATATAAATTCAACAACAAAACAATGCTCTCACTTAGAAAAAAAAAAAAAACAGCGGCAACAACAAAACAATGTTCTCTCCATGAATGATGCATTTGGGGAATCCATTCAAGATGGATATTCCATTTTTCTTCATGCTAAGATTACATTAAGTACTTTACTATCATATCCATAAAGCATGCATTATTTTAGAACAAATTGGAAATAAAATAAATCGCCAGGAGTATATTTCAATTGCGGTATGACCATAATCACCAAAACTTGTGATGCATAACTGACATAGTTAAAATTCTGAAAGAAATCTGAAAATATAGTGCATGAGTGCAGATGAAAATTTGAATTAATGCCAGCTTTTAGTAACTATAAATTTAATTTCTTTCCCAGCAAGAGTTGCCATTAAACCAATGCCGAAAAGAAAACTTTGTCTTGGCATCTTTAATGTTTTAATACCTGCTATTGTTGACAGCTAGGTTGAAGAGAGCCATGGCCCCACTTTCCTGAGCCATTACATTCCCTTCATGCACAGCTGAGTCTAGAAATCGCATAAGAGCTTCCACAAACCCATTGGCCCCCATAAAGATCCTAGCCTCCTCATCATCCTTCAGCAACAACCTTATTTGCTCCACCACTTTGCACTTTTTCCTTAAATCTTCCCCCCCATCCAAGACAGACAGAAAATTCTGGTAACTGTCCAACACACCAAGCTCAGATTCTTCTGGCTTAGGAGACAAACTTTCTGTTTCATTTCCTTCAGCCTCCTCTATGATACCACTCTCCTCTACAGGTACAACCTTAACCCCCTTCAACTTGCAAGAGCCAACACTGTCCACAGATCTCGACTTTGCAGACTCAGACTCAGACAATGCCAGCCTCCAATAGTTGAGGTCAAGAGACTCCGGAGGGCCATCAGGAACAGAAACTCCATTCTGTTCACACCAACTAGCAATGAGACCTTTAACACAGTAATTAGGAGTCAACGAGAGATGAGAGAGCTTCTGTTGAGTCTTTGGGCAGGTGTTATGCCCATCACTGAACCATTTCTCAATGCAGATCCTTTCATATGTTTGCCCCGACGAAATGATGACTGGATCATGCATAAGCTGCAAAGATATTGGACACCTCAGTTCTTCAGGCGGCATCTGCCCTGATCTCCTATTGTTTTGCTTGAAATTAAATGAATTAAGTTTTGACAGGTGCCGTTCAAAGGCTTGACCATTGCCACCATGTCCAGCATCCTCAAGAGAACCCTGAACAGTGGGTGAACAAGGAGTAGAACCCTGTGAATCATTGTCATCAGAGATCTCACTTCTAAATAATTTGGAGTACTTTCTCATGAGATGTAAAAGATAAGCCACAATTGATTCCTTTCTCTTGTCTTCCTCTGCACGAGCTCTTTCTATGAGTTTCTTGAGAGCTCTTCTCTCAGTAAGAGCTGCTCTGGAAGAGGTTATTCCAAGTTTAGTAGCAGCCTGGTGAAAACATTCTAGCTCATCACTATCATTACTGTTGTTAAATTTTTTCCCCTGCTGGAGCAATGCAATTATGTCATCACCAACTTGCTTCTCTAACAGGTCAAGTGAGAACACAGTCTCCTCAAGCTCACTCACAATCTCCAATATCTAAAAGAAAGTTGAAGTTACAAAAGGTGTCAAAAGTACTACAAAGTGATGTAGACAAAAATAATAGCAACAATAGACGGCAAGACAATACCATCAAGAAGGACAACCAATGGTCATTTAAACAAATTCAAATGAAAAAGTAATGACCAATTTATATAGGAACCATGACCACTTAGGAAAAGATTTAAGTCTCGTTACTATCAAGCCTCAACCGACCAAGGAAGTATAAAGATACACCAGAGTCATTTAGAGGACCATCCAGTGTGTCAGCGATGCTCAACTATTTGAAACAACCTTATAAAATGTTCCGCATCAAAATTTAAACTTCCCATTTATTAAATTCTAAACACCGTCCATTCCAACTATCAATTACCTAATTAAGACAAGCTTATCCCAAGCCACATGATGGAAGGCTAAATCAAATATTAACAGTTACATTCTTTTCTTTCCCTCTTTGTTGGGCAAAAAAGCAAGTTAACCCCTTACTAGCCAAAAAGGAGAAAAATTAAAAGAAATCCTATTACTATAAACACTTACAAGCTCTCTTTATATTGAACTTATGGAACCCTCACCATGGACGTGCAACACATCATATGGGGGACTAAATGATGGTCTGAAAACCAAAATTCCAGGCTTAAACTCACTGAAAGACAAGTGGCTGTCAAAGTGTTATATTATTTATCTTCAAATTTAGTTAACTCATGTCACCTCATCAACTTTCACCAATACATTTAGGACAATGGTCAGGAAGATTGGGGCTCAGATTGTAGAGGGGGGCCATGGTACCCAATGTGATGAAGTGGCCGCATGCATAAAGATGCATGTCAACATCACCGAGAATGGACGAAAAAGCATGTTGCAAGACAACTAAAGCCATTTTGAATGAAGGAAAAAGCTTCAAGCATGAATACAAGAGCACTCTTGCAACAGAGTCGCCTTTTTATTAGGATATTATGCCAATGCCTGAGGTAATCATTTTGGCATTCCATCATAATTCTGCAGAAAGTCCTGGTTGAAATTTCATTCCCCAAAAAGAAATGAAAGTTTATCCACTCTTCTTATCACATACACACATAGAGAAAGCTTCCCAGATAGTTAGAACTCAGCAAATACATTCATCCATCCGATTTTGACAAACATAAGGAATGCAAAGATTGTTTCAAGTTAACTCAATCAAGTTATAGCTCATTCAATAAGTAGATGCGGGGGCATTATGCTTGCATGGCAAAGAAAACAAAGAAAACACTAAGAGCTTACATAATAATTACCTGAGAACCAATTGACTGTGGAACAATATCATCAACACGCCTGAGACTCTCTACAAGTGCACATCTTGCCTTCTCAAACTTTAAAAGAACAGAATCCCCAGTTATAGCCTGCATGATAAGAACAATTCCAATGGTAAAACATTCCTGAACAGATAAAGAAATGAGTGCAAAGTCCAAAGATCACATAAATATATATATATATATATATATATATATATATATATATATATATATATATATATATATATATATATATATATATATATATATATGTGTGTGTGTGTGTGTGTGTGTGTGTGTGTGTAAAGGAAATTTAGCACATGGTATGATAACACAATTCATATTCTCACTATAAAATATCAATGCAAGAAAGAAATCATACCAAGTAAAGTTTACTGCATTCTGAGCAGTGTTGAAGAACATATTTCGCCTTCTCAAGCGCCACATGCAATGAACATAATCCCTGAATACCAGATTTGCTCCTAGGCCGTGCTGCTTCCAAGGAAGGGAAGATTGATATTACTTTGCAATAAATTGCAGAGAGTGTCTTGCACATTTCTCCATGTAGCTGCACAAGGAAAAATGTTGAGCTAATCACCCAAAGTAATTGAACTGCACGTAAATTATGAACTTTGAACAGTTTATGCCAAATACTATCTATATAACTACAGCCCAAAATCAGGAAAGCCTTGTGGGAGAAAACTTATATTTAGAAACTAGACAACCAAATTCCCACCAAGCTTATATACCAATAATAATTTCAACTCACTAGTGATTTTGTTTGGGGAAGTAGAATTTACTATTTACGAAGGAAACTCAGTATGTTAGACACAATTATCACCACTAAAAGGAAAGGAATTCTAACATGCCTTATCCATAATTTAATCTGGAACCCAACTTCGAAAACCACCATGATCAACGACGGTCAACTAGATTAATCAAGAGAAAAATAGGAGAAGCACTCAAAAGTATAATTCCTATAATTCCCACCCACCCCCTCCAAAAAAAAAACAAATATATATATATATATAACAAAATGAAAAATGGAAATCCGCAGAAAAAATTGAATTAATAGACAAATAAGTTACCCAACCCCCATGTAGATGAGATGGCGTCTATGCAGCGTTAAAATTTAAAAAATAAACAAATAAATTACTACGTAACATTTTTCACAAAAATGCCAAATCTAAACTACCAGTACTTAAAATTCAATACACATTACACCGATACCTTGGCATCACTTGCTGCAAATAAGTTTTCTTCAACCTCCGTAATGTCCATTATTGAATTAGGAAAACTAGAGACAGGCATAGTTCATCTGGATTAGGAAAAGAAAAAGAAAAAAATCAGCAAACGCTTAGGAACCTCTCTGCTTAGCTCAAGAAGGATACCAGTGACAAGTCCAAACTGCAACAGCTAAAGAAACTTTGTTGCATAAAGGCGTGCTAATAAATCCAAAGAGAAAATTATTTTGATAAAAGAAGCTGGAATCAACAATATACATGGCAATCCAATGAAGGTAACGTTTACACTGTTTCGTTGCTTCGAACTGACGAAAAAGAGAAGAAAAACGAAATCAAACATTTTGAATTCCATTTTACGGGGAAAAAAAAAGAGAGAGAGAGAGAGATTAATTGAGGTAACTAAGCCGATTATTGTATTCGGTTCAGTTAAATGGTGGAAAATAAAATCTCTTGTCCAACATTTTCTCACCAACCAAACAGAGCTTTGGCGCATATTAAAAAAAAAATGAGGCTTTAAACACAGACACCCAATAAAAGAAAAGGTCGTCAGCACAGTGAACTATTATTTGTTTATAGCATTCTATAAAACGCAATTGATCCAGAAAAAACAGTACAAGAGGGGGGAAAAAAAATCTAATCGATTATGACATTTCATCAAACACATAATTCCAGACTCATGAAGAAAAAATCATGAACAAAAAGCATACATTGAAACAGGAATGATGGCATAAAAAACACATAAATTGATTTGGAATTTTGATCGAATACCCGAGATTCAAGATTCCCAAGAAAATGGAATTCGAAAATGACTTCCTAAATAGAGATCTTTAGCTGGGACTAGACCATCAGCTAAGAAATTCCAAATACAGATAAAAAACAGTGCAATCCACATTTATAGGAACCACTTCGCAAATAAAGGCACTACCTAACCATAAAAACGCGAATTGCCCACGCAATGTGATTCACATCCAGGAAGGAAAAAAGAAAACACGGAAACAAAATTAAACCAGGAAAAATAATCATTTTCACAAAACAAATCACAGCTCAGTACTGCAAAAATCCAGAGAACGGAAACAGAACTAGACGTGAAGTATTTGAGTGAGGAAAACTAGGGATTGGCACCAAAAACGCACCAGAAAAAAAAACGGAACCAAGCCAAGGAGGCTTCATACAAGAGCATTTACAAGAATCCCCCGAACCAAACAGAAAATTAGGATTTCCGTGATCCGTGAAGTTCCATCTCATTACAGTTGTTAGGTTTTGGAGGATCCGAATCGGAGAGGGAGAGAGAGAGAGAGAGGAGGGAGGGAAAGAGATTAGGCTTTCCGTTATTCTATGGTCTTACATGGAAAAGGAGTATTGGAAATCGTAAATAGATTTTCAAAGGTTTGAAGGGTTTACTTCAAGGGAAATAACTATGGCTGTGAGAAAGGCTTTTTTTTTTAAAAAAAAAATTATAATTATAGAATTGATTAATTGTTTATTAGAATTGATTTAAAAAAAAAAAATTAAAATCGCCGCTTTTGACTCCCCGGTTCACCGGCCGACAGTTGCCGACCTCCTCGCTTGTCGGTTATTAGATCTGTCATAAATGTAATTGATTGACGCAATTGTCCTTCTTCGTTGATTTTTCTTTTCTTTTTTTTATTATTTTTGACACAAAATTGGGAGAAATCCATAATCTCCTAAGACAAGTCAAATCATGGACCTTCACTCGCTTCCGAGTGGTATTATTTGTGTCCATTATAATTTTTAAAATTATTATTATTAAATTTTGATTTAATTATAATTTTAAAGTTTCATTACATTTAAGAAGACACAAGAACAACTCCTTATAACAAAATATTTATTGCTTCCACCGCTCTTGATACAATTTTTTTTTCCTTTTTTTAAGTGATCTTGAAACGGGTTTGTAAGGTTTACAATTTTATAAATTTAGCATATATGAGTCATAAATTGAAGTCGATAGACCAAGGTGTATTCTCGGCCAACCCAAGTTGAAAAGACGAGATCGGGAGCCATTAATTCGGGTCAAGGTGATTAAATTTGAATGTGAAATCACGAAAGCCAACAAAAATAAATAAAACAAAGAACAAGCAATAAGACCCAGCCAAGAGGCAAATTCAAGTAGCTCAGTCAATGGCGTTACCATAGTAATTGCTTAGAAGAGGTTGGAATTGTAGTGCATAGAACAACCACTCCATGGTTTCAATCCAACTACCTCGTAATTGTACGCGAAGAATCTAACTAAGGTCATATCCCACCAATCAGCATAAAATTCGGCACATAATTTGACTAATGCCATATCTCATGTACGATCCTATAAAAAGTTTTCTTAGGCTTTAACTAATTTCGATTATATATGTGTGTGTGTGTCTTTCATTCTAGACAAAATAATTTGCAAAGTGAGATTTTGTTGAATTAGTACGATCAGCCTTACATTAAAAAAAAAAGTGTTATAAAATAATTAAAAAATTATTAAAGCAACTACTCATCGTAGTACTTCATAATTCAAATAACAAAAGGCGGATATTTAAGTCACAGCATTATGTACTTGTTATGTACAAAAAGAAGAAGAAAAAAAACTTCAATTCCTACCAATAGTACTAAGACATTTTAGGAATATACCCGGCCGTTGGGTAGGGGCGTTGGAATTCATCATTTCCCACACCTATATTCCCAATGCATTTATAATTTGGTCGTATTTTTAAAGAAAGATGTTTTGTAACTACATTTTTTTCTAAGACTCTCTCACGTTGGTTATAATTAAATGAAATTATTTAGTGACTAAAATAATAATGGAATAAGATCCTCTTTATTTAATGTTCAAAATTTAAAGTCATTGCATTTAACGGTGCATACAATACAATATTGACATGTCTTTTTAAAAATTTAAATAATGTATACATCTTTAGATATATAAACTTTAAATCCTTATTATAAAATAGATTATCTCCATTTTAAATGGAATTAAAAGAATTATAGTCCAGTGATAAGAGTTTGTTTAAGATTGTGTTTAGGGGCGGGCAAATTATTCAATTACTTACTACCGAAAATCCATCGATCGCCATCGAACCAATTTCAACCGCCTACCGCTCACCGAATAATTTTAAATTCAAAAATTTAAATCAATTATAATTTCGAAAATTGAAGTCGGGTCGGTAATCGGTGGAATTCGGTTTCAGTCAGTAACCGACCCGACAAAGTAAAAAAAAAAATGTTAATTTGCTTAGGAGCCAAACAACGTTACTTAAGAAAACATACGTATGCATACTTTTCTCCAAACCCTTAGCCCTACTTTACACTTCACTCCCTCAGTCCCTTTCCTCACGCACGGCGCCATCTCCCCTCCTGAACCTTAGCCTAGGATCACTTCCTCCTAGCCCCACGCCGTGACGCCCAGCGGTGGGGCCGCCCGTCTTTCTTTCTCTCTCGCCTCAGATGATGCAGTGGCTGATGGGGATCGAGAACGACAAAAACGTCTCTCTGTCTCTTTCACTCTCGTATGAGTCGTAACAATCGTCTACTCTCGTCTTCAAGACTTCAACTAAAATATTGAATCAAGCCTATGTTAAACCATTAACACTCATTTTCTCCTCCTTTTTCTTTGATTTATCATTTATATATATTGTGATTTGTGGGTTTGAATCATAATCAATCCGTTCGATTGTTGTTTTGAGAGTTTTGGTTGTTGGATTTGTTCACTTTGTTGGAATTTTAAGCTGTAAACTTGTTGAAAAACAGTTGAATGAATGCTTGATTTACCGAATTATTCGACCGTCAATTTTTTTATTTTTTTGATTATTTCAAATTATCCAAAAATTTCAGGAAAAATCCTTATCGGAATAAAGTCAGGTAATTCCCCGACTTTACCTAACTATTTCGGTCGAAAGTCGGTGAAAGGGTTTCCGACACCGACTTACCTAATACCCACCTTTTACCAAACTGACCAATTTTTTGATTAAGTTTCTTAATGCAATTTTAAAAAGGTTGTAAGTACCACGAAGACTTACAAGCTAATTTGACGGCGCATACTGCATACCATAGTCAAATTTAATTATTTTATAGTGGACATTGTAACTATCATGTAAATTGTCACGTTAATTTGTAGTTGTCATATAATAAAAGTTATATAATACACTTAATAGAACTCCTTTTAAAATATATCAAACAAAACATAAAATCATAACAAGTCTCACCCCAATGTATTTTCTTGTTGTATTATTGTTGTACATCAAGAGTTTTTTTATCATTTTCCAATTATATGTACAGCACGTAATTACAAAAGTCTGATGAGGGTAGTTTCGTCAACCTAAATTGAATGATTAAATTGGCAGCGGCTGTCTCCACGCAGGAGTACGGAAAGAGGAATCCTCGATTCTGACTGATTATAAAAATGTGGGCTCACCTCGAGTCCACGTGGTTGTGTTTCTCACCACCAAAATGCTGTACAATATCTTTACTGATCCTGTAGTAACTTTCAGTAACTCACCGTCAAGATCCGTAACTCACGGAATCAGTACTGTAGTTTTCCCCGCAATCAGCCAATCAGGGGTGAAAAAAAGGTAATTTAACAAACAAAATAAAAATTGACCCACTGAGCAAAAGACCCTCCAAAAATACAAGAGAAATGCTCTATTCATTTTTAAATTAATGTCGTAATAAATATTACCGTTAAATTTTTAGTAATTTATTCTAAATTTAATAATAATTTTTATTGATACGTCGATATATCGAGAATGCATATAATATTTCTCAAAATACAAAGCCTATAAAACTTACTTTGCTCTTCAAAAACTCATCTATTTAATAACTTCTTCACAAATTAATAGTGTATATAAGGTTACATAGTAAATATATTGATATGTTATTTAAAATGTTTAAATGACGTGATATTATATATACAGAAAAATATAATAAAATAAAATTTGAATCGAAAAATTATTCATTTTCATTTCGCTTTAAATTTAGAGGATCCCATTTGATTCAAAATGGTGGGAAAAAAATCTTAAAGGAAAATGTATACATAATCCCTTCAAACTACCACCTAATTGTTAATGTATCCCCAAATTATCAATTGTATCAATCTATCCCCCTAAACTACCAAAAAATATTAATATCCCGTTAATGACAAAAATACCCTTTATAAAATTATTAAAATAAAATAAAAAACTAAAAAAATTATTAAAGAAATACAAAATAACAAAAATTTATTACAAAAAAAATTAAAAACTGTTTTTTTGTTTGTTTGTTTTTATTTTATTTTAAAAAAATAATTTCCAGTTATTTTTTTCGTTTGATTTTGTTTAAAAAAAATTGTTCTTTTTATTAATTTAATGAAAAACTGGTTTTTATTTTTTATTTTTAGTTTTTTTCTTTAAAAAAAATTGTTTTTATAATTTTCAGTTATTTTTTCGTTTGATTTTTTTTAAAAAAAAAAACCATTCTTTTTTCTTTTTTTATTTAATTTGTTTTTTTCAATAATTTTTAGTTTTTAATTTTTTTAATTTATAAGGACATTTTTTTCTTATTCAAACAAAAAAAATTAGGGTCATTTTTGTCTTTTTGTTGGTCTTAGGGGGTACATTGGCATTTTTTTGTAGTTTGAGGGAAGACATCGACACAATTAGTAGTTTGAAATAAAATGCTACATTTATATCTAACTAAATTATTTATTACACGTTTGTGTTCTCATAATAAGTCATTAAAAATGAAGTTTTTAGGGGATTTCCGTTTTAAGATGAGAAATGTTAGGGTACTAAATCTTTTACGAAGATATGGTTACTAAGATGATGTAGAGCTTATTTATTGGTACTCGTAACTTTTTTTTATTAATTGTTTTTATCATCTCCAATTAATAAACTCCACTATCATCTTAGTAAGAATTACTAATTCTTAGTACAAGATTTAGTACCCCTATCAAGGTTTTAGGGATTTAATAAAATGTTTAAGGTTCCAAGCAAATCTCATAACAGGGTTTTATGGATTTAATGAAATGCTTAAGGTTCTTTTCTTTGTACTTGTTCATTTTCGTTATAGTAACTTTTTGGTGAACTCGACAGATGTTCCTGTGTATTACATAATCTTCTACAGTTCTACTAAGATAGTGGCTATTTGTAAAATAGATCACAAAATTTTTAATTTCAAGTAAAAATTAAGATAATTTATGTTATGAAATATATCAGATTTTACAAATCTAATAATGTAAATATTGTTACATTATTTAAAATTTTAAATAACATAATATTATATATATCATTTAATATAATACTAATATTTAAAGACTTAACTTGTTGCATATACATAATACTAAAACAGTTTTATAACATAATCACACACACACACACGTATATGTGTTAAGGGTCTAACCACTTATTTAGAAGTTCCAAATCGAACGTTTATGACGGTCAATTTCATCGATGATAGTCATTTTTCTATGCCCATACGTAGTATCAAAACAATTTAATTTAGCTAATAGGTCGTCCCCCTTCATGACTCGAATCCGATTTTATAAAAAAATGTGAAAAAACATGTTGAGGGTTGGGGCGCTAAACGTAACTCCACTCCTACGTCCATAAATTGCACGTGATGTAATTTGTGTCAATATTTCATTGCTTGGTGGCTTTTTGTAAGGGTGAAAACCCAGAGCTGATTATTGGTTATTGGCTAAAACTAATAATCGGCTTCGGTAGCCGATTAACCGGATTTGTAATAACCAGGGCTTACCCGGACCGATAAATGGCAAATCAACAGGCCAATGGCCGGATTAGGGTGGATCAGGGTGGTCAACGCTTGCTTAACCTACTCTCCCTCCACTCCACTGATCCAACCCCGGGTGCGATGTCAACGAGCACGTACATGTCTTCTTGGGGATGGAGACCGGGCTGCCATGCGGTGGTTCTTGATGACTTGGCTACAGATGGGGGAGATGAACCAGTGGTTGATAGAGAATCAGACGGAGGTGGAGAGCGGAACAATGGTGTAGAGGTTGACACGTGTTGGAGAGGCCGATTGCTTGTTCACGTTTAGATGGTTGGTGAAGACTCTTCGCCGGAGAGATATGAAGAGTGAAGTTAAAATATCAGAGAGATCCAATGTAGTGGAGCTTCCGAACTTTGTGAGTTTGTGGTTGTGCTGTCGGGCAACGGGCGTTGGCTGAAGAGTGAAGAGTGAAGCTGAAAGTGAAAGACAAAAGTGAAAGGAAAACCTGAAAGATGTAAGATTAGGGTAAAGGGTATCAGGTGTAATTTTTATATTTTATTATTTATTTATGTATATATATATATACCTTGTTTATTGGTTATAGTCGGGTATATTAAAATGCCAAAACCAGTAACGGGCTCTAAGTTGCTAGTTATTGGTTGAAAAAAACCGAATACCAAACCGATTTATCGGTTATCAGTTCCCGATCGGGTTTACACCCCTACTTTTTTGGATGTGTATTTTTATGAATTTACCATTTAATTAGATGAATGGTTATTGCTTTGTTGTCTAGTGGGTAGACCACCATATTAGTTGGGAGGCGAATTGTGCCGCCCACAAGTTAACAAAGACCGTTGTTAAACAAGTCAAAAATCAAGTTTGATTAGAAAAAATTATTACATATATCTATAATATTGTTGTATTAGAGCAAACTACTATAATTATTTGATTAATGAATGTGATCCAAATATTTATTTAAAAAAGATAAATATATATATATATATATATTTGACGCACATGTTTATCCATTAGAAAGAATGTCTAATCTAATGATACAATCGATTATCAAAATAAAAAAGGTACCAACTACCAAGTGATATAATATCAGTACATGTATGACATCAACGGTGTAATTCATATGTATTGTTGTCTTAATGTTATGGAAAGTTGTAAAACAGTTTATTATTACACATCATGAATTCAAATCATACTGATTATAGGTTCAATTATTAACCCTCTCTCCTTCTACAGTTCTACCTTTAGGGGAACTACATACCTACATAGATGCTGAGAAGTTTAAGCATGTCCCCCATAGCATTGAATGAGACATATAGTATCAAACTTTGTCTTTAAAAGCATCCTACTTATTTTGTTAAAAAAAAAAAGAAAAAAAAAAAAAGATATCATACTTTTAAATTGGAGGAGAAAATAAAATAAAGAAGATAATAGAGGTTAATTAGCTTGTTTGTTAATATTTTTGTTTTCAAATAGAAAATAAAAGGAAAAAGTTTTAACAAACAATGTTATATTTTATAGAATAATACTACTTAATAGACTGTTATACGACTAGCATACAAGTGGAATGACGTAATAGTAAAAATTAATATTTGAATTAATAATAACTTATAAAAAAATTAATTTTTACTATTACATTATTATATAATAGCTTAATAAATAGCATTTCTTTATTTTATAAGTTCAATGAGAAAAGAGTACGAAAAAGAAAAAGAAGAAAGACGTTTAGAAAAGTTTGGCATGTGCTAATATGGATGGGATTTTTGGGGAAGCGGGGGGACGGATCGGTATTTTAGATGTGAATTGTGTGGTAATATCAAAATTTGTCTTAAAAAAAGCATTATACTTGTACAAAATAAAATAAGAAATTAGAGAATAAAAATTTCTTCAATGGGAGAATTTTATTTTTTTAATTCAATTTATTAAATTAATACGTGTCTAAAATATATGTATTTTTAAAAATGTATATAAAAATTAATAGATTAATTATATAGGAAAATCACATACTCTATTAAAAATATATATATAGAAAATCACATATATTTTGAATATTTACCAATTTACTAATAAAATTATATAAAAAAAAAAATCTTACAAACTCAATTATTATTATTTTTTTAATAAGAGCTTTATCCCTTAATAAAAGTATATCAGAATCCTCTTAAATTCTTTAAACATTTTAGATTTTCAAATTGTTAATGCAATAAAAGTCTAACATTACGAATACGATAATATAGTTGGGATTTTGGAAGAAGCGCGGGGAGGGATCGGTATTTTAGTCTTTTAGATGTGATTGGGCGGTAACACTCATGGTGTGGGCCAAGAGTCCAAGACAGATTCCCGAAAGCTGAAAACCTTTGGTATCGGTATCCGGTCCCACGGAGCACTAGAAACAAAAGCGTCACGTCTATCAGATTTTGGATTATGCCATGCAAATCCATATTTTCCACTCTATAAGGGGAAATTAAAGGATATAGCTTTTTTGACCTTTGACCAACTTTTATATATATATATATATATATATATATATATATATATATATATATATATATATATATATATATATATATATATATATATATATATATATTTTTATTTTTATTTTTATTTTTTTGAAAATGTACGCATGCCATTCTTAAATTATATTTAATTGTTAATGTGCCATCAAATTATTAATTGTGTTATTATTTTTGTTTTTGTATTGTTTTTATATTGTTTTAAAATCTTTTAAAATTTTATGAAGGGTATTTTTGTCATCGGAAGAATTTAATATGTATTGGAAAAAGACATTAACATAATTAATAATTTTTTTTTTTTACATGTCCACATAAGAGGGAGAGGGAGGATTCGAACTAGTGACCTCCGCTTTGCTTGGTCTTCAGCTGATTGAGTTACCTCTTAAAAACATTTAACACAATTAATAATTTAAGAGACATTATCAATCGAATATATTTTAAGAAGTGTACGCGTGCTTTTCCTTTTTTTTTTCTCCATTAATTATATCCAAAAGATGACTGCGTACTTATCATTTGATCACCTACAGAGTGTTTAAGCCTATGTTTCTTTACATTTTTATTTTATGTCATTTGTTTTTTATTAAAAAAATAAAAATATTAAAAAAATACTATTAAAATTTAAAAAACAGTTTCGACATTTATATATCATAAAACACGTTGTGAAATTAAAAATAAAAACCACTTAATAAACGCATTAACAAATAAAGATGACAAAGCAATTGAATGGAAATGAAGGTAAGCACAACAATTATGACCTTTGCATAATGGGTGTCTTTCAAGGTTGACGATTCCAATTACTTTTTCAGTCCCATTAATGATTTTACTCACTGATGTGGATGCCCAATGATCATCACTTCCGGTAACTCGGGGGGTGAAAAATCGGCCGCATGTAAAATTCCATATCATATCATGTGTCGGTGTAATTTTTTAAATCCGTAAAATCCGAGGCCAGAAATTTGGCAAATTCCTCGACTTTCAAGCTTAATTAGTGTTTTCAATAAATTTTGGATCATTTTCTTTTTTAAAAAAATTCAAACTTTTAAATCGATATATATTTCTAAAATGTGTTCTTATTAAAAAAAAATTCTAAAATATGTTAAAATAAATAAATAAAACAGCATGTGAGAATAACACGCTCCAAGACATATATTAGTTTAAGAGTAATGATAAATTACTAAAAATTATATTTTTATTCTATTGCTATTTCACCATATTGACATAGTTGCGCCAATAAACTATTGTTAAAAAAATAAAATAAAATTTTAAGACCTGGTTAACATTATCACATCGACAATATGAGATAGTAATAATTAGATAAAACTGTGATTTCTTCTGTATGCCTTTTGTAGCTTGGATCAAGGCCCTGCTTTGGCCTCACTCCTCCCTTGACATTCTGGTGATATTTGGTTTGCTCCTAATAGGCTAATCGATTAGGCCATTTCCCATGTGCCCCTTATGACTCTGAAAAGCATCAAGACCACCACACAACACCATTTGGTGGCTTGGTAGAATGTAGTCATGGTTGATTGGGAGCCTCCCCTTAAGATCTTTTAAGGTTAATTTTTATGTGGCCATCTGGCCTTCCTTTGTTGTCGCAGCAGCCACTCTATGGGTTGCTCACATGTGATTATTGAAGGAGATTTCCTATTGACTATCATTGCCTTAAACGATCATTTGTTATTCTTGAACTAGATTTTTGTACCGGTAATCTCTGACATTTAAGTTTAATTGCTCTCAATAAACGTTTAGAGTGCTTTAAAAACCTTTAGATTATGCTAATGTTGATTCACACTTTGCAGGTAGCTAGATGAGCCGCTTTTCACCTTGTGTTCGGAAGCATTTTTATTATTTTACCTTTTATTTTCTCTATCAGGTTAATGAGCAGTAAGGGTTCTCTTTTAGTCCTTTAATTGTAATCCCCCCTTCCCCTTTTTCTTTTTTTGAATAATAAAAAAAAAAGAAAAAGAAAAAAAAAGACGGTAATACACTACAAGCTTATCTCATGGTTAATGAACATGTTTATTTGAAGAATTAGGGGCTCGATCCTTAATGGGGGAGCCTATTAAGACAAGAGCTGAAATAAATTTGAAGAATTTGTCCTTTTGAATCCGAGCTAGCTTTTACTATTAAGGGCCATCTCTTATGCCATGGCTTTAGGAATGTGAGGAAGGCATGTAAATCATCACAAACACCTTTCATCACAGCATCATTAGGTTGGGGCCTGGGGGTCCAACCTAAACTCGTCCTGCGTTGACCTTGTTCACTTTATTTTGAAATAAGTGGTCGTTAGGCTTTCTTTGAACACCTGCAAAACATGCTGGGCTAGCTGTTGCCAGTGCTTAAATTCAAGGAGAACTCTCAATCCAGCGAAATAAATGAGACTTTATATTTCACTGTTTATATTTTGTTTTGTTTTTTTTTTTTTTTGGAATTATTGGTGTATATGTTATTATGTCATTTAAAATTTTTTAAGAGAAAATTTACTTAACTATTCGAAACTTTCATCACATTTGCAGTTATCTTATAAATTTTAAAAGATCTCAATTTAATATATTTATCTTTCAATTTTTTTCAATTTCACTGTTTCGTTAGGATTTTTTGTTAAATCTTGATAAAGGGGTGTCAATTTTTTTTTAATATATATATATATATATATATAAGGGAAACAGATTTAAGTATATTTGCAAAATATTAATGCTTGAATCTTTGAAAAAAAAATGTATTTATTATTTTTAAAAAATATGGGTATTTTAAATTTTTTTGAAAGAATTTAAGAGAAAATCTTAATGAGCAGGTGAAATTGAAAAAAATTGAAAGATAAATACACAAAATTGAGAATTTTTAAAGTTTATAAAGTAATTAAAAAAAAAAAGAAGATAATTCAGAAAATTTAAGAAAATTTAAGAAATTTTTTAAATAAAGTAACCACATATACACTATTAAATATATAAGATGTAATATAAATTATAAAATGTTCCTCCACGTTTCACCTTTACCGAATAACTACAGCTTGGTAAATTCTAATTGGATATTTATGCGGGTAACTTTTGGATCCTGAAGTAGATAGTGAATCTGAAGTCTAAAAGCAGGACCACATAGTACATATGTATAGTTGGAGTGCTGGGCCTGGGGTCATGGCTTGCATGTGATCATCAAGTGTTGGTAGCGTCCACGTTCTTTGCATGAAAACATATAATTAAGAGTGCATGCTGTGATTTGACTGGAAAAAGTCTGATGGGCTGTATCCCCTCATATAAAAGTAGCTGTTTTTGAGGGAACCTTTGTTGATGTGATTTGCCAAAAAAAAATAAAAAAAATAAATAAGGTTATATAGTATCCTGTAACAATATAAGAATCCAAGTGGCTGGTTTGCCCGAGAGGTTAAGGGGGAAGACTTAAGATCTTCTGCACATAAGTGCGCATGGGTTCGAACCCCATAGCCAGCACAACCACTAATTGTTTCTGTGGTATTTTAATTTTTGGGCCTTAATCAGGCAGACCCACAATCAACAAAAGATTCTTTTTTTTTTTTTTTTTTTTTTTTGTTCCTCGGCAAATCAGATCAACAAAGGTTCTGCCAAATAAAAGGACTCAATTTTTATCAGGGATAGGGATCTTCTCCATTCTCATTGGAGAGAATCATTTATTTGAAACTTTTTTGTCCAGTAAAGGTATATTGAGCTGTATGGGCTACACACAATAAAAGATTTTAACAATTGAGCTAGCTCGGACCCAAAAAGCAAAGAGTAATGCTACATTTATTATTCATTTACAACTTGCTAACACGTGTCAGTAGGTAATTGGAACCATGCAAATAATTAAAAGAAATTAACACCCTTCATTTATTATTAATTTTTTTTATGAAGATGATTATCCTTCAAGGTAGGGTTGTACCCATCTATTTTCAGAGGTAACATTTCATCAAATTGTAAAAGAATTGTAAGTCTTGTAATTTTCAAAAGAAAAATGACTAAGATTGTCTACAACAACAAGCTGGCGCTGCTTGAGGCCCAAAAGGCCTAAAAAAATGCTTTCCAAGCCTTTTTCGGTGCCATTCATTCTGGGCCTGAATAAATACAGTGCATATTAAACTAAGCCCGGCCCACATTTACCCAGTTGTCACACTAACCTGAAGAACAAGAAACCCACATTATATTACTTTTGAGATCGAACAGGTCGCTCCATTAGAATCCTCTGCGGTCTCACACTCGATCCCTCTGCCTCGTCTTCGATCACAAAGGTAATTTTACAGTGATCTCTCATCCCAATGCTTTGAAGTTTCTGAGTAACTCTGTGAACATAGTTTGGATTAGGATTGGATTTTGCTTCTAGGGTTTATGAATTACCTTTATTCATTTTTCTTTCTTGCGATTATACAGCCTAGGCTCTCTTTGGTTGTTGAGAAAATACAAGAAAGAAAATCATTTTCCGAAACTTAGGCTTTGTTTTTTAAACTATAATCAAGTTTGTGGGATTGTGAAAATTAAATTATTTATTCAACCGAGTCCGCGACGTCCTTATGCTTTAGATAATGTGATTTTTTACACTATATTCTGGAAAAATTGATTGTCTGGATTAGGGATTTTTTAAATAATTGAATTTAGGGCAAAATTTATCAGACCTCTTGCTGCGGAACTAGCTCAAGCTCTGGTCTTTATATGTGTTGTGATTTCTCTTTGCATGTGTATAAATTTTGATTTTCTGGTGGTATTAAATTTAATTCTGATTTCCATGATCACTTGTCCAATTCTAATGTTAGATTAGTTTTTACATGGACTGATTGTTGGATTCGAACTCGAATCCTTGTCACAGTTTATAAAGTATGAAGCTTGATACTAGTGGTCTTGAATCGACTGCACCTTTCTTTGGGTCAAGCAATGAGCTTATTGATGGGATTTCAGCTGCTCCATTCTTTGAGGTTCCTAATACAACCAACGTGAGTGACAACGGGTGTTTGTTATATTCTCTCTTATTTTTTTTTTCTGATTTCCATGAGAGAAAGTAGAAGTTGTATCTGCTGAATATTATTTGAACTTTTCTTTTCCCCTGGCTCTGTTTCAGTTTGATGGCTTTCAGAAAGAGGCTATTCAGATGGTGAAGCCAGCAAAGGGAACAACCACTCTTGCGTTCATATTCAAAGAGGGTGTCATGGTCGCTGCTGATTCTCGAGCTAGCATGGGAGGCTATATATGTATGTTATTTGTGTTCTTTCTTTGTCTGACTTGCATTCTTTTTTTCTTTTTCTTTTTTTCCTAAGCAAAAGTGTCTAACTTGAAAATCATTATAGGTTCTGTATACTGATTTCGTATGTATCCAGTTTCACTTTATAAAACCGGACTTGTTGGTGGTCATGCTTATGTATGCACAGATACACGCACAAACTTGCTGATACTTGGCTTGGCCTTAAACATTTTCCTTTGTTAGTTTTAGTGGCATAGCCTGTACCTGTTCCTTTCCTACATAGTTGACCAATTTATGCTGCAAGTAACATTATCGATAGTGTTTGTTTGTGTTGTCTTTTCGGTATGAAAAAGCATGTTGCATTTACTCTTTCATTCCTAAATCTTATCAGCATCCCAGTCTGTGAAGAAAATCATTGAAATCAACCCTTACATGCTTGGCACTATGGCTGGAGGAGCTGCTGATTGTCAGTTTTGGCACAGAAATCTGGGCATTAAGGTAATGTATTTATGTTGGTTTTCTAGATATACAATATATATTTTCAGGCATGTTGCTACAATTAAGTTAGAGTGGGTGATTGTATATCTTTTATGACAGGTTAGTATCATTAGCTCTGTGCTGCCTACTTTGTGGTGCTGATGTTGTCAGTAAAAGACCAACGTGTTAGACAAATTTTTTAGTGAGTGAAGTTTTAATGTTGTACATTAGACCATAAAAGATTTGAATATTTCATTCACTGGCTGAGACTATGGTTGGTTTTCCAGCTAGGAAGTGGTGTAGTGGTGGTGGTTTTTATGTATTGGGTTATCTTGACATTTTTTTTACATGCATCTTTCATCATGGCACTTATTCCTTAGTTCTTTTAGAACATGGATAATGGAAGAAGTAAGAAATGATAATGATCCTTCCCACATGGGAAAAGTATATTATTTGTTAAATAGTCACATCCAAAGTGACTGTTTTTGTGAAGTGAGGTGGTCATGTTTCTTAAATATTGAAACAGTGGTCGGTCTAATGCAGAGACTGTTGCCCAGTCATAGAAAATAGTTTGATCTCCTGGGCATGCCCTGGTGTGAATATGACGGTCGCTGCCCTGCTTTAGTAAAATTATATTGAACCTGTAAAACCCATTGATATGTTTGTACCTTCTAACATCACTTGCTAACATGCATTTGTTTGGCTTTATTTAGTGCCGACTGCATGAATTGGCAAACAAGCGTAGAATTTCAGTTACAGGGGCATCAAAGCTTCTGGCAAACATTCTGTACTCTTACCGTGGAATGGGTCTGTCTGTTGGGACCATGATTGCGGGATGGGATGAAACGGTATCAATATGTGAATGTCCCCTGTCATGTTATTACATTTTTATTTAATCAGACTCTCGTAAATGTTTTTCCTTTGTTGGTTCTAGGGTCCTGGGCTATACTATGTGGACAGTGAAGGAGGAAGGCTCAAGGGAACACGATTTTCAGTTGGCTCTGGTTCACCCTATGCTTATGGTGTGCTGGATAATGGGTATGTGCCCTTTCCCCAATAATTTCTACATTGTCTAGTGTCCTACTGATGATTGAGCAATTGTTTGTGGAAAATGAATCTCCAAGTATCAGCTTGAAATGTGTTGAAGGAAACCATAATGTTGCATTATGGTGAAATTGATAAGTAGGTAGTACTATCTTCCTTGATATATGGACAATAAACTAAAATATATAACAAATAGAAAAAGAAAAGCACAAGAAGCAGGTGAATAATGTGAAAGAACCTATATGTGACATATTCCTGGGAACTTATTTGATTCCAATGATTCAGTCTCATGAACCTTTGAAACCAAACCAAATAATGGGGGGGGGGGGGGGGGGGGGGTGGACTGGGAAAATAGGTACTTTGTCTTTAGCAATTCTGCACTTGATTAATCGACAGAGCTTACTTAAATTGATTTCCTAGGAATGTACAGGATGCCTGAGAATGTTGCAGTTCATAAAATGGATGCCACTTTTGTGGAACTTGGCCATGTTGTTTACTCAAGTTTGTCAATTTCTAAAACCGTATGACTTACCTAGGAGCATGCTGCCTTATCTTTTTTTGCTTATACCATGCCGCTTTGAGTTAACCTGCTATTCTTTTCTTCTTCTTCTTCTTCTTCTTCTTTATTTATTTATTTATTTCTTTGACAAGATAATTGCCCATTTTCTATTTTCATTTTTCATTTAGGCAAGATTTATTTCTGAGTTAAATTTATTCTTACATGTAATTTTCTGTTGTTTATGTGGGTACTGAAAACAGGTACCGGTATGATATGTCAATCGAAGAAGCTGCAGAGTTGGCTAGAAGGTCTATTTATCATGCCACATTCCGTGATGGAGCCAGTGGTGGAGTTGCGAGCGGTACTCTCTCTCTCTCTCTCTCTCTCTCTGTGCGAGTGCGCACCCCAGATGTTAATGATTTTGATATGATTTGAACTTTTGATTCTTATCAGTTTATTACGTGGGACCCGATGGATGGAAGAAGCTCTCTGGTGATGATGTTGGAGAACTTCATTACAAATACTATCCAGTTACGCCAAGTACAGTGGAACAGGAAATGGTTGAGGTAGCTGGGGCATAAGTGTCTCGCTGAACTTGGGGCCATGCTCTCTACTCTTACGAGATGAATTCCAAGACATGCTTTATGGGGCAGAAAATTCTTCAAGTACATGTATTGGCGGTTGGTGCTTTGAAACAATTCATGGATAGACTTGTCTTTAAGTCGACGTTATGAGAGCACTTCCATTCATGTTTGTTTACTTTAATTGAGCCGTTTGTTGTTGCTGATGTTAAAAAGTTTTAACCAAACTCTACTTTATTATATCTGATTTTAATCTCTCTCTCTCTCTCTCTCTCTCTCTCAATGATTTTAATTAATTATTCTTTGTGCTCGTGGAAATACATAAGAAAACTCATGTTTTAGGTTTTTAGTTTAATTATTCTCTCAGTGTTAGCCTCATACGTAATAGATCAAAAAATGAGTGGAATTTACTTATGGTGAGTGAAAACCCATGCTGAAGATGCGAATATCCCCAAAAAGGCATAATGTTCAGAAGACATGAGAGGTCATAAATGAAGCACTCTACATGAGCTCTTCTGCCCTGCAGGCACATTGGACATCACCAATATATTTCCGAAAACATAAAACCCCGGGGCTGATGAAATGGAGAAAATGAGAAGAGAGCATAGGGGGATTAGGGGGAGAGAAGGGGGGTTCCCGTTTCGGGTGTGTTTTAAGTGGAGACATTGCTAAATGCTAATGTTAATAGGGTAATACAGTTTTTACTATAAACTGACGTGTCATTTTATATGATATTTACTACATTAGTCATTAAAGTGTAGGCTGTCACAGTATACTCATTGACACTTAATCATTACTAAAATGTGGAATATTACATGCATGAATTTGTAAAAAATTGTAGTGAAAGTTGTATTAACTCAAAAAATTCTTCATGGGACCCTTGGTTTCATGATCAAGTTTGAACAATTCTGCACATCAACTAGATCCCTTGAGTACAAAGCAAGTCTGGGAATATTGCTTCCAAAATAACATTTATGATATATTAGAAGAAAAAACGAAGTGATCATTACGTGCTTCTATTTAAAATTGATTTCTTAAAAAATAAAACAAAAGGGTATTTAACAAATTAAAGAACTGATCGAGTTTTGTCCAAAACTAACCCTAAAATAAATTCGGATCAAATTTAAACTGATTTTGTTTTATATAGAATAGAAGTTGTTCAAATCTAATTTGAAACTAGTTTTTATATACAATCTCAATGAAAAACATAAAATTTAGAAGCAGTTTTTCTCTTAACAAAAGAGCATGAAACTGAAAAAGAAAAAGTTTAAAATAAGTTACACCGTTTACTATTGTCAGTTCTATAAGTTGCTAAGCTACCCTAAAGACAAGAAAGAAAAAAAAAAGGGCATATTAATGAAATATTAAGTAATAGTGACATGAGAGACATCAGCCTTCAGTATTTTAACAGGAATAAAGTTTTTCTTCAAATTAAACTAGAATAATTTTTTTTTTTCAATACAGTCTAGCTATTAAATAATATCTAAAATGCATGTAAGAATTAAAAATACATCTAAAAATCAAATACATTGTGAACATGTCAGTTTAATTTTTTTTTTTACAAGTAAATGGGAAATTGGCACATGTCAGTTTGGAAAAAAAACAAAAATTTTCCTTACAAAATGAAGTCATAACATCACATGCTACTCTCCTGGCATCACACGCAACTCTCAGCATAGAATAAAATTAATAAATCGATTCCAAAATATTCAAAACTGAGAAACAAGACAAAAGGATAGCAAGACTATAGTACAAGCTGCAAAAGGACATGCCTTCTCTCTCTACTGGCTTTGTTAGCTTCTAAGCATGTTTTTCATGATTGAGATTGAGATTGAGATATAATCATCAAGCAGAGTTCCACTCAACAATAGAATAATTACCTACATCACCTCGGCCTTCAGACAGCAACAGCCAACAGGGCATTAAAATGTGAAACAGAAGTGTCAAAGGAATTGTCCCACTATCAGCCCCAAAAAGTGGTGTTAGCTGCATGAAAGGGATTGCTCTGACAGGCAATTCCCCGTGCCCTCATTCACCTATACTTTACACTTCTGGATTATTAGAATTCAAACGGTAGATATGAAAGAGTTTTTATGAACAGAACTCTACCTGTTCGAACAAAGGGTAGACTGCTCGAGACAAGTTCAGACAGGTACATCTCAAAAAGTTTTTATCACATTTGCAGTTTGAATTATTAAAAATTCAGATAACAAAATTACTGAATCTCTATCCTTATTTAAGTCATTGGAACAACAAAGACCGGTGATAACATAAGATGAGTTTTTCCCCATATAACGGAGCTTTGACTAGGAAGTGATTGCCATAAAATATGTATAATCTGATTGTAACGATCCAAGAAAAAGTGTCAGTCACATCTGCATTATCATTCTAAAAGGACTAATCAATTTGAAATTTTTTTTCTATTATTCCTTATAAAGCCCAGTTTCACTTAATAACTAAGCAATGTTGAACTTAGCACTCATTATTATATTTTATAAACCACCTACTCCATTTAAGCTACTAATCTTCCCAATATAGAACCGGAATATTACACTAATTCTGTCACAGGCATCTCCTCTACAAAAGGATATGCTACCTCTTGTGGTTATAACAAATGATCTTTCCCTCTCTGTTTAGACCCATCACCTAACAGTCCCTAGTACCATTTTTAAATAGAAAGAAAATATTCATATACCTTAAATTTGCCGCTGGAATGTCTAAACAATGCCACTTTAAGGGTCCCAAGATGAGTATAGTTTTTTTTACTGTTTAGTTGTTGTTGTTGTTGTTATAATAATAGTAGTTTAACTCTCTCAATTGGGTAATGCGGATGATTATGTAACTCAATGTCAAGTCCTGTACCTAACAAAATGAAGGGTACGTTGGTCTTACTATGATTCACTTGAAATATTTGGCTTTTTTTAATGGAGATGGGAACAGGGGGGCATCATGGTTTCTTTCCATTACTTCCAAGTACGGCCATACACCTACTCATATCCATACAAGACTTGCTAATACGATTTAATGGAAATTACAATGCTTAACCCCCTCCTTGTTCGGATGCCATTAACAGATTGGAATCGGCTGCAATTTGTTGATGATAGGATTCACCTGTTCGATCAAGTGCTTGAATAAACTAAAAGTTTCTTTTGGCAAATGAATGAACATTCAAAAAAGAAAAGAATAACACGAAAATAAGTTTAGAAAAGAGTTAATTTAAATTATATATGCTAACTCAATGTAATAGATGAGCAGCTAGCGTATTGCATGAAATCCCAATCCAGCGACCAGCGTTGCGTGGAGTCTCGCTCATGATGAAACAAAATTCGATGGCTTAAGCCATCATGGCTGAAGACAATAATACAACCAAACAAACACGCAATAAAAGCCACCACTACGAACTGCAATTGCTTTTCTTCTACTTCCCCTCTTTCCGTTAGCAAGTCCAACTCCCTCTGATTCTTTTTTGGCGGGAGGCGGCCCCCCATCAATCAAAATCTCGTCGTTCCCCAAGTCTCTTTCTCATAAATACCTTCCCCCCACCCCCAACCAAACCAATCCCCACAGCCAGTCGTTCACTGTACCAAATCGTTTGCTTTAGCTCCCCACTCTCTCTCTCTCTCTCTCTCTCTCTCTCTCTGTGTGTGCAAGCAAAGCAGAAGCCTAACGTGCTGTAGCGAAAGCAGTAATGAAAAACAAGCTTATTATCTTCTTCTACGTCGTCGTTTGTCTTGGGATATGTACAAAACTCACTCTCTCGCTCACCCCAGACGGCCTGTCGTTGCTGTCTCTGAAATCGGCCGTAGATCAAATGTCGGACACTGCCTCGGCTTTCTCCAACTGGAACGAGAACGACACCACGCCGTGCGGTTGGAGCGGCATTTCGTGCACGAATATCACGGGGTTCCCGGACCCGCGCGTCACTGGGATCGCCATAGCCGGCAGGAATCTCCGGGGGTATATTCCGTCGGAGCTCGGGACCCTGGTGTATCTCCGGCGACTCAACCTCCACAGCAACAACTTCTACGGTTCCATTCCTTCACAGCTCTTCAACGCGACCTCACTGCACAGCATCTTTCTCCACAATAACAACTTCTCCGGTTCGCTCTCTCCCTCGATCTGCAACCTTCCGAGGCTCCAAAACATCGATCTCTCGAACAATTCCTTCTCGGGATCGATCCCAAAAAATTTAAAGAATTGTAAGCAGTTGCAGCGGCTGATTCTCGCGAGAAACAAGTTTTCCGGCAAAATCCCGGCGGGAATTTGGACAGAACTGGAAAACCTTCTCCTACTCGACCTCTCGGCTAACGATCTCAACGGATCGATTCCGGAGGATATCAGCGAGCTCGGTTCTCTCTCCGGCACACTCAACCTCTCCTTCAACCATTTATCGGGTCAAATCCCGAAATCGCTTGGGAACTTACCGGTGACACTGAGTTTCGATCTCCGAAACAACAACCTAAGCGGCGAGATACCTCAAACGGGGTCGTTTACGAACCAGGGGCCCACCGCGTTCCTGAACAACCCTTTGCTATGTGGGTTTCCTCTACAGAAAACGTGCGGAAATTCCGAACAAGGGTCATCGGAGAGTCCAAATTCGGCTCCGAGCGTTGAGAACAGTACAAGAAAAGGTCTAAGTCCCGGTTTGATTATACTGATCTCAGTAGCAGACGCAGCTGGGGTTGCAATTGTTGGGCTCGTAATCGTTTACATATACTGGAAAAAGAAGGACAACTCAAATGGCTGCAGCTGCACTGGGAAAGGCAAGCTCGGAGGAACCCAGAAAAGCAATCTCTGTATTTTTTGTGCGTGTGCCAATGGCTTCAAAAACGAGGAGTCTGAGTTGGAGGACCCAGCTGAGAAAGCAGAGAAAGGAGGGGAAGGAGGAGGAGGAGAGCTGGTGGCGATCGACAAAGGGTTTACGTTCGAGCTGGACGAGCTGTTGAGAGCCTCGGCGTACGTGTTGGGGAAGAGTGGGTTTGGGATAGTGTACAAGGTGGTGCTCGGGAATGGGATCCCCGTGGCTGTGAGGAGGTTGGGAGAGGGAGGGGATCAGCAGAGGTACAAGGAGTTTGTGGCGGAGGTGCAGGCCATTGGGAGGGTCAAGCACCCCAATGTCGTCAGGTTGAGAGCTTACTATTGGGCTCCCGACGAGAAGCTTCTCATCAGTGATTTCATCTCCAATGGCAACCTGACTTCTGCTCTTCGCGGTGAGTTATCAGTCGCTACTTCCAAATTTTAATCATATGCCGTTTTCGACATCTGTTTGCTTTGTTTTTTTCTGGTCTGCCTGTTTGTTTGCCGGCCTGTAGTTTCCGGATTTGGTGTCCTCGGACTTGACGTGTCACGTAAAACCCACGTTTGACTATAAACATCGACCTAAATTGATTTAGGATAGGTTGAGTTTGCGATTTCAAAAAGTTCGATTTAAAAATAACAATTTTAAAATGTACGATTTAAAAAAGCGATTTTTAAAAACGTAGTTAAGCGTTTGACAAAATTACAGTTTGGCTTTTAAAATCACACGTTAGCCTTTTAAAATACTGTGTTTTTAAAAAAAAACACTTCATTGCCTGCGATTCGAATAAGCATTTTTCTACATTTTCAAATCGCAATTTTTTAAAAACGCAGTTTTCAAACGGTTCATTTTTTGTGATTTGGTTTAAAATCACACTTTTTCTCCACGAAATTGCAATTTCAAACACATACTTATACAAGATAACCAGGCTTTTAACTTTTTACCTTTCAATTTTTTTGTCCAACTTGTTATATCAAAGGTCTTAAGGTTAAGGTTATTATCAATTACTCACTTAAAAATGCCTTTAAAACGTTTTATGCTCAATAAGAACGTGTCGAGAAGGGTGCTTGGACTCGTTTTGCTTGCTGGATGTGGATGAGGATGGTTTTTTTAGAGACGTTAGATTTAGGGGGAATCAGGATCCCTGAAACAATGCAGGCAGGTCAACGGAAATGGCAGGTGCGTGGGGTCCATTTGATCGGGCCGATTAGGTGGGCTCTAACTGTACGTGGCCCTCCTCCTCTTCTTTGAGGGCAATAAGACAACTAACTTTGGCGCCATTGGTCCACGTGGTTTTAACATTGATGATTTCGGACACGCATGGTGGGCTCTGCCTACCATGCACGATATTGGACACCAAATGATGGGCTTGTTCACTCTTCATTTCCTTTTCCACTCTCTCTCTCTCTCTCTCTCTCTCTCTCTACAGTTCCGCTTCTTCCTTGGTATTTGATCGTCCACGTTAATGATGTGCACACTCCACGGCTAAATGAAAAGATAAACACTCGTACAAACAATGTTAGTAGCACTTAGTATTTTGCTGGCTGTGGACGTGGGCTTGTTCACTCTTCATTTCCTTTTCCACTCTCTCTCTCTCTACAGTTCCGCCTGGGCCTTGGTAATTTGATCGTGCACGTTAAGGATGTGCACAGTCCACGACCAAAAGAAAAGACAAACACTCGTACAAACAATGTTAGTAGTACCTAGTATTTTGCTGGCAGTTTTGGACAATTGTTACCGTCCGTGAGATCGAACGAGTGGTAGGTCCCGCATCGCTCGCTGTGGACCACGTGGATAAAGTGCTGGGACAGGCGATGGAGTGGCAGTGACTCTGGCTTGAGAACTTTACTGGCTCAGTCAAAGCATGGTGGGCCAAATAATGAAAGTCATTGAGTTCTTATCAAGCTCAATCAATGCTGCTGTGAAATGGCCAAATTTTTTGGGAAGTTAAAATTCAGAGATAGGACCATATGGTCTCTTCTTCTTGTTACTGTGTTCTCATGTCTCACTTCCTTGCCCCACTTTGTCCAATAATCTCAACGTACACTAACTTTTGAAAGAAAAAAGAAAAAGAATTAGATTGAAGATTTAAATTTGTCTGCCTTTAATTTGTATGCATTTTTGTATTCTGTAGCTTCAGTTTGATACTACTCCAGTATCTATTATTCCAAATCTCAATTGGGTGATTTTCTTCTAATTCTTATATAGGGAGAAGCGGTCAGGCTTCTACAAGCCTCTCATGGTCAACCAGGCTGAAAATTGGCAAGGGAGCAGCCCGGGGCTTAGCCTACCTCCACGAGTGCAGTCCAAGAAAATTTGTCCATGGTGACATCAAACCATCTAACATCCTCATTGACAATGAATTCCAATCTCACATTTCTGACTTCGGCCTTAACCGATTGATCAGCATCGCCGGCGATAACCCCTCCACCTCCGGTGGCTTCATGGGTGGAGCTCTACCTTATCTAAAGGCGGTCCAAACAGAGCGAGTCAACAATTACAAAGCCCCCGAGGCTCGTGTGCCTGGTAGCAGACCCACCCAGAAATGGGACGTCTATTCATTTGGGGTTGTATTGCTTGAACTGCTTACCGGGAAGTCCCCAGAGCTTTCTCCGACCACTTCAACTTCACTGGAAGTCCCGGACCTGGTGAGGTGGGTGAGGAAGGGCTTCGAAGAAGAAAAGTCGCTATCAGATATGGTAGACCCTGTGCTTCTCCAAGAAGTGCATGCCAAGAAAGAGGTGCTGGCAGTGTTTCATGTCGCCCTTGCGTGCACCGAGGCAGACCCTGAAATTCGGCCTCGGATGAAAACTGTCTCGGAAAATCTTGAGAGGATTGGAACGTAAAAGAAGTGATGGCCATGGCCTCTCATGCATGGTCTTGGCACTGGAATTTTCTTCATATATATGGAGAGGGTCAGATGGCCCTTCATTGAAGCGTGCTGATATTTGCAAAGGTTGCGGTAGAATTCAGAATTTTGCTTCGGCCACTGAAATTATCTTCGAAAAACCCAACATTTTGCGGACTAGGCCCAGAATTTTTTTGGAGGTGGAGCATCATTTTGTTCTTCTTTTTTTTTTTTGTGACAATTAAGGAAGTCGCTATATTTTATAATAATTCAAAATTTTACCCATGTCCCTTTAGAAAGTGCTTGTAAGGCTAATTAATAACGTTTTTCATGTTTCATTATATTTCGTTTTTTAAGCATTTACATGTTATTAAAATAAAAATAAAAAATGTATTTTCAGACTCACCATATCACATTGATGTCCATTTTAGTTTTGTAATCAACTAAGGAAAACGCTAACTACATTTATATTCAATGTGAAGCTTCTTAGAATTGTCTACAAAGTCAAGTCTCACTTAATAAAAAATTAATGTGAAAATTAACATTCATGAATAGCTTTATAATTCACGCACTTTATGTAAATTATTCATATTTTCGAATGTGAAATTAGGGTGATCCAAATTTATATTAAGAAAAAGATTACTGGAAGGCCCAACAACCTACAACTCCTTTAGAAGGGGTTGTTCGTCATAACAAACCAAAAGGCCAACGACCTATTGGGAAATGGCATGGCCTTCCTGATGGTCACCCACATAATTTCGGCAAAACCAGTAGGCAACCCTCATACACCATGGTCGGCCTCCTCTTATCCTAAAATTAATCGTCTGTTGCTTCAAAACTCGTCGGAAAATTGAGGAAATTCTTTTAGTTTATGATGCCAAAAATTGAGGAAATTCTAGCTAGCTAGACTGTTGTGTATTGAATTTTTTAAAAATTAGGGTTCTAAGATGCCGAAATTAGATATTTCCATAATTCGGCCTTAATATTTCAAAATTAATGGACAGTCTTGAATTATGTTTGAAACAGTAACAACCCAAAGTGCTAATTAAGCATATATGATTCGAAGGCCAATGCTCTTTGATTTGAAGAGCTTTTATTTGTATTGGTCTGATTCGAAGACCAATGTCCTGATTCGAAGGACATTTACTCCGGCTTAATAATTCGAAGGGCATTATATAATTTGTTTTGAATTTACGAAGTGAATTTTTCTTTTAAGTATGCTTATAGTTACTTGATATATTTCTTATGATGATACAAAGCTTTAGTGTTAAGCATTATGTTGCTATCTCTACTTTAAGTTATTTATTGAATTGTTTTAAATCTTATGAAAGAATTGAATTAATCAATTTTATTACTTACGTGAGTCGTTAAATCTTATTAACTCTTTTTCAAATAATGTAGCAGATCATCATCCTTCTAACTAGACACTGTTGAAAGATTTGGAGTCTTTGGTGCAAGTTCGCGAATTTTAGTTATACTCCGTTTGTTTCGACGTAAAATGGTTTCCGTCGTAAAATTGTTTCAAGGAATTCATTTTTCTGGAATATATTTTTCGCCGAAAGCATTTTTCGGTGTTTGAAGCGTACGAAAAATTACAAATATTTTTTATATTATTATTCAATCATATTAGCCTATAAAAATTAATTTTTATTCAAAACATATAAATATTAATGTAAAATAATATAAAAATCACCGAAGACGAGATTCTATCACTGACCGACAAAATTCTGGTCACTTCTACCGGATTCTGGCTATAGTAGCCAAAATCCAAGATAAAGGCCGGAATCCGGACAGTTTCGTCAGAATATGGGTTGGCTGGATTCCTGCAAAAGTGGTCGGATTCTGGCAAAAATGACCGGATCCTGGACAAAACTGCCGGAATCAGGCACAGAACGGCCAGATCCCGGCCAGTCGACAGGGACCCGGCAGTTCTAGCCAGATTCGGCCACTTTGGCCAGATTTTTTGGCCAAATCCAGCCGGCCGACAGTTCTGGTCGGGATATTCTAGACAGATCTGGCCAGCCGGCCGGAATCCGGCCTATCTGGACAGATCCGGCCAGCCGGCTGGAATCCAGACGTTCTGGCCATATTCCGGCCAGATGGCCGGATTCCGGCAACATTGACCTGATGTTGTTGGATTTCGGCACCGACAAAAAATTGGTGATGGTTGACTGCTTGAACGTGAAGGTTGGCTGTGTCGTTTAAAAGGGGTCGAATGCGTTTGGCGTCTTCGGAAAATGATTTACACTTTTAACATGCGTAAATCATTTTTCGAAATTTACCAAGCATTTTTGGTCAAACATAAATCATTTTCCGGTTGACTATTATTTTCGCCCCTACCAAACACCGGAAAATGCTGAAATCATTTTACGCCGAAACAAACGGAGCATTAGTCACTTTTTTAAACCATCAAACAATAAATTCTCTCCAAATGTTTATCTACTTTAAATAAACAATATTTTTTAATCATTCACAATAACTATCATGAATACCATTGTTTTTAAATAAATATTATTTTTCTCTACTTTGGTAGGGTTTGCAAAAAATATTATTAGAAAAATTATAATATTGTCTTTTTATTCTTTAAATTTAAAGAGAAAATATGACAAATATTAAGTTTAACATTTGCTAAATAAACTATTATATGGGCCTATTTGTAATTTTTAGTATATATATATAAATAAAATGAGGCTATTACGAATGCTCTTACGCTAGAAAATGGATGGTGTTCTGGATACTTCAGACTTTTTAAAATTGTTGTTTGGAGGCCTTTTGTATTCATTTGGATTTTACAATTAATGCTCCGTTTGTTTCGGCGTAAAATGATTTTTGGAAAATGATTTCGGCATTTTCCGGTGTTTGGTAGGGGCGAAAATAATAGTCAACCGGAAAATGATTTCTGTTTAACCAAAAATGCTTAGTAAATTTTAGAAAAAGCGTAAATCATTTTCCGAAGACGCCAGACGCAGTCGATCTATTTTAAACGGCACAGTCGACATTCACGTTCAAGCAGCCGACCACCATTGAAATATTGCCGGTATCGGAATCCAACATCCGTTAATGTCGCCGAAATTTGGCGACGGAATCCGGCCACCTTCGCCGGAATCCGGTTAGCCAGATTCCGGCGACCAATTTGACCGGAATCCGGCCATCTGGCCGGATCTGGCCAGAGAGCCAGATTCCGGCCGGCCCTGGTCAGGGAGGCCGGATCCTGGCTGGCCCTGGCCAGGGAGGCCAATTCCCGAACGGATCTGGCCTTTTGTGCCGGAATCCGGCGAAACAGCCGGAATCCGGCCTTTATCTCGAATTCTAGTTATATTAGCCGGAATCAGGTGAAAATAGTAAGAATCTAGTCGGTCAGTGACCGAATCTCGTCATCGATGATTTTTATATTATTTTACATTAATATTTTTATATTGTAAATAAAAATTGATTTTTAAAAGTTAATATGATTGAATAAAAATATAAAAAAATATTTGCGATTTTCCGTACGCGTCAAACACTAGAAAATGCTTTCGATGGAAAATGGTTTTCTGAAACTATTTTATGACGGAAACCATTTTACGTCGAAACAAACAGAGCATTAGTTGAAATTGTTATTGTGGTATTTTCACTATTTTGCCTTATGAAAGTCTTTTTATTTACTTTCGATGGTTTTTTATTTTATTTTATTTTTTTATTGTATTTGGATATCATCGTATCGATATTATGTGGATATTGAAAATTGTGCTGATAAATTTTTGGAAAATTTTTACTTATCCTTATTGAATTGTAACATATTTTGCAATGGCATTCAATTTTTTTAAAACCTTTTAATTTAGTGTATTAAATTTTTAATTTTTTGTAACGTCACCCATTCGTTAGAGTTTTGAGTTAAATTAGATGACAAAAGAGTAAAATAATCTTTATACCCGTACATTTTTTTTTATATAAAATTTCAAATTTATCCGTTACTTACAAATTAATTGTGTATTTTTTAAAAAAACAACTTAAAAGAAAAAAGGAGAAAAAAACGTGACCCATCGTGGGTCACAAGATCCAACTGTTGGGTTTGGTGACCTACGGCCGTGAGTCACCTTGTGACTTGTCATGGGTTTGGTGACCCAATGGCGGGTCACATCGTTGGGGCACTTGTGTGACCCATCGTCACAAGGTGACCCACGACCGCGGGTCACAAGTTGACTGCTGATCCATGGTAGTCACTTTTTTTTTAAAAAGAAATAATAATAATAAAAAATTCTATGTACCTCAATTTCATTTTTTTTCGCAGATGGTATTTGAGTTTTGAGAAAATACAAAATTGGTACATTCGTTTATTTTTTTGTCCAATATTTAACGGTCTACCATGTGTCAACCAATAATGGTTGACAAGTGGCACAAAATAAAAAAATAAAAAACTTTAAAAATTAATTAAAAAATAAAATTTAATAAAATTTAAAAATAAAAATATTAAAAACCCTCTTTTATATATATATTTATTTATTTATTGTTTTTTTTTTCTTTTTTCTTTTTGGCTCCCGAACCACCCATATGGGCCACATGGGTAGTTCGGCTACCTCCAAGGGCCAAAATCCATTTTCTTACATTTGTTTTTTCAATTTTTTCTCTAAAAGTCATAAGGGTGGCCGAACTACTTCAACCCAGCTAAGGAGGTGGCTGAGCCTCTCCTTGGCCAAAATGAAGGTGGCTAACCACCCCCATTTTGCCCAAAGCCACATTTTTTTTAAATATTTTTTTTAAAAGTTTTATTAATTTTCATTTTTTAATTTTTAATTGTGTCATGTTTCAATCCTCATTAGTTGAAATATGGCAGACCGTTAAATATTGGAAGAAAAAATAAACGGAGATAACAATTTCGTCTTTTCTCAAAACCCAAGTACACTTGTGAAGAAAAATGAAACAGATGTGTTAAAAAATAAAGTTTTCAAATTACAGGTACCAAAAATGTATTTAACCCTTTTTTTTTTTTTTTCTTGCCCTTACACAGATTAAGCTATTCTCGGGTCTCAGTAAAATTGGAATACGGGCAACAGTAACCTTGTAACCAAACACTTCAAACTCAATCACCTAAACCGACAATATTGCAGTTCCTGCCGTGGAACGTGCTATCATTGTACTGGAATCGAATCACACCTGATTGTGAATTGGCGCAGCCAAACATCACCGTTCTTCCGCAAATTAATCCACGTTGCCTCCCTCGGCTGCACACCGCCACGCTCCCAACTTCGCAGAACCTCACGGAGAAGAAGCGCACCACCGGAGCATCACTTCAATACCGCACCACTCAACCACCGGAGCAGCGCCGTTCAACCACCACACACACGACGTCGATCCACACACGGCCAGAGCAACCGATTCATCCAAACACCGTGAGAACGAACGCTCTGCACAGGTAACTCGCCCACAGAACGCCTACTACTCTTCACAATGAACCCACCCGAGAACGAACGAACCCTCTGATACCAGATGGTAAGAACCGTAGTTCTTATCAACTAAAATCAGAGAAAAACGAAAGAAAAACAGAAAAGAGAAAGGGTTTTACACTGATTTTATAGAGGAAGAATAATCCTAACCTAGTAAGGAAAGGAATTATTATTGTAATAGGTTAATAACGAAAACTAATTTGAGGGTTCCTAACATGGTTATGTGCTGATATGTTGCATCTAGTCTGTAGTTGGAGTTTTATACCATTAGGGTATACAAATTGATTTATCGGTGATCTAATTTCAGCTGCTAGCTGAACATATTTTCTTGATTTTATATGTGTAGTTCGTCACTCTTGGTGCAACTGTTCTGGAGGTTGATTCTTCTAAGTTTATCTGATCAAACATGGAGGTTAGTTTCAGATTACCAAATTTATAGCACCATCTAAGCTTACCATTTGAAATTCTACGAATAATTGGTTTCATTTCTGCATACTGGAATTCTTATTGTCGATGTATATATATTTTTTAATTTGTGGATGTTGATGTTCTTGCTCGATATGATTAGACCCATGGAGGTGATGCTGGAATTTTAGACGTGGACAAGATAACAGAGACATTGGAACCTGAGAAGGCAAGCAGTGGCGGATTGTATGTTCCTGGGAAGGATAGATTGGTGTTTAGACCTCCCGAAAGAAAATCGGTCTTAGGTGCGCTTAAATAGCAGATATGATAATGTGCCCTGAAATGGCACTAAATTTTTCTCTTTGTTCATCTTCTTTGGAATCCTAGTTCTTTTCTTCTGCTGATTCTAATTGAAAGTACACCTACATGATTAATGTACAAAAGTTTATGTTTGTAATGTGGTAATGTAACAGGGCTAGATGTCCTTGCTATTGCAAAACGAGCGGAGTCTAAGGTTGATGGTGGATTCAAGGCCCCAAGAGAAAGAGTTGCTTCTATGGTGGCATCTTTAGAGGAAGAGGAGAATTCGGAATCCTCTGGGTTAGATGATGTAGGAAGTAATGCAAATAGTGGTACACGCAATAATGTTGGTAGGCGATATCGTGAATCAGCCGCAAGCGAGACAGGTAATGTCTTTTATTTATATTGTGTCAAATAACCAATTGCATTTAAGGATTCCAATGTAAAACTATTCCATTAAAGAAAAAACGAACCCCAGTCCTGAAATATGAATTAATGATTTGTAAGATACTCGAACATGTGTACGGGTTGTAGGCTGCCTGTAATATTCTTCTTTCCAATGTAACACAACATGGATAAAGAGTTGGATTTTTATTTTTTGCTTTTTGGTCATGCTGCATCATTGAAGATTTTTTTTTTTGGGGTGGGGGGTTGGTGCTCTCTCTATTCAACTTGCAATGGTACTATCAGATGACGAAGTAAAATTATCTGCAAATTATTTTATTGGAAATGACATGGTCTGTATACTACCAACCAATCAACTATTCATAATTTCTCTCTTAGTCCTGTCTTTGAGTTAAAAGGTGTTGCCTTTTATGATTCAGGCTGGTCTTTTAGAAGTATGCATGTGAGCAAGGTCCCTGTAGTGAGGGGAACTAACTTCTGAAGATGTAGTTTTTGCTATGGTAATCTTTTAGAAACCATGTTAAAAACAATGTGTGTGCTGGTCGTCATCAATTACCCATTTTCAAATTTAAGATTAAGGTTACTTAAAGGGTGAAACACATGAGCTGTTTACATTTGTGGTAGCCTTTTCAAAGGAGATGTCTAGGGGATTGTGTCGAAGCCTTCAAGTTATAAAATACACATCATCTTTCTTTTACTGTCCTGACTTTGGAATATGAAAGTTGATTTCTTCTGTTTCATCTTCTCTTGTTTTCCGTTTCCGTTTTCTATATTTTCTAAGCCAAAAATTCTGTAATCTTTGCATTTCAGGAAGTGTTGTGACACAAGAAGAACAAGTTAATGATACACCTCGGACTCATCGATCTAGTGAACAATTGTTTTCAGATGTAAGTCAATGTTATATCGTGGGTATTATTTATGAGATTGGCTTATTACTTATTATATAAAAAAAAAAGAGTCAATGTTATATCGTTGGTATTCTTTATGCTGCCATATTACTACTATTTTTGCTTTTGGTATCATTAATGGACTGTTAGTTTTGCATGTGGGACACATACCATGAATACTGGTTATCCTAGAGTTCTTCTGACTGAGTTAGGGAAAATACAGAAATCCTTTTGACTGTTACTTGTAAAAGAAAAAAAGAAAAGAAATGACAGACCTGTCTAGAAGTTGGAAAGGAGCAATAGCAAATGAAGTTAGGAAGCTCGAGGCTAGGATCAGGTTTTGATTTAATAGCTTTCATGTCATAGTGTTCTTCACTATAATGCCTGTATTTAGGCCTTAATCTTTATCAATCCAAGGAACACTCAGAAATTATCTATAGCTCTCCATGTACTGGGGTTGCTCCCTTTTTCAGTTCTTGTTCGTGATATTATTTTTCTGAGAAGGCTCATCTTACCAAACATGAAAGCCTTTTATCAAGTTCTATTTTTAGGGCTGTTGAAACTTCTAATTATAAGAATGTCAGCATGACAGCAACAAGAATGGACTGCTTATAGGATTCAAATTAACATCTTATTTGTCTCTTGGTCCTGCAAGACCTTGTGTATTTGTGGTTTTGGGCCTTTTGGCAGCCTTTGCAATTTAATGTTCTTGATCCTGTTTGTTGGTATTTCAAAAGCACTTTTAATTGAATTGTTGGAGGTTTAGATGGTTTTTAGTTTGGACATAAGAGTGATATGGCTATTTTGAAGGTTTCTTTAGAAGGGTCTTAAAAAAGTTGAACTGCTGTTATAAGGGTCACATGCTTAAGTGGCTCACTTTGTTTACCTGTAATATAATGTGGACAAAGTAATAAATATTTGAGGGGAGATTGAACTTGCTTGTACTTTGGTTAATCTGAAATCTTGATGCATTAACTGTCGAGGTTCTTCACCTTATTGTTCACTTTGGTTTTGGTATATGTTCCTTGTGGTTAAAGTGAAAATTTACTACTACATTTGATGTGTAAAATAATACTGATATGCTGCTGACTTCTCCAATTCAAGGTTTCAAATACACCGACTAGAAGTCATCAGAATATTCAATCTAGGAGTCCTAGGTATGAGAGGGATGACCGAGACCGTGAAAGAAGAGATTACAAGGATGACACAAGAAATGAAAGAAGGGTGGGACAAAGACACAATTCTGACAGAGAGAATTATCACAGAAGGGAAGAACGTGGTCGACATGATCGAGACTATGATGGAGAATATAGAAGCAAGCGAAGTAGATATGAAGGTTCAAGGGGTACACCTGGTATGTGATACTTATGTTTAGTTTTACTTCTTGAAGTTTTACATTGTTCAAGATATAGAAAAACAGAAGAGGGATGTGGTAAAGTGTGGTGTTATGTTTTGAAATTGAGAAGTCTCACAAGTTCCAGAAACTGGTTTTTGGATAGGTGACCTAAAAAGTGGTAAATATACACATATTTTATTCAAGAAAGATGTTTTTACATGTAAGAAAAATGAAATAAAGAATATGCAAATAATCTAACTTTATTAGCATTGGTTTATTGATGGGATACTTATATATTTCTCAAAAAATACAAGGATATTGCTCATTCTAATTCTAAACTCTGCAAATCTTGCAGGCAGATCTGACTGGGATGATGGGAGATGGGAATGGGAAGATACACCACGCCGCCGGGATAGTCACTCTCATACCAGTAGGCGCCATCAACCTTCACCATCCCCAATGTTTGTTGGTGCATCACCGGATGCACGACTAGTTTCCCCATGGTTGGGTGGCCATACACCTCTTTCTATTGGTATGTTAGCTCAATGTGAATTCTTCCCCGTGTATGTCAAACATTAGTTGTTTTCAAACTGGCTATTTATGACTGTATATGTTGATTTTTGGGTACATAACTTCAACTCAATATTCGTAATAAGTACAGGTTATGCCAGTTCTCCCTGGGACCATGTCTCTCCCTCTCCAGTTCCAATACGTCCTTCTGGATCCTCTGTGAGATCCTCGAGTTCTAGAAATGGTGGGAGGTCCCATCAACTTAATTTTTATTCGGAAAATTCAGAAGCATTTGAGGTATTATACTTACAACTTTTTTCCCTGTTTCTTTTTAATTTATTTTGGGGATTAAGGGTCCTGCATCTTAAACTCTGTTCCTATAAAGTATGTTTTATTTTTTTTGGGAAACTTCACTTGCACCCTTTAAAGTATAAGCGGTTTTGCAATCATAACCTCGAATTTTAAAAATTTGCAATGTCGGTATCCCATGTTAAAGCCCCTTTTAATTTTATCCCTTTTTTTTTGGTTAAAATGTTCAAAATGCCTCTTTTTTTAAAAAAAAGCAAAATGTGAAAATTAAAAAATGCCTTGGATTGACCCATGCCCAGCAGTGGGTCACCAGAATTTTGGGGAAAAAATCACTTTTTTTTAAGGGGTGATTTTGGGCATTTTTAACAAAAAAAATGGGTGAAATTAAAATGAGCTTAATAATAATAATAATAAAAAAAAAACGTTCTATATATGTTAGACGAGGATTTGGCTTAGGTGCTGTAATACATACTAAAAGGAACGAATCATGAACAAGAATTTTCTTTTTCTCTCACCATGTACTTAAAAGAAAAAAGTTAAAAAACTTGATAGATTTTTCTTCTCGGTGTTGTAAATTAGAATTTTGATGCTTTTATTATTGAGGAGCTTCAACAGTTTCTCTGGACAAGGATGATATGGAGCTAGTAGGGGTGGTGGCTCAAAATTTATGGCTTCGTCGAAATGCAGTGGTATGGGAAACCTAATAGCCCGCATATTACAATGGTAAATAATGCTTATAATTCATTGACAACTTTCAAAGATGCAAATTCTCAAAAATTTACAGGAACCTTAAAAGTTCAAGGAAGAAAAGGTTATAGAGTTCTTATCAGCATAGAATAGCCACATAAACCCCAGCCTAATAAACCATTACTATACTAAAGAAGATCGAGTGTGCAATATTCCTGTTCTCTGGAGACAAAACTCTTCAAAGAAGAATTGAAGACTTTGAAGAAAGAGTCAAAAAGGAGATCTGTTCAGATCTTCCTAACGCATTGCAAATTCTTAAACTTCGAGATTATTATTGCAAAATCGCTTATACTTCGGGGGTGTAAGTGAAGGTTCCCCTATTTTTTTTCACATTGAATAATGGTGATGATTGTGGATTTCCTTGCTTGGTTAATTCACATGCTATTCATTCTATCTAGTCTTTTTCATTATTAATGTCATGTGTGTAGGATGGAAGTGCTGATAAGTCTAATTTGTCTGAAGAACACAAGTACGAGATTACAGAAAGTATGCGTCTCGAGATGGAATACAATTCTGACCGTGCATGGTAATTTTGTCAATGGACATGTTGTTCTTCTTTGATAAGATTTGACTTCATGATATTTGCTGCATAAGGATGACCACATTTAGTTGTTAATTGCTGTAAAGGATATAGGTTTAATAACACAATCTGTGAACAACATTTATGGCTGCCTTGACCTTTGTCAATTTCATTTTTACAATCTCTTGGAATCTTCAAGCAAACAGTAATTGATGGTATCATTTGATTGTCTTCTTCAAACTGGAACCAACTCTTAGAATTTGATCTCAATCCTTTATAGCACCTCTTCTCAGGAATTATGCTAGCAAAAAAAGAAAAAAAAGCCTCCGTTTAAAATCAAACTTATATTTTATATATTCCATCTTTGATTTCATATTATAAATTTTATTAGTGCTACTTAGTTGTCAACTTATTTTGACCAGTACGATTTCTATTTTATAGGTATGACAGAGAAGAAGGTAACACATTGTTTGATGCAGATACCTCATCGTTTTATCTGGGAGATGAGGCTTCGTTCCAGAAGAAAGAGGCAGAATTGGCCAAAAGACTGGTATGTTAAATTGTATTATTATTTTTTGGAAATATGTTTAAACCATTTCTCATCTGTGCATAAGTATTATATACCTTTGTTATATTAATAGGTGCATGAATGTGTCTACCTGTTATTTTCCTGAAATATGTATCTTATTGAGTACCTTGGAAATTTATAAACTGTTGTTGAGTACCTTAGAAATTGATAAACTTAAGATAGTGGGACAGATTGTTTTGTTGCTCTGAATATGTTGGCAATCAACATTCTTGTCATCTCTTTAAGGATTTGTAATCTCCAATCCAGGTTCGGAGAGATGGAACCAAGATGACACTTTCTCAGAGCAAAAAGATGTCTCAGCTCACTGCTGATAATGCTCAGTGGGAAGACCGGCAACTATTGAGATCTGGGGCTGTTAAAGGGACTGAGGTGCAGACAGAGTTTGATGATGAGGAAGAACGCAAGGTTATTCTTCTTGTACATGGTAAGAGAACCTTATAACAAACCTTTTCAACTAGTTGATGGATTACATGTCACTTGCTGTGCATGCGCACATGATGTTTACCTTCTTTAGCTAAAATGTTACCCCTTCTTTTCTTGTAACAGATACAAAACCTCCTTTCCTAGATGGGAGAGTTGTTTTTACTAAACAAGCAGAGCCAATAATGCCAATAAAAGACCCGACATCAGATATGGCTATAATTTCACGCAAAGGATCGGCTCTAGTTAGAGAAATTCACGAGAAACAAAGTAGTAACAAGTCACGCCAACGTTTTTGGGAGCTCGCAGGATCAAAACTTGGTGATATTCTTGGTGTTGAAAAAACAGCGGAACAGGCATGGTGCTTTCTAATGAATATTTGACTTTTACCTTCACTGGGTTTTAAATTCTCCTTTCTTTCTTCTTCTTCCTCCTCCCCGGGTGGGCATAGGTCTAAGACTTGTGTTTTTTTTTTTTCTTTTCATCTTAATGGTAGATTGATGCCGATACTGCTGTAGTAGGTGAAGATGGTGAAATTGATTTTAAGGAGGAAGCAAAGTTTGCGCAGCATTTAAAGAAGGGGGAAGCAGTAAGTGATTTTGCAAAGTCAAAAACCTTAGCACAGCAACGTCAGTATCTGCCAATCTATTCCGTGCGGGATGAGTTACTGCAGGTTGGCTGCTATTCCTTTGGGCACATGTTTGTTTGCCCCTAATGACTGATAATTGCTTCTGTCTAGCCTTTGAAGGCAGATAGGAATATGTGTTTTTGAAATTTATGAACGAGCTTCTGGTTTTCAAATTCTAGGATTTGGGGACTGCAATCAGTTGGTCTACTCTTAATTCTTTAAATGGTCAAAAGTTGTTATTTTTGTCAAGATATTGACTGTGCAGTTTCAATCACCCAGTTCGTTTTTTTTTTTTTTTGGGGGGGGGGGAACTTTTATAAGATTCATATGTTGGAATTACCTTTGGCGTCAAGTAATTAGCATAGATTGGGAGGTGAACTACCTGTCACAAATGAACTTTTTATTGGTGCACTTTATATTAAAGCAGGTTTGGAGTATATGGTTTGTATCTTATTGCATGTCATTATGTCTTGCTCTTTAATTATCTGATGTCCTGTTAAATAATTCTGTGTTTTTTAATTAATTTTGTGGCACCTTTTGCTCGAAATTCATTTTCCAAGTCTATTTCAAAGTCCTTGATTTTTCTTTTTTCTTTATTATTATTATTTCGGTTTTCATTTGTTTATGCTCTTCAAAGAATTTATTTACCTTGTCTTTGATGTGTCCTAATTCTATTTGAATGTTTTCTGGATAGGTCATTCGCGAAAATCAGGTGGTGGTGGTTGTTGGAGAAACCGGTTCAGGAAAGACGACTCAACTGACACAGGTTCCTTAAAGCTTTATATGACGTTTTTATTATTATTGTTGTTGTGGTTGCTTATAAATAATAATGGTTGAGGCATATGTGCCCAGTCAACTGGAAGCTGATATTTGGATTTTGTTGACAGTATCTGCATGAAGACGGCTACACTTCAAATGGTGTAGTTGGTTGCACCCAACCAAGACGTGTTGCAGCTATGAGTGTTGCAAAAAGAGTTAGTGAAGAGATGGAGACGGAGCTGGGTGACAAAGTTGGTTATGCTATTCGTTTTGAGGATGTGACTGGGCCAAAAACTGTAATTAAGGTGAATTGCTTTCTTTGTTTCCAAAAGCAGAGTTATTGAAATTCCTTGGACACTTCCCATTTTTGGCTCACCATGCATGACTTCTTTTTGTATCCTTTTGTTAATCTTGATGGTTGTTGAAATAACTCCGATGCTCTTTTTTCGGGGCATAAATTTTATGTGAATAGAGATCAATATGTGTACCTTGATATGATTATATGCTAAATCTTTGTATTTCAATTTTACAGTATATGACTGATGGAGTACTCTTGCGTGAAACACTCAAAGATTCTGATCTAGAAAAGTATCGGTAGGGGAAGTTGGAAATTTTATGTCTATCTTTACATATAGCTGTTCATTTACAATCAGAACATGATTATTTACTATATAGGTTTTTACTTTTGCAGTGTCGTCGTGATGGATGAAGCCCATGAGAGGTCACTAAGCACAGATGTGCTGTTTGGTATATTGAAAAAAGTGGTTGCTAAGCGACGTGATTTCAAGCTTATAGTGACATCTGCAACTCTGAATGCACAAAAATTTTCAAATTTCTTTGGAAGGTAACCTTCATTTTGCACCACAATTTGATTATGTCATCGTATCTCCCATCTACTTGCTTGAAATTACTAATTCTGAATTTGTTGCAGTGTACCAATTTTCCACATCCCTGGCAGAACATTTCCCGTTAATATCCTGTACAGTAAAACCCCATGTGAAGATTACGTTGAAGGTGCAGTGAAGCAGGCTATGACTATCCATATCACCAGCCCTCCTGGTGACATCCTCATCTTCATGACTGGCCAAGATGAGATTGAGGCAGCCTGTTATGCCCTTGCAGAGCGTGTGGAACAGCTCATATCATCCACGAAGAAAGCAGTTCCAAAACTCCTGATACTCCCCATATATTCACAGCTGCCTGCTGACTTGCAAGCAAAGATATTCCAGAAAGCTGAAGATGGGGCTCGTAAATGCATTGTGGCAACCAACATTGCTGAGACATCTTTGACTGTAGATGGAATTTTTTATGTCATTGACACGGGGTATGGTAAGATGAAAGTATACAACCCTAGGATGGGTATGGATGCTCTCCAAGTATTCCCCGCCAGCCGTGCTGCTGCTGACCAACGTGCTGGACGTGCTGGTAGAACTGGGCCTGGGACATGTTATCGCCTGTATACAGATAGTGCATACCTAAATGAAATGCTGGCAAGTCCTGTGCCTGAGATCCAAAGGACGAACCTCGGCAATGTAGTTTTGTTACTCAAATCTCTTAAAGTTGATAACTTGCTGGATTTTGATTTCATGGACCCACCTCCGCAGGATAATATTCTTAATTCTATGTACCAGTTGTGGGTCTTAGGTGCTCTTAACAATGTGGGAGGCTTAACTGGTCTTGGCTGGAAAATGGTGGAGTTTCCATTGGACCCCCCACTTGCCAAGATGCTTTTGATGGGTGAAGAGCTAGGATGCTTAGATGAGGTGTTGACAATTGTTTCAATGCTTTCGGTGCCGTCGGTATTCTTCCGGCCTAAAGATAGGGCAGAGGAGAGTGATGCTGCGCGTGAAAGATTTTTTGTGCCAGAATCTGACCACTTAACGCTATATAATGTTTACACTCAGTGGAAACAACATCAATATCGAGGAGACTGGTGTAACGACAATTTTTTGCATGTAAAAGGGTTACGAAAGGCTAGAGAAGTGAGATCCCAGCTGCTGGATATTCTCAAGACACTAAAAATCCCTTTGACATCTTGTTGGCCTAATTCAGACATCGTGAGAAAAGCCATCTGTTCTGCGTACTTCCATAATTCAGCAAGATTAAAGGGTGTGGGTGAGTATGTGAATTGCAGGAATGGGATGCCTTGCCATTTACATCCGAGCAGTGCTCTCTATGGTATGGGTTGCAATCCAGATTATGTGGTTTATCATGAGTTGATTTTGACAACAAAGGAGTATATGCAATGTGCGACAGCAGTGGAACCTCAGTGGCTGGCTGAGCTGGGACCAATGTTCTTTTCCGTTAAGGACTCGGACACATCGATGTTGGAGCATAAGAAGAGACAGAAGGAAGAGAAGACGGCCATGGAGGAGGAAATGGAGAATTTGAGGAAGGTGCAAGCAGAAGCAGAACGAGAAAGCAAGAAGAAGGAGAGGGAAAAGAGGGCAAAGCAGCAGCAAGAAGTCTGCACGCCAGGTCTGCGGCAGGGCTCGTCAACCTACTTGAGATCAAAGAAGCTTGGTTTGTGATTAGAAACTATACTGTATGAAATATGGAATGTGTTTCCCGCAGCTGTTCTTAACATACGAGAGAAATTGTTCTTCTTGATTCTGTATCAGAAATTGAAAAAAAAAAGGACCAAATTGGTTGATTTTTGCCAATGCAAGTATACCTGTGATAAATTAAAGATACTGGCTTATTCGAAGAAGCAGTGGGGGTTTTTATTCTTCTGAGTTAGATGAACGTTTTCTTGGAGGAAAACTCTGTTCGCATAAAAAAAAAACCATCAGTTCCATTAAAATTGTTAATACCTAACAACTTACTAGCTTACATGTGAAAATGATTAAACAAAGATATCTTACCAAAAAGATAAAATGAAAAAAAATCTTTTAGATGATTGTGGCCTTGAAAGAAAAAGGCCTAAATCGACAATTGTTTATATCGTTTTGGCTCATAAATTACTATTTTAGTGCGAATCCTGATTTTTAGTAAAACAACCCAATTCAACTTTATAGCTTAACAAATGCACTAGACAAACAAAAAGTCTTGCTGAATAACGAATAGAGAGTGAAAAGGTCAGAAAAATTGGATAATTGAGTCATAATTCAAGGCCTTCTTCAATAACCCTCCTCATTTACGAAGACATTTTTTTGCCTTCCTATTTTTCTTTTACTATTTCATCTCTAACGCCAAGAAAACCAACAATATATTTTTTTTTTCATATTGAGTTTAGCAAAATTTTCCTTCTTTTATTATTATTATTTTTTTTTTAGTCTTTAAAGCTATAGATAGATACAACGTAGACTATCGCGTAAGTAACTAACGTTATGAATGTGACATAGATTACTGAGAGTATTTGGTAACAAAAACCTCATTCTCATTTTTTATTTTCAATTTTCTAAAAAACAATCAACTCTAGAACATTTCAACTTTTTTCATTTTTTATATTACATCAATAATTTTTTATTACTATTTAAATAAAAAAATTCACTACATTGTAAATTTTTTTTAACTTTTTCATTTAAATTATTTCTAGTTTATATCACATTAATCAATTTTTACTGCTACCAAAAAAATAATTGAAGTCAACAATATTTACCAAACAACCCACTATATTTTGGGGTAGTAGGATCAGCATGTAGCTCAATCTAAATATTGTTTTTTTTTTTTTATTAACTCAATCTAAATATTGTTAATGAAAACTATTTGTTTTTATTCAAAATAAAAATTACAAATGTGCTTTCCTTCTAAAACACGTTTCCGCTGCCCTCGTCTTCGCGCCCAGTTCTCTAAACGAGGTGCGCTCGATTATTAACCTGCGAACCTCCTCTCTCTTAGTTGAACCTGTTTAGTCGAACTCTTTTTCTCTTTAGCTGTATACGGAAGGTGAGCGTTTTGTAGTTTCTGTCATCAGATTCTATGGTTGCTTCAATTTGATTTCGGTGTGAAATTGTGGTTTTCGATTTTTGATTTAAGGGTCTGTGCCTGTTATAGGATTTTGTTTATGGAAGTTTTTTGGAGGGTTTTAGCGATTGGTTTTGTTGGATTTTGAGAATTCGCTCGTTGATCTGTTGCTTGCTGATCTGTTTGGCGTTCATGATTTTTTTCAATAATATGGATCCGGGTTTCGTGAATTTGTGATTGCAATGCGTTGAAGTTCAATGTGTTCATGTGTTCTTCATTCGAACTGTTTTAGGCACTTGTTCCTGATTTTTCTTTTCTAGTTTAGGTTTGGAATTGATCAGAGAAGCTTGATTTTGTCGATGTGGAGTGCATTTGATCAGGGAAGCAAAAAATAGCTTATTTTTTAATTGGGATTGAAATCTTGGAAAACCATTGTGAGTGCCCTAAGAGATTTGCAGTGAAATCTTTTGTACGCGGTACTATAAGAAGTAATACTGTTTGTAATTTACTTATCAAAAAAAGTAATACTGTTTGTAATAAAGCCCGTATTCTCTGAGGCCAACGTTCTACTTCCTTTCTCGTCATTTCGACAAAGGTCTCTCTCTCTCTCTCTCTCCCTTTCTTTTAAATTTGATAATTAGTAGCAGAATTAGCACGAATCGTTCACTTGATGATGTTAATTTTGTTCGTGATAATGAGATTTTCTGTAACGGAGGCAAGATCCAAATTAGGGTTTTGATTTGGATCTTCATGTTTGGTTCATATTTTTATTCATTCATATGACAAAATGTAGTATGAGAGAGTTGTATTTGTTGAAAACTTGCGGTTTTTACCCTTCGTTTGTTTTGTGGGAAAATTCTGAGTATGGGGAAGCAAAGAAATTCAAGTAGACGATAATGTAATCTGGTTAAATTCGATGCATAGTTTGATCCTATGTATTAGTGTCACTAAAAGGTATAACTAGAAAACAAAATAAATTATTTCAAGAATTACTTGAGACATCAGGCACTTTTTTACTACCATACGGTTGCTGAGGAATCACTTATGTTTGCATGTTATTTGTGTGTTGGATTCAAGTTTGTCAGCGTGTGTGACCCATAATGTTGCTCCTTGTATTTTGTTTTTTGTAGTTTGGAGGAAGGAAGTATTATCAATTTAAAGACGACCTGAGATGGTAAAGTGAATTTTTGAATTGTTCCTGTTGATTTAATTTTTAATTCAATAAGATTTTGACATGGTTATTTCTGGGATCCAGTCGGCGCTCTTCAACTTCCATTCTTTTCTAACAGTAGTGCTGTTGGGAATTTGTGCCTGCACTTATTTGAAGATGCATTTTCCAGCAATCCTTGAACAGAGAACGGGGTATGTTCCCTCTGTTGTTCTTATTGTGTTTTTATTTCCGTGTGTATGATCAAAAGATAGTTCTTGTAGTTGTTTCATTTTAATAGGATGATACTGAAACATACTCAACCATGTTCTTCTCCTTTAATATGATTTGTGAAGTTGCAGCAATTCATAGGAGAGTCATCTTTGAACCTTTTGCGGTAAACATGCTTTTTTCTTCTTCCTGGTATTTAGCCTGTTAAAGATAGCAATTTAACTACCCAAACAAACTAATATTCAACCAAAAAAAAAAAAGTCAGCAGTGCATTTTGAATAGCAAAGTGAGCATTCTTCACTTCATAGAGTCACTGGAATTTGGACTCCCAGTACCCATCAAGATTTGCCAGGCTACCCGGAGTTGAATTCTCCTTTTCACTCTTCCGGAGAACATTTTAAACCATGGCTGTACAAATTATGATAATGTCAATCTGTACACAATTCTCTCGTTATGGTCAGTAGACAACCTGCAGAGATATTTTTAGGCAGGGTTCTCTCCCTCCCTCCCTCCCTCCCTCCCTCCCTCCCTCAGACACAATATGTGTTAAGGCAGATTACTTCGACTAGTCTTAAAATTATCCGTTGTCCTATTTGTGTTGTTTTTATAATCTATTTTTTCCAAATTTATGTACGGTTTGTCATTTATTTATTTGATTATCCATGTTAAGCACGATTCAGTGTTATTACAAGATTGATTAGCCACACTAATCTGTGTTCTCTTGGATTGACGCTATATTTGTATGAATTGGTTACAGTGGGTCCTAATGACTGATATGCTTATCTGACAGGTTTCGTGGTTTCTTTTGGAAGGCAGCCAGAATAGGTAGGCCTTTTGTTTGATGTTTTACCATCATCTTTGTTGGACTAGTCCGCCACTACTCTTTTGACTTCGCTTCTCATGGATTTATTGCCTTCCATATCTTCTTCTTTTTGGTTCTTTTTTTTTTTTTTTTGGGGGGGGGGGGGGGGGGGGGGGGGAAGAGATGGGTTAGTTTATAAAGTCTGACTGTTGATATTGGATCCAGGAATCTATCCTTGGGTTCGCATAAAGGTAAACATAAAAAGAAGAATATAAAAGGGAACTGTTTCTTCAATTACCTTCGTAGTAGTTTTATTTTATTTTATTTCATGTGATTGATGCCCTCAGATGTCATCCACAAAAAGCTTTAAAAAAAAATTGATTGATGCCCCTATAAATCCCTGATATAACGTTTCTTGACCTAAAACCCATTACTTTTGAATTACTTAAAAAGAATTTTAGAGCACAAAAATAAAGAGAGATGCTGATTTGGGTGTATTGATCCAAACAGTTGTACATTAATATACAAATGGATGTGATTAATCTAACATTTTGCAAGACAGCTAGTAGCAATATGGCCAGAGGGTCTGCTAAATTGCAGATTGCCCTTTTATGATGTTTAGCCTGTCTGATATTCAAACTTGTAAACATGCAAACTATAAAAGAGAAAATGAAGTAGCAATTATATTTTGATAGGATATACATTTATTCAGGAATCAGGATGCTATGAACTTCTAATAGACTGCTTTATATTGCATTGCAATCTGAAACGCTGACATTTCCTTGTTTGTTTTTCTGAAAAAGGTGAGCGCTTGAGCCCGTGGGTTGCTCTTGGATGCTTCACAATGGGTGTGTCAATTATCTTTTTCTGAGCCCCATCTTGTCCATTTATTCTGATGTAAGCTTTGCCTTTTTTCTTCTCACATGGCAAAAATCTCACTCCTTGAAATTGGTATTATCAAATGTTCTATGTGATGAGAACACTGTTAACCACTCTTTCAAGACCTAGTTGACATACTCATATTAAAGGCAGACAATCATTCTCAGGATAGTTGTTGAGCCTTTTGTTATATATTATTGCAGTTTATTGAAACATGCATGTTAAGTGGAAAATCCAACATGAATGCACATGAAATATTTATTTGAAATTCCATATAGTATGACAACAACCTATGTATGCCAGCCAGATTATAGATTCTGAGACTGGTAAGCTACTCAACAGCAAGTGTAAAATATTGGATTGAAGCATGCTATTCGTTTTTTCTTGTAACAAAGTGTGCATGAAGGATGAATGAAAGGTCTTGTGTGGACAGGGTGAGGTTACACTCATTATAATAATTTTATTTTCAGATATGTACTTTATGAAACAGTGAAATTGGGAAGAATATGAAGAAAGAAAAGTAGGAGGTCAAGCTGAAGTTAGGGCAGTAGGAGTCTTCAAGCCAATAGGGATACATGCAATGATATGAACTGTGAACTTATGCTTGACTCTCCTTAAAAGTAAGAACTTCTCTCCACCCCAATGAAACACAGATAGGATAATCTTCTTCATGGGTTTCTTTTGATTGCTTCCATCGGCAACTCCCACCATGTCTTCTTTATTGTATCCATCTTGTTCTCCCAATTGAAGAGGATCTTCTTTGTTGTATTCATCTTGTTCTCCCAATTGAAGAGGATAGCTTCGCAAGAACACCCTTCTGTTATTGTAGCTTTCGTGGCGGAAGCTTTTTGTTCTCGGCCCATCTCCCTCTATGCCTTTGCAATCCATACTAGAGAAGATACTAATGAACACTGAGCAAAGGTGGTTTTTATATAAGGGATAGATAGAGACAGAAAGAGAGAGAATAGGAAATTTGGTGCACGACAAGATGATCTTAGGAGAAGGAAATAATAATTATATAGCTGATATATATGGTATTAAAACCCTTGTATTTAGCTTTTCATATGATCCAAGTGGATATATACTCAAATTATAGATCAATATTGGCTAGTACTAAATGAGTGCTCATTGGATTCAGCATCGTTTCTGTATTCTAGCAAGACATAAATGTTTTCTTTTTCAAATCCTATGTCTGCCTATGTAAGATTTATCCGTCTCCCATCTCCTCCATTCCAATTGTTAGTGACCAGGATCCACCTTAGGCTGCTTGTTCTTCTAATAAGAATTAGCTTCAGCTTTAGTTTTTACTTCCGTTTAAACTCTAGCTTGCTAATGTTCCTTTAAAGTTACGTCTGTATTTGTTTCAGCTCTAGCTTTTGCTATAGCTTTGGATGTTTCCAACTTATATAAAAAATAAAAAAGATTTATCTTTGTTGAATATTCTCCTCCTAGGTTGATGCCTTGGAAATTAATTGTTACGGGCAAGGCACGTTGAAAACAATGACAAGCACAACGAAATATCCGTGCACTATGATTCAGTGAATAAAGTAAAAAGTCCATCAAATTCACTGCAACGGGTCGGGCACGTTGGAAACAATGACCAAGTTGATGAAAATGATAAGGGATTTGATTCTTGTACAACACTAATACAACAATCCCTCACATGAGGGTGGGTCTCAGTATGTGGGACCCATCCTCATGTGAGGGATTGTTGTACAGTTGTTGTATTGGTGTTGTAAATCTAACATTTTTCAAATGATAAACCCATGAAATTGCACGATGGGATGATGTTGATTTGACTTTGAGATCTGCCAATTTAATATGGTTACACGTCCAATTACTGCTCACACAATGTGCCTCTACAATGCACGCTGATCTTTGTATTAAGTTATGGTTCGTTTGGGTATTAAATTTTTAGAATTAGAATTGAATTCTAATTCTATTTACAAATATTGAGGTAAAAAATTATGTTTGGGTGTTGAATTTTGAGATTGAAAAATATTATATTTTAATGGTAAGAAATGATTGGAAGTTTAAAAAGTTGTGTATAATGATTGGTATTTTGAAAAGTTGTGTGAAATAATAATTTAAATAATAATAATTTATTATATATTGATTATTTAATTAAAATAAATAAATAATTTTTTTTTAAAAAAATAATTGAAATCAAAATTAAAAATTAAAAAAAAAATAAAAAATGAAGCAAGGGCAGCCACCCCCAGACCTCTGGGGGTGGCTGGGAGTGGCCGCGCGGCCTTCCCCAAGGGTCGGGGTGGCCACGCGGCCACCCCCAGTACTAGGGGGAGGCCGCGCGGCCTCCCCCAATAGGGGCTGGCAGCCACCCCTCTTTTTTTTCTTTTTTCTTTTCAATTTTATTTATTTATTTATTTATTTTTAAATTATTAATATCTTATTATTTAAATGTGGAACTCACGCGTTTTTGTTTGACTTTGGAGACTGATGGTCTCACGCGTGGGTCCCGGTCATCATTAGCAAAATTCAAGTGAATTTTGCTTGAATTCTGCCTGAATTCAAACTTGAGAAGAATCGTAAAAAAATTCAGTATTCAAACCGACCATTATTATCGCTTAAATGAAATGATCTATTTCATTATTTTTAAAAAAAATATATATATATATATATATTTTACAGATTAAATAGTATATATATTTACATGTGTTGAGTAACTTGTCATATTATTTAAAATTTTAAAATGATATAGTACTAGGTACACTGTTAAATGCAATAAAATAAAATTTGGACCGTGAATGTTCAAAAATTATGATTCTTATTTCAATAGTTGAGTAAAAAATCAGATGCGGTAAAACAAAATTTGAATCGTGAACATTCACAATAGTTATTATTCTTATTTCAAGGTTTAACTTAAAAATCGTTAAGTTCTCTATTATTGCTTTCCCCACCAAAAAATAAAATGATTTTTTTTTTATTCAGTCTTTAAAATTGTCATGTGTCTTTTGAGCATATGAAAATCACATGTTTTTTTTTTTTTATAGCACTAACGGAGTTGGAGGAAATTCTACTAAAACATTAAGTAATTCTCATTTGCTATTAAAAAAAATATATGTTTTCACACGCTAAGAAATGCATAACAATTTTATAAACGAGTAAAAAATAATTTTTTCAACTAAGGGCCAGGGGCGGAGGGAAGAGGGTCAAAGGGGTTAGACGCTCCCCCTCAAACCCCAAAAAATTTCCTTCTCCAGGTAGAAAATCACTCGGTTACCCTGATTGTTTACCTTTGGCCGCTTATCAAATGAGTAATTGACATTACCCCCATCCACTCATCAGGGGCAAACGACTAAAGAGATGCCGAGATCCTGAATTTTTTCTGTCATAGTTTCATTCTTTAAGGATTAGGTTTAGGTTAGACGTAGAGGGGAGAAGACGATAACCCTCTATTATTTTTTCAAAATGCACTGTTTAAATAAGTATCGTTTTAACTTTTAAGCCTACCCACATTAACGACTTAAGGTGCATACGTAAGTTCCAAACTTATTTGGATTGTGGACCGTATAAATAAGACCTCTTTTTTTTTCTGTTTTTTTTTTTTTTTTTTTTTTTTTTTTTTTTTTCTATTTTTAACCCTTGAATTATTATTATTATTATTATTTTTTAAAAAAAAAAGTCTTGTGCAAAAACTCTGATTCTTGTTACAGTCGTTTTTCTGTCTTTTTTTTTCTTTTTTTTTCTTTTTTTTCTTTTTTGGTTTTTTAACTTGAGAGGTGTATAGTAAAAAGATTGCGCAGAATAAAGCAAAGAAACAACATTTTTTTTTTTTTTGACAATTTTTCTTTTTTGAAAAGTTTCAAGCAAGTAATCGAACTTTTATATTTAAATTACTTTTTCAAATTAATTGTTGAATTATTTATTTATTTTGTTAGTTATATTATTTAATATTTTTAATTAATTTTTGTTTAGCTTCAAATTTTTTTCCTTGACCTCTCTCAACCAAAATCATGACTCCACTGGAGCCCACACTTGTGCACACACCCAGTCACAGACTCACAGCGTAAGAGAGAGAGAGAGAGGTCAAATCTGATAGTTTATACTTTTTTTTTTTAACGGATTAGCATATGCTAATCATTGATACTAAAAAGTTCGAAGGCATACAAGATGAAAAATGAGGGACAGACCCCTCATATTCTAAGTCAGAAGGATCTGGCTTAAAAACAGCTGCCTAAGCAAAATTTCAAATCTCACTAAAATTACAAATAAGCCCCCTTACAATAAAAATTCTAATAAAATTTGAGCCACACATAGGCAAACTGTACATAGAAACATGAGAATTTCACAACACAAAGGCAGAAAACCCTAAAAAGTCGCCGGCAGTGGAGTAGGGAGGCAGCTTCACCAGAGTGACGGCACGTGTAGGACACGAGCCGCATCCGAACGCACCCAGCAGTAGATCCGTCGCCGTGGACCCCAGGCACCGCCAAGCATAGCCTGAAAATGCGGAGCGTGGCCTACACGCGCAGTCAGAGAGCAAAAGCGCCCTGGCGCGTGAGGGCCACGTGCCGAGCTCCGAAGACCGACATGACCGAAGCTTCCGGCATCAAGGGCGGAACACGGCTGGGTGGCGCGTGTCCACCAGAAGTCGACGGACGTGCGTAGATCTGACTTCAAAAATCTGAGGAAAAACCATGAAAGTCCGGGCAGAACACACCGTCAATGACACTAAAGCCGCCCTTACCCCACCTTAGACTTCTTAAGAAGAGTCATTCTGCCAAAACGAAAAGAAAAACAAGAAAAAACAAGACAACAAATCCACCATAGCCCAGAGAGGTAGGGGAAGAACAGCCACCACCGGTTCAACCGGGGGGAACAAAACTCTACAGTCCTAAAGACTGAGAAGACAAAAAACACAGTCGAGAGGAGGAAGGCCTCCCTCCCCGGCTAACCAGTCTCTGTAAAGGGGGAGGCTTTTTGGCTTTTTGGCTTTTCTCTCTCAGAAAGGAACGGAGGCCAAAATAATAAGAAATTATATCTGATAGTTTATACTGTTTTAATGCAAGAGCAAGTGGACAGATAGTCAGCAGATTGATATTTTAGCAAGAATATCACTGAATATGTTATTGAATCTTACATGGGACAACTGGGATAATAAAGAGTCATATTCGTCCCCTTTATCAATCTTCCTACTCGGCTAGCTCTTCTTTTGGGGTTTGATAATCTCCTTCCACCTTTTTAGTAGTTCTTGCAATTAATAGTCATCTCTTTTCTTCTCTCAGAGTTTTTATAATATTGTATCGGATATTAGTTTAATTTTATCTCCCTTTTGGTGAATGCTTTGAATTTTTGTGAAGCATTCCCAATTTTTCATAGAATTTTTCATTATCTTTTCTATTCTATTCGAATTCAGATTAATAAGATCCTCCCTACCACCATTTTCATATTTTATTTAATTTTTTTTTCTAAAAAAAAGATTAAGAATTGACGTGATAACTACTTGAGTAACATTAATGTCCTAGTCTTTTCTCTGCTCTCTTCCAACAAACCTATTAAATAGTTTTGACTTTTTTCCTTCTTTTCATTTCTTTTCTGAACGAGTGTTTTTGGCCCTGACCGAGGGAGAGTGACAGGGATCGGATCTTTCCCACTTCAAGATTTATTATATATATAAACAGTTAAATATAACAAAATAAAAAAATTTAACTATAAAAAAAATTATTTTCATTTCACTTAAAATATATATTTAAGCTAGTGATATCTATTTCACGAGGCATACTCCTTTACCAATTATAATGTTTTGGGAATTATTTTTTTTCTCTTTATTTTCATATGATTTTTGGTTATTCAGGTTCTCATACAAAGAAATACATCACTAAGATTGAAATACATTAATACGAATTTTACTCTAATACCTAAACATTTTATCCTTAATAATTAAATATAAATAATTAACAATTCTATCAAATGCTCGCTAATCAATAAGGGCTTCTTTTTTTTCCCTGCATCGCTTTAAAACTAGTAATGTATTTAATTAATTTAATGCCAAATTGAAAATTATTTGTTCCCCTATATGCTATCTTTACGGCTAATAATTTTGAGGGAAAATGATGGTTATAAGTCATTGCTCAAAGCTGGAGCCTGCAAGTTGGTAAGATGTAGACCTACTGCCGATTTGTACTGGCACGATTGCAATAATTTAGAAATAGTAATCCAAAAAACACAAAATAATAATAATAATAAAATAAAATAAAATTGGAAAGGAAAATCCACACTTGGCCATGTTATTTGAATTTAAACAAAATATTAGTGGGAAAGCTTTGATAATGTGTTTATGATATCCAATCATATCCGGCCTTTGCGGTTGCATTAATCATTATGTCCATGTAGTTGACTACTAATGAGTTCTTAAAAGACAATATGTCATGATTCTCGGTTGGTTTAAATTTTTTCATGCACCTAATATTCAAAATCTCATACAATTTTAACTGTTTATCTTAAAAAAAATTAATATAGAAAAAGGCTAATTTATTTATTTAATTATTATTTTTATGCTTTCTTTTACGTGTTTCAACAGTTATAGAATTTATGATTCAAACCGAAAATCTCTTGTTAAATTTATTCGCTTATTTAAAAGGTTGAGTAAATAACATAATAAAAAATTTAATTTATAAATTCAACATAAAATTAAAAGATTAGAATTGATTAGTATAATTAATTTAATTAAAAAAATCAAATTAAAATTGATTTATATAATGTTATATTCATAATTTAACGCGATGTAAACATAATTAGCGACCATAAAATTGCCATCCTTGCCGCTAGGAGCCTAGCTTTCTCCTTTCTTGCCCAGCAGTCTCTGACAAATGCATAAAAAGGAGGCAATAACTTAAAAGAGATTTTTTTTTTTTGAGGGACCCATGTCTGCAAATGCCATTACTTTGCTTTCAAGACCATTCAACTCCCATCCCCAGAACCAAGTTGAGTGGAACAGTTGAACCTTTTCTCTTTCAAAGCATTAAGCCAACTAACTGCCCCTGTTCTCTTCTAGCTCTCTTTCTATATAGAATTGCAGAAAACGGAATTTGAATTCCTAATGGATAAACATGGCAATGTTTTGGACATGGGGAACTCTGTTCCTGTTTCTTCAACCTCGGACTCGGTCTTGAAACTTCAACGCTCAATTAGTTCTAAGCTGGACGTCGTCTTAATCGAATCACCGATCAAGAAAAACAAAGTCAAAGGCCAAAACTCAATTGCTGGACTTGGTTTGAATCCTCAGCCATCGCCGATATCCCATGTAGCCAGTTTCCGAGAATTAAGTATGGTTCTATACTTGGATACTTTTTTGGCTTTCCCTCTAAGAATGCTGGACAATGGGCCAGAATTAAATGCCATTGTTACTTACGTTTGCTTCCTTTATCTACTATGAGTTTATTTCATTTTGGTCCTCTTTTTTTTTTTTTTTTTTTTTACGAGTTCCGATTATCTGAAATATTGTTCTTTGTTTCCTGCCGACTTTTGCCTAATCAGATTATGCATAATTATCAGCTTCTCTTTTCTGATGTAATAAATTCTTGTTTTAGTAACGCTGATGTTCTTGTTTTGTTTGAGATTAATATGATTTATTACTTGAAGTTTGTGGATTCGTACTTTTGTTTAATTGTTACTGAAAAAGATTATGATTTGACCTCCTCTGTTTAGGTTGAATATTTGCAATCAATGATTTGGCCTCCTTGATTATAATGGTCTTTGATTATGTGAATCCCTTAATAATAATTCAAATAAGTTGTATTGTGATCAACTGAATAAGCTATATACCATCTTTAATTGAATTATTTGTGCCCATTGTTCCATGCAGGTGCTAAAGAGGAAATATATTTTGATCCAAGGTCCTGCTTAGAATCTGATTGTGAAGATTTCTTCAGTATCAGTAGTGGTGAGATTTGCTTTCAATTTGTTCCATAATTTTTGTTCTTCTTTAATTTCAATGTTTCTTGCATAGCCATATTACTCTGTTTTACTGACGATTTTATACATGTAGATACTACCCCGTCTTGTGGCAACACTCCTATCCACCAAAGCAGCTTCGAAGAAACTCCTGATGAATTAGAAAAACCTCTTTACATGAACAGTACACCCAGTTCTAGTCCTGAACCCCCTCCAACAGAGATGAAAAAACAACTTTTTGAGCTTTTTCAAGAGAGCTTCAGGGGAGATGCTGTTGATCATGGCAGTCCAAATTTACAAGGAAGTTCAAAAGCCAATCCCACCATTTTTCACATTCCTCCAAAATCTACAAATCAAACCCTTTATGCATCTCTAGCAAGCTCTGCATGCAGCTGTGAGACAACTCCCGAGGGAAGTTACAACCCCGGGAAGGGGAAACTCGCCAAGTCTACACTGTGCTGCCTTCCAAATTTGGCGCGCAGCCTGAGCTTTAGTGGGAGGAGGAAGAGGCTGAACCTTGCCAATACTAGTGGACGCTAAGCCCTGCTTCTACTCTTGTCTATATATATATATATTGTAAAGTACTGCAAACTAAAGCATAAAAGGCATCTTAAATCCCTTTTCATATTTCTTGGCTTCCCTCAAGCAGGCTGAGAAGCAATTCTAAAGTGAATTATGAACTTTCTTGTATTATCATGTGCAAGTACTTGGGGATTATTAGTTTTTACTGCATTTGTGAAATGCAGGACTAAATTTTTGCATGTTCACTTGTGTCCGGGATATAGTAACATGGGAACATTTGTAATTGTTGATGCTTTTAAATAAATTTCAATTAGTTCATATTTCAGTACTTGACAGGATAAGTGTCATGTAAACTGACATATCAGTTTGTAAATATGATAAGTGTCGGTGTCGCGTGGACGGCCATATCAATTTGTAAGAAGTTTGTAGTAAAAGTTGTAATACCCTGACAGTTCACTAAGATTTCGAATAGTTGTTTCGAATTCAAACTAATTATATTTCGCCTCTTTCTCAGAGAAAGACGATCAAACGATTCCCAATCATGATCCTTGCGGATCGGATGATCAATATAATATAGACAATTTTGAATGAGATCTTGATTCCAGGGATGGTTTTATTTGATATCTTGCATGCAGCGTGTAATACATTTGCTACCAACAACTTCAGACTGATCTACAAGACGTGTGAGAAAGAGTCGTCTTTTTATGTTGTAAGATCGCCTTAACAACTAATCACCCGTACGAGACGCTGCATCTTCGTGGCCGTATGGGCCTTATAAACTGCGACTGCGCCACTAAAGTATAAACTCTCGTCTTAAAAAACTAAATTACGAAAAACATAAACAAGTTGAGAAGTCCTTTGGAAAGCCAGTCGCGTTAAAAGGGTCTTCGGCTTAGCAAGTACAGACAGGTGGGCTGTAGAGGGCCAGATATTCAACTCAGCCCGGCCCACTTACACGCCCAATTCTATATTCGTCGTGACCGTTTTCCGGTGGACTGATCGAAGACACGCAAAGTCGCAAACGGAGCGATGCAAGCACTGAGTTTCTCAGCCTGAGATTCGCTTCTCATCGCTACCTGAAAATACCTAAATCCGCATATGCTGTGAATTTGGGTACACATTAAAGCAAAATGACTGGGAATGGCCGAAGAAATGCTCGAAGTAGAAGCAAACCCGCCACGGAAGCCAACGACGACGACGCTTCTCTCCGCAACACAAAGCCTAACCCGAAAGCACGTAAAGGTAGAAGCAGAGATCATAGCTCTATTCAGATTTTCGACGTTAATCTGAAAGTCGTGCTCGGGCTCAGCGTTTTCGCGTTCTTAGCGATCTTCTTTCTGATTCGTCATCTTGTAAATCCAGCTGAAGAAGCTTTGAGACCTAGGGTTGTTACGCCGTTTCCGGCGCCAAAAGTCATGGACCTTCCTCAGGTTAAATGTGACATTTTCCCTCTATTTATTCTGTTTTCCTTTTGGTATTTATAGTATATGAAGTATGGATGAATTGGTTATGGCAGTTCCAAGGCGAGCACAGAGAGAGCTTGTATTGGGGAACCTATCGCCCTCACGTTTATCTAGGGATTCGTGCGAGGTATTTCCGTTGCCATTGCTGAAAATTTTATTTGTTCACTGCTTGTTGCTATATTATTTATTTTTCGTGATTGAAGGAATGGTTTATTTATTGAATTTTGGCGCTACAAAATATTCCCTTCAAAATGAACTGTGAATAGGCATCAAAGGAATAGATATCATTATCCAGGTCATGATGGTTATCCAGAAAATTCAAAAAAGAAAAAGAAAAAGAAAAAAACTAATATTTCCGGTGTTGATTTATATGTTTGTGGAGTAGAGATTATTGCCCTATTGGTGTATCTCTGTATTGAAACTTTCTAAAGGTGGCTAAAGCAGTTTTGGTACCGGTATTCTAGAAATTGCCATTGAAATGTAAGAAAGTGGGTGGTCGATAATGGCTATTCATATTTCACAGTAAAGTAGGTAAACAAAATTCCAGACTCAAAGATCAAACAAATTTTTTACACTTGTAGCTTTTTATGCATTTGTAGATAAATAGGCTAATTTTGGAAATCCAATTTAAGTATTTCATAATCTCCATACCTGCAAACATTCATGTGTCTACGTGGAGTTCGTGTTTGGAAACGACTACAGCTACTACAATCACTAAAACATGGCATTTGGTTGTGCTAAAAGCAGAATGCCGGTTCTCTGCAAAATGATATAGTTAAAAAGATCTCTTGGCCATTATATTTCGAAAAGAAGAGGAAAATAAAGCGTCATTGTTAGATGTTATGGTTTTTATATTCGTTTTATTCTCCACTTCCATTCAACTTGATGAGATACAAAAGATGTGTTGGTAATAAGCTGCTGTAACTGGCAGGACTCCACGGTCTCTTATTGCCGGGTTGATGTGGCTTGGTGTAAAGGATGGAAGTTATTTCATGAGACATTTCTGCCAAGATTCTGATGAGCTAAGCACATATGGTTGGACACATCATAATGGACGTGATTTTGGACACCAAGTTCTGGTTGACCAGGACATGGTGTTGGCAACAAGTTTCTTGAAATCAAAGGTTGATGGCAGTGGCTATGGAGGAGATTGGGCTGTTCGGATTGATGTTCAAAGTGAGCAGTAAGTGGCCGGACCCCCTAAATATGACATTTTCTCTATCAAATGCATGTGCTATGCTAAGCGTGATTTTTTTATGAATTTAGCCTTAAAATTGAGTTAAAAATGTTAAAGTAGCATCTGAAACTGAGTTAAAAATTGATGGTCCTGTTAGGACTGCATGAAGTGATCTCTCAGGCGTTTTGTCTGGCTTTGATTTATGAACAACACAATCGACCATTTGGAGTTGTTTAAATAAATTTATAGTGTTATCTTTTGGAAAAGGTTCTTATGCTTTTTATAACCATATTTTCGCACAAAATATGTGTGTGACTAGATAGTTTTTTCTTTTTTTCTTTTTTGTGCAACTAGATAATTTATCAAAAAACTATCTAGTCACGCACATATTTTGTTGGTTAATATCTTGGAGAAAAGTGACTGAATCCTGTAGGTGAGGTTAGGCATCAAGCTATTTTGTTTTCTTTTTGTCTAAAAGTGTACACTCACTCCGTAGCCACTTTTTTTTTTTTTTTTTTTTATTTAATTACTTTTGTTTGGTTCAGAACATTTCATTTCTGAACAGAAGAGCCATTTTTTGGAAACCCACCCTCTAGTGAACTGAACTAAGAGGGTTGGATTTAGTGATTAACATAAATTAATCAAATTAAATGATTTTTCTCTGAGGGAAAAAAACTTATAATGCTCTGCAAATCTCATTTTGCAACACGAGTTCCGTACTTTTGGTTTATACATGATGTGCATAATTAGGAACGAGATGAACCTTGTTCCAAATAGTTGTGTGCCTCGTGCGTTATTCACAGTATGAAGCATGAAAACTTTGATTGCTGCTTGAGCCATTTTTAACAAGAGAGGATTCCAGAGGATTCCCTGAAGGCATGAATGCTATATTATCTCAACATAATGGCTACAGCTAAGAGAACTGCAAGGTTTCTTCTTTCTTTGTTTTTTATTAAGAGAACTGCAAGGCATGAAAGCATACTTTGCAATGCACATGGCTTTTGGCAGAATGTGGGGTGTCTTCATTAGGAATTCATTTACACTTCCTACCATAAATTGTTACTGTTGTGGTTTTTCCACAGATCTAAGTGGAATGAGGACATTGGGAGAACTGCACATATATTCTTCTATATGGCTGATGAAGATGGCAACGCTCTAAGTTTGAGTAGAGATATCTTGGACATTCGTGAGGATTCTCTCCTTGCATCAGGTTCACGAATGGATGTTGGAGATTGGCAGCTTCATTTAAAATCAATGGTAATGTTTGCAAAGGAGTGCTGGTAAAAATCCAAGTGTTTTGCTTCTTTATGAATGATAGAAGTGGTGGTTTTTTTTTTTTTTTTTTTCCTTCTTTTCTTTATCTATTTAGGTGTTTCTCTTGTATACTTCCTGTGTATTTGGGTACGCCCTTTGGTTTTTAATGAAATCCTCTTATTAAAAAAAAAAAAGCTTAGGAACTGTGCTGTTGAGTAGTATGGTCCTTGATGTTTTCCACTTACCAATAAATAAAGAATTATTTGATGATCTTTTGCATTCTTAGCTTGGACACTGACCTGTGGCCTACATATTCGTGTTTTCTCTTTTGCAGGACAATTTGGAAGTCCATTATTCTGGTTTTAAGACAAATCACATTCACAATTTATCTGATCTTGTCCAGGGAAACCTTGGAGCACAAGTATGTCAGATTTTCATTTGCATCCCAATTTGTATTATAGACTGTTCGAACAACTGTGCTGCTTCAAATTGCTATTTTGATTTCTTTCCTTTTTTGTACATGTCACCAGGCAAGAAAGTTTGGTTGGCTGAAGCTATCTGACACATCTGATGATTCTCCAAATATTCTAGTTTTTCAGGTATGTGGTTATAGTGTTAATAACTAATTTAGGATCTTAAAGCTGTGGATTATCTGTCAACTGCACAAGATTTCTTTTCTAGTCCATTGGTGGCAACTCGAGCTTATGGGCTACTTAACAAAAGGTAGCAGCTCCTATCCACCCACCCCCCCTCTCCCCGGTGGGGCCTAAAAAAAAAAAGATATCCTTAGTGAAAGTGGGTTTCAATCCATAGTCTCTAATATGAAACCGAGTGTTTAGTAACTAAATTGGCTGACACCTTTCATCCTTGGATTCTTCATTCTCACAACCTTCTGAGGTTTTCCAATTCTAAGCAGATTTCTGCTCGGATTCCTTTCAAAACGGATATTGTGTTTGTCTCTGGAGCTGGTTTGCAAAGCTCAAGAGTTGAAGAACGTGTCAGCAGCCTTACAGGTGCCTTCCACGTCCATTCAATATGATAATATGTCTATGATATGCATTTTCAAATTTTGTTTTTATTTTAATTTGAGTTCTAGCATGTCCGATACCTATCAAAAAAAAAGTTCTGCATGTCCGCTGCTTTACCCAAGCAGACACGAAGTATATATGAGAAATCCCAAAAAATATGCAAGTTAAAAAAAAGAAAAAGAAAAAAAGGGGGCAAAAAAGAAAAAGAAAAAGAAAACAAATCTGGAACCTGAAACTTGAGCTAGGTAAAATCAGAGTTCTTGATAGGGGATCTGTAGGTTTAATCTTTGAAAATCATTGTGGGTTACCATTAGGACTAGATTGTTGAACCAATTTCCACTCTGCCTTCAATCTTACTGCTAATCTTGCTTTTTATCATGGTTTCTGTCAAAATCATAAATCAGTCCTCTCTACTGCTACATATCCTGTCAAAACGATAAATATAGTCCTCATTACTGCTAATTATCTAGGATATGTTTCTCTATATTAAGATCTGTAGGCCTTTCCTCATTTTCTTTTTTGGCTTTGTAAGTTTGAAGCTAGGACCTAGCCTCATCCCAACCTTCCCTTTACCAGCTGAACCAAGGCCCAGGGGCAGGTCCTTCCTGAATTTAGGGAAAGTTTTCTACATTAGCTTCCTAATGAAATGTTGTTATTTCTCCTTTCTAACTCTCTGTTAGTCTTACTGTTAAATATTAGGTACCTTACTGACTGGTCAGTTGAAAGAGAAGCAAAGAGAGTTTGACACTAAATTTGAGAAGAGCTTTAACCTGGCTGACAAGGTATCGATTAATCTTTGGAAACCATTTCCAATGTTTCCATTTACTGTCATTGTTCTAGTTTGATACTATATATAACACACTATAGCATCGTACCTGGTTGTTGAATGTCTTGCCACCATTGACATCTCTTTTTAGTAGTTGCATGGATGATGTGAGGTAACATATAGTTCTCCCTACTATGATATTGTTTTAGATCTGAACAATATGGTGGAATGGTGAATGCGCTGGATAAGCTGATTAAACCTTGGTGATGGAATGAGTTTGTCCACTATCTTGAGTACTTCATTGAACTATGAGGTGTCTTATGTGATGCCTGCAGCCTACTTAAGTCCTTATTTTCCCTTGGATTGATGCCTTCCCTCATGCTTCCTTTTTACTTCTAGGATGCTACTAATAATTTCTGATCTAATAGTTAGTTTATTCCAAGCCTATATCTGAAATTTCAAAAAAAACAATTAAAAAATTAAAAAAATTAAAAAAAAAAAAAAAAAAAAATTAAGAAGAAGAAGAAGAAGAAGAAAAGGGAAAAATCTACATACCCCCTCAAACAATTACTTAATTGATAATGTCCCCCCAAATTACCAAAATATCTACATACCCCCTCAAACAATTACTTAATTGATAATGTCCCCCTAAATTACCAAAATATTGTCAATGTACCCCCCCCCCCCCCCAAGGCCAGCAAAAAGACAAAATCTACATACCCCCTCAAACAATTACTTAATTGATAATGTCCCCCCAAATTACCAAAATATTGTCAATGTACCCCCCCCCCCCCCCCCCAAGACCAGCAAAAAGACAAAAATGACATTTTTACAATATTTTCAATAAAACAAAAATACCCCTATAAATTCAAAAAAAAAAATCTTTTTAAAAAAAACGCAATTTTTATTTAAAAAAAAAAAAAAAAAAAATTGGCCATCCTTGGTTTTTATGTTTTTTTTTTTTTTTTTTTTTTTTAATTTTTTTTAATTATTATTATGTTTTATTTTGTTAAGGGGATTTTCGTCATTGGGGAGAACATTGACAATTTTTGGTAGTTTGGGAGGGACATTGTCCAAATTGAAAGTTTGGGGGGAACATTGTCAATTGAGTGGTAGTTTGAGAGGGTTATGTGGAATTTACCCTAAAAAAACAATTGAAAAATGTAATTAAGCCAAACAACTGTTGAGGTTGGTTAAATACATTCTGGAAAAACAGTGCGAGAGTCAATCCTTGAGTTGCACATTTTCAATTGCTTGGAACTTCCTATGTCTGATTTAATTCAAGCAAATTAAAACTGCATAGGCAAATGAGTGGAAGGAAGAAGATTCATCAGTCATTTGAAGTCTTTTTCCTTTAAGTTTGTCTTATGCACGTAAATTTTATTCTGCTTGAACTTGAAGAATTCTGAAAATCTGGCATTATATTTTCAGCTCGATTCTGAATCTGTGATTGTTGGTAAGGCTGCTGTTGGAAACATGTTGGGTGGCATAGGCTATTCCTTTGGCCAGTCAACAATTGCTCTCCCAAGGGACCCAAATGTAAGTATTATGAATTTGTTTTGTTTCCGTCGTATTTTATGTGATGTGAGATCTTTGTCAGTAGCATCTAAGTATTAAGTTGATCAACGTTGATCATTGCAAACATAAATGACGACATCAGCCATATGAAGTTCTTATTCTACATATGTTGACTTTTGCACTATTACTTCACGTCTCAGGTTGCACCATTATCCGGCTTGATGTCTAGTTAGTTCGCTTGGCCATAGTGATTACAATGGTGTTTGAGATTTTGATATGTATTTAAGTTGGATGTTAACAGAATGATTAATAGACAGTGAGAGGAAATGGCAAATGAAGCTTTCAGTTGTTTCCTGTCCTTCTTGGGGCTTTCCAATAACATGATCAGATAGAGCGTTGCTGAACAACAACCCACTTGATTCGCTTCACTTCTGAAACCTTTGATTTCAGAGTATTTGTATATATCAGAAATAAAAAAGGCAAAACTCAAGTATTACGACGTATTAGGTTTTTTGCATTATCAAGTATTAGGTATTAATTTAGGGTTGTTGCTTATGTTTCTCATTTGACGATTAGTTATAATGATTTTCTTGTTCTTTTTGCTCATTCTAGCTAGGCTCTTCCTTTTGTATGTACTTAGGGGCACCTTACACTTTTAATAAAAAGGTTTTTTACATTATCTTCTGTTGTGTGCAGTAGTAATTATGTTCTGACAGGTTTAACAATGTAGCATTTTCATTCTTAATTTTCGTGTTTTTTTCCCCCTTCTTTTACAACCTGTGGAACTGCTATTATTCGTACTCATCATCAGCTGTCATCAATTTGGACCTCTGACAAAGTCATACAGTGGGCCATTTTCTCTTGCAGCTTGGGGGTCTTGATAATGTTATTAAATATTGGCCAGCTGAGCTTTACACAGCTGTTCCAAGTCGACCCTTCTTCCCAAGGGGATTTTTATGGGATGAAGGTTTTCATCAGCTGCTGATCTGGTTAGTGGTCTCTTTTACTGTTCAAATCCAAATTTTGTTGTTCCATTTTCACAAGTGCAGATTTCCTGTTACCTTCACATTTTAGAAAATATGCAATTTCTCCAAATTTGGTGTTTCTTAACTACTAATAATTACCAGTAACACCATATATATACTATTAAATTTTGACCAGGCGTTGGGATATTCACATTTGCTTGGATATCATTGGACACTGGTTAGATCTAATGAATGTTGATGGATGGATTCCACGTGAGCAAATTTTGGGTGCCGAAGCTCTAAGGTGATCTGGATTATCTTATTTGGCTGTACCATTTTTTTTTCTTTAAACAAATTTTACTTAAGAAAAAGGTTTATAGAGTGCCCTTTTTAATTATTAGCAACAAATTTTGATGTTTCGGCTTCTCCAGTAAAGTAATGCAAAGTCTTTTTTGGAGTACTTGCAGTAAGGTTCCAGCGGAATTTGTTCCCCAACACTCCACTAATGGAAATCCACCTACTCTGTTTTTAGTGTTACGTGGTAAGGTTTTCTCTCAATGAACTTTTGGTACAATGTTCCCGGAGAATCTATTTCCCATCATTGTATTTTATTGACATTTTGAATGCTTCTTATATGCAAATTTAAAAGATAATGCCAAAGAGTTAAAGGTGATGCTTATGTTGATGCTAGTGTGTCGACACAAGTTATAGCATAAGGCAATGTTTCTTACCAATGTTTCTTTAGAGAAAACAGAACTGCATTTAGAGTTTCATTTAGGACTCAGATTTTCAAGATTGAGATTACTTATCAACACAGGTTAAGATTATTAAACTTTTTTTTCCTGGTTAAGTGAATTAAAAGTTATCTTGATCTGAAAATCGACACCACAGCTCTTTTTTTTTTCTTTTTATAAGTATAGCTCATATTTTTTTCTCATAGGGATTAAATAGAATGGTGCTTTGTTCAAACAAGTCAGACTTTGCTGCTTCTTTTTTCCCCAGTTGTTTCAGTTATGCATGATAACAGGAGATTGAATCATTTGCTACTCTATGTCTTTCCATATTAAAATTGTACTTATATTATCTAAATAAGAATGTACTGTTTTCTGTAAACCTAATTTTCAATGTATTTTGAAACTTTCCTTCTTCTAGATATTGTTCGTAGCTTAAAGAAAAACAAGTTTACTGCCGCTGAAAGCAATGAGATCTCTTCATTTCTAGAACGGGCTTTTGTTCGCCTTGAAGCATGGTTCCAATGGTTCAATACTACCCAGTCAGGTATATAAGGCTAATCTTTCTTTTCTTGGTTGTTTCTTTGGGGATGGGGGCAGGGATGGATGGGGTAAATAATACATGTGATGATTGTATGTAATTTTATTGAGGGTGGGGACTTTGTAAAAGATCTTGGTGGCATCAGTGTTTATTATGTTTTTAAGTTTTCCATATGTTTTCTACCTTTTCCAACCTCCTTTCTCTAACCCTGATGTCATCTAAAATAGTATTACGATACATTTAATGATTTTGTGTAATATTATTTTAGGATATAGACTGTGTAGCATTTGTTGGCATGGTGTATATATATATATGCTTGTACATATGTAAAAATTTTACCTTGTTCATCTACCTAATGCAACTCTTCCTAATCAGAGCTTGATGTCATCCGTGATAATAGATTTTTTAGACAACTGGAATCACGCAACAGATAAATGCTTGTCTGCATTGGATTTAATTTTCAATTTTCTGATTTTCTTGGAGTATTCTCTTTGTTAACACAGGGAAGGATACAAGCAGCTATTATTGGCACGGGAGAGACAGTACAACAACTCGAGAACTAAATCCAAAGGTTCTATTTTACAGCATTAATAAGTCTTGAAGTATACAGATTGTTTTTCCTTTTCCTTTCCTATAGAATGTGATATTTGATGTTGGGTTAATTTATAATTTAGGTATAAAATTTCACTTGTTTTATGAGCTTCTTAGAGTCAAAGTAGCATGATTTAGGCAGGAAAACCACAGCAGTGCACCAGGGCAGACATCATGGCCTTGAACCATTGGGATTTGGTGCATTTGAAACATTTAGCCAATAAATGACTTTTATCTTGTAAGGTTGAGGGGGTTCCTTCACATCAAGCTGCAACCTCTTTTCCTCTCTTTTTTAAATGCATTTCTGGTACAATAAATTAGAGAGACCCAGTACAACTATTGTGCTTTATTCATAATTCTTGACTATGTTTGACCCTTGGGTCTCGGTGAAAGTATTTTTTAGTGGCCATCTGAGTGTAGTGCAATTTTGTCAACCCACCTTACCACTCACCACCTCAATATAATTTATTTCTGGATATCTTGACTCTTGATTTTTGGTGGTCCTATGACTAATATGATGGCATACATAATTCCACAATTTGGATTTTATTTTGGAGTCTTAATTTAATTAACACTATTATCAGTATAATGTTGGATTCCTGGGAAGATTTTTCCAAATTGAAGAGAAGTGGTAAACTGACATTGTTTTTGACGTCTCCAGTCACTGTCCTCTGGCTTGGATGATTATCCACGTGCTTCACACCCAAGTGAAGATGAACGCCACTTGGATCTCAGATGCTGGATGTATCTTGCAGCAGATTGCATGCATTCCATTGCAGAGCTTTTTGATAAGGATAATAAACCTGGAAAGGTATAATAATGAGAAAAGAAATCTAGAATACTCTTATAACTCATTTAGTAGTTAATTGACCTTTGAAATAAATGATGCAGGATTATGGTACAACAGCTAAGCTGCTCTCAGATTTTGAAATTCTGAATCAGGTTTTTTTTTTTTTTTAATCATGCTGTCTGAAAGTGTTTCTCATTCCTCTACTTTTTGATCTTTTTCAATTGGTAATCTGTGAAATGACGGTGTTATTTTATACCATAAATATGTATTACTTTTGAAATTTTGGAATTTTTTTGATAAGTAATGCATATCAGTAATTAGTGTGGAGGGGCGCAACTCTAGTACACAAGATGTAGACAAGAGATCACTCCCCCATTAAGGATTAAAAAAAGAAAAAAGAAAATCCGCAAATGCAGAAAAGTTCAAAAAATGGGAAAAATGTTATGCACCCCTGTCCATATATAAAGCAACTTGACCAAGATGTTCTTGAGTTCTTCCATCGGCCTCTCACGATCTTTAAAACACCTTGCATTCCGCTCTCTCCAAAGACTCCACATTAAGCACAAAGGGGACATCCTCAAAGCGGCTAAAACTGAACTACTACCCAGCTGACCTCATCAACAATCTAACAACTCTATCACCCTTCTAGGCATAACTCATTATATACTGAAAAGGGTAAAAATCACACTCCATAATTCTTTACCTGCTTCACAACCTTTTGGAATATTTTTTTTTTTGATAAGTAATGATAGTTTTATTGAAAGCGTAAGGCGCCCCTACGTACACTAGAAGTATACAACAGGAAACACCTAATTAGAAAGCGAAAAAGAAGTGAGGAATTCAGCAAAGCTGATAGATAGAGGGTACAAATAAGCCATCGACCAAACATACAAAGTATGGAGAAACAACTCTAACACCTCCTCTAGGGAGCTTTCTAAATTCTCAAAACACCTAAGATTTCTTTCTCTCCAAATACACCAAAAAAGGCAAATAGGCACCATCTTCCAAGAAGTAGCACTCCCAGATCTCCCCGACTTCCACCAACAAGCCACTAAGTCAAGCACACTTCTAGGCATGACCCACGCGATACCAAAGCGTGAAAAAATGTTGTTCCATAGAGCTGAGGCCAGATCGCAATGCAGAAGAATATGGTCCACTGATTCCCCATCCCGCTTGCAAAGACAGCATCTATTCACAATAATTAAGTTCCTCTTCCTAAGATTGTCCAAGGTCAAAATTCTGCCTAGAGCTGCAGACCAAGTGAAGAAAGCTGCCCTCGGGGGAGCCTGAGACCGCCACACACACTTCCATGGGAACCGAGTACCTCCAGCACACATCATAGAACCAAAAAATGACTTCACCCTGAACACACCTTTCTTGGATGGGACCCATATAAGACAATCTGCCCTCTCCATATTTACCTTGGTAGAGCCCAGCCACTGGAAGAAAGAGGCAAAAACATCTACTTCCCAATCATGAGCCTCTCTAAAAAAACTCACGTTCCATTGAACGGACCCGCCCAAATTCTCCAAATTATCCGCCACTGACGCATCCTTCACCCGAGCAATGCCAAAGAGATCAGGGAACACTTCTTTCAGAATCGAATCTCCACACCACAAGTCATGCCAAAATCTGATCCTACTCCCATCCCCCACCTCAAATCTAAGGAGTTTGGAGAAGTTCTCCCAACCTTTCCTTATAAACTTCCACAACCCTACTCCAAACGCCCCAGCAACCTCTCTGGAGCACCACCCACCCCACAAACTTCCATACTTGGAGTCCACCGCGACTCTCCACCAAGCATCCCTTTCCATACCATATCGCCATAACCATTTACCTAACAGTGCGCGATTAAACTGAACCAGCTTCCTAATGCCAAGCCCCCCGTACGAAATTGGAGTACAAACCTTCTCCCAACTCACCAAATGGTACTTAAAATCTTCACCCATGCCACCCCACAGAAAATCGCGCTGCAACTTCTCAATGCGAGAAGCAACACTCACCGGAATAGGGAACAGAGACATATAGTACGTAGGTAAGTTGGAAAGCGTACTCTTGATAAGGGTCACTCGCCCTCCCTTAGATAGGTATAACCTTTTCCAACTAGCCAACCGTCTTTCAACCTTCTCAATAACACCATCCCAAATACGAGTAGACTTGTAAGGAGCCCCCAATGGAAGACCCAAATACTTCACAGGCAAATAAGCAACTTCACACTCTAAAATGTCGGCTAACCTACCCACATTATCGACATTTCCCACTGGAATAATGCTGGATTTTGCCAAATTAACCTTAAGCCCCGACACAGCCTCGAATAAGAGCAAGAGAACTCGCAAAGCCCGAATCTTGGCGGAGCTAGCATCACAGAAAATCAATGTATCATCAGCGAACAAAAGATGGGAAAAAGAAGCACCACCCACTCTGAAACCATCCAACACACCCCCACTCACTGCCGCAGTAATCATGCGACTCAGCGCCTCCATAACAAATACAAACAAAAGAGGAGACAAAGGGTCCCCTTGCCTTAGGCCTCGAGAGACAAGCACCGAAAACTTAGCAGAAGAGATACACCGAGCTATCCACGAACACCATTTTCCCCCAAAGCCGCATCTCCTCAACATATACAACAGAAAATCCCAATTAACGTGATCATAAGCTTTTTCTAAATCCATTTTGCAAATGACTCCCGGCTCCCTTGATATAATACGGCTATCAAGGCATTCATTCGCAATAAGGATTGGATCAAGAATCTGCCTTCCTTGGATGAAAGCACTCTGGGATTTGGAGATAACCTTGTCCATAACCGTCTTCAATCTGTTGGCCAAGACTTTTGCAATAATCTTGTATATACCTCCTACGAGGCTAATGGGCCGGAAATCTTTGAGAGACAAGGCTCCTGGAGTCTTAGGAATAAGAGAAATAAAAGAAGCATTCAAACTCTTCTCAAAAACTTCTCTCGCATGAAACTCAGAAAAAACCTCCATAATGTCCAAGCGCACCACCTCCCAACAAGCTTGGAAGAAAGCCATAGAGAAGCCATCCGGACCCGGCGCTTTATCACCATTAAAAGCAAACACAACTTTTCTAACTTCCTCCTCCTCAAAGGCTCTCTCCAACCACCTTGCTTCTGACTCTAAGATGGCATCAAAGGAAAGATTATCCAACCGAGGCCTCCAACTATGCTTCTCCGAGAAGAGATCTTGATAGAACTGAACCACATGCTCCCCTATCTCTGCCGGATTAGAAGAAATGGAATCTCCAATCAACAAGGAATCAATAGAGTTATACCTTCTGTTTGAGTTGGCAATAGAGTGGAAGAATTTTGTGCATTTATCTCCTTCTTTCAACCACTTCACCCTGGACTTTTGCCTCCAGCTGACCTCCTCCAACAGAGAGCATCTCTCTAACTCACTGACGACCTCCAGCTTCTTTTGAATCTCCCCCTCAACCAAAGCCCTACTTCCTTCCACTATATCAATCGCCTGAAGCTCCTCAAGAAGCTTTCTCTTGTTCCTCTCCACATTACCAAAGGCCTCCACATTCCACGTCTTCAAATTCGACTTGAGAGCCTTTAATTTACATGCAAGCACAAAGCTAGGAGAGCCATGAAAAGAGAATGAGTCCCACCACTGTTTCACCAACCCCACAAAACCATCCACCTTGAGCCACATATTCTCAAACTTGAACGGCCTACTTCTTGCAGAAGAGTGAGCACATTCCAGGAGAATAGGAAAATGGTCAGAGAAAAGGCGGGGAAGCCTCTTCTGAGACGCCTCAGGAAACCTATCTTCCCAATCAGGAGAGACAAGAAAACGATCAATTCTGGACCAAACAGGAGGATCATCGGAAATCGACCACGTATAAGAACCTCCAGCGAGAGGAAAATCCATCAGACCCTGGTCAGAGATGAAATCACAAAAGTCCCTCATGGCAGACACACTACCAACTCCAGATCTTTCGCTAGGAAACCTAGTAGTATTGAAATCTCCCCCTATACACCAAGGCAAACTCCACCAACTCATAATCCCCGCCAGCTCACCCCAAAGACCCCTCCGATCAACCCTGCAATTCGGACCATACACTCCCACAAAACCCCACTCAAAATGATCATCAACATTCCTTAAAGAGACTGCAAGTGTGAACCTCCCCACGCACACATCCACTTTTTCCACCACCCTCTTATCCCACAAGATAAGAATACCCCCTGAGGCCCCACTAGCATCCAAACAACACCAATCCACATAATTACACCCCCAAAGACTACGCACAAACTGCCTAGAAGGGTCCTTCACTTTCGTTTCTTGGAAGCAAATAAGATCCACCTTCCAATCTCTGAGCAAATTGCAAATCCTTAAGCGTTTGCGCCTATTATTCAGCCCCCTTACGTTCCAAGAAAGAATCTTCGGCTTCATGGCACTACTACTAGCCCCCTTGCCCTCCTCTTCCCACTACTCAATCCGGAACCTTTGGCCTCATAGTTAATAGAGCTCTCCAAATTCTTAATCTCTCTCTTGCCCTTCGTGCGACCTTTACCCAATCGACGCTCCTCTTTTCTCTCCTCTTCTATACTAGTCAAAAAGGCTAACAATTGCAATTTATGCCCCACGAATGTCATCCCAACAATGGGATAAATCTCATTAGCACTCTGCATCACCCAATCCGAATACCCCAAACCACCCAAGTCTAGCGAATATGCATTGAGAGGAGAACCCACAACAACATCCCCTCCCCCTTCCTTGAGCTCCACCAAACCAACTTCCCCGGGAGTAAATCTTCTTGAATCCTCACCCGATAATCCAACCTGCAGACCAGGGGATACTGAAACCTCCACTGGCCCCCCCATCCACTCACACCCTTCCCCTCCAGCACTGCCAAAGCATGGAACAATCTCCATATCCACCGATTGAAGCCCAAACACGTCCCCTGTCAACTCCCGAGGCACACTCAGCATCTCCACACTCCTCAACTGCGAATTAGCCGGGTCTTTCACCCTCACTAGACCACCCTCTAAACACAAAACAGGGGTCTCACTACAAAACGACTTCTCCTGCTTCGAAGCCAACTCATCCCCTGCTGTACCGGCCCCCACTATCAGCTCCCCCACCCTCATCTCCTCCCTCTGCACCTCCTCTGCCTCCACCTGCACCTCAGGTCTGGACTGACCATGGATCTGCCCTTCATCAACACCCAGAGCTGGATTTGAAGTCACGTCTACTATGCTCTGAGGACGAGAATCATAGCACCGAGCGTCTGGATCTGTTCCTGCCGAAACCAGCTCAGGTGGCTTCCTCACCGGCGAACGAAGCTTGCCGTCGTGAGAAGAGGAGGCAACGACCTTACCCACAGCCGGAACCCACGAAGAGGAAGAGGCACCAGACGTCAGGTTACCGGCGTCCAAGCCCGGAGAATAGCCAGCCCCATTAATGTGCACCGAATTCGCATGGGCCCAAGGGGGGGAGACGACTGGATCCACCTTAGCCCTCCACTCCAAAACCTGGTCTGGACACTCCAGGATACCCTTTCCTTTGGAGGCCTTGGCTGAATTGGATAATGCTATCTTTTTCGATATGGGCTTAGATTTAGACTTGGGCCGAGCCACTTTGAAACCCACCATCCGGGCCCTAGAAGAGGCTGCTCGACCCAGACCACCACCATCAACCAAGGCCAAACCCTTCAGCCAAAAGTCAATTTCCTTTCTCATCCTTTCTAACGACTCTCTAAGGGCACCGACATCGAAGCTTTCACCAGTATGGCTGTTGCGTGCAGCAGGGAGAGACGTAGGTTCGGCTACATCATGCCTAGTGTCAGACGACCTTCCCAACGCAACAGAGATTTCAGCTTGAGCCACTGTCGGAGTCGGAGCCGAATCCGGAACTGAACCTATCTCGCCCGCCGCTGTTCCTTTCCTCGCTGTGACCTTCGGAATCGTCTGCATGGGGACACTTTGCCGAGACTCAGGAGCCCCAGGAAGGGAATTCTTCTCCTCAGTACCAATCCGCTTCGCCGGAAGAGTCTCCAAAGCGTGATGCCCTTCCGCCAGACCAAAAACATCACTCTTCGCCGGGCAATGATCACCCTTACACCCCACAGAGAGATTTCTAACCCATCTCGGCACTCTAGCTACAGGGCCGGTAAACTCTCCAAAAGGTGCTTCCAGCGAGGATGCATTCTTTGCCAACACCTCAGCATAACTCCTCCTCCCTCTTTGATTCGCATGGACCTCCGAATCAGCCACCCTGGCTCTGGAACCGTCTCTTAGGTACACAGAAACCAAGCGCAGTTCCTCACGAAAGCTTATCCAGCCTTGCCCTGCTCTTCCTTCCGGAATGAAGATCGAGTCCTTCCTCCGATTCCCCACAAATTCTTCTATCACCATGAAACCGCCATGTCTGTTGAAATGCCGTTGCGCAATGATCCGCGGGAATCCATACCGAGACTGATCCCAAAACACCCGAGAGTCTTCCACGCACACCAAAGACTCGAAGGATCTAAGCAGCCAGGCTAACTCCGATCTATCCAACAAGATCGACCTATGTCTTCCCTTACAGCTCTCCCTAATTCGAATCCCTGATTCCCCCCCTACAACCACCACTTCAAACTCTTTAGCTTCCACCGACCAACTACTCGAAAACCCCATTTCAAACCCTAAACTTACTTGACAATAGTCTCTAGTAGAGATTTTTAACTTTTGGAATATTTATCACAAAAAAATTTCCCTTTCTACTTTCGGGAAGAAGGAAACGGCATGGGGGATTAATATATAATGGTGATTTTTTTCTTTCTAGATAAAGTATAGGAAATAACTGATTATTACTAGATTGGATGCTTAGGTGAGTACACTTAATATGGGGGTTGCTATTATAGTTTAATTTATATATGTGCTTGATTTTTAAACAGATGCACTTTGATGATGCATACGGAGCTTATTTTGATTTTGGAAATCATACTGAAAAGGTACACTGTCTGTATGTTTTTGTTCCTCTCAAATTTTGATACCATTTCTATAATATTGCATTTTTCATAAACATTAACTGCACATGGTACATGGGTCCTCCATGATTGTAGGATTATATGTCAATGATGCAAGGATTCCACAAGATATTATCTTTCCAACTCTTGTTGATTGTATATTGACGTCTTCTTCTTCTTCTTTTTCACCTGTGATGTCCACATCTTATTCTTTTTGGTGAATTGAGATACTGAGGTATATTTCAAAAAAAAAGTAACTGAACGTTTATACATCCTATTCGTTTGGTAAGAAATGAAAGTTCATTAATTTTATCTTGCTAGTAGGTAACAGAATGATAATTGGTTGAGGGACTACAAATTTCTAGGCTTCTTAGTGTGTAGAAGGTGAAGATGCAGGCTTCACATGCTAGCATTTGCTATCACTGTTGAAACAATAGCTTTAGAAGGATTCTGTTGTCAAATGGCTTTTGCCCTCCTGAATCAAATATCATTTGGTGAACATGTCTTGCTATAACCTTTTTGCTCGTAACATTTACCTGCTTGTTTTGAAAGTTGGTTTAATCATGCTAGGTTCGTTTAAGTTGGAAAGATAAAAAGGTAGGAGACAATTATGCAACTCGAGAGCTTGTGCGCGAAGTGCTAGAAAGGCCTCGGTTGAGACTGGTTCCTCATGTTGGTTATGTCAGTCTTTTCCCATTCATTTGGAGGCTCATTCCACCTGTAAGTTGCACAGACAATCTAATCTTGAAGACGCTGCTTGACCTGTTATTTGGTGCTTGTGTCGTTTCGTACTGGCACGGAAATATAAAGCAGTCGCTCTTTTTTATTTTATAAGTAGTAGGTGGGTTTGTGGTTTTGTCCATTCGGTATCATTGATCTCTCAAGCGTATTGTTTAACACAGGGATCATGGATTCTGGAAAAACAGCTTGACCTCATCTCAAACCATAGTATCCTATGGACCGACTATGGGCTTCGTTCTCTTGCCAAAACAAGGTGTATAATCTGCTCGTGCTAGTTACTGTGGTTTTATAGATATCTGACACCTTTCTGATGACTTACTTGAGACCGTGTTGATTCTAGAACTAATCTGACTACAACATGTCATTTTGTATGCTACAGCTCAGTATACATGAAACGCAACACAGAGCATGACCCACCTTATTGGAGAGGTCCAATTTGGATGAACATAAATTACATGATTCTTTCAGCACTCCACCATTACTCTAAAGGTAAACCTTCATGCTTTATACGAAAGAAAAAGAACCTAAAAGAAAACAAAAAATAGTTTTACATCCAAGTCTTTTGTGGTGATTGTCACAGAAGATGGACCATATAGGGACAGAGCCAGAGCCACCTATGATGACCTGAGGGGCAACTTGATCAGGTACTGTCTCACATCATGCCAGAATATGGCTTAAGCTCATCAGAACTCGCCAATTAATTTAAATAACATTCTCCTCTTGCTTCAGAAATGTGGTACGCAATTATCGCCAGACTGGGTTTTTGTGGGAACAGTATGATCAGAAGAAAGGCAAGGGAAAGGGTGCACGGCTTTTTACTGGTTGGACAGCACTCGTGCTATTAATCATGGCTGAAGCTTATGAAGAAAGTTAGGACACATTATTTAAAGAATTGTTATGATATCCCATTCACACAAAAAAAGTTAGATGTGATGCTTTTAATGGTAGGGGCATCCATTTTTTTATTTTATTTTTTCCTTCTTTTTTTGACGCAGGAAAATCAAAAGTTTGGTTAACAAAATCACTAAGGCCTACAGTTGCACGACATCGCATGCTTGCCCTTTCACGTGCATCATGTGTTCAGTGGTGTAATGTTTTGCATGAGCCTAAATTGTAGGAGCTTGTGTCACTTCAAGCAAATTCTTTTTTTTTTTTTTTTTTTTTTTTCCTGTGCGAATTAAAGCATTTTAGACAACCTACAACCTTACTATTATTGTTTATGAGAAATGCTAGAAGTACTAAATTTTTTATCAAGAGATGAGTACCAAGCTAATGTAGTTAGCACCCGTAACATTTTTTTTTATTAATTGTTTTGATCATCTCCAATAAATAAACTTCACATTATCTTGACACTCATCACTTTATAGAAAACTTGGTACTCTCAAAGATGATGTGAAATTTATTCATTAGTACCCGTAACATTTCTTTTTATTAATTGTTTTGTTTATCAACAATGAATAAGTTTCGCATTTTTTTAGTATTCATCTTTTTGTAAAAAAATTAGTACTCGTAACATTTCTCTTTGTTTTTTTGTTTTTTGTAAGATGAATATGTAAACTGGTGAGCATGCTATGACCTTCTGCCCTACTTTTTCGCATATTAAAATGGCAAGCTTGGGATGGACGCCAAAAAAAAAAAAAAAACAGAAAGTATCAACTTCAGAATATATCTCACGAGAAGAGAAAAAAACAAAATGACGTAAAAATAATCCACTGTCCATTACTTGGGTTTTGTCTGTCATGATAAGCCCTGAACACAACTGGGTCCAAGTCCGTCACTGTCAAACCCCATGGCAATTCTAGACCAACATCTGGAAGAGAATATGCTTCAAAATTTTACTTGAGATCTGATCTGTTCAATGAAAAGAAGATACACGATATTTTTAAAATTATTAGTAAAATAAGATTCTTTAATGCTCTGGGGCTAGCTAAAATGACTTCCACTATTTTGCTTTAAAAAAAATTGGGGTCGAGCCATATCCGCCGCCAGATTTTTTTAGTTACCTCAAACGCAAAAACTTTTAAACGCATTAAAAACATAATCATGAATAAATGCAAGAGTGCCTTTCGCCATTTAAAGCTTCTTAGCTCAGATCTTCTGTCAAGTGTGTGTCCTCAGCCATTATGATCTCCATGTCCCTGGCGTCTCGCTTCAAAACATTGCCAAGCCTAGCAATGGCCTCTGTCTGCTGTTGTAAGACCTGACCCACAAAAAGACATAGACATCATATGTATTCTAATGATAAAAAACTAAATGAATAGTAATGCCATAAGCACAAGTGACAATTGCTGCTCTAACAGAAAAATATATATGTTTATTAAAAAATAATTCAACAGTCAAAAGAGAAGTGAAGAGCTTTCAAATCGGGTCTACTCTCACCTCCTGCATATCAGCAAGGCTCTGTTCATGTATTTTGGTTGATCCTGGAAGATAAACAGAACCGCCAGCACCAAAGCCATTTGCTTGAACACGAGACAAAGTCAGCAGGTTTTGTACCCTCCTAGAAAGTTCTGCTCCTGATCCTTTCAGCTGAAAACGTGTCTACTTGTCAGTATCATCTCCTGATAACAGCCCGAGAGAAGTAGGATGCATGAATATGAGGGCAAAGGACAAGAAACGTCAACCTGTCTAGTTGTTGCAGCTAACTTTTCGGCCAATTCAGCTTCCCCTTTTGTTAGGGGTAATCGGAAACCCTTACCCTCCATGGCCTCCACAATTCTCATTACCTGTAGGCATACCACATGAGTAGACCAGCACTACACAGAAAAAACTACAAGAATGACCAGAGCGATCCTAGCTTGGGCCATACAACTGATAGCATTTAGACAGTAAAGCAGTTACTCAAGCAAATTAGAAGGAAGTTTTTTCACTCTTGAGCAGACCACCCCCCCCCCCCCCCCCACAAAAAAAAAATAAATAAATAAATTTGAAAAAATAACAGGACTCCAAAAACTTCCCTCTCAGCTATGCATTATCATGATGAGATTAACAATGTCATACCATATAGATTGATATTCTTATGCAATGGATTAAATCATACTACTACACAGTTACCACGGTTTTTCAATCATAGAGCAGAAATTGGCCCCACCCTCAAAAGACGCCTTTGAAGAACTTGCTCTTTCTGTCTCATTCTATCAATCCGAGGAAGGGTGTCAGCTTGAAAATGTCTTTGAAGCTGCAGAGATTGTTCAATATGTAAATTCCAAAACTATACGATGAGAGGGGGGAGGGGGGGAGAGAGAGTACCATCTTCACATTGCTTTGGGTAATTCGTAACCTCTCAGCGTCTGAAACAATGACATCATCTTGGATCTGCAACAAGCAGGAATTCAAACGTTACACTGGCCAGTCCCAAAGTATGACGAATAAAAGAAAGCATAATCGTTTAATGATAAGGTCTCCCAAAACATCCAATTATCCTTGCCACTTTTATTCCTTGAGTGCAACCATAGAAACAACAGCAGCAAAGCAGCTACAACAGCCAATAAACTCTATTCCACAGCCCTGTAACCTTCACTGCATTGCTAAATTTTTTTTCCCTCATCTAAATATATTTCATCTTACCAACAGAGCATATATATACACATACAAATATACAATACATATATATATGGATATATATCCCTGCATTGAGCTCATTATTCCATGCATTGCTGTCAGTTGTGCACAACCGTAACATCTTACTCACCATACCCTGTCACCTGGATATACAAAGTTCCAATCGAAGCATTCATTTCTAACCCTTTTCTTTCTATCATAGCCCTTTATCAAACTCAAAGTCTGCATAAGCTCAACTTATGGATGTGTTCTACTCACCGCCTCAACTTTTTGTACTATAAGGATTAACTGATTAACTGGTTTTATATAACAGATGCTAATTTTTTCGTTCAAAATTATCTAATTACGATCCCTATCATTACTTTGCTATAACTGATACGCAAAGGTTTTTCCTTCTGCATGCAGATTTTTCTGTGAAATCATAATAATAACATAGCTTCCTCTCTCAATTCTTGCTCAACCACTCTATTAGAAATGGCACATAATTTGTTCAAATCTACAAAATATTTTTCTGTGATCCAAATCTACATGCTGCCATCCACAACTATAATATTTTTATAATCCAAAGTTCTAAAAAAATTACTTGTGAATGACTACATTTCATGGTTCAAAATTAACAGATATTACCTTAAGACGCTGTGAAAGATCCTTAAAACCCTGCACAAGCTGAGGCCACAGGCGCTCCCGGTCAGCACTTTCCATACCCTCCAGCTTTCCCATAGCCTCTGCCCACATAATCTAGCAATGCCAACTATTCTTCAAACTTAGCCCAAAAAAATAAATTTGAAACTCAAAATACAAAAGCAAAGAAAGTAAAAGGAAAAAAAGAAGACTCACATCTGATACACCAGCAGGCTTCACTCTAGACCGTGGATCCGTGACGCTGAACAACAAATGCTGCCAAACCAACACAATCATCAAGACATCACAAAAAAAACCTCCAAAACCCTAATTCTCCATTCCTTTGCTCAGAAATGGCACAAAAATTACTTTTCAAAAAAAAAAACAAAAACAAATGGCAGGGAAATTAACTGAAACTATTATTTTGAACGATACATTTTAATTCCACAAACATCTCCAAAACGGCAACAATTTTTCAAAATCTTGCTTTCTTTTATTTTTTAATTTTTCTCAGTCTTCTCAGCAAATAAACAGAGCGAAAAGAAGATAACAGATAAACGAACCTTAAAAGCATATTTAGGGTTTCCAGGCTCGTCCTTGTAAGCGTCAACAATAGCCTAATCAAAAGCACACAGTAGAAAAATCAATTAAGCAAAAGAAAAGATCTAGGGTTAGGTTTTTGAAAAAAGAAGCCCTACTTGAATATCGCGATCGGCGAGAGAGAAAGGAAGAGGGGCCACGGGAGCCATCTGAGTAGTCAATTGCGCGCCGGAGAAAGTACCGGGCTGCGGCGCAGAGAACGGTGTCGTTTGGAAGCCGAACGTGGAGGACGATTGCTGAAACAAAGGACTCTGTTGCTGTTGCTGTTGCTGAGGCTGAGCCGAGAACGGGGTGGCGAAGAGCGAGGACCCATATCCGGTGCCGAAAGACGGCGTCGTTTGAGTCCCGAACGCCGGGGTCGTAGACGGCGTGCCAAACACTGGGTTCGCAGACGGAGTGCCGAATGTCGGTGTCGTAGACGGAGTACCAAACGCTGGAGTCGAAGATGAAGTGCCGAATGCTGACGTTGAAGAGGGAGTGCCGAAGGCGGAGGGGGGAGCTTGAGCTCCGAACATTGTTATTGTTGCTTGGAGAATGAGTGGGAAGAGATAACTTGGAAGGTTTTGGGGGGTTTCCTTAGGTAGAGCGCGCCATTGGAAGGGCTGGTGCTCGACCTTTTTCCTGACCCGGGACACTAGAGGGGTTTTCGCAGTATTTGGGCGCGAGAAGCTGCGGTAATAAGGTCCGTTTGGTTTGCGATTTAAAAAAGTGCGATTTAAAATCACGATTTTAAAATGTGCGATATGAAAAAAGTGATTTTTAAAAACGCAGTTAAGCGTTTGGCAAAATCGCAGTTTAGCATTTAAAATCACAAATTAGCCTTTAAAATTCTGCGTTTTCAAAAAAGTATCATCTTACCTACGATTTGAAAACGCAGAAAATCTGCGTTTTCAAATCGCAATTTTTAAAAACGCAGTTCCCAAACGATTTATGTTCTGAGATTTGGTTTAAAATCGCACTTATTGTCTATGAAATCACAATCCCAAACGCACCCTAAGTAAAACAAAAAAGTAATGATCGAATACCACATAAAGATACAACTTTTCACCACCTTGCTTATGTGGCAAGATGGTCCCCACTACTTTTCTATTTTTTTTTTCTTTAAAAATAAAGAGAAATGATTTTTCACTATCTAAATATACAACTTTTCACCATCTTGTCTATGGGCAAGGTGGTCCCCTACTAACTTTAGAGTTTTTTTATTTTTAAAAAGAGTAATGATTCACTATCACCTAAATATATAACTTTTCACCGACTTGTCTATGTGGTAAGGTGGTCCCTCACCTTAATTTATTTTTAAAAAATTAAAAAACTCAAAAAGTAGTGGGGGATCACCTTGCCACATAGGCAAGGTGATAAAAAGTTGTATATTTGGGTGACATTGAATTATTACTCTTTTAAAAAATAAAATAAAGTGGGGGACCACCTTGCCACATAAATAAGGTGGTGAAAAGTTGTATATTTAGGTAGTGAAGAATCATTTCTCAAAAATAAATTAAGGTAGGGGACCACCCTGCCACATTGGCAAAGTGATAGAAAAATTATATCTTTAGGTGGTGTTCAATAATTACTCAAACAAAGATTTGTCTCCAAGCTAAATCAATAGGCTGAGACCAAGTCTCATTAACTAGACGTGACTAGTTCAAATCCACTGTCTCCACTTTTACGTGAACTTAAACAAACAAAAACAAAAAAAATAAAAACAAAAAACAAAAAAAAAAATTTAAACAAAAATTTGCTCCACTCTCCAAATTTGCATAACAATGTCCACTCTCGGTCCCGTGCCATTTCATGATAATAATTTTATTTTGCTCTGTTTAATGCTTTCCAACTTTCCATGATGCCTGATATATTGATTAGTCATTTAAAATTTTAATTTTAAAGCAACTTTTCTCAATTTTAAGTGCAACGGAAACCGGAAAGCATCCTTTAAACAACATTTTTCTTTAAATTACGAAAAATCACCCTTCAAAACTATCCTACATCTAATTTTTGCTCATCCTTCTTATTAAATGAATAAAAAAAAGTAACGTTATATATCATATTTTTATTAAAAAAAAATGCTAACATGGCATTCTAACCAACCATTGATTCTTTTTTTTTTTTTTGACAATAATTGATTGAAACTGACACGTCATTATTATGAGATAATTGTAAGATCAAAAAAAATTGTAGTATATAGCATTGAGAAATGATATAAATACATCTTCTACACATCTCATTTTTAAATTTACCATTAGATTTATGAGACCCACATTTGGCCTTACAAATTTAATAGTAAATTTGAAACTTGGTTAGTTAGTTGTATAGAAATGTATAGGATATGTACGTGTATCATTTCTCTATAGAATTACTCTTAAAAAAAAAAAAAAAAAAAAAAATGTTACAATGAGGGTCACTCCGGATCTTTATCTCTCATTTTATTTTAATTTATCTTCTAACTCTACTGCTTTCTTTAATTATTTGTTCCTTGAGCCTAAAATTAAAAAAAAATAGTCATTCTCCATAATAAATAATGTGATATAATTTTTTTTTTAAGTAATTATTCGAAATAGAAAAAATGAATTTGTTCTTCAAATTTGGACCAAAAAAAAAATGATTGGCTGTGAACGTTGCCAACAAGTTACATACTAGTTGTTACTAAATACTGTTAGCAAACCTATGGTTATTGTTCGGAATATAACATAAAGTTATTGCGAAAAATATCCCAAAAATTGCAGCATGAAAGCATAGCATCATATTATATAAAATAAAAAATTGCAAGGTTGCACGCGATCATTCAACACATCAAAATTTTAACCATGAAAAATCTAATTTCTAAATATATCAAAGTGACATTCGCTTCATATTTGAGTTCACATTTCTCTTAGAGTTGGGAATCAATGTTAAACAGTTGTTAGTTCAAGTTATTCATATTGACAATAATTATTATATAATAATAACTTATATGGTCCATTCAATGTATTGTAACTGCACTAATACATCAATCATAAGTCTTCTCTTTATGATGAGAATGTAAAATGTCGTATTTTTTCCCTTAATATTTAATCTCTTATACTTATTTAATGTCTAAATGTACTCATTATTCTTATATTTTGATTTATGATGCAAATTGAGGCATTAAATGCAAAACAAAGTTAATTTGGTGATTTTGGACAATTTTGACATCAGTTCGTAATCTGGGCATAACTCTCTCATAAAAGCTCCGATTGAGATGATTCAAGATGCTGTGGAATGCCAAGAAAAAGATATACAACTTTTATGTTTTGCGTTTTGAGAGATACCGAATGAATCAAGGTCTAAATCGGGCTTGAAGTTGACGTTCTGATGTGGATCTGATGCGATTTATTTGCGGAAGTTTTCAAATATGGAAATTTCTTTACTTTGAGCCTTTTCATAATCATCCAATCAATTCCAGCCAAGCCAATCAAATAAATGAAAAGTTAAAGCAAAAGGAAGAAAATGAGAAAAAAGATGCGTGGAGAACCATGGAATTAAATAAGAGATTTGTGGGGACCACATGGAAGAAAACAACATGAAATGAGCATCTCTTTCCATGACAACGCAAATTGATTTTCTCTCCATACTTGGCTGATTTGTGGGGACTTAAACAAGGAAAGAATCGATAAAGCATATGGCAACAAAAGTTCCCATTGAAATCATCACCTTCCTAGTTATTCTAACCTTTATTTTATGTTTAATATTTTCCTTAATTAGTAGATTTGTGTATTGTTATTTTATGATAGTATTTACAATATCTTTCTTCAGGAAATTTCCTAGGTTTCTAGCATATGGGATGAAACATGTATAAAAGGGGGGAACCATGACAGACACCACACACCTTCTACCTTACATCTTCTATCTTCTTCCATCTTCTATCTTCCATCTTCTCCCCTCTTCTCTAAACTTTGGTCGAAGGAAACGGAAGCCTCGGAATCAATAAAACAGTGAGATTTAATTTATTTTCATTGTTCGATTTATGCTTTGAGTATTAGATGTTCTTCTATACTTATTTTTATGATTGTCTCGTTTAACAACTAAAATTTAATGATTTGACTGAGTTTCTACGCTGGCGATCATTAAATCCTAGGAGGCCAACTAGTTTATTTAATGATTTGACTGAGTTTCTGCGCTGGCGATCATTAAATCCTAAGAAGCCCACTAGTAGTCAACTAGTTTATTTAATGGTTTGACTGAGTTTCTGCGCTGGCGATCATTAAATCCTAGGAAGTCTGCTAGTTTGTTATTCGTTGCAATCTATTGCTGGGCTGGACATCAAATCCGTAATTGTTTGATCCCTCCAATCTATGAAGCAACTAAGATTTAATGATTTGCTGCTTCTCAGTGATTATTAAATCTTAGGAATAATATTTGACGAAATTAAATGCAACCGCTTGTGCTTGTGTTGTTTCGCTTCATCGATCTCTCTAATTCTTAAAGCTGCTACTAGATTAAACCTATAACGCTTGTCTTAGGTTGTTTAGTAGTTAAGGTTAATTAGAGCGCTTGTTTTCTAATTAACTACGACTAAGGAGAGATAGGAAAACAGTTCCAACGGTGAATATTCAAGTATGAATTGATATATATTTGCATCGATGATCAGTTGCCAGATTCCGACGGTGGAAGTTGATTAAGACCAATGTTTGTTATTTTCCTTTATATTTTTATTTTACTTATTATTTTTATTGTCATACTCAAAACCTCCCCCCAATCCTTGATCACTTAGCGTAAAACTCGACTAATCACTCTCCGTGGGATCGACCCTTACTTGCACTACTACATTTACATTTTTAGAAGTAAGGTTTTATTTTTGGGTGCTCGCGACAGCACGCCACTTCACATGATCAAAATAGATCATCACGATTGATAAGTTATAATCTTATCAAAGGAAACGCTCAATTTAATTACGGACTATGAACAACTTATGTAAATCATATTCGACATAACTTAAAGATTACATGTATATATACAAAATAATATGTACATGTAAAATAACGTGCCCAATGTTCTCTTATAATTCAGAAAATAATCAGCTTTATTTAATAAACTAAAATGTTATAAGAAATGTATTGACTTTTAAGGCAACAACCTTAATATAATTTGATGTTTAATGAACTATTCAATTATGGGATCTGAATTCCGGATATTTGTTTCATCTTAATTGGAACCTATATTTAACAAAAAGTGTGGTTATTATGGAATAGGATCCGATGAGCTACTTTTAAGAAAATTTAGTTTGTACATCATGCCACGTGATGAATATGTTGACACGTTATTTAAAAATTTTAAATAATGTGACATTGTATACATAGTTAAATAAAACAAAATAAAATATTGATCGTGAAAATAACCATCTCTATTTCAAGTTAAATAAATAAGTAATGATTCTTGCACAATTCTAACTAATTTTTTTTTGTATGATCAATCATTGGATTTGTTTTTCTACATGTGGGCCATAAATATTCAATGGTTGATCTTAAAAAAAGTTGTAAGAATTATGTAAAAAACATTACTCTAAATAAAAAAGATAATTGTCCAGTTATTACATGGACACTGCAAACTTATATATAAAATAGACTTACACATTCTAAATTAAATCAGCTAATCAAATCTCAATCCAATCCAATCCATCCTCCTACTTTTCATTAAAAATCATTATCTCAATTGCTCCCACCTTTACCTTTTTTCTTTTTTTTTTTTTGAGTAATTCTACATGTCATATAAATGTTTATTAAGTGTCCATTAAATAACGAGGTGGCATTAAAATCACAATTTGATCAAATTCACTATTTGATCTATCACACACCCAATAGTAATTTTAAAAGCCACCTCATTATTTGATGGGCATTTATATGACATATAGAATTACTCATTTTTTTCTAGTCATGTATAAACCTCTCTCCCAATTCTAAAATTCATACCATTTAGTGCATAAACTGCCGCCCCCACCCGAAGAGAGAAAGAAAAAAGATATTGGCTAATAACTTGCTTCAATTTGTTAATGTATTTTAGAATATATATATATAATTATTTTTTTTCAAAAAATGCTCGAATGTAACATTAAGGTAAAAGTAGTTTGAAGTGTTTTGTGTTTATTATTGTTTTTATTTTGAAAAGATAAAACCAAAAAAAAAAAAAAAAAAAAAGAAAAAGAAAAAATTTTGTCGAACGAAGCTTTTAGGTTTTTATTTTTTATTATAGAATTGAATGAGGGTGGACTAGAGAATTGCATTACACCACTAATAAGCATTTGGGGACGTGCATAAACCCCATTCTACATCCGGATGATCCAATTGATTATATTTGATTCTTGATTCACTTGGGAACATACAAATTCTACATTGGCCGACTTGAGCAGCTGACTTCTTTAATGCGGTAAAGCAAGGAATTCCTTGCTTTTTCTACATACTAGGGGCATATTTAGCTCTAACTCCCCAAGAAGAACGGTGAAGAGTAAAAATTATAAGCAATATATACGTAAATCAGGTTTTTATTCTTCATGAAACACTCTTGCACCCAAGAATAAGCCTACCAGATAAAACCTATTTAACAATAGGCATAAGAAACGTTTTGAAAAGTTGGAATCCACAAACAGAATACATATAAAGATACATTCAAGACTCCTGAGAAGATCCTCAATTTCCGAAGAGAGCTTCTAGGCCTTGATTGTCACACTGCACAAGCACAAACCAGACGGCTTTATATCAGAAGTCTGCCACTCTGAGCCAGGGGATGCATTTGGGTCATACAACAGAGTTTGGTAACCGGGTTCATCCCGCAGTGAGAAGAGCAATAATTTTTCGTCCAGTATTCCAAATCGAAAGCCGATACACGAGCTCCCTGTCAATGGAACTGGTACCATCTTCCACGAATTGTCATCTGGAGTGAATATTGCCAGTTTCCGCTGGTTCTTCCACTCCATACAAAAGAGGTTCTTTCCCAGCACAGCATGAGCAGTGACCATGACACAACCATTCTTCATTTCACACCAGGTGCGCCTCTCAGTGTTGTACACATCAACAAACCTAGAGTTTCCAATTGTGAAGCTAGATCTTCCACCCATGACATACAGCTTTCCCTCAAACCCACAGGCAAAGCAACCCGACCTTGGGCGGCGAAGACTTTCTATAAGGGTCCATTTGTCAGTATCGGGGTCGTACACCTCCACACTAGATAGATTGTCGCCATCCATACCATAGCCTCCAGCTGCATAAACCATACCATTAACCTCTGCACATGCAAAGTCATACCGAGCCACATTCATCTTTGCTGATTTACTCCAACTGCAATTACAAAGAATATGTCACAAAGCTAGCACAACAGATGGTAAAAACAAAAAGAAAAGAGTCTCTCTAAAAGGTCACCATTTGAGTCCCTTATCAAAAACCAAAGAACTTTTATGGAAGTTGATATTTGTGGCTCAGATGCTAAAAACCCAATTCCAGGCTAAAACTAAATGGAGAAGCCACCAATCAACACAAGTAAGCTGCAACTTGGTAAAATGCAACACAAACTGCTTAATAAAACAACCTGACCTTAAGTTGTTGATTTGCTCCCACCCTGCTTCATGGGTTGAAAAAGCAAACCACCCAGAGTCATTAGTCAAAACCAAATCTCAATTGAAGTTGATTGATTTGGTTCCGTAACACTTTATTATGGGTGGAAAAGATAGAACCAACAATGATTAGTTCCATTCTAGATTGAAACTCAAGCAAATGGACCTGAACCATGTTGAAGTTGTATACCCAAAAAAACAAGCTCTCAATTTGGAACAGAATATTGCAGAGGGGTGTCTATGGTATGCACACTTCTTGCTGCTGTCTTGCAAGAAAGATGGAGCTAATTCAAAACAGTCATTTGTGGACAGAATTAGTCCGGCATTTTCTAGAGGGCAATGTTATCTCATTAAACGTAATAAACGTTTTTGTGGACAAAGCACGGACCTCTGTAGCGAATTCCAAGGTGATGTAATCCCGCATCTAATTCAAGGGAAGTTCTTGATGTTGGAAGGCAGAAATATTATTAAACATTTTTTCATCTGATAAACTGATTCAGAACCAATATTTGTTGTAATTAGTACAGCTGATCAGTGGGTCAAACAGTCCAAATATGCTATTTCTTTCAAACAAAATCACCAGCTTTTAAATGAAGGGGCATGATCTACAAGACTTCAAAAACTGAGCCCAAAGACTCCCTACAGAAATTAAGTTTCCTAACCAGAAAAAGGTTGCAAAATAAGCATGAATATACAAATCACACAAAACCTTCAGTTGAGTTTGACAATTGATCTGACTCTATAGCCCTAACCAGTTTAAATAGGTCAATCCTGTAAAAAGCAATAGAGTCTCAAGCCTTCAAAGAAAATGCAACAAAAACAAACCTGTCGAGGCAGGAATCATATTGGTAAACATCTGCAGAGGCAGAGCCAATCCCATCAATCATGGAATAGCCACCCATGACAAGAAGCTTTCCATTAAGAACAACCACCCCAAACCCAGCTTGCACTGGACCAGGCATTGTTGGAAGAAGCCTGTGTTTATGTCCCAAACAATCCAGAACCTCCCAGTGGCTTTCCTTCCCTTCAGCATCCATAGTCAAGACATAGAGCCATTCCTCTAGCACCCCAGCTAATTTCCGCACAGTGATGAATTCTTTGCTTTGAATAAATGACCTCCACCTTTTGCAGACACCTCCCATAGCTGGGAAGTTGGAACGAGGAACAAGTGCAAGGCAATACTTTGCTACATCATCAGGCAGCCCAGCTAGAATGGGGCTGTCAAGATCATAAGCAACCTGAGAAGAGAAACAAGGATTGCTTTTCGAACAAGCCGGTACATTTTGCTTGACTGAATTGGAGAAACACATATTCGGTTCTGTTAATCTCTTCTTTCCACTCACAAACCCCAGCATTGACTGAACTGAGAAGCGAAAGATATGAATGATTCTCGTTTTTTTGTCAACTTTTTCACCCAAAGATTGTAAAATATGATTGAAAGACAGAATTTTAATTAAAGAAATTCATGATATCCTTCACCAATAGGGATTCTACAAGACCAAGGCATAAAAGAGGTTGCAGAACGAATCACTTGAGCTGTAAATGCCGAGGATTTTCTATGTTTCGTCCAGTCTGATTCAAATTCCATACCAAAAGCTTTGCTCTTACTGTAGTTTCTTTCTGTTCTCCTATGCAGAATATTATTGAAGCCAACGTTGTCCCTTCCTCCACACATTGCCCAAATATCTACGTATCATACAACAACGTTATCTCACCTTAGCCTTTAGAATGGAAATGTAAAAGAACCAATATTTCTCCACAAATTCAAACAGCTAAAGAAGACAAAAAAACTCATACCAGTCAAGGCCATAAAAACCAGCAAGTCTTAACCCCCTGTAACTTCCATTTGATTCAATTCAAGGATAATCTGAGCCTATAAGAGCAAGTAAAGTCAATTCGAATAATACCAAAAACTTGCTCAGTTAAAAAAAAAAATATATCTAAAAAACTTAAATTTAACAGCGTAAAATACAATGCCACAAAAAGGTTATAATTGATATTCTACTCACAAATTCAATAGAAGAATACATAATTCTCATTTGTTATGACTATCAATTTCAAAACACAGAGCCTACAAGGGCCTATTAGCCGCTTGTATAGACTAAAAACCAAAAAGTAAACCAGTTTTTCTCTAACTTCCTGTGCTAAATTCTCTACATCACGTTTCATGACCGAAAACAAAAAGTCATTAATTTATTTAAAGTGATAGACAAATGAAATGGACACAAATAAACAATCCAAAGACCTTATTATATTCCTCTTATTACTAAACGCGTAAACCCAAGGACCACTCACCCACCCACCGATAACAAAAAATGCTTATGGAAACACAAAGATGAAAGATCTACACAACTTAGCGCTGGGGATGCTATCACCGATTGGTCAATTACTGCTTTTCAATTGAAACAAAAAACAACCCAGATCAGATCTAATATCCTCGCCCAGAAATTACAAAACAAAAGCTTAAATAACCAGATCTGAAGCCAATCAACTGCTTAGGGAACGACAAAAATGAAAACTTGAGGAACTAACTTAAGCTAACAGAACAAGATTGACTGTGCGAAGTAAAGGATGAAATAGAAGATACAAATAGAGGAAGTGAAAGCTAAGAGCTCAAAAATTGAAATCCATCCCAGCCCCCCAAGAAAGCGAGGCAGTGCAGAAGATAAAGAAAAGAACAGAAAAAATCGTGTATGTTTTTACGCATGTATCCAAATCTAAACTAATGGGAGCTAAAACAGCAAACATGAGAGCGTTTATATTTATATCGTATTCGACATTGAGAGCAAGACACAACCATCAAATTTATTCAAAAACGAAAAAAAAAAAACAAACACATTTTTGACAACCCAATACAAAAACTACAACCTCGTAATAAGTTCTAGTCAGCACAACTAGTATAAGCGAGAAACAAGCAAACAGATAAAACATTCGATAAAATGCTGCAACGCCGAGTAAATCGATCTAATGAAGACCAAAAAAAAAAGAGCAGAGAAGAAGCATCTGAATTAGGTGAGCAAATGTTGGTGGATCTGAAATCAGAATTTGGAAACAAAAATCAGCTTGAGAGAGAGAGAGGAAAAGGGTAATCGAAAATGTTACCTGGAGAGCAGTAAATTATCCAAGGGAATTAGGAGGACATACGAGTTGGTGACTAGCGAGGCAGCGAAAGATAGAATTTATAGAACCCAAAATAGCAAGGAAGATAAAAGCGACAGCCGCGACCACGTCAGAAAGCAATGAGATATGCGCCCAACCAGAAAGGAAAAAGACCACACGCTCCTATGTGTTCCCTATGTAAAGGAATACTAGCATTAACTTATCTTAATATTTTTCTCTGAGTCAATTTAGTTAGAACAAATTGGGATAAGATTGAGTTTGGCTAATCAGATCGACACACTTGGCTATGTCTTCCTGGTCTGAACCGCACGAATTTACTATATCAGGAATTATGATTCCTTTGAGGTCAATCTACTTGGCGAGCCTTAAGGGAAGTGATTAATAGTTTTGATTAACATAATTGGGATACAAGATTTTTTTTTTTTGTTAAAAACTAAGATATTAATAGAGGCTATAGAGCATGTGCGGTGTTCCTTTTACAAATAAATAAATAAAATAAAAAATAAAAAACCGTCTTTTTTTAAAAAAAACACTTCAAATCACTTGCAAAAGTTTCTTTATAGATTTCTTAAACATTAGGTATGCTACCATGCTGCTCAATGTATAAAAAAATTTTATTATTTTAATAAAAAATATTTATTTCTTCTATTTCTTTCTTTTTTTTCTTTGCCTTCCATTGAGAGTGCATTGAGATTATGTAAAAAAAAAAAAAAATTTGGGGAAAGTAAAGAACTTATATTTTGTAAATAAATAATATCTAATTGGTATAGAAAAATATAAAATAATCTATTATACGGTCTATTTAAATAAGGAAAAATAATAATTTAATTTCTTAAAAAAAAAAAAAAAAAACTGACGTGAGTGATCCACGAAGAAGCGTGGGATTTGTACTGTTTTTTCGCATACATGCAATTCTTTTATTTCACGCAATGGTGAACAATTATCCAATATTGGCAAGAGATTATACACAATTAGAGAATATTTTGTAGGCTTTCTGAAGTGGACTTTTGGGAGCGGTGGTTGAACACATCTACACAATGTACTTAGTTGTCAACGAGATAATCTATGGATGATTGAAAATCATTTTCCAGAGTCATTTTCTTTCTAAAAAAAAAAAAAAAAAAAAAAAGGGCCTCATCTAATTAATCACGAGCTCTCATTAATTTGATTTTCCTTTTCGCTTTTATTGTACACATTTATGTATGACTAGTTTGAGATATGATATTTTGCCACTACAAAATATAATTCTTAATTATCTTGTTCATGTGGTCATTGCTGATGAATGGCCTAATAACTCTTATAGATGGCCGACCACCCACCCACTTGAAAAGCTCTCAAGGGTGATTGAGTGAGATATACTAGTCAACGCCTCCGACCCCATAATAATTTTAGCACATGGTTGAAGATAGCATCGATCAACAAATCCAATTTTGCTTCTTGGCTGACACGTCAACACATAAAGTTTGTACATAAAATGCTACACACTGGTAACATTACTCGTCAATAAAACACCGGTACATATACGAGTACAAGGCCGTTACAAACTTTAAAATAACGTGCTAGATAATAATTCATCAAAAACAAAAAAGGAATTGAGGCATGTTCAAATCAAACACAGACAAGCTAGAGACCCTTCGCTTTAATATTAGTGAAAGTTGGCATTGTGTTTTTATGCAGTAAATGTACAATGATGACATTATGAATCACACATGATTTGTTAATGAAACTTCATGTCAATTCATGTGGAGTTGATAAATTTTTGTAGAGATATCTGTAATTTGAAATTTTATTAAATCATTCAATACGATTTAAGACACATCAAATCACTCTTTTAATGTATTCATGTTAAATCGCTCTCCACGTAGGCTAATGAGAAAAAAATGAAAAACAAATAAAAAAAATGAAAAGTAAAGAAAAAAAAAAGAAAAAAAAAAAAAAGAAGAAGAAGAATTGGGTCCCCAAACCACCCTGAATGCCCTATGGGGTTGGACGACCCAAACCACCAATGGCTTTATTTGAAAAGACCCCATTGATTTTCTCCCCCTTTTCCTTCGTTGTTATCCCCCCACCCCCCACAAAAAAAAAAAAAAAAAAAAAAGAAAAAAAGAAAAAGGAAACACATGTTAACAAGTGTTTCTTGCTCGTCCATGCCATGATAACAAGTGGTACCCAAATTTGTTGGTTTCTTGAGTTAAAACAGTGCCAACATACCTGGCTATCATCGTCCGATTATTCAGGTTCTTGTTAGAAGATTTTTTTTATTTTTTATTTTTTTGGAAAAAGTGTTTTTATGTGATATTTTTTAATCATAAATATTTTATGTTTTGAATTATTTATTAATAAAAAGAAAAGAAAAAGTGTTATCAAATCGGACAACGACACGACTTTCCCAGTCTATATTGCTTATGAAAAGAGAAAAAGAAAAATAAAAAATTTCCATATCTCTGGTATTGATACCGTCACACGCCAAAACAGATTTTATGCTTCCAATGTGTCGAACTGGCAAGACAAAACAGAAAGAATCTCAACGAATGGCAGCCGTAACAATACTTGTCAATTATCATGTCCAAGTATGGCAATGCCACAAATTCCTAACAACCATCCGATGGTAATCAACACGAGAGATGTCAATTATAGTTGAACATCCGGATTCCTGGGGTCGATTTGGACAAGTGATTCCGTCGCACTTTTGTACTCATCATGCGCGCGCCACAAACCTTTTTTGTGGCCTCTGTAGACTGTAGTTAAATAATATTCAAATTCAATGTGATCCAGATTAGCCAGTGAATGTTGTAACTAGGGGAAGCCACACACCCCTACACATGTCCAGATCTGACATGTGTTTGGTTAACAATTAATGATTCCCGCAATTTGGGGCGTTGGATTTACTCTTCGCAGGAGAGATAGAAGGTATGTTTATTAATGTATTTTGGAAGGAATTTTTAAAAAAAGTAAATAAATAAATTTTTATGTTGGTTTTAAAAATTTGTATGATGCTGCAAAAATATAAAAGAGTAATGCTGCTTTTCACCCTTATTTATTGTACTCATTTTATATTAATTGACATGAGGTAATTCAGCCACATGACATGTTACCCAAGTATGGCTCCATATCATCTAATCATGCGTCGTTTGGCACATTCATAGGGAGGCTAATAAAGCGACTCATCGAATGACGAAGTTTCACAATTTTTAGACCAAGTTTGAATTGAGGAATGTTATTTATTTATCCAGAGTATTGCACTTACTAAACAAGAAGTTGCTCTTTGATATATGATAATTTGATATCGTTTTAATCCAAAAAATAGCATTACCCAATGTAAAAATTGTTTTTTATATTTTAAAATATATTTTGTTTTTTACATTTTTTATTTGATTTTTTTTTTTTTAACTACAAAAAAAGGTCCTTAATAAACATGTCGAATTATAGACATACACATATGCGGCGTCGATGATTAGGTTTTCCTAGAATTTTAAAGAAATTTTAAATTCTAAAATAATGGAATTTGGGTCATTTCTTGTATAACAGTTTGAAAAATGTACCTATTAAAAAGATGGCAGTAGGGGCAGTCAAAAGAATTTTATTCTCAAAATATTTTTTTGACGCACCCTAACACACAAGTGGTGGTGATGGAACATGTCAAGATGACCAGATATCGTGCCACAAGCAAGCGACGTAATTACCGTTTTAAGTTTTGGTGATTGGTTAAGTGGGGATAAGGTTTTCTCCGTGACTTCGACTGACGGTCGTTGTCGACGGTCGTCGGTTTGGGGGTGGTTGGCTGGGTTGGGTCAAACGCGGACCACGGACCGTGTAGTCGGGTCGAAGATGACGGCGCACGAGCCATTGGATGTGGGCCATGTGGCAGGACCCACACGCTGACGGGAAGGTAAATGGAGGGTTGGATAGCTTGGACTGTCAGTTAGGGGCAGGGGCAGCTCTTGGGTGGGTCTCAGTTTCGAGGAAAGCGACGTGTGCTTGGGCAGAGTGACGGAGGATTGGCACTCAGTTCCACAAATCGATTCACAGAATCATAGAAAGTTATCTCAGCTAATAGAATAAATGATTTCCTTACATTTATTGTATATCTTCTGCACTTTTTTTTTTAAAAAAAATAACTCATTGATATTTGAGTTTTTAACTTTTTTTTTTTTAAATTTAATATTTAAATTTTAATTTGTATCACAAGTGATATTTAAATTTATAGATAAAAATCATTTTAGTATTTCTATTACATTTTTCATTTAAATATTAACGGTTTGTCACGTGTCAACTTCAGCACTAAATAAAAATTTAAAAATAAAAATCTTTAAAAATTATATAAAAATAATTAAAATAATACAATTTATAAAAATAAAATTGGCTGAACCACCTTGTGACCACCCCAAAAACCAAAACCCATCAAACAATTTTTATATAGTGCCACATGTTTTTCCCTATTTATCTCCTACCATTACCTAATAAGTCCAAAACGCTCATTACCTAATATAATAGCAGATAATAACGGCGCGGATGCGAATATCTAATGTGATATCCACATGTACACACCCCTAGTAGCTGCTCACCAATTTTTTTGCTAAAATAGCTAGCTGGATGATGGTTTTTCACCCGAAAAGTTGCCTCCTGACTAGCCAAAATAACCTTTAGAAAGTCAGGTGTAAATGCTCTTAAAATAGCAGGATCCTATAATTGGCGCAGTTCATGAGCGAAGGAAGGCTTCCAATTAAGTTTGTTCAAGCACCGGGAATCTGAGGCGATCTACTCTTTGAATAAAATAAGGGACTCAACCGAAGAACTACAATGGAAACAAGTCCGGTATTTGGAGCAAAAAAAAAAAAAAGAAAAAAAAAATAAAATAAAAAAGAGTTATTTTAATAATGAAATCCAATTGGAACCAAGAACAACAAAAGGCGAAACAAGGATAGAAATTTTGAAAGCGAAAAAGGGTAACGTCGCTGATTTGCTGATGCAATGCTTGTTCAGACTTAGATATTGATATATATGGCCAAATATATATATATATTTTGTAAGTGCCAAAATATATTTTGATATAGTCAGACTTAGTTTTTCTTTAGGCTGTTAAAATCCAATTAAAAATTTCTCAAATACTGACAATTATAACAGCCTCGATCGAAAGAAATAGTTTTGGCAAAAAGTTCAAAAGTTATATAAAATTTTGTACTCTCTCAATGATAAAATCTATTACGTCTTATTTTTTTTATAAAAAATATCTTAAAGAAAGATATTTGTTTAAAACTTATAAAATCAATAACCCAAGTATACTTTGGCAATATAGAACTCTTAACATGCCCCCTTATGTGTGGTACTATTGTCCAAACACGTGTATAATGAGAGGGAATGCCCAACATTGTTTAAGGCCCTGAAGCTTTGGTACCATGATAAAGTTTATTGAGTCATACTCTTCTATTAAAGACACCTTAAAAAAAGATATTTGTTCAAAGCTTATCCATAACCCAAGTATACATTGGCAACGTGGAACTCTTAACACTCATAAAGTGGACAAATCAAAGATTGCAATATATGGATGTCAGTGATGTCACAGTTGGGGGGATTAGAGAAAACTAAGTGATGTAATAGAAGAGATTGGAATTTAGAAATTATTTAGAAATTACCCATGTATGGAGTGGACCATACATGGGTGTACATGTAACATGTTTTTCCCTATTTATCTCCTACCATTTATTCATCTAATTTTCAAATTTACTATTAGATCTTTAGAACCTATATTGAGTTTCACAAATCCAATGATTTATAAATTATAGATTATCAAATTATGCAATTCATGCCATTTCTATCTATCAAAACACTTAAAAAATGTTATATACTAAAAAAGTGACATATTACACTTGAGAATTGAGTATATTTTCATCATATTCTTACTCTCAATGTTGTAAAAAAGCTTTGAGCCAAAAATTATATTTTTTATGAGTAAGAAGCTTATCTGCAAATGTGAAGAAGAAGCAATTTTTGGAAATTCTTTTTTGTTGTTTTGATATCATATCACATTTTTAATAAGTAACATTTTTCAAGAATTTCGATACTAAAAAACGACTTAAATTATATAATTTATTTGAAATTGTAAAAAATCCTAAGAGGGTGTATCTCTATCATATCTCTTCACGGTTACTTTACCTATATCTTTTTTAACTCTTTTATGCCAGCCATTAAATTTTTTTTTGGGTCTGTGTGGTAAATCGTAACCTGCTTTAAAACTTTTTGGATTTTAAAACATTGAAAGTTTCTTCTTAAAACTGGTTTATCAAATGGGATTTTTAGAAGTGTGCCACTATTAATACATTTTTCAAAACAAATGAAAATTCAAAACGTTTAAAAATAATCTAAAATATAAAACTCTTTATTTAACACGAAACATTTTTTTGTTTTGTTTTGTTTTTTTTTTTTTTTAAAAAAAAAAAAGGAAGGAAAAGGCGGTGTTACTGTGCCTAATGGCAGCCATTAATTTATAAACAATATTTTTTGACAAAAAAACTCTTCCAAAATTTGTATTAAATAAATTTATAACTTTTCTTAAATGTGGCTCCCACTAAATTAATTCTCAACTTTTATCAATTTTAAGAAGCCAAAATTCAACTCCCAAATCCCAATTACTTAAAAAAAAAAAAAAAAAACTCCCAAATCCCAATCGCATGCTTACGCCTCTCAATTTCAAAAATTATATCAAATCCATGGTCGGTGAACTAATAAAAATCCAGAGAGAAATTCCTGCTCAAGACCAGGTGATGATTTTGAGGATCATATGCAGCACGCGAAGGAGATAAACAATTATTTTTCCCTCTGCATCACATTATATGCACCCTCATCCGTCTGCCAAGTCCTACCCCTTGATATGTAAAATCAATTTAATTGGCAAAAAAAAAAAAAAAGGCCTCGTGAACTTTTCCAGAATTGTCTGGTGGTTCCATGATCACTAAATTAAATAAAAGCATTCAACTAAATAGTTTTTTTTTTTCCATTTTAGTTAAAAAAAATTACAATTTTATTCTATATCATGCTATCTATTTTTTTTAATCTATTCTTACTATTTCATTTAAATATTTTTTCTGAATAATTTCTTTACTGATCGAAAGGATATAGGATGATAGAATAAATTTTATTTTTTTACGCTCGCTAGCCATATATTGATGATTTTTTTTACGCAAATTTACATCCCGCTAGCCGAGTGTGAATGCTCGATCTTGACTCTTGAGTAATTAAGTAATAATTCCTTAAGTTGCTCCATCAAATGAATCGCTTTCCAACGCGCGTATGGAAGTATTTCCGCTCACTCTTCACCCGTCACTGCGATTCGAATCAGAAGTGGCAAGTTGGCAAACCCATCTCCCCCCTCTCCAATCCTTCCCTTAATTATTGTTTAGAAAAAAAAAGAAAAAAAGAAAAAGTAATTGTTAATAAACAGTATCAACACCCTTATCGGCCTTTCTATTTAAATCTGTAAATTTGACCCAAGAGAGCCAGAGAGGGGAGGGAGCGGTGACTTTCGAACATCCTATCTTTTTAATTAATTAATTATTATTATTATTTTTTAATGAGATATGATTTGTTGTCATTCTGAGACATAACTCTTGACCACTTTTGAGTAATTCTAATAGTACATTAAATGTCCATCAAGTGTCCATAAAAAAAATGAGGTGGCTTTTAAAATTACCATTTGATCAAAATCATCATTTGATCAATCACATGTTCAATGATGATTTTAAATGCAACATTATTTTTATATAGACACTTGATGAACACGAAATAAACAAAAGTAGTCAATAATTGTGTCTTCGGATGGCAATGTATTATATTTCTTTTATAATTAGTAAACAAAGAATTTTGAAAGACCTATTTGGGTAAAGTTTTCTCGGGATATCTAAAAAGAAATGATCAATCTGCTTAACATTAATAACTTTGATGCGTCAAATAAAGTAACTGTTTCGATGGAGTAATTCTATGAGTACATTAAGTGTCCATAAAAAAAATGATGTAGCTTTTAAAATTACCGTTGAATATATGATTGATCAAATGTTGATTTTGATTAAATAATAATTTTAAAAACACCATATTTATTAATAGACACTTAATATATTCCAAAAATTACTCGCTTGGATGCCATTGATTGTTGCCGTGCACCTTTGGATCAACTACCGCCATTTTCTAAATCGAATTAAAAGTATAATGTCTGAAAGACTAAACCAACCTAGATTTTTTTATCTTAGGCTCTTAGCCAATACGTGGATACACGCATTGCTGAGATTTCAAACCATATACATAGTTGAATATCCACGCTACTTATGCAATGTGCTAAGCACATTTTTTCCCTTACAAGGTACTAAGCACCATTTTTTTTTTTTTTTTTTTATATTTTAATTCAAACGTGGGAAAGTGAAAGGGGATCAAACTACAATCCAATCAAACCACAACGAAAAATGCAGGAAAAAACAAACACAAACAGGTAACAGTAGGCAATGACAATTATCTATAATTTTAGAAAAATCATAAACGAGTCAAACCTTTCTTGGGGCTGCACTAGGCAATTTTAAATGGCAAAAAAAACTTAAAAGAGCCAACAACCACCAGGAGATGATTGTTTCTTCTAAGCTCGTGCTTATGACTTATGAGCTTATCCCTTAAGTCTGCTTGGTCAAATTGCGCCCACTTCTTTTGTTATAAATATATATATATATATATAAAATATAAAAGAGAGAATTGAAGTGGAGAGACATGTATGAAGTACATCTTGTATGTTTATTATATTAAACAATATTACATAATTTGTTATTTATAGAAAGACAATGAGTAGTGGTCAAAAAAATCTTATACCAATTAAGATAAGAAATAAACTTACAAAGAAAATAGAATAAGGGAAATATAAAATACTATAAGAAATGGAAAATACCGATAAACTTTATAAGAGAATATACTCTAAATATTCTAAGATATTCTGACACTTCTAACAAGTAGCTGGCTAGTTTTTTGACAGGTGATGATCTTAGTATTTGAACAAGGTGTTTTACTATGATGTTAGATATAACAACATGCATGATGAAACAATACGATGAAATACTCTCTCCTGGCTTCTTTTTTTTTTTTTTTTTTTTTTTTTTTTTTTTTGTTGTTGGAACATCTCTCTTGGCTTCTTGATACAACACAATTATTAATGAAAATAAAATAAGATTATAATGATCTTTTTCAAATTTTTGTTTTTATTTTGTATGTATTTTAATTTTAATTTTTTTAATTTTTTATTTTTTATAATAGAGTAATATTAAAAAAATATGTATGAGCTTTTATTTAAGAGAAAAATCATTTTTTTTTTCCGAGACAATCAAATTTTTTATATATTTTGAGAGAAGAAGTGAGTTTTTCTTTAGGTTTTCATTTATTATTTTGTATTTAATATAAGACAGAGAGAGAGAGAGAGGAACGGAATTAGGGAAACGACAACATGAGAGAGTTATTGATTTAAGGGGAATGCTAAACATTCTAAATTTTTTTTTTTTTTTTAGAAGTTGGTTCTTAAATGATGTGTTACAATCTCATTTGGTCTACTATTTTGAAAAATGTACTACAATCTCATGAGATTGTAACACGTCATTTGAAAATCAACTTTTAAAAAAAAAAAAAAATTAAAATTTCTACCATTTCTCTCGATTTAAAAACTGGCCGGCAGAGGGTTGAGATTATTCGTTTAAGGATAGAGGTATAACAAATATAATTTCGTGATCGTACATCTTATAATGTTGCGTCAAGAGGATATGAAACTATGGGAGTGTATCTCTATACAAAAACAGCCATAAATCAGTCTAATAAAATAATGTGTTCTTAAAGTTTGCGAGAAATACAGACTTTCTTATTAATGCTATTAAAAAAAAAATGTGAAGCAAATTATATTAAAAAAAAAAATGTGATTCTCATATGTTAAGAAACATGTCACTTTATTAGACTGATTTGTAACTAATTTTTGTCTACCCCAAACCCTACCATATTTATCAATGAAATGAAAACCACATCAAGAATAAGCAATTTGCTTTTGTTTGAAAGCAAGGCAAGCAATAGCTAGGTAAGTACCTTTATAATCTATTCATTTAATATGAGCAATAAATTTTTACAGTGGGAATAATCATCAACTTTTTTAAAACATTCTCAGTAGTCTCATCATTTTAGCTATCTACTATCATGTCCTTAAAGGAGTAGCTCAATCGGCTGGAGATAACGCCTCATAAAGCGGAAGTCACTAGTTCGAATCCTCCCTCCTCTCCTCTTATGTGGATATGTCAAAAAAAAAAAAAAAAAAAAAAAACCTATCTACTATCACTATTTCATTTAAATAATCATTTTCTAAAGAGAGGTTGTGTGTAATGCATGAGAGGGAAAACAAAAAATAGATAATTTTTTTAATATCTTTTTATTGTTTTGGTGAGTGAACAGTGCTTATTATATTAATCTATTATCACTATTTCATTTAAATAATTATTTTAAAAAAAGAGGTTGTGTGTAATGCATGAGAGAACAAAAAAAAAAAGAAAAGATAATTTTATTAATATCTTTTTATTGTTTTGGTGAGTGAACAATGCTCATTATATTGTTGGTGAGTACCGTTCACTAAAAAAAAAATTCACCAATTGGTGAGGCTGCTGTGAACTCATTTTAAACCAATTTTGAAAGTTGACTAACTAAAATAGCCAAAAAAAAAAAAAAAAATAAAATAAAATAAAAAAAATTTATAAGTCTACTAGAATGCTCTTACAAAGTTCGAAAGGTAGTTTGTGCAAAATTCAAGGACCCAAAAATTCTATACTTGGAAAACATAACAAAAATGTGAATACATATGGGACTTTGAGACAAGGTTTTGGAGGAGACGTTACATAGAAATGTGATGCAAAAAACTTTCAGCCCAAATACGAAGTAGTAGATATATGAAATGCTGTAGAGTCTAGATAGAGAGTCCAGCTGGCTTCCTCTATGGTCAATTATGTTTTCCTGGCCGTCCAAATTCGACCTTCTTCAAGCAACTACTTTAGACTGGTTTCATGTAGAAATTTGGTACTTGTTCTGAATTATGGACTATCTGACTTTAATTAGCCTATGAGTGTGGGCACGTGCATTTTCATGTCTGCTTTGGCAATAGGCTTAGATTCTCGATGGCCTATCAGTTTTGTTTTTTTATTATTATTATTATTATTTTTACATAAAAAAAAATTACATCAACTAGAACTAAACAATCCAAAATAAATACTAGAAATATAAGTATATGTGAGTAATGTTTCCGAAGATGCAAGCCAAATTATTATTGGCACAGATGCCAAGAACTTGGACCACCAGTAAAAGTAGTTTGTGGTGTATAAAGAGTCCTGATGACTCAAACACTCATACAAAGATAAATATAAAAACAGAAAAGCGTATAAATACAAAGGGAATAAAAACAAATACAGTAACATAAACAACAATACAAATTCGGTTTGAAGAGAGGGACTGGGAGTTGCCAGAGGCGGCGTGTGAAGGCCATGCGCCACCTCTGAAAGGCCTCTCTCCAACGAGAATCGCAAGAGACCACTGTGTAACACCAAAACCTGGGGCGTGGGAGGGATGGAGGGAGATGCATGGCCAGCACATGTCGGGAAATGAGATAAATTCTATAGCGCGTGCAGGCCACACTCCAATGTGGGGACGGCGGAAGAGAAAATGGCAACTATTGGTGGAAGCGAAGACACCAGCGAACCCACTGGAGAAGCACGTGTCGTGCAAAAATTGACGAATGAGTGTAGATCTAGATCCAAAGATTTCGAACCAACAACCAAGCCAAAAATCACAGTAGACACGGTGGAGGAAGGGGGTGAAAACCGGTGAGAGCTGTATTTAAGTGGAGGATATGGCTAAAACAAGTTCCAACAAGATAAGGGCTTCAATAGAGGCGATAACAAAGGGAGAGGAGGGGAAGGGAGCTTCCCTTCTCCCATGGCATTTGGGTGTTTGGTTTTTCAGAGGAGAGAGAATGAAGGTTTTTCGTAGGAGAGCATTTAAACTATTTATCGATAGTATGAAAATGCCTATAAGGTATGTTGGTTAATGTATTTTGAATGGTAATTTTTTTTTTGAAAAAAAAAATGTTATGATAGGACACAAAAGTGAAATATGTTTTTGTGTTTTGAGTTGTTTGTTAATATATATTTTTTTTAGAAAAAAAAATAAACGATCAAAGTCAGTTTTTGTGCCACATTTTTTTTTAACCTATTCAAATGAGGAAAGGGAACAATAATGGGGTCTTTTCCACTTCTAATCCTAATCGAAGAATGAAGATAATATAAGAAATGTTTAGAAACATTTCCAAACACAAGATGAAAACGGCCTGTTTTGCAATTTGGTGTGCATGAAAATTTACACATCTAAAAGTCTTCAATGCAGTTCAATTATTCAAAAGAATTAACTGCTGTTGGTAGGTGTCCGAAACAATGGAAGCACCGGCCCACTCCGAGAAGAGACGGGGCTTATTGATGGTCAGTAGTGAGTCGGAAATTTGAAATGGAGAGGAGCTTGTTCTTTATTTTTAGAGGAGTAAAATTGTCATTTCATCTTTTTGAAATAATTTTACCCACTTAATATAAAGGACATGCTCCTCCCTATTTCATTTGAAATTGAGAGGAGAGAATCACCCTGAAGGATTAGGGAGGTGTAGCTCAAAGAGGAGGCCAAATTGACGGCCAGCAAGGCTGCACGAGCTTCCCCTGTAAGTGGAATAGACCCAAAGCAAAAGCAAAGCAGATAAGGATGATATGGCCATCACAGTGTTTCAGTTATGAAGCCCACTTGAAGCCCTTGGGCCTTAATTGTCTATTTCCTTATGCTTGGGCCTAAGGCTTCTACGTTTTCAGATGCTGATCTTGCCTGCAAGTTTTGTAAATTGTAATGTACATCATATTCATCACCATGCAAAAACTGTAACCCCGCAACCGTTCGATTCCCGAAATTGCTGCCGTGGCCTCACCACTATTCATTTTCCACTTCAACAAAGCCGTACAACAAGAAGAAACTGCTGGACACTCCGAGTCCTCCTCGGTCACCTGCTCGAACCAGCAATGGATAACACGCCCAACGCATGACTCCCCACTGACTCTCTCTCTCTCAAAGGAATTCAAATCCACAATCACTATGACGATCGCCTCCGTTTCAATCATCCGCCACACCACGGCGTATCTCCCAACCGTCGATAGCCTCCTCCTGCGTCGCTTGTCGCCCGTCCGATGCCTCTCAATCTCCGCCAAACAGCAACAAAACGCTAACAAGGTGTCCAAGAAGCCCCAACCGAGCAAGAACCTACTCAGAGCCAAACAAATCTTCAGAGACTACTCGTCCTCGCTCGCCCCAGTGCTCTCCCCCCAAGACCCCCCTCCACTCTCCCAATCCCAAGCCATCGGCACCGTCGCAGCCGCCCAGGCCAACTTCATGCGCGTCGTAGTTCAAACGCTCTCGTCGGAACCTTCTGGAGGCTCCAGCGAGGGCTCAGGAGCTTCGGGAATCGGAGTTGAGCTGCTGTGCGTGGTGAAAGCGGTGCTGAAGAAGATCAAGAGGAGGGTCTTGGTTGGGGACAAGGTGCTGGTGGGCTCCATCGATTGGGTGGACCGGCGGGGCATGATCGAGAACGTGTTCCGGCGGAGCTCGGAGATTATGGACCCGCCTGTGGCCAATGTGGACCATTTGCTGGTGCTCTTCTCGATTGAGCAGCCGAGGCTCGAGCCCTTTACGCTCACGAGGTTCCTGGTGGAGGCCGAGTCGACCGGGATTCCTCTCACGCTCGCATTGAATAAGTGCGAACTTGTGGATGATGAGGTTAGCGTTTTTCTTTTTGATTGTTTTTCTTTGGGTTTGAAATGTAGAAATTTGAATTACATTTTAGAAGCTGAATGGTAGTTGATAGTTGCGTCTGCTCTGTTCATTTGATTGTAATGAGACCGAGGGCTTTGGACACTTGCTCATAAAACATTTTTATCACTGGAACTAACTGAAACTCTATCCAATAATACAGTTAGGATTGTCACTGAATAAGGCTTTGGCAGCAAAAATGCTGTATATAGTGCTGCAACTGATAGCTGGTTAAAGCCTCTGTTGCTTAGGTTGTTTAATTCCAAGGTGCATCTTTCTAAAATGCTGTATATAGTGCTGCAACTGATAGCTGGTTAAACCCTCTGTTGCTTAGGTTATTGAGTGCATCTTTCTAAAAGTTCTCTCATGAAGCCATCGTTATATTGCTTGTCAAAGACCATCTTTTCTTTCCCTGATATTCATTCTGAAGTTTGTTAGACTTTTATGGGATGTGCAGACACTTGTTGGATGGCGGATTAGGCTACGTAGTTGGGGCTATGAACCGATATTTTGCAGTGTTGAGTCCACCTGTGGACTAGATCTTCTTGCATGTATTTTGAGAGATCAAACAACTGTAATAGTGGGTCCAAGTGGAGTTGGGAAGTCTAGTCTGATTAATGCTCTGAGAAGCAACCATCGTGATTCCGATGCAGCAGAAGAGGATAATTGGTTCGATCCTGTGGGTTTGAATCTCTCTGCTCCGCATCTTCACTTTCTTAATATCTTTTGTTTGTGATTGCACATTAGTGTGATGTGTGTTCCCCCTTGTTTCAGATTCTAGGCAGTAAGTGGTGTGACGAACAGCGAGTTGGGGAAGTTTCAACGAGAAGTGGCAGAGGGAAGCATACTACTCGCCATGTTTCTTTGCTTCCGTTATCAGGAGGGGGTTATCTTGCTGATACTCCTGGGTTTAACCAGCCTAGTTTGATGAAAGTAACAAAACATTCTCTAGCTCAAGCTTTCCCTGAGGTTTGTGCTGTTTATTAAGCACTCTGTACTTTGTTTGATTCATTTACATAAGTTTCTTGAACTCTTCTTAATCACATGCTGGACCTGATGTGGCATTTGTCTGTTTCAAATAATCACTTCTTAGCTCCTCTCTTCAGATCCGGAAAGTGCTCAGTGATGAGCCTGCTAAATGTTCGTTCAATGATTGCTTGCATCTCGGTGAACCAGGGTGTGTTGTGAAAGCAGAT